>NC_084896.1:6225357-6886785 GCF_958979055.1 Alnus glutinosa | reverse complement strand
ACTATATTGATATAGTATTACCAATTTATTATTGAACTTATTATTATTATTATTATTATTTAACAATAGATTATCTAATTATGGATTGACAGTGTTATGTGTTAACATTGTAGGATAGTGGTGGAGATGAGGGTGTAGTATGTATCATTACTCTTTTGAAAATTCTACCTTTTATTTATTTTTGGTACAGTTGACCGTACACCGTTACTTCAAAAATTGATATGGATGACTCGCCGGACGTACTAGCAGAAGACATTGTGATGCCTAAGTTAGTATAGTGTTTTTGAACGAAGCTAGTAGGCAAGAGAATTCTATGAAAAAAATGTGCATACCTCGTTGTAGGGTTTGTTGCCTTCACTTATAGGACCGTCATTCTTAAGGCAAGTTGGTTTGATATGGCAAGCATCGGAGGTGAAAGGTCCGTTATGGAAGGTAGCTAATATATTATCATGAATGGCGTCCCTATGGGGGTGCTTCTACAGATTCTTTTCTTATGAGGCCAAGTCTAAATATGTAAGACCTTAACTGAAGGGATTCTCAAAATACCTTTCATTTTATGATCCTTTCTTCTAAGGTCCCTAAACCATTGGTCGGACAATCTCCGAGGGGTAAGGGACTATATATATTGGACTTTGAGTGGGCCTTTAAAAGGTCCGAAGAAGATATTACTGGTAAACGTACAGTATCACCATTTACCATAACATAGTCTTTTCAATTAAGCTTACCTAACGTAAGTTTCACATGAATCAGTAGCAATGTTTTTAAATTCAGAATACCCAAAGACATGTTCTACTATATATATATATATACACATATATGAGCAGCAAATTCACTTCACTTCGGTGTGTTTGAAATTGCAATTTCGTAAACAATAAATACGATTTTAAACTAAATCGCAGAACATAAATCGTTTGGAAACTACGTATTTTAAAATTACAATTTAAAAACGCAGAAAATCTGCTTTTTCAAATCGCAGGTGAAATGATGTTTTTTTTAAAATGCATAATTTTAAAGATTAATTTGCGATTTTAAAGGTTAAACTGGGATTTTACCAAACACTTAACTGTACTTTTAAAAATTATTTTTTCAAATTATTATTTTAAATCAAATTTTTTGAAATCACAAATTCAAACATATCCTTCATCAACTGTGAGCGGCAACTTGACTCTTGTGCCACAAACATTCATCGGGTATAGAACGTAGAAGACAATTTTAAGGTTGGTTGAACAGATAGAATATGAATAGCCTTTAATGTTGTAAATTAAACACGATAGCAATTTTATTACCATTTTTCAAATCTAAGTTTTTCTATTCTTGCGTACAAGCCAGCCACCAAATCAGTCCTTAGATTCTGCGTCACATGGACGCAGACACATGCACGTTGGGTAATAAATAGCCGCAAACAAAGGGGGGCCTTATGAATTTTCTTAAAAAATAGAATAAAATAATAAAGTCGGGGATGCCGGATGTTCGCATAGATCCAGATCCACCACAATTAAGTTGATCGAAAATTTGGGATATTTTAGAAAAGATTATGTCACACGGCATTTCTAAGAAAAATGAGTAGATGGTAAAGGTGCGAGTTTGCTAGAAAGGAAGAGAATAAGAGATAAGATGGAGTTTTTGAGTTCGCTAAAGATCAGTTACGTGACAGCATCTTAATTGGACAGATGAGAGGTGTGATCCAGCTGGCTTCTAAAAAGGCTTGCCCAAACGTTGTGTTTTGACTAGCTTAGGGTTATGCGTTTTATTCACAAGCTATAATCGTTTTTTGTCTTTATTAGTAGGTGTCATTTTATGTCTTTTGGGGTTGTGATTTGTAAGGGACCTATATAAAGTTTCAAGAGTGGTTTTAGTAAGTATTTTTGGAATTGTTGAATTGTGTTTGGTTGAAGGTTGGCATCCTCAAATGTGCCTGAATCTGTTTCTCTCAGATTTATCAATCTATCTTAGTAATTTTCATCAAATTTCATCCGAAACTTCGGAATAGATAAATCCCACAACTTGCTCTATAAAAAAATTTAAATAGCCTAATTATAGTGAATTCTCGTCATCTTCGCGTTTAGGGCACCCGACTCGAAAAGCTTCTTCTAGAGAGCACAAAAATAATCGCTTTCTCGCCTAGATTGCCTAATTTGGTGGTCGAAAATGGCTATTGACCCTCCCAAAAGCACAACCAAACGGTCTCGTAAGAGCCAATATCCATCTCCATCCTATACCGTTGAAAATAATGACCAATAAAGTTGATTCTCACCTCAAATGGCTGAGAATTGATGATCCTTATGAGGGGTCACCCCAAAGTTAAACAGTGACAACAATTTGGATAATAGGTGTGAGGTTAATTCATACTACAAAAGCCCAAAGCCGGATGTGAGCATTTGGAAATTGGAACATAAGGCCACAACAAAATGTAGATAAACTTAAGAAAAAATTATATAAATACAAATAAACAGGACGATCAATTGAAACAAATATAATAAATACATAATGATATCACAAAATATATATATATATATATATATAATTCTCTTCAACATTGTTAATTAACATTCACATTAGTGTCAATTATAGTTCAACAACAAAAGTAAACAAATTAAGGATGTTATACAAGATTTCCACATATCCATAAATATAATAATAAATACATGCTGATATCTCTTCAATAAGTACTTTAAAAGAATCCGTACAATTTTAAACCTCTATTGACCACCATCATAATGAAAATCTCTTAAGGAATAGAGTAAATTAACCAAATCTAGTTTGAAATTTCTAGTTTAGACCGCAATTATGAAATACCTCAGTAAACCAAATATACAATTATCAAATTAATCACCACATATATTATTACCACAATCAAAATAAGCAAGAAAATGAATAAAAAGCAAATTTGATGAAGAAGTTGAAATCTGTTTGAAGAAACGATCTTCAAAAACTAAACTTCTTCGGGAGACAACCAAGTACTAAGCCATCCTCTATAGAAGACTTATGTTAGAGATTTTTTTTTTTTTTTTTGTTTACAAAACCTTTATAAACGTTGTTGGGAATAATCCCACTCGGCTCGGCCCACGTTGGGAGCTACAAGCCTTTCAGCCCACCTTAGCTCATGTAGAGATATGGGCCCAAGGCCCACCGGATATGAGTGAACAAGGATGAGTATCCAGGAGCCCGGCATGGTATTATCCCGGGGCTAACATAGCGGACCAGGAGTCTATTATACGTGGTCCCATATATTCTGGAATCCTGCATCGTCCCTAAAAATTCGGGATTGACATTAATCTTGGATTTGTCTCTGTGAATCTCGCCTTGAAACTATTATGGAGAGAGTCCCGATTTAGAAGGTGAGTGATTCCTAGCTAAGGTCTAATTTCAGCGACGCTCGTAGGTTAAAAAAAGAGACAAAACCTTAAGGCGTTGAAGGTACTGATCACTGAACCTATAAATAGGCCGAAACCTCATGTAAGAAAAAGATACTACTATTATTCTGCTTGTACATATTATATACTCAAAGACTGACTTAGGCATCGAAGGAATGAATGCCGGCCAACTCCCGGCGTATTCTCTTCACCTTGTTTGTCATCGCAGCAATCGGAAGGCGAAGTCACCAGAAAGGAGCGAGCTATCATGGCCATGCCGGAAACTGTACCAACAAATGTGAAGATCCAATCTCGTAACCTCGATAAAAAACACATTCACCTCAAGATGATGCTTATATAGAGAGGAGGAAAAAAAAAAAAAGGTTTTAGGTCAAAGTCGATGGGAATTGAGATAGCTGGCAGCTGAGGTCGGTCGATCGAGTCAGAAGCTCAGTTGATCAAGCACTTGGGTTTCACAATCTTAAAAGCACTCTGCACTATCTTGGTCAACCAAGCTTCAACTGACCCTCTCAGGTTTTAATATGGAACAAGGATGCATCACCTCAGTAGACTAAGTCATCGTTTGAGTATATGGGATTTTGTACTAATTAAAGTTGGATGCATCATCTAGGTCAATCGATCATCGACTGCGCTCCTCCTAACTTCAATTCTTGATGCTTCTTCAACCACATTTTCATCCCAACTCAAACCTAAACCTAATGCTTACAAAAAAAAAAAAAAAACATATTTTGCATTGAATTTGTCAACACTAAAAACCTACTAAACTCTCGTTTGGGAATTCTACCCCAAAACTATAAAACAATTATAACTAAAAAAAAAATGAATTACAAATCATCCCTATCAAACATCTAAAGTAGTATTAGTTTGAATTCATCGACTTAGCATCGAGGGACTCTTTTGAGTTTTAGTATGGTACAAGGATGCATCACCTTCGTCGATCGAGTGTCTCGAAATTTTGTACTAGACTTGGATGCATCATCTTGGTCGATCGAGCATCAACTGTGCTACTCCCAACTTCAATTCTTAATACTTCTCCACCCATAGTTTAATTCTGACTCAACCCTAAAACTAATTCTTACAACAAATTAAACATGTTCTGACACTGAATTTACCAACACTAAAAGCCTAACATTGTTCCTCAAACATTAAACCAAGTCCAATAACCTATATTCTATATGAATGTCTGATGTAGACCAAGTTGAGTGTTTGTGTGTCGACCCGTTTTTTTTTTTTTTTATACAAACATAAAACGAGTCATTGCAGTGGCACGACTATGTGTCGCTCAGCCAACATATGGCACATGCCCCATAACATGTACCTGATAATCAGAGTATAACATATATCTATTTATGCAGCGGAAAACATAAATCTGAATAGCGGAAATTACAATTTATACATTTATCACAACTTAATTACAACATTGAGCCATTTAACGTCTATTTGTTTGAGTCTTTATTAACACAATCATTACATAACAATAATGGCTTAACAAAGAATAAGTGACACAAACGTCACAAGCCATACCTAACCTATAAAATAGTGGACAACCCGTGGTCCGACAATTATAACTGTCGCGGCGAGCTTCAGTCATAACATCTCAAGCACACTGCTACTAACCCATCAATTATACCGAAGTACCTGCAGCCAAAGAAACATCATCTACATGGCTGTAGTGGTATCCACATCCGCATAGGTGAAAAAATGAGTTCACTGCCATAGCATGAAACACACTAAGACCTCAGTGGTATAAGACTAACTGAGTTTTCACAAAGAACCAAACTTTATTTTATTTTTAGTCGTGCGAGCACTATATTAGCCGCAATTTACCAACAGCTAATGCAGCAAACACCGACTATTCAGAAAACATTTAAAACATACTATATAGTTGTGAACATATGTAGAAGTTCCAATCTACCGTTTGGAAGATTCTACATATAGACCCTTCTATAACAATACTTTTCATCGGTCGCTCAGACATATGTGCACACGATCACTCCATCACAGATATCACGTATACACATAGGTCTTAAGCAAAGAACATAGCAATCTTACTCTTCCGTACTAGGATAACATCCGTCAACAAAACACTCGCAACACAATCTCTAATCGTATTTCAGCTTCGTGCCTTGATGCCAGTAGATCGTGAGAGCACTAGAGTTAAACTCAATCATGCTAACACGTCTTTCCTGAAGAACAAGAACAGTCAACCTTTCTACTCATACACATGCCATTACTCGCACCCGGGCAATCATGTATCCATGTACTTTCAAATTCAATGTATGATCTTAACACATGACTATCCGATAGAAATATACATAAGATCTTTTTCATGAAGACTCTAATGCATACCAATAAGTCTAGTAAAACTACTCATAACATAAAAACATCTCTCACAAAACAATGTTATATATGCTATGCATGAACTGGGGCTAAAAATGCTGCTGTGCTGATATGCTGCTGATACTGTTATGCTGCTGATACTGTTATGCTGCTGATACTGATATGCTGCTGATACTGTTATGCTGCTGATATACTGATACTGCTGGTATGTATGCTCTATACTACATGCTCAATGTTCCGTGCTTGACCAGTAAATATTTCACTACTGTGTCATGCTGAAATCATGCAGTTGTTAAATCACGTCCTTTTAAAACTAAACAAATCCAGCATTTTATCCAACACTTTGAAATCATTCAAAACTTAGTTTCTTTATAAAATCTACACAGTTTCAACATGACATGTTCTCAAACAATTTGCATAATTTAAATCTCAACTGCAGAACTTAACACTTTAAATCTAGTCAATACTTTTCACTCTTGCACCATCTCTTAAACATCATTGATATAGTTTAAACATAATCGAAACTAATAAATCATCTCAAAGCATATACATTTCATCATATGGTTGGTTCAGTTTCATAAACAATATATATATTTTTATCAATCCAATACATATAAAAATATATATTTTCTCAGTGAGTGGAATACCCACCTTGGCTGCATTGGACTCCAACTCGAACACTCCTTGGACTCTAGTCACTTGGACTCTACATTAGAGAACCAATTAAAGTCTCCAATCCGAACATGATCCTGCAAACATTGGTAACATTAGACTATGCTATTGAACTCTATACTCTATGACACAAAAGCTACCCACATGCTCACATGTCACGTCACTCGCTGCGAAAGCTATCTAGATATCTTAAGCTATTATTAGATTAGTCATTGGTTATAGGTTCTTATTATATCTTGCTTATTAAGCACAAAGGTGTGTTTAACTATTTTTGTTGGTTTACATATTATTGTTGTATCACCCTATTATTGTTAACCATTTTCTATAGTTTGTAATTCCTTCACTAAGTTAACAATATATATATATTTTAGTCATATACATGTACATGTATACATATATACATATACACATACAACACTTTAGGCTAATCCATTAAGTCTTTCCAACCTAGAACTTTAGTGACTTATACTTAAAGATTATTTTAATGTCTTCAATTATATTAGCCTAAATCCATAATCCATTTATATAATTACTTTACCTACTCATGGGTTTATTCATTTTTTATGTTAATATATTTTATTTGCTCACTTACTCTATGTTGCCTTTACTCCTTAATTTATATTAGTCATTATCTTGTTCATTTAACCACTTACAACATAATAACTAACTCAACTCTTTTTAGGGCATAATTCAAAACTCCGTCACATAACCAAAACCAACTTCTCCGAGACTCCTCCACCACACTAAGTCCATCAATACAACACCACACACCTCTCATTTCAACTCACATATAAGGTCACCATATGCATGAGTTCTAAAACCAACATCAATCAATGGCCAAGACATTAACAATTATCAAAAGCCTAAAACCAAACTTCCAAGAATACCAATTTGGTATCTCCACACCAAACCCTCAAAGTTCATCTCCAATTAAGCTAACATCAACCCTAGAACATAAACAAACTTAATCCCTAACAAATAGTCATAAACTAACATAATTATCCCATTCACAAATACAAACCAGATTTAAGGTTTTCATCAAAATACCCATCAAAATCATCTCTATCACTATTACACATACCAAATATAAATACCTAAAACATCGCATGGCCAAGATAGGAAATCCCACCTTTAAAAACCATTTCTAATTTGGTTAGCAACATGAGTAAACTCAAAATCATATCTCCAAAATTCCTAATTCAAAATCCACAACCAAAATCAACTAACATAATCAACCATGAAAGCTACAAGAAACAAAACCCCATAATAAAAACACCATTAGGCCATCACTCCCAAAAATCACCATAAACCCTAAATTTTCATCTAAATCAAATCCCATAAAATCCATACCCATTTTCGGATTCAATCCAAAAACATAGACAAAATTAAACTCTAAGATTTCAACAATTCTAACAAATTTAGGGTTTATGCCCATACTTCAACCATTAACAAAATTGGAGTCTTAATCCTTTAATTCAACAACCCATGGCTAAAATTATGTATAGGAATTCACTATATATAAAGACCCCAAGCTAATTTTAGGGATTTTGTCTAACACCCAAAAATTGACCTAACTTAGACAAAATTAGGGATTACGAATTTATCTTAGAATAATCGGTATATTAAACCCCTTTGAAGTTGATAATCACTACTTTAGTTTTGTAGATGATGGAACTTTCACTTGGAAGCAAGACCCATGATCCAAGCTCAAGCTTCACGTGAATGGGGAAAGAAAAGTGAGAAATTCCAGAATTTAAATCTACCAAATCAGCCTCTATAATCACTCATACGTGCTGCTTTAGCTAATTTAAGGTGTGTAATTCATTGCTCAAACCTTAACCCATGTGAAAGAGAATGATAAGCAAGAGGATTTGAGAAATTACATAATGTTTTCAGCCCATGAAACCGTTGCTCTTTGTCCTTCACACGAGCTCAGCCCATTCCCATGCTAATCCAAGCTTGTGTGAAGAAGAGATGAGAGTTTAGAGGGAGATGAGCTCACGGGTTGGTGGAAAGGAAGAGAGACCGAGTGCTGCTGCGTTTTTAAGGGGAAGAGGAATGAAAATCTGATTTTGAGAGAGAGAGTGTCGTGAACCACATAGAGAGGATAAGGGTTATGCATAAATTTCGAAAATGCCCCCCACTTTAAGTGATTTTTGAGGGCATTAGTGAAAATTCCTGATTTGGGCTTCAAAAACATCATTCTTATTCTTTTTTCTTGGGCTATCCTTTAAAACCCCATAGGATAAAATAAAACACTTTGTTTCATTTTACTACACTAAATAGACTTATTTATTTAATCCTAAAAACCCATTAATAATATTCTACCATTTTCTCTTCACTTATCTAAATTAAATTCTCAAGTGTGATTTTACCACACTAAATGGGCTTACATTAATTTACTTTCTAATAAACTCATTAAATAATTTCTTGGATATTACAGTTTGACTAATGATGAGATCAGCAAAAGACAATGGCATCTTAATGTGGTTCAAAGCTCTTCCAAAAAGACCTTTTGGGTGAGCATAAGTAGTAGTTCCAGAGAGTCTCGATCAAAATGTTGGCATGTCAGCATTCGAAGGGCATGTCCAGAACTGAGACCAGTTAGGACCCAAGTCATTCATTTGGTTCCACGGTCACACCCTGTTCGGCCAAGTATTAAGTTCGAGATGTCTGGTTGGAAGACTAGTCAAAGATTGTCCGACCAAAAGCATTGGTAGAGTTTCATTTTGTTCCTCATTAGAATGGGTCAGTACTCCCATTTGAACAAGATCACGATTTGGTGTTTTTGTTGGTTTATTTTAATTAGCTCATTCTGTCTTGACAAAAACACCTCCATATTTGGAACTTCTATATCAAGGACTTCCATAATAGGGATACCGAAATTCCAGAGGATTCCAGAAGAATATTGCAGAATATATTTTTCAATATGGAAAGGAGTGACCAGAAGAAGAATTTGCACAGTATATCACTAAGAAGGAAATATCCTTGTGAATGAAAGAATCTGGAAGATTTACAGCTCAGAAAGTCAGTTTTCCCTATAGACCGTCTGGGCGCCTAGTTACCAAGGTCCGAACGCCCAAGTCAGAAATTCAGTGTCCAATCAGGGTTTGACACTATAGCAGATGGTGGAGCCAGTAGCTCATGGTCCATAAGGCGGTCTGGACAGCCCAGTAGACGCTGAAGTTGGTAAGTTCCCGTCAGCAAGGAGTCCGAACGATTATGCGGTGACTGCAGATGGAGGAACTACTTTATGCAACCGTTCGGACGCTAGAGTTTTCAGGTTCGGACGCACTTCAGTATTTTATGAAGTCTCAGTTGTAGGTCCGGATGCCGCGTATGCAAATCCAAGTTTGAGTAGAATTATGATTTCTTTAGCCTATTTAAAGAGGCTCATAGGTTGTGTATATGTAAGAATTCAATATAGAATTCTATTTGTGCTAAGAGAGGGTGTTTAGGCAGATATTGTTAGAAGTGATAACACTCTTAGAGTATTTGTGTGATTTGATCAACCATTTGAAGTGTAGCTTAGAGAGGAGCTCTAAGCTAGAGGAGTCCATTGAAGAACTCTTCAGACAAGAGGTCTAGTTGAGAGGCGTTCATGTATAGGTATGTGTCAGAGTTGAAGGTACGACTACTACATTAGGGGTATGCAAGTACAACTACTTTGTAACTAGTTTTTTCTTCTGAACAGTGAATTTCCTGGGTTTGGCTGCCCCATAGGGGTTTTTCTCTTTGGTACAAAGAGTTTCCACTTCGTCACCAAAATATTTTTGTTATTTATTTTCCGCATTTTATATTTTGGTTGATTGGTTGATCACACACACACACACATACATACACACACATATGAGTCTTTATTTTTTAGTTTTATTTTGGGTGTTACTAGGGTAAGGACTTTATTTTCTTTTTAAACCTAATAAGGACGGCTTAGGGCACAGCTTATGTGTATTTTTCATTAGTTTTCAATAGGAAACTCCTTTAGGTTGAGTTTTCTCTTATTTTATCTCAATTCCTTGACTGGTTCTTCGTTCTAGAAATAGTTGTGAAACTTGTACTTGTTTGGCTTTGTGATCCACCACTCCTTGCAATGCATGCATTAGTTGGTATTAGAGCTCACTTTTCTTTCCTACTATGGCGCAAAGAGGCAACATGTGAGGACCAACTGATGGCATGTTTGCAACGCATGGAAGAACAGTTTGATCAGTTTGAGATAATGGGCACACAAATTGGAGCATTAACTGAGCAATTTGATGTCAAGGTGATCCTAAAAGACGTCGTTGTCAGCCAAATTTGCATTTATTGGGATTGGGGTGTAATTTATGTGGTATCAGACCAAATGTTAGTTAAATTATATTTGTGTTCTCGAAAAGCCAGAGAGCATATTCACATCATTCATATTAATCGATTAACTAAAAACAAATATTTTCATATCGCTGCGTGTTTTGGTGATGATATTGATATCAAATGTTTAACTGCCTGAAAACTCAAAAATGTTAAGCCACCCATGACTCACCAATTAGGGTCTGTTTGGGTTTATGATTTCAAGAAGTGACATTTAAAATTGTAATTTTATAATGTACAATTTGAAAAAATGATTTTTAAAAACGCAGCTAAGCGATTGGCAAACTCACAATTTGGCCTTTAAAATCACAGGTTAACTTTTAAAATTCTGCGTTTTTTAACAAAAACTCATTTCCTACAGCATATGTGCGGTAGTTTTTTCAGTGGTAAAAATATAGTTTTAAGTGTTTTATAAAAATGAGAGAAAGAATGAAGTTAGATCTTAACCATTGAAAAAATTACAGTAGCTATGTTGTTGTTTTTTTCACAACACCTAAGCCAAATCCCGATTTGAAGAGGCGGATTTCTGAGTTTTTACATTCGTAATTTTTTAAAAACGTAATTCCCAAACGATTCATTTTCTATAATTTGATTTAAAATCGTATTTTTTTATTTACGAAATCGCAATCTCAAACACATACTCTTGTTTTTTTTTTTTTTTTATTTGAACAAATAGAACCGGTTCATTCATTGAGGAAAAAGCGACCTTACAGAGAAGATCTAAGGAATTCTGAGTTAAATACGTTTGAACCCCTTGTGGTTTAACTCCTTTTTTTTTTTTTTTTTTGCCCCATTTAGTTTATTTTGTATCGTAGATAGTACCTCGTTTATAGCTAAAGATGGAGATGATACTTCCATTCAACTTCTGTCTAAAAATTGACGGAAGTTCATGTCAACACCTCTAAGAAGTTGACACGCGTCTTATGTCTAATAAAAAATTAAAACTATTGAAAATAATAAAAACTTAAAAATAAAAGCTTTAAAAATTAAAAAAGTTAAAATAAAAATAGGAGGGTTGCCTGAGCCATGCACCCCCATGGCCGGTCTGGGGGTAGTTGAACCACTCCAATGGCCCTTGGATGTGGTTCAGCCACCCTTCTTCTTCTTTTTTCCTTACGGGGTGGCTAAACCTCTCCCAGGCCAAAAGGTGGGGGCTCGAGGCTCTTGGGGATAGTTTCGGCCACCCCCATTTTCTCTTTGGGGGTGGTAAACCGGCCACCTCCTAATTTTTTTTTCAATTTTTTAAAGCTTTTTTTTTAAAAGTTTTTATTTTTGTCAAATGTTTATTTTTTTAATTTTTAACTAGGCATATGACACATGCATGTCAGCTTCTTCGAGGTGTTAACGTGTACTTTTGTCAATTTTTGAACGCAAATTTGGACGGAGGTATCATCTTCGTCTTTTGCCATAACTAAGGTACCATCTGCGATACGAAATGAACTACAGGAGACAAAAAATAAAGGCGTTAAACAACAGGGGGAAAAAACGTATTTAACCCAGTATATATATATATATATATATATATATATATATATATATATATATATATATATATATATATATATATATATATATATAATTAATCAAAAGAGGAATCGTCCTCAACAGAGTAATGTTCAGAATTACACACATTATTAGGGAGATTAATAAAGGACCTAGAGCTAACTGAAGAGTTAGACCCCCACATCTTGAAAATCAAATCAAACAAAATTTAAAACAAACATAATCAACGAAGTCTTAAACCTTAGTTGGTTATTTCACGACACATACCCTGATCCTAGACCTTTTTTCGACCAATTCCTAAAACGCCTACCCTGGCTTGGACGGGAACCAAGTCTGTGCTAAAGAGCGGCCTGTACGGGGGGTGGTTATATATATATAAACCGAGTCCTTCCTTAGAGTGGCTTAAAATTGCAACACGTAGCGTGAAGCCATAATTTTTAATTGCTAAACAGGTCTTTTTAAGTACTCAACTTCCTTTAGCTAAAAATGAAGTGAATTGTATTTTTTTAAGTCGTTTAATAAAAACTTAAGAAGTATCACGTGAATTACTCCTCCTTTGAAAAAGGATCAGATTCACGTCGTTTGAACTGTTTAAAACAACGCCATTTAAGACAACTTTTATGCTAACGTTGTTTACAGTTGGAAACGACGTGAGCCTATTTTCATAACTCGCTCTCTCTCTCTCTCTCTCTCTCTCTCTCTCTCTCTCTCTCTCTCTCTCTCTCTCTCTCTCTCTCTCTCTCTCTCTCTCTCTCTCTCTCTCTCTCTCTCTCTCTCTCTCTCTCTCTCTCTCTCTCACTCAGGAATTCTTGTCTCCATTTTCAATCGATTAGGTGCATTAATTAATGTGTACTCAGTTTTTCACTCAATATTGTTTTTGTTTTTCCTTCCCTATAGATGTGCTGAGAATGAGTTAAGAGGTCGGAACGACTAGTGTTAGAGATAGACATGAACTCTCAGTATTTACTTTCTTATATTTAATAAGTGCTTGTTTGGCACAGAGTTTTAAACTTATTTTGATTAATGTTCTCTTTGGTTATATTATTTATTCTTGGCATTTCTTGTAATTTTTTGTGCCTTTGAGTCCAGTTAGGTAACTAGCCCCAACCCTAGGTCGTACGTACGTGCATGGTACATTAACTCTCTCTAGATTATCACAATTTAGAGTCATATACATATGAAGATGCTTGATTATAAAATCAACTAGCTAGTAATGATGAATTATAATTCCTTTTCTACTATTGAAGATGCTTGATTTAAAGTTAACTAGTAATGGTGCATTCATAAATAGTGATACGTATAATTAGCAAGCATTAATTGCTACAAGATGAGTATTGTAGTATATTTCAGATGAAGTACACATTGAGTCGCTGGTGTATATGGAGAGGAAATTTTAATTAGGACAGTCTTTGTTAAGGCAAAGTGTATAAGATGAGCGCTAGAAAGCCATTGCACGTTACAACAAATTTCATGTTATCATTTGAAAAAGCTACAAATATACTCATTATTATTAAATTTCAAAAATATTTTCAACGAAACATTTTTTGAAAGAATTATGAAAAATAATATCATTCCGCTTTGGGTTTGGATTTTCTAGATCCTCACCAGGGACAGGAAAGTCCGATCCACTCATGTAGGCCAATAAAACAACCAATAACCAAAGCAAACTCAATATATAGAAGTCCTATATTGTTTTCTCCTTCTCCAACCAAAGCCAACGTACGACTAACATGATTAGCTCTCTTTGAAATACCACAATTAGAGTGTGCGGAGTGAAGAGAAGTCCTCCAACCATCCTGATTTGCCACACCATGTCCACGTTGCCAGTGACACGTGGCCAGCAGTTAGCCACGTGAATGATCCATCCACGTGGCTAACTGTAAGTGGCATAAAAAATAATAATAATAATAATAAAAAAAATTGTAGTGTGAACACGTCTCTCTACCAACCAGTAATCTAAGATTGCATATATACAATTGCTTTTTAGGTGCATGCTACTGTAAAAAAGGTGGCAAAATATTTGTCAACAACAAGAATTAATGGAAGAAGCCTGACAAGGTAATTGATTCTTTTCTTTTTATATATTTTATCCTAATAAAAACTTCGTTAGCAATTGTCTATTTATTTTCATTAAAATATCGCTAAAAACTAAGACTAGTTTGTCCATAGAAAGGGCAATAATTATTATTTTTTTTTTTTTCTTACATCTCAATTTCAGGGGGTTTATGTGAAGTTTCCCCTTTAAGTAATTTTGTAGGTACGATTCTCATGTTTGACTTTGAACTATATAACATTGATCGAGTTGTTTCACTAATTTCAATTCGATCAAATCTTACCACTTCAAATTTTATTTTAGTTAATAGTTGGTATTGTATTCGATCTTGAGGAAATTATTATACTAAATACATTTTTCTTACACTTAATTAAACTCTGGTGCTTTTTCCAATTGAGCTTTGGTCAATGGATTGGTGTCCTGGAATTTTTCCACATGACAAAAGTCACGCCCCCGTTTTGGGATATAAGGGGAAACGCGAACTTGAGTGCTAAAAACAAACATTTTAAATGGAAGCGTGCATTTGCAACATATAAATTTTAAATCTCCTACTTTATTATACATTTCTATTAATAATTCTTTACAAAACCTTGAATTCTCCAAGAGAAACATACTATACAAAATAAAGATTTGGTCGGTCCGCAATGATCTATTGCTCTTTGCGAGATCTATGCCAATACCAAGAAATGACGTCATCATATTGGGTCATGTGGAAAGGGTCGAGGGAAAAAGGGATGAGTTCGACAACTCAGTAAGGAAAATACAACACCAGGGGAATAAAACATGTTATAAACATTTATGCCATAATCTTTAGTCATACATAATGACAGATTTATTCTACTCACTGATAAGAATTAATTTCATATATGATGAATTTCATAATGTATATTGTTTTGCAACTTAAACCAATTTGTATGATTGATTTTAATTTATTTTGGATGATTTGAGTATTTTTGGATATATTGAAACTATGATGATGTCTAGAAGAATGAATAAGATATGTGATCTTTGAGTGATTATAAGCTGGAGATTATAGTTATGCAAATTGTTTAAGAAATGATATGCTAGACTGTTTATGTTTTATAAGAAAGCATGTGTTAAAGCATGATTCGTGATATGAAATGTATTGTTTTAAGGCAGGAGGCATAATCATATGAACAATTAACAAAATTTATGAACAAGTGAATGAGGAATATGAATAATGGCATATGAAATTATTAATGATTCAATAAATTCTTTTTATCTGTTTTCTCTTTAATCCTTTCTCTGTGGTTTATCCCTTTATAGACTCTACACCGCTAGTTCCCGTGAGCGGCGCACGTTGGCTTTGTCCAAAGGACCTATAGACTCAGCCTGTCGTCACAGAGAAGAGTCGCCGGGTTGGGGATCTTCCCTAGGTGAAGGCCAACCCCGGCCGGTAGCACACACCGTAATTTGGTATGCTTGTCATGTTACCCTATATGGTATCGATCTTAACTGTAGTAGTACCTCAGGGTTAAACAATTACTACACATGAACGTTTTTTATAATACTGTAGGCTCTGCTGTAACTGCATACTTTACTTTAAAACTGTAAGAGCCGCTTTAATAACTGTAGTCATGTGCAGATTTTTAAACTTTAGATTCTCTTTTCTTTCAACACTGTATTCTTGAAAAAAATTATATACTTCGGAATGCTCTATAATCTTTACTTTCAAATGCTCTTTTTCATGACTATAAGTATGCATAATCCATAACTTTGAAATGCTCTTAATTATAACTGTAATTATGCATAAATCATAACTTTAAAATATGCTCTTAATCATATCTGTGATTTATGCACAAAATTCTTGAACAATAACATATGAGTAATAAAGCTTGGCATTAAAAATCACATAAGCAAACGCTTTGTAAAATTTCCCAACACTTTTTCAAAAGATTTGTAATAAAATCTTGTTGGGGGTTTTTCGGTGTTGTATCCCCTTACCTGGACTTGCCATTAGCGTCAGGATCGACCTTTTACCTAAATAAATTGAAAGAAGAAGCTTAGAAGAATATTCTAGAATTTGTAGCCTAATACTTAATTAAAATAAACATAACACGCAACCAGAGATTTTCCAAATTGCACAGTCTGCCAACAACCTTAAATCCACATTATTACCTAGAGACTAAACTACCAACAAGCGTGATTCACTCAGCCCCAATCACAGGATATCTTCCAAAAATGGCAACCCCCCCTTGAAAACCATATCCTTAGTCCAAAAGTTCATGACCCAAACATAATCCTTATTACACTTAGCTTCAACCGAATTAGGAAACACGTCCAATATTGAATTAACCAAACAGCTAAACACCATCTATAACCTAGAACACCCAAAGCATGTCTCATATCACTCACACCTATTTATAATCAAAGAACCATATAGTAAAGCATGGTTTAACAAAACAATAATAATACACATTGTAACGACCCACCCCCAATGACACAATATTGTCCGCTTTTGGCTCCCCATACCAGACTTCCCAGGAAGTCACCCATCTTGGGATTGCTCTCGCAGAAGCACGCTTAACTGCAGAGTTCTGATAGGTTCATGACCATCACGGCTTTAAAACGCGTTGTTTATTAAATGGTGCATTTATACATATAAGCACATCCTCATTCCAGGCGATGTGGAACGTCACACACATAACCAAACCCACACCTACACTAATCCAAATAATACCTCATATCATAACTAATCTACAATAAAAGCCCCCTAGGGACTTAATTTCAGTTAGCAATCCATTAGGACTAAATTTAACCCATTCCAATTTAACACAATATATATATAAATCTCACTTAATTATCTAGCCAAATACCTCCAAATAATATACCAATATCTATTCATTTTAAACAACCTAAAACAAATCTCCAAAACACCATATGGCCAACATAGGAAATCTATTCTTTAAAATTTATCACTGATCCGGTTACTAACATACAAATACACTTAAATATTCATTCAGCTATTCTAACCTCAAAATCAGAATACCCATCACCAAAGGACAGTATTTCAGCCAAGATCAACACACAGGGACCACAATAATCACACCTCATAAACCTTAAATCAAAACAGGGGATTCATCCAAAATCACCTACACACATATACTCACTGCCTATACAAAACAGGGAACACAATCAGCACTAAAAGTACCCAATTTTATCTAAGCATCACGACAACCACTGGCTAGAGCAACCACCCACCGTGAACACACACATCACTGGCCAGAAAAACCCACACACAAAGAACACTTGAATCAGTTGATACCTAGATGAGTGATGCGCAGCCTGACGAGGGCAGCGGGAGGCAGTGCGGTGACGAGGGTCGACTGTAAATGCAACAGAAAGAGAGAGATGAGAGGTTAGAAACTTACACTGGCGGCGTGCGTGAGAGGAAATGAGAGAATAGAGATGATAGTGTTTTTTCCTTTTATGTTTTGTTTTTGCCTTTAGATATGGTTCTCTTTCGTTTTTGGTTTGAAAGAGTGAAGAGAGTGCATATATATTATTGACGTTGTAACATAAGCAATCACCGTCTCTAGCTAGCTATAGCTAGCTTTATTTTCTGAAACTGTGCTTCAATTTTGGCTGCAATTTCTCCATGCCTTTGGGATGTTGCTGCATAATTAAGATGTTGCTGCAACTTCAGCAAGATTGATGTAATAATATCACCTAAAATAATGTTACACCAATGGGGTTCAATCTAAGGGAGCAAGCACCTTCTTCCACCAACTACCTTCTCTTTATCTTTCTTGGAAAAACTCCATATGCTTCCCTCGTACTACCATTCTAATTGACAATGTTCTCCTACACTTTTAATTGTAATAATGTTATCCCCAAACTACCTAAAACTTGTCTAGTCCCCCAAGGCATTACAATAAGAAGAGCAAATTAAACCCAAACACACTCCTAAAAAAAACAACCAAATTGAAAAAAAAAAAAAACAAAATTAAAAGAAATATATATATATATATAACAATTTGAAATGAGAACTAGAAAAAAACAAAAGCAAAAAAGAAAAGGGAACTACACTTGATGCTCCTGAACTTCCACCACATTTGCAATTATCCCCTAAACTTTAAAACCTCTCTATTTAGTGTCCATCTTTTAATTTTTTCAATTCACCCTCAGTTAGGATTTAACAGTAAATCCTAATGGAGGGGAGTCAAAATTTTCAAAATATATACCTCTTTCTTTGTGGAAAAAACAAAGGAAAAAAATTGTAAGGATTTAGGCATTGGTGAGGATTTAATGAAATTAGCAAAAACAACGACACCTCAATCTTTGATTATTTTTTTTTTTTTCAAAAGAAAAAAAAAGGGGGTTATTTTCATAATTTTGATTTAATTAATTTAACAGAAAATCGTAACGGATTAGGGAAATTGAAATTAATTAAAAGATGGATTCTTTAAATTGAGAGCTTTTAAAGTTTAGGAGGGTAATTGTAATAGCCGTGACAATTGAGCAGGGGTTAAGTGAAATTAAAGAAAAAAAAAAAAAAAAAAAGGACGAGAGAGAGGAAAAAAAAAAAAGATCACAAATTTTACTTTATAAACGTGATCTACTCGTGAGGATTTACATTTTGACCGATCATTTTGAGGTAAATCCTTAAACCCATGTTTTAGAGATTTTCGGTTAAATATTGTAAAATATGAGTTTAATCTTAATTATTCTTTAGGTTTTGTGCCATTTGAAGTTTACAAAAATCTCTCAAACTTCGGGTATTGTTTGGGTAAATTTTTTTGTAAGTTTCTTCAAACCCTAATTTACGGGTATTTAGTTTAAATGGTATTTTGTGAATTTAATCCTAAGATTTTCTTGTCGGTTAATGTTATTATGATTATGTTAGTGTTCTATGTTAATGGATTAATGTTTATTGTGATTAAGTTAGTAAATATAATTTATGAATTAGTGCTTAATATTATGGGTATTTGTTAGGTTGTGATTTTTAATGTCAAACCCTGAGCAAATATTTTGGGTTAGTGTTATTTGGGTTTAGTTAGTGTTTAAGGTTTATGGGTATGTGTTTGGAACCCTAGAAAATTCAATGGGTTTTCCAATGGGTTAGTTCTTTGGTAATTTAAGAGCTAAAATATTAGTTACTGTTAGAAAAATGTTTAATAATTGCAATGTGTTATTTTTACAGTGGCACATTGCGAGAAGTTGTCTAGGAAGTTTATTTGAGTTTGTTATCCGCGTAGCCACATTGAATATTCTATTCACTGAGAAAATGATATTATTTTTATGCTTTTAATAGAAATGCAAATAATATGCTATTTTCATACCAAACTAACATTATGTTTAATATGTGTTTTTAGATGTTTTGAGTAGTTTCAATTATGATAAGATATATTAATGATCTTTATGAGGACTTAAGATTGATTGTGAATTATGATTTGAATATTGTTTTAATTTGTTCTATCGCCTGCTATTGTTGGGATTTAAATTATGCGAATTATGATTTAGCAAAATAACATGTTGATTGATTATTGTTTTATAAAAAAAGCATGTATTAAAGACATAGTTCTTGAAAAGCAAAGGTATATGGTTTTGAACATAAAGCATTGGGTTGGAAGAGACCTTAGGGCCAGTATCCCCTTTGGCATAGTGTGTGAAAGTCCAATGGGCTTATATCCTCTATGGCTAGGTTAAAGTCCAATGGGATTGTATCCTCTATGGCATAAGATTAACGACCAATGGGCTTGTATCCCCTATGGCATAGGATTAAAGACCAATGGGCTAGTATCCCCAATAGTTAGGTTAAAGACCTATGGGCTTGTATCCTCAATGACATAGGATTAAAGACCAATGGGCTTGTATCCTTAATGACATAGGATTAAAGACCAATGGGCTTACATCTCCTATGACATAGGATTAAAGACTAACGGGCTAGCATCCACTATGACACGAGATTAAAGATCAATGGGTTTGCATCCCCTATGGCACCAGATTAAAGAAGACCAATGGGCTTGCATCCCCTATGGCATAGAATTAAAGACTAATGGGCTTGTATCCCCTATGGCTAGGTTAAAGACTAATGGGCTTGCATTCCCTATAGCACAGCTTTAAAGACTAATGGGCTAGTATCCCCTATGGTTAGGTTAAAGACCAATGGGCTTGTATCCCCTATGGCATAGGATTAAAAACCAATGAGCTTGTATCCCCTATGGTTAGGTTAAAGACTAATGGGTTTGTATCCTTTACGTCATAGAATTAAAGACCAATGGGCTTGTATCCCCTATGGCATAGGATTAAAGACCAATGGACTAGCATCCCCTATGGCACGAGATTAAAGACCAATGGGCTTGCATCCCTTATGGCACCGGATTAAAGAAGACAATGGGCTTGCATCCCCTATGGCATAGGATTAAAGACTATTGAGCTTGTGTCCCCTATGGCTAGGTTAAAGACTAATGGGCTTGCATCCCCTATAGCACAGCTTTAAAGACAAATGGGTTTGTATCCTCTATGGCATAGGATTAAAGACCTTAGGGCCGGTATCCCCTTTGGAACTACATTGTTTTGTATTGGATTGGGTTGGTAATTGAGCATGCATAATGTTGTTTATGATATGTCGATATAGTATGAATTGTCAATTGAGATATAGTTAAGAATTGATGATTGAGATATAGTACGAATTTGTATATGAGCATGTTGGAATAAGAACAATATTGTTATATTGTGTTCGTGTTTACTCTATCTACTATAATGTGGTTTTAAGAGACAGGTTTTCATAACCAAAACAATAACTATTATTGTAAACAAGAGATTAAGTACAATGTCATTTTACGTGAAAACTTAGTGAGTCTTATACCATTGAGACTTCAGTAATTTATTACTGAGGTAGTGAACTCATACTTTCACATTTACGGATGTGATTAACCCCACAACCTTACAGATACTGATGTTTTGGTTGTAGGATCAGTGGATCTAGAGGATGACCTCGTAGCACTACTTGGGGTACTGCGACTGAGGCATACCGCTAGTTTCGAAGCTGTGTGGACTTGGGTGTCCCATTTTGGTAGTCTTTTGTTGTTGGTTTGTGTCCAACGTAACACTTGTATTTTGTAGAGCCAGTCTTTTGGTATGTAATTAATGTTAAGTTTAAGCCTTAAACATATAGACTTATGTATGGCTCTTTATGATTAACAGTTATGTTATAAAAGTGTTTTTCCGCTATTTTGATTAGGTATAATTGAATGTTTCGCTACTTAGATGTAACTCTGAATGTTAGGTACATATTATGGGATCGGATGTGTACCATATGTTGGTTGAGCGACAAGTAGTCGTGTCATTGTGATGATCCATTTATGTATGTTTAAAAAAAAAAAAAGAAAAAAAAAAAGAAGGGTCGTCACATTACCGTTTTGTTATGGTTTTTTTGTTGCAATATTCTTGGCATCATAGAAATATTCATTTTAAAAGCTTGCACTCATAACCATTTTATTTCATTACATTTATATATTGTTATGACATTACAACATGTGAGCTAAATTAAACAGGGAGAACTTTTTTCAAACCAAATCTAACGATTCATTGTGGCTACTACATATAGTTCTCTAACTCGCGAATTTTTTCTGAAGAGAGTCAACCACATTCTTGTCCAATTGGAAGGCCTTGGTGAGAACATCCGGATTGATAGGTGGATTGGCTCCAAAGACATTCTCTGCTATGTTGGTGCGCCCAGGATTCTGGCTACCAAGACTGGCAAAAGCAACAGCATTGGTCGCTCTTACATTAAGCTGGAAGTGAATGAGACCAATTGGGAAGACAAAGAGGTCTCCTGCGTTTAGAGTCTTGGTGATGAGGCAGTTATCCGATGTGACAAAGCCAACATACAAAGTACCCTGTAAAACTACTAAAATCTCTGAGGCACGAGGATGAATATGGGGTTGATTTAGGCCGTACGGTGCAAAGTCTAAGCGAGCTATGGACATGCCTAGTGTATTGAGGCCAAATATGTTGTCCACAGTCAAAAGAGTGACATTCGACCCAAGTTGATTTGTAGTGTTTCTGGGAATGTTTAGTCCTTCAAAGAAGAAATCACTAGCACTGACAAGCTTTGGGTCCTTGCAAAACTTTCCATTCACAAATACTGCACAAAGAAAACTTTGTTAATGTCACGCAAGACATTGGTTTATAGCCTTTGATGCAAAAATTAAACAGGCCCAGTTAAGTAATCCCTCCTATCATATTTACATTGACATGTAGATCCCAATGATGAGAGAAAATTAAACAATCGAGATGCATCAAATGACTTCAAAAGAACATAATAATAATAACAAGAAGATGAAGAATGTGTACATACCAGCCTGAGTGGAACTGTTAACAGCAACACAAAAGTCTTGCAGAGGAGCAGGATCATAGGCAGTGGCAACGGAGCATGCCAAGGCCATCAGTGACAAAGTTACAACGAAATTAGGAACCCCTTTCATCCTTATTTGTTGTTATGATCTCTGGCTTCTGTATTTGCCGAATTCTTGCTTTTGTGAGGAGTGAGATATGTTTTGTGGAAACATGTCTATTTATAGCCGGGAATCAAAGAACCGGTCCATGTTTTTCACGAGATGGAGCCTGTACTTGGTAAGTTATCGATTTTTTATTTAGTGGGTGAACCGGCCGCCACTTAAGGACATGATTTGCACATATTGGAAATTGAAATGGCAGAAGCATCTCGCTAAAATATTAAGCTGCGAAATAAGGATATTTTAGATGTTCAATCAACAATAATTACAACCGGTTGACCCTGACCTAATTACGAGCATTTAATTTTATTTTTTTAAATATTTTTTATATATATATTGGGAACGAAATTCGAACTAGTCACTTTTGCTTTATGAGGCGTGGTCTCCAGCCAATTAACTGAATTGAGCTACTCTCCATAGACTTTATAATTTTTTTTTAAAAAAAAATAATAGAAAGAAATTGTGTACAAAATGTTTACAACAAGCATTACTCGTTATTAACAATTTGAAGACGACTTGATCAACAAAAAGTCTCATATGGATTACGTGTGCAAATATAAAAATTACAAAGTCTTTCGAGAGTAGCTCAATTCAGTCAATTGGCTGGAGACCACGCCTCATAAAGCAAAAGTGACTAGTTCGAATTTCGCTCCCAATATATATATATATATATATATATATATATATATATATATATATATATATATATATATATATATATATATATATATATAAAAAAATAAAAAAATTACTCAATTGTTAACTGTTCGGACTCATGATTAATTTGAATCATTAAGATAAGTGGAAATCTACTAATTGAAATACAGTAGGAGTAGTGACAATAAATGCGGTGAGACAGGATAAATATAAGAGAAAAGAATTTATCAACCTTTTAATTGTTGCGAGTAATTTAATAAGAAGAATATGATTAGACACTTCCCATTAAAGAGTTAGAGTACTTACTTATATATGGTTTGTAGGTATTTGGGAGAAATAAATTCATGCAATTTAATGTTTCTGGTGCATTTCGTTTACAACAAAAGATCTAACTCCAATATGCTTCTGTTTTATAATTCATTAACAGGAAAGCTGCAGCTAAGATATAAAGAATAGACTTGATCATGTAGAACATTTTAGGAGAAATTGCTCGTTCTCTCAAAGAGGGAAACTGCAAAGGAAGAAAACTAAGAGGTTATGGGGATTCGTTGAGGCTGGATCCGCTGAGACTACTCCGATACTCACATGAGTTGGTGTATATGAAGAGAGAATTTTAGCATAGTCTTGTTAAGGCAAAGTGCACATACCTGTGTGAATGGTACCCTTTCTTTCTTTATATAGGCCATTATCTCTGCCCTTCATTTTCATGGTTCAAGGGATTCTTAGAAATAAGTTACTCAATTTGAGGTTCCCTCCCTAAATCTTTTAGAAATGGGCACATGGTGTGGACAAGCAATTAGTTGAGCTCATAGGGTGAGGAATCAGTTGTTGGGTGTTGCATCTTGCTAGGGGTGCATTCAGATCCTTGGTGGTTATTTGGGTTGTGGGGCGGTTGTAGTAGCCTGAGAAATTAATTAATTGGTAATTAATTTTACGGTTCGCCTCCCAATCCCACTCCATAAGGAATAAGACTCAGGTATCTCTAGTACTCCTCAAAAACAGAATACTATGCAGCGGAAACATATAATATTCTAACAACAGAAATCATACTAAACATATCATCAGTATAAAAGATTCAAACTAAACCTTAATAGATAATTGAGCCTCAAATGCTAAACGTACATACCACATCACCAAAAAGCACTAATTATCATGAGCGGTCTTCAATATCCTGCAAAAAGTCCTCAAGCATTAAACAGATCGATATCACTAAGCTAATCAGCCGCATTTGCCTGGAGGTTCAACTCAAATCTAATATCTAAAGGTAGTCCCAACTATGAAACAACACATATTTCATAGGTGGAAAAGATACAAGTGTAAGTCTACGACTTAGTGAGTAATAATACACATGGTGCACATGTTATAATTTGGTGAACTGAAATGTTTAAAATATAAATCATATGCACCAATGTAAATTTATAGTTCCTTATTTTATGTGAGTTGTAAACATGCAAAAGAGAATATATGAAGGGCATGTATCGAGAGAAGTTAAAAGTGATGTCTCAAACAATGTGGATTCAAAATGTAATTAACTTTAATCGTGCACTTGTTCTACCTCAATTATCACTTCGTGACAAAAAAAGAAAAAGTAGAAACAGCATATAAGAAATAATTTTGATTCATTAAAGTTATTGATATGGTGTTACAAGAAGGGAATAATGGCAAACTCTATCTGAACCATCTAAAGATTCATTATTGGCAATTACAAATATCATTCTAATTATTTTCCCACTAGAACTTTTTCTGAAGATAATTAATCACGTTTCTGTCTAGTTGGAAGGCCTTGGCGAGAACATCAAGATTGATTGGAGGATTAGATCCAAAGACTGCATTTGCTATGGTGATGACCCCAGGATTTTCGCTGCTAAGACCGGCAATGGCTACGGCATTGGTATGCCCAGTATTAAACTGGAAGTGAATGAGACCAATTGGGAGGACAAAGACGTCTCCAGCGTTAAGAACTTTGGTGAATAGACGGTTATCTGTGTTGGATGTGACAAAGCCAACTAATATAGTATCCTCTAGGACTACAAGGATCTCGGTTCCACGAGTGTGAATGTGTGGAGGATTTAGGCCGTATGGTGCAAAGTCAATGTGAGCCAAGGATATGCCTAAAGTGTTGAGGCCTAGTATTTTGTCCATATTGAGGATTTGACGTGTCTCTGGGAATGTTTAGTCCGGAGAAGAAGAAATCATTGGCAGAGACAAGCTTGGAGTCCTTGCAGAACTTTCCATTCGCAAGTACTGCATGGAGAAGGAAAAGCAGGTTATATAAAAAGAATCGAGCAAAAATACAATATTATGGAAAAATGCTTCAAATGACTTCATACCTCTAGAAGCAGAATCATTGATTGAAACGCGGAAATCTTGCAGAGGACTGGGGTCATATGCAGAGGCAAGAGAGCAAGCCAAAGCAAAGACGAGCACGGTTACCATGTAGTTAGGAACACCTTTCATCATTTTTGAGCTTATCTCCAGCTTTGAGTATGCTAGTTGTGTATTCTTGCTTATGGGGTCAGGGGTGAGAAATGTTGCATTGGAAGACGACTATTTATGGAGGCGAGTCACTGAACGGGTCTATGTTTTAACTTCCGTGGAGAAGATCATAAGGCTTGCTAACTCTTCAAATATGGTTTTATTTAATGAGTGAACCATTCTTTAACAAGTAATAAATTAACATGCAGCCAAATTTGATGAGTTTGTTTAATGGAACAGTGCAGTTCGATCTACTGTAGGTTTTTGCCAATTCCCGAATGAACGCGCGTACAGAACATTGATAGATATATGTTTGAAGCTGAAATGGCCGAAGCGTTCTGGCAGTACTTCTATATGTCTCTCATCGGACCAAATCAACATCGATCCCTTAATTCCGTGTGTTTTGAATATGTGTCTTTACACTGGCGAGCATGGCCTGCATGTATATACTTGTTTACTTTTTTGTTTATATTATATAGGAATGGATACGCGGGAAGATATTAATCGCCCCTATCTACTATTCTTAATTATGTAAACGCAGATTGCAGTTTTAGGGTATGTAGATGCGATTAATACCCTTTATATATAATATTTATTTTATATATTATATTTAATAAATTCACCAAACCGACGTCGTTTTGGTATTTAATACTAAAGTGATGCAATGTTTTGGATTATGTATAAATTATCCAAACTGATGTTTTGGGAGGTAATATTATTATTTATGGTATATTATTTTATTTTTTATTTTTAAATCAGTCTTAACTTTAAACTTTAAAATTTTTTAAAACTTTCAAATTCTTTTGAAATCAGTCTTGACTCTCAACTTTTTTTTAAATCTTCTAATTCTCACTCTTTTTTTTCAATGACTACATTAGAATTCAATTTCAAAAATATTTTTGAGAAAATTTATTACTAAATAATAATAATGTAAAAGAAAAAGAAAAGAAATGTTATAGTGGAAATCATTAAATTTAAATAATGGTTAATTTTTCTCGGCATAAACGGAAATGCCGAGAAACTTTTTATCATTCTCGGCTTTTTTTAGGAGCATTTCTTATAGACGCAAATTGCAGTTTTAGGGTATGTGGATGTGGTTATCAATTGTATCCGCATACCTTTTATATATAATATATATTTTATATATTATATTTAATAAAATCACCAAACCGACGTCGTTTTGGTGTTTAATACCAAAATGATGTCGTTTTGGATTAGGTATAAGTTATATTTACATTAATACAGTTGGTTGTATTACTTTCTAATGAAATACTTGGGCAAAAAGGAGAAAATGATTTGAAATCAATATATTTCAAAATAATAGGACTTATAAAAAATTATAAAACAAGTCAGGACACTAAAAATTGACCGAAATTATTTTCAAATTATTTAATTTTTTTAAAAAAATATGCTTTAATATTAGAGACCCATAGAAGGCCCAAAAGACCAATTATGTAATATGAGAATAGCGGATAATAAACGTAATAATCACACGGATGTGGTTTGTAAGAATATGGTACAGATGCAGTTATAAATACTGCAAATAAACAACATCTACATCCGCATGTACACCCCTAGTTATATATCTAGAAAGAAATTTAGCTTAAATTATCATCTTTCTGCATGTTTAGCTTATAAATCCACGCATTACGGACAAAACACTAAGCTTTAACCCATGCTATGCACAGGTTTCTCACTTTATTTTAAATTTAGGTCTGAAGCTATTGAGTCTGATGGTAATATTGAAAGAAGAAGGGTTTATCGAAAAAGGTTCGACCTCGAACAAAAGAAAAAATTCTCAAGTCATTAATTAATAAATAAAGTCGAAATAGAAATGCTCTGTTTGATTTTGTTGATAAGTTTTACCATGTTGAAAATATAGTAAAAACCAAAACTAAAGAAAAATGGGTAAAAGAAGATAATATTGTTGTCTCTTCAAGACTGTACATCAACAATTAAAGCCTCCTATAAGTTCTTCACTGTTATTTTTTTATTTTATTCATTCATGTGTTAAACTCTTACTTATGTACTCGCGATACCACCTGAACAGTAAATCCCAGTCCGAATGATAAGTCCTAGGAAGAAATGAGCCGTGAGTATGAAAGGGTATCTATATATGTCATAGGCAAAATAGGAGTGATACATAGTAGATTTTAACGAAGGAAAGATTATCACCAAGGCCAGACCAATCCAAATTAGCCAAGAGACTATGGAATTCTGCTCAAAACGAAATAAATGATTTATTAATCAAATGCATAATTTGTAAAAGCAAGTCCTCTTGGTCATGTTCAGCCTATATATATATATATATATATAGAGAGAGAGAGAGAGAGAGAGAGAGAGAGAGGGAGAGAGAGAGAGAGAGAGAGAGAGAGAGAGAGGGGGGAAAAACTTCACTTACCACCTTGATCTTTCATCACTTTTGTAATCATACTCATAAACTTTAAAAATTGTCAATTTAGTGTATCCATTTTACACTTTTTATTTTTTATTTTTTTAACTTCCCCCCTCTATTAGAATTTTCCATTAAATCATAACGGAAATGTGTCAAAATTTTTAAAATATCCCTATTTTTTTTTTTAAGAAAAAGAAGAAACAAAAATTGCAAGGATTTAGCCGTTGGTCAAGATTTAATAAAATTTGCAAAAATACACACTCCTAAATAATTAATTTTTTGTTTTTTTTTTTTTAAAAAAAAATGTATTTTGGTAATTTTAACAGAATTTAACGGAAAATCCTAACGGACGATTAAAATTGAAAAAAATTGAAAGATATATATACTAAATTAATACTTTTAAAAATTTAAGGATATGATTGTACATAAAAGTGATGAAATATCAAGGATGGTCAGTGAAGCTTTCTCTATATATTAAGTACCTTGTTGCTCCAATTTTACTTTTCTAATGATTCAGTCTATCGTGAGGTTGGAGTTAGAAGGTATTTCCAACTGAGTAAAACTACGCCTGCCCCAAAGGATGGAACTGATCATTTTTATTGAGAGAGCAAAAGCGTAAATAAAAAATATATTAAAATCAAAGTTTTGGCGATGATGCATCGTCCTGTATTGGCTTCTAAACTTTTTTCATTTTTTCTTTTGAAAAAGTTAACTGTTGTACTTAATTGGATTTTCTGCAATTTATAAATAAATTGAAATGGTCATATTAGGGTTTTCAGGTAGACAGATTCACGTACACGAGGAACAATAAAATATAATACAATTTTAGGATGATTACAGGTTATGATTAGTATCAAAGTGGGATAGGTTTTCAAGATCTGTTTACCTAGGTGTTAAGTTGTACAATCTTTTCGAGGAGTAGCAAATGTTTTAGATTGCATCGGTTATAGACCAACTTGTTTTGGATGTATTGGTATCTAGGACCATGTTTTGAGGTATAATTAAGATGGATATTAAATTGCAGATTGTTGATGCATATTACTTTTGCAGACTTGTGGTCTATTAATAAGGAATATGGATGTAGGAAATAGAATTTGACTCTTTGTTATCACACTGTGGAAGCAAATTTTTGAGGTGAATACTAAAGGTTTAATGCGCACTCGATAAATCTTGGGTATTTCGGAGATTTAGTGTATCAAGATTAATTAAATTATTGAAAGTTTCATAGTGTATCAAAATTTCAAAAGAATAATGTTGGGAGTTTAGGGATGTAATGGACCTGAATCTTCTTTTTTAGGATGGATATCTATTTTGAGGGTAGATAGTTTCAGTAGTATACCAAAGGGATTGGTAATGACATGGAATGCTAGTTAACCATCAAAATTGAGGCAAATATGGAGATTTAATTAATTTACCCATCGACAATAGTGATATCAAGTGATAATGAGTTTATATAGACTTTTGAGGACAGTAGGCTTAAAAATCTAAGCGTGGATTTTGCTAGAATGATGTTGTAATGCAACTAGCTAGAAATTGTGATTTCTTTGTATCGACTCTTATAGGGGGATATTGGAACGAACTTGGTATTTATATATGGTATTAAGAAAACCGATGGTAAAAAGTTATGTTTGGTTTGAGGTCATTCTTAGGATAGAATGGTTATGACAGTTGGTTGATCAACACTCCAGCTATATATATGGATTTGATGAATTCGGTGATTTTGTTGGAAGATCTTGAGGTAAATGCTATAAGAGTATGAAGGTTTGAGGAAACTGGGTTGATATGCGATGGTTTTAAATATATTACATCTTGCTTTTGCTATGAAGAATTGCGGAGGGGTGATTAGTCCTTGATTTGGATGGATGTGTAGTATGAAAATTTTACTTATGATTCTGGAGGCTAATCAATTGGGGTGTGATTATAGAAGTTTTGAATTGCTAACTAAGAACTTGTAGGTATGTTAATTTAGCCTTTGGCTTGGTCTTGATGCTACTGACTATTATATGTTGGAGTTTGATTTTGTTAAATCTTGGGTTATTAATATTGATTGTGGGGATTTGGAGTTTGATTTTTGTTTGTGTGGAAAGTTCAAAATTTTTAGGACCACTCGAGCATATCGGTAAATCACTCCATAATTGATTAGTTCTGAGTAACTATTGAATCGTATACTTGATGATGAGACTATAGTTGGCGAACATATTTTGTAAAGGTCTGATTCTTGGTATGATATTATATGTTGTATAGGATTTTGGTGGCTTGGGTGTATCTCATCAATGAGTTTTATTAAAGTATTAGCTTAGATTTTTTATGTCTCTTAATGTAAGATTATCATAGTTCTATGATATATGATGGAATTATCTGAAGAAATGGAATCTGTTTCTTGATGAGTTCTGCAAATACTACATAAGTATTCATTTATCCTTAAAGAGTTTAAATGTAGTATGAATGACTTGAGTTAATTAAGGATTATGATCGATTTGATCTACGTGCCTATGCTATAATACAAATTTGTGATCGAGGTAAAGTTTTGGGATACATGCCAATTTGAGGAAACAAAACTACTTAGTGTCATCATTGGAGAATCCTATGGATTAAAATTATATTTTGAGGTCTACATCTTAGCCTTTCGCTAAGTCAATTGAGGTTGATTGAGGTAGGTACTATCTTGATTTTAAATTCTTAATGGAATTATTATGAATGATATGATTTATGTTTTCGAGGTCTAAAGAATTAAAGACTGTCTTACTTGAGGATAGGAATAGTTGGACTCGGAAATAATGTTTAAGGATTTTCTAATAGACAGAAACTTCAACCTCTAAGGATTAATTAAGCATGGTCTTTTTATCGAGACGTTGGACTTTGAATAAGTTTTTTTTTTCCTAGAATTGGGCGTTGGAATTTTAATAACACGAGATGGAAGATTTTTCTTGGGAGGTATCGAATAGCAAGTCAAAGCAATGTATTCTAATGCAGAAGACCTAATCTAAATTAGGTGAGACTTTATCGGTTGAGTGTACTTAATAAGTATGTGAAACCCGCTCAAACGCGAGTATACTCTCTAGTTTTCGACGAGGATAATGAGGAAGCATACGTAGATTTGCCAGTCCATATTGAATAAAGGTTAGTACCCCCGCCTTAGTTAGCAGATTGCCTCATAAAATAGATCATGGTACTATATAAAATATTATTTTTTTACACCCTTTTTGAAAGGATAAGAACAATCGCGTATCATGGTCAAAGTTTTCGTGTATAATAAGTTTCTGAAAAGAAGAAGCGCCCCCGTTTTGGGATATAAGGGGAACGCGAACTTGAGTCTAAAAATACATTTACATAAAACACATCTCTTCAAATATAGACCTTAATCATCTATTTTATTTAAATGTACCTTAATCATCCTTTACAAACTATAAATCTCAAAAGGGAAACATACTATACAATACAAAAGTCATATCAGTCCCCCAACAATTTTATTGCTCTTAGCGACGTTTACGCCATTACAAAGAAATGACTCCGTCTTACTGTGTCATCTGAAAAGATTTGGGGGGAAAAATGGGTGAGTTTGACAACTCAGTAAGGAAAGCACAACAAACAAGAGTATAATATTTTTCAGGAATTTTAAGTAGAGTTCAAATAATTTAACAAATAAAGGAACAGTTAAATGACATATAATTAGATCAAATGTAGAATAAATGGTGCATGAGTCATTTATGCAACGTGTAAGTTTTAACCACCCTTGGCCCAATTCCGCTTTTAACCATGAGCGGCACACGTTTGGCTCGTTCCAAAGAACGACTATGGCTCATCCTGTCGTCACAAGGGAGAGCAGTACCAGGTTTGGAACTTCCCTAGGTGAAAGCCACCCCGGCTGGTAGCACACACTTTCGCGCAAACCGTCCTTCGGAGTATTTGCCATGCTACCCTATGAAACTATGAAACTGTGGAATCCGGATATCTATGACATGGTGCCTTGGGGGTAAAACTGTGTGCACGTGAAACATGTACTATGATATCAACCTTTTCTCATATGTAACATATGCCTTTGAAAACTATGATTTCATAACATATACTATGATGCCATTCTTTGCTCATATGTAACAAATATAAGCTATGTATGATCACATGAGATTCCAATCACATTATATGATAAGAGTATTTTCATGACGGAAATATAAGTAATATCAAAGCATGAAAGAGTTTTAGAAAATTCCCAACTTTTCTCTTGAAATTTTTTATTAAAACTTTGTCAGGGTTTTGAGGTAGTGTTTCCCTTACCTGGACTAGCCATTAGCATCAAGGTCGAGCTTTCACCTTTGTTTCTTCTCCCTTTTAGTTGCTATCTACCCGTATCAGAGGGAGAGATTCTGTTTTCCTAAAGAAGAAGAGAGAGTTTAATAGCTCTCTTCTTGCTATTCTAGCCATTAGACCGAGAGGAAATCAGATTAGAAGGAGAAGTAACTTGCAGAGAAAAAAGAGAGTTTTTGGGCTTCTTTTATACTGAAACGAGTGGTTGAGATTCACTACAAAAAATTTAATATTTAGCCACGTACAGGTAGCCACGTGTATGAGGATCATACGCGTTGCTAACTGCTAGCCACGTGCAGTTGGCCGCGTGGTTGATGTGGGTGTTACTAAATGTGCAGTTAGCAACGTGTATTCAATACACATTGCTATTTAGCCACGTGTATTCTATTGACATGGCTATTTGCAGTTAGCAACGTGTATTCTATACACATTGCTATTTAGCCACGTGTATTCTATACATATGGCTAAATGTATTTTTCTTTTTTTTAAAAAAAAAATTGAAAATTATATATTTTTTTGCCACGTATTCTTATCACACGTCGCCAAAATCAGTATTATTGCTTAAAAAAAGAAGAAGAAAAAAACAGATTTGTTCTTTTCTTCTTCTTTTTTTTTTTAATTTTTTTTTTTATTTATTTTTTTATGTTTTTTTCCTTCCTAATATTGTATACGATATACGTACATGTACGTATATCTCACTGGATCCGGAGAAAGGACGGGTGTATCCGGCGAGATCCACGCCAGATCTTCGTCCAACTCGTCGTCGACGACGTCATCGAGATCCGGCGAGAAAACCCACGCCACCGATCGACGAAAACACCCACGCCGGCCACCGATCGATGAAAATACCCACTCCAAAAATACCCAGTTGGCCAAGAATGAGCAAAAAACACCAAAAGACACCAACTCCTCCAGCGACAAACAAAAAGGACCCAAAAAAAAAAGGTAACAAAAATACCAAAATAACGACCGGCCTCTTCTCCATCATCGACGACTTTTCTTCTTCTCCGGGTGTTGGCGATCGAGTTGTGCTTCCGGGTGGGGGTGAGTTGTCGTCTGTTGAGAAAAAAATACAAATAAAGTCAGAAATTTTTTTGATGAAAAATGGGGAGAGACGAGAGAGTCAGGAAAAAGAAGAAAATCGGGAGAGTTGAAAAAAATAAGAAGGAAAAGAGACGAGAGAGAGAGATTTCTAAAAAGCAAAAAAGAAATGAGGAGAGACGATAGAGAGAGAGAGAGAGATTTCTAAAAAACAAGAAAAAAAAATTAAGAAGCCAGGAAATCGCCTTGGCTTTTAAAATGAAACGAAAAAAAAAACAATTAAAAAATTAAAATTAATACACGTGCCCATTTGGACACGTGTATTAATTACATGCGGCTCGACGTGTATTAATTACACGCGGCCATTTGGCAACGTGTAAATAATACACGTGGCTAAATGTTTTCTCATTGCATCTGGCCACATGTTCGTCATGACACGTGTCTATCTGGCCATGTGGCTACAGTAACGATTACTGTAGACACGTGGCGAATATCACATTTTTTTGTAGTGATTGCTTGCCTCAAAACTGATCAATGGCTGTGAATCCAGGCATGGGCAGCAAGAAGAATCAAAGGGTGGATTTTATACTTGAGCAGCACGTTTAGATCCATGGCTGAGAATCACCCTTGAGGAGCAAGTTTGGTTTAAACACAGCTTGGGCAACACGTTTGGGTCTTTATCTTGTTTTGATTTGGGTTGATTGATTGTGAAAATTTTTGGGTTTTGTGAAAGATTTTCTGTAGAAGAATAATGGGTGTTATGATTTTTGTCTATTGTTTTCATGGTGGTCAGGTTCCTAATTCATCACCGACAGCTGCTTCTGCAAGTTCTGATATGTATGGATATGCAGTTTTGGATGCATGTGAGCAGATAAAGGCACGTATGGAGCCCATTTCTTCACAAAATAAGTTCAGCTCGTTTGCTGAGGTACCTTCATTTTCATAATTTTGCATAAAAATTACTGCACCTTTATCCTTGGATGAATTGTTAAGTTCCTTTTATAGTGTACGATCTGTTTCTTTTTATCCTTTTCTTCCAAGAGCAATAAATAAATGGTTAAGGAAATAGAGAACACAGTATTTGATGTGAATGATATCTTAGATGTATAATATTCTTCTCCTGTGTTTTATTATAAATATTGAGGTTAATTAAGAAAAAATAAATTGGAGTTTGTTATGTATAAGAAAATATTTGTTGGAATCCCTGATATATATATATATATATATATATATATATATATATTTCTCATTTTCATTGCTTATATTAGTTCCAGGGTTTCTGGAATCTAATTGCCAAAAATAATGAATTCAAATATTCAATCATATGAATTCATTTTTTGTTGAATATATTCTTTAAAATTATCTTCTTCTTTTTTGCGGAATATATTTTTAAAAAAATAATATTAAAAAATAAAAAATAAATCCCAAAAAACTATAATTAGTTTTTTTCGGTTTTGTTTTTTATTTTATTTTATATATATATATATATAATTTTTTTAAAATTTTTTTTAATATCATTAGCGGCCACTTTGGTGTCGCCGCTAATAATGTTTTATTTTATTTTTTAATTTTTTTAATATCATTAGCGGTGACCCGTATGTCATTGCTAATAATAGAGTATTAGCAGCGACCCTTATGTCGCCGCTAATGATAGAGCATTAGCAGCGACATACAGGTCAAGTTTTAAAGTTTTTTAGCATCCACATAAATTCTATTAGCAGCAACATTTGTCGCTGCTATTTATCTATTATTACCGGCGACTCTTTGAGGTCGCCGCTATTGATCATTAGCGTCCGACTTTTAGTGACCACCTCATTAGCGGCCACATGTCGCCGCTATTGATCAATAGCAGCGACAAAGTACTCATTATGTCGCCGCTAATGAGCTTATTTTTTGTAGTGTGCAAAGGAAGAAAATTAAGAGGTTATGGGGATTCGTAGTGGCTGGATCCGCTGAGACTACGCCGATGCTCACATGAGTTGGTGTATATGAAGAGGGAATTTTAGCATAGTCTTGTTAAGGCAAAGTGCACATACCTGTGTGAATAGTACCCTTTCTTTCTTTATATAGGCCATTATCTCTGCCCTTCCTTTTCAAGGTTCAAGGGATTCTTAGAAATAAGTTGTAACTCAATTTGAGATTCCCTCCCTAAATCTTTTGGAAATGGGCACATGGTGTGGACTGGCAATTAGTTGAGCTCGTAGAGTGAGGAATCAGTTATTGGGTGTTGCATCTTGCTAGGGTTGCATTCAGATCCTTGATGGTTATTTGGGTTGTGGGGCGGTTGTAGTAGCCTGAGAAATTAATTAATTGGTAATTAATTTTATGGTTCGCCTCCCAATCCCACTCCATAAGGAATAAGACTCAGGTATCTTTAGTACTCCTCAAAAATAGAATACTATGCAGCGGAAACATATAATATTCTAACAACAATAATTACAAATAGAGCATCTACTAAGAATAATCACATTAACAGAAATCATACTAAACATATCATCAGTATAAAAGATTCAAACTAAACCTTAATAGATAATTGAGCCTCAAATGCTAAACGTACGTACAACATGACCAAAAAGCACTAATTATCATGAGCGGTCTTCAATATCCTGCAATAAGTCCTCAAGCATTAAACAGATCGATATCACTAAGCTAATCAGCCGCATTTGCCTGGAGGTTCAAGTCAAATCCGACATCTAAAGGTAGTCCCAACTATGAAACCACACATATTTCATAGGTGAAAAAGATACAAGTGTAAGTCTACGACTTAGTGAGTAATAATACACATGGTGCACATGTTATAATTTGGTGAACTGATATGTTTAAAATATAAATCACATGCACCAATGTAAATTTATAGTTCCTTATTTGATAAAAAGATCATGAATGCAATATAGATAAAGTATATGCAGTAATAAAAGAATCATGTCATAGTTAAACTCCATATAGTCTACTCGAGATATTAACCCATTCCCGCAAAGTTGGCGCTATCCCAAGGGACCTGTAATACAATACTAGTTCCTCGTATATTGTACGCTAGCGTCCATCAATTGTAGCTCGAAAGAGTCCGACCTCAGATGTCCCACGCCGCTAGTGACGTACGTCTAAAGTGACCACTAATTTAACACTGGGATGTACGTCAAGGCCAAACATAAAAATAAAAAAAATAAAATAAAATAAAAAAAACCTTTGACCATAGCGTTAACCTGTACAGTAAGCCCATGATCGTTATCCCGCACGTCCCAGTGTACCTTGTCATATGATGCAATCATTTTTCACTGTCTTTTATATGCATGTATTTACAAAGTACATTATTTTCATTTTCCTATTAATTAATCACTAATTTTCACAAAGTAGAGTTCACAATTGTCTAAAAGGTATTTCATGTGAGTTGTAAACATGCAAAAGAGAATATATGAAGGGTATGTATTGAGAGAAGTTAAAAGTGATGTCTCAAACATTGTGGATTCAAAATGTAATTAACTTTAATCGTGCACTTGTTCTACCTCAATTATCACTTCGTGACAAAAAAAGAAAAAGGAGAAACAGCATATAAGAAAGAATTTTGATTCATTAAAGTTATTGATATGGTGTTACAAGAAGGGAATAATGGCAAGCTCTATCTGAACCATCTAATGATTCATTATTGGCAATTACAAATATCATTCTAATTATTTTCCCATTAGAACTTTTTCTGGTTTTATTTAATGAGTGAACCATTCTTTAACAAGTAATAAATTAACATGCAGCCAAATTTGACGAGTTTGTTTAATGGAACAGTGCAGTTCGATCTACTGTAGCTTTTTGCCAATTCCCGAATGAACGCGCGTACGGAACATTGATAGATATATGTTTGAAGCTGAAATGGCTGAAGCGTTCTGGCTGTACTCCTATATGTCTCTCATCGGACCAAATCAACATCGATCCCTTAATTCCGTGTGTTTTGAATATGTGTCTTTACACTGGCGAGCATGGCCTGCATGTATATACTTGTTTACTTTTTTGTTTATATTATATAGGAATGGATACGCGGGAAGATATTAATCGCCCCTATCTACTATTCTTAATTATGTAAACGCAGATTGCAGTTTTAGGATATGTGGATACGATTAATACCCGTAATAGTACACGTGGCCAGATGGCCACGAGTATTGGAATACATGTGTCTAACTGTCAGACACGAGTATTTAATACACATGGCTGACAGTCAGACACGTGTAATATGATACACGTGTCTAATCTGTCACCTGTATTATGATACACGCGGCAAGATGTTCAGTTAGTCACATTCAGATCCAACACGAGTCGCACACGTGGCCATGCATACATGGCGACCAGTTTGCCACGTGTACTGTGTCCGTACACGTGGCAAACTATAAGTGGCAAAATGCAACTATTTTTGTAGTTTTCCAATTCCAAAGTGGCCAGTTAGCGTTCATATATCCTGTGGAATTTGGTTGAGAAGTCTGTCAATTATGTTTACGTAATAACGTAACCCTTTCTGCCAGACAATGAAAATTGATTCTCATCCATGGTGAGAGGATCCAACGTATCGTTGTCTTTCATAACAACTTTTAGTCAGTATTCTCTACCTCATTAAGCTGAAACAAGATGTTGTTAGGCATTGTTAATTGTCAATATATCCATATAAACTAGTGAAAGAGCTATCAACTTTAACACCTACTTAGTGGTTAGGTTGGTGCTGTGCGCATGTAAGGTACGTTGTTATCACACAATACAAAAGGTTAGTGAAAAACATACACAGCTTCATTCACTCCCGGCTACAACACAACAAAAAACTTTGTTTTTAGTCACTTGCAATTAGCCACGTGCAGTTAACCACGTGGGTTACGCGTAGTGAATTCGGTTGTTGCTAAATGTACATTTAGAGACGTGTCCTTTTATATATGTGACTGTTTAGCCATGTGACATTTAGCCATGTGCCACTCACACGTGGCTAAATGCATTTTGTTTTTGAAAAAAAAAATAGACACTTTTAGTCATGTGGAACTAACACACGTTACTAATACCACATTTTTTTAAAAAAAAAAAAAATAATAATAAGAAGAAGAACAGAAATTAATTTCTGATCTTCTTCCTTTTTCTTTTTCTTTTTTCTTTTTTTTTTTTTTTTTTTTTTTTTTTTCGCCAGTGCCCTCGCCAGGAACTTTTTTTTGCAATTTTTTTTTTCCATCGCAGGAAATTTCTGCAAGGCCGGCGAAATCACTACAAAACTTGCCCATGAAATCCGATCTAGAAAATCCCCCAAAAATCTTCCGTCGACCACATTACCAAAAAATACCAACAAAACACCAAAAAAATCTCCAACAAAATACCAAAAAATCACCAACAATCACCAAAAATCACCTTCATTCCCCCATGAAATCCAATCCAGGAAATCCCCCAAAAATCACCAAAAATCCTCCGTCGACCCGCATTACCAAAAAATCACCAACAAAACACCAAAAATCACCAACAATCACCAAAAATCAACAACAAAAACCAAATTACAAACTTTCAGATCAGAGAACTCAAAGAAACAGGAAAAAAAAAAAAAAAAAAAAAAAAAAAAAAAAAGAAACAAAAAAACCCCTAAAAAAACGCTGGAAAAACACCCCCTTGGCTTCACTGCCGTCGAGCCATAACCCTCCGGACTCCGGCGCCATAGTCGACCACGGCTCTCTCTCCAACTCTCTCAGTCTCCCTTTCCATCTCCCTATCTGTGTGAAAAAAAAAAAAAAAAAAAAAGAAGAAGAAGGAATGGCGTCTGTGCAAGGGAAAAAGGGGAAGAAGGAAGAAAAAAGAAAAGGAAAATGAAAAGAAAAGTCAAAGGGGGCATGGGGAAATGAAAAAGCGAGAGGAGTTAATGAAAAGAAAAAGGGGAGGGGGAAATGGAAAAAAAAAAAAAAAAAAAAGGGTGGGGGGGGGGGAAATTAGAAATGGATTTGAGGAAAGTACTTAGCCACGTGGTTTATGTGCCACGTGGCCACGTGGCTAAAATTTTAACCTTAAAAAAATCCAGAAAAAATTTCAATTTTTGAAAAAAAATATGAATATTTTAACCACGTGTCTTATTATACACGTGGCTAATTGGCGATGTGGCAATAAGCCACGTGGCCAATAAAACACTTGACTGAAATTTTAAATCTTTAAAAAAGTTTGAAAAAATTTCAATTCCTGATAAAATTATAAAAAATATGAATATTTTAGCCACGTGTAATTTCTAAACTTGGCCATGTGGCCACGCGTAATTAATATGCGTGATCACATGGCCACGTGGAATATTTGGGTCTTCATTGTTGTGTTTTACGTTTTGGGCAAATCCTTCGGACGAGACGAAGAAAAACGTACACCAAAGACAATGACCGCTACAGATGAAAGGAAATCGAATGAAGAGGAAGGGAAATCGGTTGACAACGAAGAGATAGTGATTTTCGGAGATGAACCCAGTGATTTTCGGTGCCAGGTTTTGTTTGCAAATGAGGGAGATATTTAGATCTGCAAATGAGGGAGATGAACGGTGAACCCAGTGATTTCCGGGGGATTTGCATATGAGGGAGATGACCAGACAAAAAATAAATAATCATATTCAAACTCACACATAGATTTTGTCCATAATCCAGTTTAGCGATACATTATTCTGGACGGTTTGAAACCGTCTAGAAAAAACCGTCTGGAACGTTTTTTAGACGGTTTTTTTCCAATTTCTAGAGAATTCTTAATTTTTTTGTAGTGTAGGGTCGAATGTCACTCTTTTGAATGTAGACCAAATACTTGGCCTCAACACACTAGACATATCCTTAGCTCGCTTAGACTTTGCACCATATGGTGTAAATCCACCCCACACTCACCCTCGTGCCACCGAAATTAATTCTAGTAGTCGTAGAGGGTACTCTGTATGTTGGCTTTGTCACATCCAACCCAAATAACCTTCTCTTCACTAAAACTCTATATGCAGGAGACATCTTCGTCTTTCCAATTGGTCTCATTCACTTCCAGTTTAACGTGGGAAAGACTAATGATGTTAATTTCGCCGGCCTTGGCAGTCAAAATCCTTGGCTCATCACCATAGTAAAGGCTGTCTTTGGATCCAATCCTCTCATCAGTCCAAATGTTCTCACCAAGGTCTTCCAAGTGGACAAGAAAGTAATCGACTATCTCGAGAAACGGTTCAATTAGACAACTATATGAAATAGCCATAATGAACTATTAGATAGTGTGAATAAAGTTTGGCATGTTTCCCTTGTTGTAATGTCATAGCAATATATAATTATAATGAAATAAAATGTCTGCTTATATACTCTTCTTTTCTTTTTGTTCGACCCAGCCTGCATGGTAAGTAAGGTAGAGCAAGTGCACGATTAAATTTAATGAAATTTTTAATCCACCGACTGTTTGAGATATCACGTCTAGCTTCTTCTTCTTTTTTTTTTTTTTTTTTTGAATAAAAGTCTAACTTCTTTTGATCATAGCCCTTCGCTCCCTCTTTTCTAAAATTGTAAATTAATAAACATTGAAATAAATAAAAATGAAAATGGAGGGGCCGGATTCAAAAGGTTCCTAGTAGTAGATCACGTCCAATCCCCACACTCTAATGATATATACCATATCGACACTCTAGTTTATAAAACAAAACAAGAAATAAAATAAAAGATATTGAATTAGTTGATACCTAGATGAGGGATGCGCAGCCTGACGAGGGCAGAGGGAGGCAGTGCGGTGACGAGAGGCGACTGTAAATGAGACAGAAAGAGAGAGATGAGAGGTTAGAAACTTACGCCGGCGGCGTGCGTGAGAGGAAATGAGAGAATAGAGATGATAGTGTTTTTTCCTTTTATGATTTGTTTTTGCCTTTAGATATGGTTCTCTTTCGTTTTTGGTTTGAAAGAGTGAAGAGAGTGCATATATATTATTGAGGTTGTAACATAAGCAAGCACCGTCTCTAGCTAGCTATAGCTAGCTTTATTTTCTGAAACTCTGCTTCAATTTTGGCTGCAATTTCTCCATGCCTTTGGGATGTTGCTGCAACTTCAGCAAGATTGATGTTATAATATCACCTAAAATAATGTTACACCCATGGGCTTCAATCTAAGGGAGCAAGCACCTTCTTCCACCAACTACCTTCTCTTTATCTTTCTTGGAAAAACTCCATATGCTTCCCTCGTACTACCATTCTAATTGACAATTAATGTTCTCCCACACTTTCAATTGTAATAATGTTTCCCCAAACTACCTAAAACTTGTCTAGTCCCCCAAGGCATTATTGACATCTCACAATAAGAAGAGCAAATTAAACCCAAACACACTCCTAAAAAAAACAACCAAATTGCAAAAAAACAAAATTAAAAGAAAATTAAACCCAAACACCCTCCTAAAAAAAACAAAATTGAAAAAAACAAAATTAAAAGAAATATATATATATATATATAACAATTTGAAATGAGAACTAGAAAAAAAAAAAAAAGCAAAAAAGAAAAGGGAACTACACTTGATGCTCCTGAACTTCCACCACATTTGCAATTATCCCCTAAACTTTAAAACCTCTCTATTTAGTGTCCATCTTTTAATTTTTTTAATTCACCCTCAGTTAGGATTTAACAATAAATCCTAATGGAAAGGGAACTGCATTTAATGCTCCTAAACTTCTACCACATTTGTAATTATCCCCTAAACTTTAAAAACTCTCTATTTAGTGTCCATCTTTTAATTTTTTCAATTCACCCTCAGTTAGGATTTAACAGTAAATCTTAATGGAGGGGAGTCAAAATTTTCAAAATATATACCTCTCTTTCTTTGTGGAAAAAACAAAGGAAAAAAATTGTAAGGATTTAGGCATTGGTGAGAATTTAATGAAATTTGCAAAAACTACGACACCTCAATCTTTTATTTTATTTTTTTTCTTTAAGAAAAAAAGGGATATTTTCATAATTTTGATTTAATTTAACAGAAAATCGTAACGGATTAGGGAAATTGAAATTAATTAAAAGATGGATTCTTTAAATTGAGAGCTTTTAAAGTTTAGGAGGGTAATTGTAATAGCCATCACAATTGAGCGGGGGTTAAGTGAAATTAAAAAAAAAAAAAAAAAGACAGAGGAGAAAAAAAGATCACAAATTTAACTTTATAAACTTGATCTACTCGTGAGGATTTACATTTTTACCAATCATTTTGAGGTAAATCTTTAAACCCATGTTTTAGAGATTTTCGGTTAAATATTGTAAAATATGAGTTTAATCTCAATTATTCTTTAGGTTTTGTGCTATTTGGAGTTTACAAAAATTTCTCAAACTTCGGGTATTGTTTGGGTGAATTTTTTGGTAAGTTTCTTCAAACCCTAATTTACGGGTATTTCGTTTAAATGGTATTTTGTGAATTTAATCATAAGATTTTCTTATGGGTTAATGTTATTATGATTATGTTAGTATTCTATGTTAATGGATTAATGTTTATTGTGATTAAGTTAGTAAATATAATTTAGGAATTAGTGCTTATTATTATGGGTATTTGTTTAGGTTGTGATTTTTAATGTCTAACTCTGAGCAAATATTTTGGGTTAGTGTTATTTGGGTTTAGTTATTGTTTGAGGTTTATGGGTATGTGTTTGGAACCCTAGAAAATTTAATGGGTTTTCCAATGGGTTAGTTCTTTGGTAATTTAAGAGCTAAAATATTAGTTACTGTTAGAAAAATGTCTAATAATTGCAATGTGTTATTTTTACAGTGGCACATTGTGAGAAGTTGTTTAGGAAGTTTATTTGAGTTTGTTATTCGTGTAGCCATAGTGAGTATTCTATTCACTGAGAAAATGATATTATTTTTATGCTTTTAATAGAAATGCAAATAATATGTTATTTTCATACCAAACTAACATTATGTTTAATATGTGTTTTTGGATGTTTTGAGTAGTTTCAATTATGATAAGAAATATCAATGATTTTTATGAGGACTTAAGATTGATTGTGAAATATGATTTGAATATTGTTTTAATGTGTTCTATTGCCTGCTATTGTTGGGATTTAAATTATGCGAATTATGATTTAGCAAAATAACATGTTGATTGGTTATTGTTTTATAAAAAAAGCATGTATTAAAGACACAGTTCTGGAAAAGTAAAGGTATATGGTTTTGAGCATAAAGCATTGGGTTGGAAAAGACCTTAGGGCCGGTATCCCCTTTGGCATAGTGTGTGAAAGACTAATGGGCTTATATCCTTTATGGCTAGGTTAAAGACCAATGGGATTGTATCCTCTATGGCATAAGATTAAAGACCAACGGGCTTGTATTCCCTATGGCATAGGATTAAAGACCAATGGGCTAGTATTCCCAATAATTAGGTTAAAGACAAATGGGCTTGTATCCTTAATGACATAGGATTAAAGACCAATGGGCTTGCATCCCCTATGGCATAGGATTAAAGACTAACGGGCTAGCATCCCCTATGACACGAGATTAAAGATAAATGGGTTTGCATCCCCTATGGCACCAGTTTAAAAAAGACCAACGGGCTTGCATCCCCTATGGCATAGGATTAAAGACTAATAGACTTGTGTCCCCTATGGCTAGGTTAAAGACTAACGAGCTTCCATTCCCTATAGCACAGCTTTAAAGACTAATGGGCTAGTATCCCCTATGGTTAGGTTAAAGACCAATGGGCTTGTATCCCCTATGGCATAGGATTAAAGACTTATGAGCTAGTATCCCCTATGGTTAGATTAAAGACTAATGGGCTTGTATCCTTTACGTCATAGAATTAAAGACCAATGGGCTTGCATCCCCTATGGCATAGGATTAAAGACCAATGGGCTAGCATCCCCTATGGCACGAGGTTAAAGACCAATGGGCTTGCATCCCTTATGGCACCGGATTAAAGAAGACAATGGGCTTGCATCCCCTATGGCATAGGATTAAAGATTAATGGGCTTGCATCCCCTATGGCATATTGTTATGTTGTGTTTGTGTTTACTCTATCTACTATAATGTGGTTTTAAGAGATAGGTTTTCATAACCAAAACAATAACTATTATTGTAAACAAGAGATTAAGTACAATGTCATTTTACGCGAAAACTTAGTGAGTCTTATACCATTGAGACTTCAGTAATTTATTACTGAGGTGGTGAACTCATACTTTCACATTTACGGATGTGATTAACCCCACAACCCTGCAAATACTGATGTTTTGGCTGTAGGATCAGCGGATCTAGAGGATGACCTCGTAGCACAGTACTTGGGGTACTGCGACTGAGGAATATCGCTAGTTTCGAAGCTGTGTGGACTCGGGTGTCCCATTTCGGTAGTCTTTTGTTGTTGGTTTGTGTCCAACGTGACACTTGTATTTTGTAGAGCCAGTCTTTTGGTATGTAATTAATGTTTCGCTACTTAGATATAACTCTGAATATCAGGTACATATTATGGGATCGGATGTGTACCGTATGTTGGTTGAGCGACAAGTAGTCGTGTCATTGTGATGATCCATTTATGTATGTTTAAAAAAAAAAAAGAAGGGTCGTCACATTACCGTTTTGTTATGGTTTTTTTGTTGCAATATTCTTGGCATCATAGAAATATTCATTTTAAAAGCTTGCACTCATAACCATTTTATTTCATTACATTTATATATTGTTATGACATTACAACATGTGAGCTAAATTAAACAGGGAGAACTTTATTCAAACCACATCTAACGATTCATTGTGGCTATTAAATATAGTTCTCTAACTCGCGAATTTTTTCTGAAGAGACTCAACCACATTCTTGTCCAATTGGAAGGCCTTGGTAAGAACATCCGGATTGATAGGTGGATTGGCTCCAAAGATATTCTCTGCTATGTCGGTGCGCCCAGGATTCTGGCTACCAAGACCGGCAAAAGCAACAGCATTGGTATTTCTTACATTAAACTGGAAGTGAATGTGACCAATTGGGAAGACGAAGACGTCTCCCGCGTTTAGAGTCTTGGTGATGAGGCGGTTATCCGGGTTGGAAGTGATAAAGCCAACGTACAAAGTACCCTGTAAGACTACTAAAATCTCTGAGGCACGAGGATGCAAATGGGGTTGATTTACGCCGTACGGTGCAAAGTCTAAGCGAGCTAAGGATATACCTAGTGTATTGAGGCCAAATATGTTGTCCACAGTCAAAAGAGTGACATTCGACCCAAGTTGATTTGCAGTGTTTCTGGGAATGTTTAATCCTTGAAAGAAGAAATCACTAGCAGTGACAAGGTTTGGGTCCTTGCAAAACTTTCCATTCACAAATACTGCACAAATAAAACTTTGTTAATGTCACGCATGCAAGACATTGGTTTATAGCTTTTGATGCAGAAATTAAACAGGCCCAGTTAAGTAATCCCTCCTATCATATTTACATGGACATGTAGATCCCAATGATGAGAGAAAATTAAACAATCGAGATGCATCAAATGACTTCAAAAGAACATAATAATAATAACAAGAAGATGAAGAATGTGTACATACCAGCCTGAGTGGAACTGTTAACAGCAACACAAAAGTCTTGCAGAGGAGCAGGATCATAGGCAGTGGCAACGGAGCATGCCAAGGCCATCAGTGACAAAGTTACAACGAAATTAGGAACCCCTTTCATCCTTATTTGTTGTTATGATCTCTGGCTTCTGTATTTGCTGAATTCTTGCTTTTGTGAGGAGTGAGATATGTTGTGTGGAAACATGTCTATTTATAGCCGGGAATCAAAGAACGGGCCGCCGCTTAATGACATGATTTGCACATATTGGAAATTGAAATGGAAGAAGCATCTCACTATCATGTTGCGTGCCATTTAAAATATTAAGCTGCGAAATAAGGATATTGTAGATGTTCAAACAACAATAATTACAACCGGTTGACCCTGACCTAACGAGCACTTAATTTTTTCTATTTTTTATTTTTTTTAAATTTTTTTTATATATATATCGGGAGCGAAATTCAAACTAGTTATTTTTGCTTTATGAGGCGTGGTTTCCAGCCAATTGACTGAATTGAGCTACTCTCGGAAGACTTTGTAATTTTTTTTTTAAAAAAAAAATAATAGAAAGAAATTGTGTACAAAATGTTTACAACAAGCATTACTCGTTATTAACAATTTGAAGACGACTTGATCAACAAAAAGTCTCATATGGATTACGTGTGCAAAGATAAATGATGTTTCGTGTTGTGAAATTGTTTAATGACTTGATGCATTCAAGGAAAATGCAGATGTTCAAACAGCGTGAAATGTGGAAATCAAATGATTTGATCCTATCTAATTAAGATTATCTTCTTTTGCAGTTTTGCTATGCTACTAAAAGCTTTCCTAGATAACGGCTATGTACCATGCTAAAAGCATGCATTTAATTGGTATATTCTTGTCAACTCATTTAATTGGTATATTTTTTGTAGTGGATTCTTCGTGTCAGTCTTCGAAGGGTAATTTGTTTGTTGGGTAGTTTTTGGTAGGTCAGCATGTAAACATCAATAGTGATGGACGGATCAGAAGGTTAGGGGTGACGACCGCTGGCCTTGTAATTTGGAGTTTTTAACAGAAGATAATTAATTGCGGTAGATTTGGAAGAGAAGTCTCGAAAGATGGCGAAGAGGATGGCCTTGTCATATATATTTGCACACGTAATCCATATGAGACTTTTTGTTGAACAAGTCGTCTACAAATTGTTAACGAGTAATGCTTGTTGGAAACATTTTGTACACAATTTCTTTCTATTATTTTTTTTTTAAAAAAAAATTAAAAAGTCTTTTGTGAGTAGCTCAATTCAGCCAATTGACTGGAGATCACGCCTCATAAAGCAAAAGTGACTAGTTCGAATTTCGCTACCAATATATATATAAAAAAAATTAAAAAATATAAAAAAATACTCAATTGTTAACTGTTCGGACTCATGATTAGTTTGAATCATTAAGATAAGTGGAAATCTACTAATTGAAATACAGTAGGAGTAGTAACAATAAATGCGGTGAGACAGGATAAATACAAGAGAAAAGAATTTATCAACATTTTAATTGTTGCGATCGAGTAATTTAATAAGAAGAATATGATTAGACACTTCCCATTAAAGAGTTAGAGTACTTACTTATATATGGTTTGTAGGTATTTGGGAGAAATAAATTCATGCAATTTAATGTTTCTGGTGCATTTCGTTTACAACAAAAGATCTAACTCCAATATGCTTCTGTTTTATAATTCATTAAAAGGAAAGCTGCAGCTAAGATATAAAGAATAGACTTGATCATGTAGAACATTTTAGAAGAAATTGCTCGTTCTCTCAAAGAGGGAAACTGCAAAGGAAGAAAATTAAGAGGTTATGGGGATTCGTTGAGGCTGGATCCGCTGAGACTACTCCAATGCTCACATGATTTGGTGTATATGAAGAGGGAATTTTAGCATAGTCTTGTTAAGGCAAAGTGCACATACCTGTGTGAATAGTACCCTTTCTTTCTTTATATAGGCCATTATCTCTGCCCTTCCTTTAGAAGGTTCAAGAGATTCTTAGAAATAAGTTGTTACTCAATTTGAGATTCCCTCCCTAAATCTTTTGGAAATGGGCACATGGTGTGGACAGGCAATTAGTTGAGCTCGTAGATTGACGAATCAGTTGTTGGGTGTTGCATCTTGCTAGGGGTGCATTCAGATCCTTGATGGTTATTTGGGTTGTGGGGCGGTTGTAGTAGCCTGAGAAATTAATTAATTGGTAATTAATTTTAAGGTTCGCCTCCCAATCCCACTCCATAAGGAATAAGACTCAGGTATCTCTAGTACTCCTCAAAAACAAAATACTATGCAGCAAAAACATATAATATTCTAACAACAATAATTACAAATAATGCATCTACTAAGAATAATCACATTAACAGAAATCATACTAAACATATCATCAGTATAAAAGATTCAAACTAAACCTTAATAGATAATTGAGCCTCAAATGCTAAACGTACGTACAACATCACCAAAAAGCACTAATTATCATGAGCGGTCTTCAATATCCTGCAATAAGTCCTCAAGCATTAAACATATCGATTTCACTAAGCTAATCAGCCGCATTTGCCTGGAGGTTCAACTCAAATCCGACATCTAAAGGTAGTCCCAACTATGAAACAACACATATTTCATAGGTGAAAAAGATACAAATGTAAGTCTACGACTTAGTGAGTAATAATACACATGGTGCACATGTTATCATTTGGTGAACTGAAATGTTTAAAATATAAATCACATGCACCAATGTAAATTTATAGTTCCTTATTTGATAAAAAGATCATGAATGAAATATAGATAAAGTATATGCAGTAATAAAAGAATCATGTCATAGTTAAACTCCATATAGTCTACTCGAGATATTAACCCATTCCCACAAAGTTGGCGCTATCCCAAGGGACCTGTAATACAATACTATCCTCGTATATTGTATGCTAGCGTCCATCAATTGTAGCTCGAAAGAGTCCGATCTCGGATGTCCCACGTCGCTAGTGACGTACGTCTAAAGTGACCACTAATTAAACACCGGGACATACGTCAAGGCCAAACATTAAAAAAAAAAAAATCCCTTTTACCATAGCGTTAACTTGTACAGTAAGCCCATGATCGTTATCCCGCATGTCCCAGTGTACCCTGTCATACGATGCAATCATTTTTCACTGTCTTTTATATGCATGTATTTACAAAGTACATCATTTTCATTTTCCTATTAATTAATCACTAATTTTTACAAAGTAGAGTTCACAATTGTCTAAAAGGTAATTCATGTGAGTTGTAAACATGCAAAAGAGAATATATGAAGGGCATGTATCGAGGGAAGTTAAAAGTGATGTCTCAAACATTGTGGATTCAAAATGTAATTAACTTTAATCGTGCACTTGTTCTACCTCAATTATCACTTCGTGACAAAAAAGAAAAAGGAGAAATAGCATATAAGAAAGAATTTTGATTCATTAAAGTTATTGATACGGTGTTACAAGAAGGGAATAATGGCAAGCTCTATCTGAACCATCTAATGATTCATTATTGCCAATTACAAATATCATTATAATTATTTTCCCACTAGAACTTTTTCTGAAGATAATTAATCACGTTTCTGTTTAGTTGGAAGGCCTTGGCGAGAACATCAGGATTGATTGGAGGATTAGATCCTAAGACTGCATTTGCTATGGTGATGACCCCAGGATTTTGGCTGCTGAGACCGGCAATGGCTACGGCATTGGTATGCCCAGTATTAAACTGGAAGTGAATGAGACCAATTGGGAAGACAAAGACGTCTCCAGCGTTAAGAACTTTGGTGAAGAGACGGTTATCTGTGTTGGATGTGACAAAGCCAATTAATAGAGTACCCTCTAGGACTACAAGGATCTCGGTTCCCCGAGGGTGAATGTGAGGAGGATTTAGGCCGTATGGTGCAAAGTCAATGCGAGCCAAGGATATGCCTAAAGTGTTGAGGCCTAGTATTTTGTCCATATTAAGGAGAGTTACCGTCGATCCAAGTGGATTTAACGTGTCTCTGGGAATGTTTAGTCCGGAGAAGAAGAAATCATTGGCAGAGACAAGCTTGGAGTCCTTACAGAACTTTCCATTCACAAATACTGCATGGAGAAGGAAAAGCAAGTTATATAAAAAGAATCGAGCAAAAATACAATATTATGGACTAATGCTTCAAATGACTTCATACCTCCAAAAGCAAAATCATTGGTTGAAACGCAGAAATCTTGCAGAGGACTGGGGTCATATGCAGAGGCAAGAGAGCATGCCAAAGCCAAGACGAGCACGGTTACCAGTTAGTTAGGAACGCCTTCCATCATTTTTGAGGTTATCTCCAGCTTTGAGTATGCTAGCTGTGTATTCTTGCTTATTGGGTGAGGGGTGAGAAATGTTACATTGGAAGACGACTATTTATAGAGGTGAGTCACTGAACGGGTCTCTGTTTTAACTTCCGTGGAGAAGATCATAAGGCATGCTAAGTCTTCAAATATGGTTTTATTTAATGAGTGAACCATTCTTTAACAAGTAATAAATTAACATGCAACCAAATTTGACGAGTTTGTTTAATGGAACAGTGCAGTTCGATCTACTGTAGGTTTTTGCCAATTCCCGAATGAACGCGCGTACGGAACATTGATAGATATATGTTTGAAGCTGAAATGGCCGAAGCATTCTGGCAGTACTCCTATATGTCTCTCATCGGACCAAATCAACATCGATCCCTTAATTCCGTGTGTTTTGAATATGTGTCTTTACACTGGCGAGCATGGCCTGCATGTATATACATGTTTACTTGTTTGTTTATATTATATAGGAATGGATACGCGAGAAGATATTAATCTCCCCTATCTACTATTCTTAATTATGTAAAAGCAAATTGCAGTTTTAGGGTATGTGGATGCGATTAATACCCTTTATATATAATATTTAATAAATTCACCATATCGACGTCGTTTTGGTATTTAATACTAAAATGATGCAATGTTTGGATCATGTATAAATTATCCAAACTGATGTTTTGGGAGGTAATATTATTATTTATCGTATTTTATTTTATTTTTTATTTTTAAATCAGTCTTAACTTTAAACTTTAAAATTTAAAATTTTTTAAAACTTTCAAATTCTTTTGAAATCAGTCTTGACTCTCAACTTTTTTTTAAATCTTCTAATTCTCACTCTTTTTTTCAATGACTACATTAGAACTCAATTTCAAAAAAAATTTTGAGAAAATTTATTACTAAGTAATAATAATGTAAAAGAAAAAGAAAAGAAATGTTATAGTGGAAATCATTAAATTTAAATAATGGTTAATTTTTCTCAACATAAACAGAAATGCCAATAAACTTTTTATCATTCTCGGCTTTTTTTAGGAGCATTTCTTGTAGACTCAAATTGCAGTTTTAGGGTATGTGGATGTGGTTATCAATTGTATCCGCATACCTTTTATATATTTTATTTAATAAATTCACCAAACCGACGTCGTTTTGGTGTTTAATACCAAAATGATGTTGTTTTGGATTAGGTATAAGTTATATTTACATTAATATAGTTGGTTGTATTACTTTCTCATGAAATACTTGGGCAAAAAGGAGAAAATGATTTGAAATCAATATATTTCAAAATAATAGGACTTATAAAAAATTATAAAACAAGTCAGGACACTAAAAATTGACCGAAATTATTTTCAAATTATTTAATTTCTTTTTTTTTTTAAATATGCTTTAATATTAGAGACCCATAGAAGGCCTAAAAGACCAATTATGTAATATGCGAATAGCGGATAATAAATGTAATAATCACACAAATGCGATTTGTGAGAATATAGTACAGATGCAGTTATAAATACTGCAAATAAACAACATCTGCATCCGCATGTACACCCCTAGTAATATATCTAGAAATAAATTTAGCTTAAATTATCATCTTTCTCCATGTTTAGCTTATAAATCCACGGATTACGGACAAAACACTAAGTTCTAACCCATGCTATGCACAGGTTTCTCATTGTATTTTAAATTTAGGTCTGAAGCTATTGAGTCTGAAGCTAATATTGAAAGAAGAAGGGTTTATCGAAAAAGGTTCAACCTCGAAGAAAAGAAAAGATTCTTTAGTCATTGGAATAAATTAATAAGTAAAGTCGAAATAGAAATGCTCTGTTTTGATTTTGTTGATAAGTTTTACCTTGTTGAAAATATAGTAAAAACCAAAAAAATGGGTAAAAGAAGATAATATTGTTGTCTCTTCAAGACTGTACGTAAACAGCTAAAGCCTCCTATAAGTTCTTCACTGTTGTTGTTTTATTTTATTCATTCATGTGTTAAACTCTTACTTCTGTACTCGCGATACCACCTGAATAGTAAATCCTAGTCCGAATGATAAGTCCCAGGAATAAATGAGCCGTGAGTATGAAAGGGTATCTATATATGTCATAGGCAAAATAGGAGAGATACATAGTAAATTTTAACTAAGGAAAGATTATCACCAAGGCCATACCAATCCAAATAAGCCAAGAGACTATGGAATTCTGCTCAAAACGAAATAAATGATTTATTAATCAAATGCATAATTTGTAAAAGCAAATCCTCTTGGTCATGTTCAGCCTATATATATATATATATATATATATATATATATATATATATATATATATATATATATATATATATATATATATATATATATATATATATATATATATATATATATATATATAGATATATAGATAGATAGATAGAGAGAGAGAGAGAGAGAGATAGAGGGGAAAAACTTCACTTACCACCTTGATCTTTTACTTTTGTAATCATACTCATAAACTTTAAAAATTGTCAATTTAGTGTATCCATTTTACACCTTTTTTTTTTTTTTTTTAAACTTCCCCCCTCTATTAGAATTTTCCATTAAATCATAACAGAAATGTGTCAAAATTTTTAAAATATCCCTATATTTTTTTTAGGAAAAAGAAAAAACAAAAATTGCAAGGATTTAGCCGTTGGTCAAGATTTAACAGAATTTGCAAAAATACACACTCCTAAATAATTAATTTTTTGTTTTGTTTTTTTTTTAAAAAAAATGTATTTTGGTAATTTTGATAGGATTTAACGGAAAATCCTAACGGACGAGTAAAATTGAAAAAAATTGAAAGATATATATACTAAATTAATACTTTTAAAAATTTAAGGATATGATTGTACATAAAAGTGATGAAATATCAAGGATGGTCAGTAAAGCTTTCTCTATATATTAAGTACCTTGTTGCTTCGATTTTGCTTTTCTAATGATTCAATCTATCATGAGGTGGAGTTAGAAGGTATTTCCAACCGAGTAAAACTACGCCTGCCCCAAAGGATGGAACTGATCATTTTCATTGAGAGAGCAAAAGCGTAAATAAAAAATATATTAAAATCAAAGTTTTGGCGATGATACATCGTCCCGTATTGGCTTCTAAACTTGGTTCATTTTTTCTTTTGAAAAAGTTGACTGTTGTACTTAATTGGATTTTCCGCAATTTATAAATAAATTGAAATGGTCATATTAGGGTTTTCAGGTAGACAGATTTACGTACACGAGGAACAATAAAATATAATACAATTTTAGGATGATTATCAGGAAGATGCTGATCGAACGCGTCATTGATGCGGCATCAATTCTTAAGTTGGTCCTGAATAGGTCAATTGTATTTTTAAATAGAAATCATTTAACTATGAACTTTTAAATTTTAGGAACAAAATCTTATGTAATCGAAACATCGTGAATTGACTGAGTATTGCGTGCATAGTAATATATTAACATGCACCGGCCAGCAGGCAGCAAGAGTAATATACTTATAACAGAACACATTCATCTATAAAAATAAAAAATAAAAAATAAACGAACACATTGACAATATAAGAAAAATGACTATTTTGTTAAGAAAAATAAATAACTTTTATTATAAATAGAAGAAGGTGAAATATAATATTTTAGGTTACGTACGTTCGACACTTGGAATGAATATTCTATTAAGAAATAGAAGAATATAAAATGAAATAGTCATTATCATGATTCATGAGGAAATTATTATTCCCGAAATTGAGGAATAGCTATTCGACTCACATTTGAGAGGAAAAGTTATTCCTCAATTTAAGAAATAGTCATTTTCGATGGGTGATAAGAATCCTTAATCCAAATGTTAGATCATTATCATATATTTTATTTCCTAATAAAAGCAACTACGTACCAAACATAATTTTAGTGTTAAAGTATATATGTGATAAGGGATAGAATCTTTATTATATACTTTGAAACTTAGAATGACTATTCTCATGAAAATGATAGGCCGTGAGAATGGCTATTTTTTTTCTTCACAGAACAGGCCAACAGGGTATATGCCTCCTCGTCATTCATCAAATAAAAATTCAACCTAAAGTCCAAAGGACATTCAGCGTATGAAACATCGTGGCAGAATATTGTAAATTATATTTCTGTCCCAAACATGGTGGTTGAAGGAGTACTTTATCAAATTGCATGTTATTAATTGGAAGATCGACTCCCTTGGAATTTACCAAAACGACAAGCATTCGTGGTTGTTATATTCTAGTTTAAGCCATGATTTTTTTTATAATAGGAGAAAGCAGCATTAGAACTGCACTATTATATTCCATTAATGAATAGAAGTGGTCGGATTTGGCTGCATTTCTAATATCTGCAAACTAAGTTCATATGGCTAAATAACAGCCGGTTCACCCGCTAAATAAAAATTCGATAGCTTTCCAAGTCTTAGAGGCTCCATCTAGTGAAAAACATAGACCGGTTCATTGACTCGCGGCTATAAATAGATGAGAAATGATTAAAACACTCACACTACACAACAATGACACAACACCAAGGCACAATGGAGTGGGATCTATGTGTAGATCCCACTCCATTGTGCCTTGGTGTTGTGTCATTGTTGTGTAGTGTGAGTGTAAAGATCACTCCCCTAAATAGATATGTTCCCACCCAACATCTCTCACTCCTCACAAAACCAAGAACTCACCGTATACAGAAGCAAGAGATCATAACCACAAATAAGCGTGAAAGGGGTTCTTAATTACCTTGTTATAGCTTTGGCACTCATGGCTTTGGCATGCTCCGTTGCCTCTGCCTTTGATCCTGCTCCTCTGCAAGACTTTTGTGTTGCTGTTAACACTTCCACTGATGCTGGTATGAACACATTCTTCTTCTTCTTCTCATTATTATTATGTTCTTTTGAAGTCATTTGAAGAATCTGGATTGTTTTTTTCTCATCCATGGGATCTACATATCAATGTAGTTATGGTAGCTAGGAGGGATTACTTAAACGGGCCTTTTTAATTTCTGCATTACACGTTATACACCATTATTAATTATATATCTAAGTGCCTTGTGATATTAACAAATTTTTCTTTGTGCAGTATTTGTGAATGGAAAGTTCTGCAAGGACCCAAAGCTTGCCAATGCCAACGATTTCTTCTTCCAGGGCCTAAACATTCCTAGAAGCACTGCAAATAAACTCGGGTCGATCGTCACGCTTTTGAATGTGGACAAAAAAATAGGCCTTAATACATTAGGCGTATCTTTGGCTCGCATTGACTTTGCACCATATGGCCTAAATCCTCCCCACATTCACCCTCATGGCACTAAGATTTTTACAGTCAGAAAGGGTACCCTCTATGTTGGCTTTGTCACATCCAACCCAGATAACCGCCTCTTCACGAAGGCTTTAAATGCGGGAGACGTCTTTGTGTTCCCAATTGGTCTCATTCATTTCCAATTCAATGTAGGAAATACGGATGCCATTGGCTATTCGAGTCTCGACAGCCAAAATCCGGGGCGCATTACTCTTGCGGACACTGTATTTGGATCTAATCCTCTTATCAATCCTGACGTTCTGACCAAAGCCTTACAGTTGAACACGAATGTGGTCAACTATCTTCAGAAACAGTTTTCTTCAAAAAGCACTTAGATAAACAAATGTAATAGCCATGCACCATGAACCATTAGACGGTTCATAGCTGTAACATAATGTTAGTAATAATGAAATGAAGTGACTTCTTATGTACACTTTCTTTTCTTTTTCGTAGCATGTTTTGTTGTGGTTTACTAAAGTTTTGTTCAGCTTTATTCTAGACAGTTTATTGTTTAATTCGGGGTTTGTTTAGCCATGGCTGAAGTGTAATTCTGTTTTGAATTTTGCACGTTTGATATATACAAAGTTACTCATTATTCCAAAAAGAAAGGAAACGGAGGTATTGAAAGCACAGGATTGAATCGAAGTAGATTATTGAAGTAATTCCAAATACCACGACACTTTAAATATTCTTGATATTAAAAAAAAATTCACGAGCAATTGCATGCCCCTTGATTAAAAATCTTAAAAGAGTGGCTTAGCAGTTAGCATGATACGTAGTGATACGCACACATGCAGACAAGTTAGCTATTTCTAGCATAATAAAAAAAGATTAGCTTAGTCGTCACTAAAACCTGCAGTGGTCGCTATTGACAAAGTCGTCACAAATACTCCGTCGTTAAAGACAAAATAGTGATGATGTTCTAATTCATCGCTAATATTGACTGTGGATGATGATATATATTGACTGTGGATGAAGATATATACAAAGTTTGTGTAAATGAACTTATTGATGACGATACAATTAAAAAAGAAAGTTTATTTGATAGAAGAAATTTTTAAAGTTAAGAACCAAGTGGGAATACGAGCAAGAGTGACCGACAATGTTTGAAAAGTCTTCCTATTATTAAAAAAGAGAGGGAGAGAAACCCAAGGATGGCGTGGGTTCGAGGAGAACCACTCGGTCATGGAAGCTTTGCAACCATGATCGGCATGTGATTGTTGGCGAGGTATCGTCGGTTGGGGGGATCTATTCCGTCCAGGTTTGTCTATTCCAATTTGACTCTTTTCTGTTTGCTTGTGCTTTTCTGTTTGGGTTTGGAGGTTGGTTTGGGTATGGCAAGGAAGGCTAGTCGTGGGCGAGGTAAAGGTAGAGGTAGTGGTCGGGGGGGATTGAAGAGGTATTCGGGGGAGGCGTCTTCTTCGGTGATTCTTGATCCTGGTTCTGATGGGAAGAAAGATTCTACTGAAGATTTGGAGGGTTTTATGGATAAGGAGGAGTTTGGTCCTGAAGGGTATGTGGGGGTTGACCTAAATCCTGAGGTTCATATCCCTGAAGGATTTAATCTTGATGGGGTTTCGAATGGGGATTTTGGTGTCACTGATTTTCATGATGATCATAGTGAGGTTTCTGAGACAATTCTTCCTTTGTTTGAGAAGATGGATGATGTTCATAGTGTTGGGTCTGAGAGAAACCCTCCTCTGATTGAAGAGGGGGATGATGTTCGTGCCACTCAACCGGCTTGGCGTGATCTGTTCAAGCAAGAGAAGTTGTTGGGAAAACTTCAGTATTTTTCCCCCCAGAAGTCTGGAGGTCAAACCATTGTTTCCCCCTCTGAAGCTGATGTTGAGGAGGGTATTGCTTTATGGAATTCTTGCTTGGTGGGCCAATTCTTGGACAAAGCTCTACCATTTTTTCTTGTGAAAAAATCGGTTGAGGTTTTATGGAAGAATTTTGGGGAAGTTGAAGTTTTTTCTTTGGAAAATGGGATGTTCCTTTTTCGATTTTCCAATGAATTGGTTTGTGATGAAGTTCTGGAGTCAAAGCTTTGGTATGTGGCTAATAAGCCACTGATCCTGCGCAAATGGTTTCCTGGGATGCAAATCATGAAACTGTCTTTTTCTTCTATACCTATATGGGTTAAGCTGATGCATCTCCCTTTAGAGTGTTAGACTTCAACATGTCTCAGTAAGGTAGCAAGTGGGATTGGCATTCCCCTGTATGCAGATAGGAATACTGAGGAGAGGAAAAGACTTGGATACGCTAGAGTTCTTGTGGAAATTGACATTAATTCAGAATATCCAAAGGAGATTCTTATTCGAAAGCCTAGTGGTTCTACTATTTGCATTGGGGTGGAGTATTCTTGGGTCCCTCCTAAATGTACTAGTTGTGGTGGTTTTGGTCATGCTACCTTTGCATGTGCTTCAACAAAGAAGGAGAAACAGATCTGGGTTCTGAAAAAGGTCTATGCGGCTGCTATTAAAATTTCACAGAAATCTCAATCGCCTAAGAAGTTTGATAAAACTATTCGTAGGCTGGTTTCTTCTAAACATTCTGTGGAAAAATCTATTGAGAATGCGGTGCTTTTTCGGAGGTCTCGTAGTCCTTCTAAACACCCGGATAGATTGAAAGGGGTAAGGCTCTCCAATTCTTTTTCTGCTATAAGCTGTAATGGGATGGAGGAGAAGAAGGTTGCAGGGGTTGGGATGAGAACTCCTGTTAACTTTCTTGATGTTTTTGAACAAGCTCTTTCCTCTAGAGATAAGGGGAAAGGTATATTGGGAGTTCAAGGGGATGGGTTCATTGAGAGAGGGTTCTCCCCTACTGATCAATGAAGATACTTTTCTGGAATGTAAGGGGTCTTAATGATCCCTTCAAGCAAAGAGAAGTGAGAAAGATGTTGAGGGCCTTGAAAATTTCTATCTTTTGTCTCTTGGAGACCCGGATTAAGGAGGATAAAGGCCATAATATTAAGGAGTTTATTGCTCCTAATTGGGGTTGGATTCACAATTATAATAATCATTGGCTGGGTAGAATTTGGGTTTGTTGGAATCTGAATGATGTCTCTGTTCAACTTATCTCTTCTCATGAGCAAGTTCTTTCTTTTAGAGTTTCTCATGATAATAAAAGTTGGCTTATTTCTGCCATTTATGGGTCTACGAAAGGAGTTGAGAGGAGAATGTTATGGAATGAATTAATTGAAGTTAAAGGGCAGATTGGTGAGTGTCCTTGGCTTATTGGAGGTGATTTTACTGTTGTAAAGTCTCATCAGGAAAGGTGGGGCAATTCTGGATTTTCTGGCTATGAACAAGATTTTTTGGATTGTGTTAATCAGTTGGAGGTAGAGGATTTGCCTTTTTCGGGTTTCTTTTATACTTGGTCCAACAAACAGGCTGGAGACTCTTTTGTTTCTAAGAAACTGGATCGGGTTATGGCTAATTTGGGTTGGCTCCCTATATTTGGCAACACTTCAGTTGAATTTCTAGAAGGTGGGATTTCAGATCATTCCCCTGCTATGGTTTCAGTTGAGGAGTTTGTTAGTTTTGGTCCTAAGCCCTTCAAGTTTTTCAACTTTTGGGCTGATCATAAGGATTTCTTGGTCTGGATTAAGGAAGGATGGGATGTTAATTCAGTTGGCTATTCTATGTATCTGCTTTATTCCAAACTTAAGGCTGTTAAACAGATTCTCAAAGCTAAGAATAAGGAGGTTTTCTGTGGTTTGGGGCAGAAGGTTCTTAAAGCTAAACAGGAACTTGCTTTGGCTCAAGCAAGTTTCATTAATTCTCATGGTTCTTTGAGCTGCCAGATTAAAGAGAGAGAGTGTTTGCACTCTTTTCTTTCCATCTCTTCGGCTGAGGAGAATTTTCTGCGGCAAAAATCTAGGGTCCAATGGCTGAATTTGGGGGATAATAACATCAGCTACTTTCATAATATGGTTAAAGTCAGAAATTCTTTTAACTTGATAAAATCTATCAAGGATGATGTTGGGGTTGTTGTTACAGATATGCAGGGAATTAAGAGAGTTGTTACTGATTTCTATTTGAATCTCTTGGGTGAGTCTTCTCATGTTTTTTCTCCCGTCTTGGCTGATCGGGTGTCTAATCTCATTTGTAAAAAGTTCTCTTCTTCTTGTGTTGTTAAGATGGCTGAACCAGTTACCAAAGAAGAGGTTAGGAAAACCTTATTCTCCATGAATCCTAATAAAGCTCCCGGGCCCGATGGTTTTTCAGTGGGATTCTTTCATAAAGCTTGGAGTATTGTTGGAGAGGATGTTATTGAGGCAATTATGGAGTTTTTTATTTCTGGTCGGTTGCTCAAGGAAACTAATGCCACCATTATCACTTTGGTTCCTAAGAGGAAGAATCCTTCTTCAATGGGTGATTATAGACCCATTTCTTGCTGTAATGTAGTCTATAAGTGCATTACCAAGATTTTGGCTAATCGTTTGAGAGGTGGGCTTGATGATATTGTGAGTTCTAATCAGGGTGCTTTCATTCCAGGTCGTAGTATAGCTGAGAACATTATCCTTGCTCAGGAGATTGTTAGTGATTATCACAAGAATAATGGGAAACCGAGATGTGCACTCAAGATAGATCTTATGAAGGCCTATGATTCGGTGAGTTGGGATTTCATTGTTCATTGTTTGAAATGTTTTGGAGCCCCTCAACAGTTTGTCCATTGGATTCGAGTTTGCCTTACTAGTCCCCGGTTTTCCATTGCTCTCAATGGTTCCTTGGTGGGTTATTTTCCGGGCAAGAAGGGTCTAAGACAAAGAGATCCTATTTCTCCTTACCTTTTTCTGTTGGCTATGGAGGTGCTTTCCTTACTTTTGAATGAAGCGGTTAGCCGTTTTCCTCGGTTTGGTTTCCATCCTCGATGCCAAGCTTTAGGCCTTACCCATTTGTGTTTTGCAGACGATCTCCTCATATTTTCAGCTGCAAATTCTGATTCCGTCAAAGTTATCTTGGATGTTTTGAAGGAGTTTGAAGTGCTCTCTGGGTTGAAGGCTAATCCCCTTAAGAGTTCTTTTTTCTGTTCTAGTATCTCGGCTGATTCTAAGTTGGAGCTTCTGAATTTACTGCAGATGTCTGAAGGTAAGTTGCCTGTGAGATACTTGGGTGTCCCGCTAATTACTTCTAGACTTTCTGCTGCTGATTGTGAAAGTTTGGTAGCTAAATTCACATCTAGAATTGATTCTTGGTGCTCCAAACATTTGTCCTTTGCTGGCAGATTACAACTCATTTCTTCAATGTTGTTTAACATTCAAGTTTTTTGGTCTAGTGTTTTCATTCTTCCTAAAGCTGTTATCCTTCTTTTAGAACAGAAATTAAATCGATTTCTGTGGTGTGGTAAGGATGTTAAGGCTAAGGCTAAAGTTTCGTGGGCAAAAGTTTGTGTTCCAAGACGAGAGGGTGGTTTGGGTTTAAAAAGGATAGAAGTTTGGAATAAGGCAGCTATGCTTAGACATATTTGGAATCTTTTCTCTCGGGCCGGTTCTTTGTGGGTGGCATGGGTGAAGGAGAATTGGTTGAGGGGGAGGAGCTTTTGGCAAATCCGAATTCCTCAATCTTGTTCTTGGTGTTGGAAACAACTCCTTAAACTTAGGAATCTTGCTAAGAGGTTTTTAAGTTTTAAGGTGGGAGATGGAAGAAATATTTTTCTTTAGTTGGATGTGTGGCACCCGAATGGATGTCTTTTAGATAGCTATGGTCCTCGGGTCATTTTTTATGCTGGTAGCTCGTTGAATGCTAAGCTTTCTACTATTATCCGTAATGGTGATTGGTTTTGGCCTTTTGCACGATCGGATAAAATTGTTGAGTTGCAAAGTAAGCTTTCTGAGGTAGTTATTGGAGAGGTTGATCAGCCTATTTGGAATTGTAAGCAAGGGTCCTATGTTTGCTCAGCTACTTGGGAAGCAATTAGGCGAAAAGAGTGTGAAGTTCAACGGTGGCAGATTGTTTGGCATTCAGTAGCTATTCCTAAGCAAGCTTTTATGTTGTGGCTTGTTTTTAAAGATGCTATGATTACTAGAAGTAAATTGTGGAAATGGGGCTTTATGGCTGATTGTCTTTGCCCTTTTTGTCGAGGCTGTTTGGAATCTAGAGAGCACTTATTCTTTGAGTGTGGTTTCAGTTTTCGTATTTGGAGGAATCTTTTATCTCTTTGTTTGGTGACTGGGCCAAAAAGATTTTGGGAAGACATTGAAAAATGGTGTATAGTTGAGCTGAAAAATGATAGTTTGTGGAGTAGATTGTGCATTTTAAGTCTGGGTGCTGCTGTATATAATTTGTGGAAATATAGAAATGATATTCTACATGGTAATGCTCTTATCTCTGAAGAGAGAATTTTTACTAAGATCAAGTGGGAGATCCGGGTTCGTGTCATTGCCAAGGGTCCTTATAAACGTTCATCTTTGAATCTTCATCTTGCTGATTTGTGGAATCTTCATGGCATTTTTTTGTAGTTAGCTGCTTGTATTTGATTTCTGCAGGTTTGAGGTTGTATTTGTTGAGTGGTTTGTTTGAGGCCTGATGGTTTTGGGCGTGTTCTTTGTCTGTTGTGTAGTTTGTTAGATTGTGGTAGGGATTATGGGTTGTTTGATCCTTTTGCCCTGTGATTAGCTTGTACCTTTAGGTGTGATTCTTTGGTGTTTGGTTTTATAAAGTTTTTGGGGTAATTACCTTTTTCCCCCATGAACTACCAAAAAATGCGCAATGCCCCCATGAACTACCAACTCGACCGAAATAGAGCATTCAACTACCAAAGACAACCATTTTCCCCCCTTCCGTCAGTCAAAGGGGTTAAAACAAACGGTCAACGGGTCATGTGCCGTTTTATATGGGGGCATGTTGGAAGATGATGGTAGTTTATAGGGGAAAAAGAGGAAGATGGTGATAGTTCATAGGAGGAAAAGAGGAAGAAAATGAGGGTAAAACGGCGTGTGACTGACAGAAGGGGGGAAAATGGTTATCTTTGGTAGTTGAATGCTCTATTTTGGTCGAGTTGGTAGTTCATGGGGGGAAAAGGTAATTACCCATTTTTTTGATTCATCCAAAAAAAAAAAAAAAAAAAGAAATTTTTAAAGTTTATTTGTGGTTTGGCTATTAGTCCCACCAAGCAACAAGATCAATTGGTGTGAATTGGTACTCAGAATAGGAATTTTTTTGGCTAGAAGCGCTTGTAATCTTAAAAAAGAAAGAGATTTGCAAAAAAAAAAAAAGGAGAAAGCTCAAACATAAAAAATCATAGCAACTTGTGGAAAGGGATCTACTAGATCCATATATGGGCCAGGGGTGGTCAAGACGTGTTTAGGGGTTGTAACAATACTCTTACGACAAAAGAAAATGTGAACTAATTAACAAGAATTTATTAAATAGTGCACTAAAAATAATTATATGACCTGCACAATAACCAAAATTTAACATTTTAAATGGTTTTAAGATAGTCAAAATTATTAAATAAACCAAAAATTTCCTGCAGTTTAATACTTAGGTGCATATACGTTCAATATTTATGCAACAATTGCACTAACAATGCTTAATAAAAAGTAGGCTGAAAAAGAACTAAAATTTAATATATAAAATGGTTTTATGTTGGTCCAATCTGCGACAAGTAGCATTTTATGACTACTGTTTTTTAAAGTTTGATGTTGGTTTAATTCGATCCACTCAATTGTCACCATAAGTCAAAAACTATAGTTGTTTGAAGTTCAGCCAACCAATTTAGAGCCAATCTCAATATACTCATGTTCTAAATGATTTTTATTTATGTAGTTTTCCAATTAAATAAAAAATACAATTTAAATTTCTTTTACAAAAAACAAAAATTGCCACATGTATCTTCATACACATGTCTGACAGTCAGACACGTGTACAATAGTACACGTGGCAAGATGGCCACGAGTATTGGAATCACGTGTCTGACTGTTAGACACGTGTATTTAATACACATGGCTGACAGTCAGATACGTGTAATATGATACACGTGTCTAATCTGCCACATGTATTATGATACACGCGGCAAGATGTTCAGTTAGTCACATTTAGATCCAACACGAGTCGCACACGTGGCCATGCATACGTGGCGACCAGTTTGCCACATGTACTGTGTTCGTACACGTGGCAAACTATAAGTGGCAAAATGCAACTATTTTTGTAGTTTTCCAATTCCAAACTGGCCAGTTAGCGTTCATATATCCTGTGGAATTTGGTTGAGAAGTCTGTCAATTATGTTTACGTAATAACGTAACCCTTTCTGCCAGACAATGAAAATTGATTCTCATCCATGGTGAGAGGATCCAACGTATCGTCGTCTTTCATAACAACTTTTAGTCAGTATTCTCTACCTCATTAAGCTGAAACAAGATGTTGGTAGGCATTGTGATGCAGAAGAAAATCAGACACAAGATTTGAAAATTATTTCTTTAATAAGATCAGCCCGAGAATGGAAGGAACCGTACAAAATATTTGAAGAATACAAATATCTACCGAGTTGTCAACATCCATCAAGGGAATGAAGGAAAGAAGAGACTATCGACAAATCCCTTGATTCATCTTTTACAGAATTTTCATATTTATATTTACGCTGTCGTCAAGTAATATTATAGTTATTATATTTTCCCTAATATGGTAATTCTTTGGCACCAAGTATTTTCCATTAATTTGGAGATATTCTTTGGTACCAAGTATTTCCATAATATGCTTATTTGTATTTATTTCAAGTTTTAGGAGATTTTATTAGGGTTTTGCTATTTTTGGTAAAATCCTAAAGGTCGAATTTTCAGCTATATTAGCTCAGCTTGTGGACGTTTTTCCGACAGCTTTGTTGTTTATTGATAATTTTATCGAATTCAGAGTTTGTCTCTGTTTTTGGGGTGAATTTCTTGCTTTCTTCCTTGCAAACTACTTGTTGATTAGCCTGCAGAATAATCGCTATTCTGTTCCTGCGTCAATTGGTATCAGAGCTTCAGCACCTTCCTGAGACGCGTTCTTCATCAGTTTCGATGGCTGGTGGTCGTGGTCGTGGTCGTCGTGGGTAGGTTCTGAATGAGGAAGCTCCGCACCATGATCGTAACGTTCAGGATGTGATGATTGAGGATTTGCAGAGGCAAGTTGCAGAGTTAGCCCAGCGCCTAGCAGCGCAGGAAGTCGGCAATCGTGAGATGAACTCCGATTCCGATTCCACCTTCGACAACCCGTATCACAATCCTGCTCCATACTGGGAACAGCGTGTTCACATTGTTAATTGTCAACATATCCATATAAACTAGTGAAAGAGGTATCAACTTTAACACCTACTTAGTGGTTAGGTTGGTGCTGTGCGCATGTAAGGTACGTTGTTATCACACAATACAAAAGGTTAGTGAAAAACATACACCGCTTCATTCACTCCCGGCTATAACACAACAAAAAATTTTGTTTTTAGTTACTTACAATTAGCCACGTGCAGTTAGCCACGTGGGGCACGTGTAGTGAATTCGGTTGTTGCTAAATGTACATTTAGAGACGTATCCTTTTATATATGTGGCTATTTAGCCATGTGACATTTAGCCATGTGCCACTCACACGTGGCTAAATGCATTTTATTTTTGGAAAAAATAATAGGCATTTTTAGTCACATGGAACTAACACACGTTACTAACACCACATTTTTTAAAAAATAAAAAAAATAAAAACGGAAGAAGAACATAAATTCTTCTTCCTTTTTCTTTTTCTTTTTTTTTTTTTTTTTTTCTCCAGTGCCCTCGACAAAAACATTTTTTGCAATTTTTTTTTTCCCTCGCCGGAAATTTCTGCAAGGCCGGCGAAATCACTACAAAACTTTTTCATGAAATCCGATCTAGAAAATCCTCCAAAAATCCTCCGTCGACCACATTATCAAAAAATACCAACAAAACACCAAAAAAACCTTCAACAAAATACCAAAAAATCACCAACAATCACCTTCATTCCCTCATGAAATCCAATCCAAGAAATCCCCCAAAAATCACCAAAAATCCTCCGTTGACCCGCATTACCAAAAAATCACCAACAAAACACCAAAAATCACCAACAATCACCAAAAATCAACAACAAAAACAAAAAATTACAAACTTTCAGATCAGAGAACTCAAAGAAATAGAAGAAAAAAATAATAATAAATAAACCCCTCAAAAAACGCCGGAAAAACACCCCCTTGGCTTCACTGCCGTTGAGCCATGACCCTCCGGACTCCGGCGCCGTCGTCGACCACGGCTCTCTCTCTAACTCTCTCAGTCTCCCTTTCCACCTCCCTGTCTATGTTAAAAAAAAAATTAAAAATGAAAAAAAAAAAAAAAGAAGAGAAGAAGGAATGGCGTCTGTGCATGGGAAAAAGGGAAAGAAAGAAGATAAAAGAAAAGGAAAATGAAAAGAAAAGTCAAAGGGGGCGTGGGGAAATGAAAAAGAGAGAGGAGAAAATGAAAAGAAAAAGGGGCGGGGAAAATGGAAAAAAAAAAAAAAAAGATTGGGGGGGGATTAGAAATGGATTTGAGGAAATTACTTAGCCACGTGGTTTATGTGCCACGTAGCCAATTGGCCACATGGCACATAAACCACGTGGCTAAAATTTTAACCTCAAAAAAATTCAGGAAAAATTTCAATATTTGAAAAAAAATATGAATAGTTTAGCCACGTGTCTTATTATACACGTGGCTAATTGGCGATGTGGCAATAAACCATGTGGCCAATAAAACACGTGACTAAAATTTTTAATCTTTAACAAAAAGTTTGAAAAAATTTCAGTTCCTGAAAAAATTATAAAAAATATGAATATTTTAGCCATGTGTAATTTGTACACGTGGCCATGTGGCCACGCGTAATTAATACGAGTGACCACATGGCCACGTGGAATATTTGGGTCTTCATTATTGTGTTTTGCGTTTTGGGCAGATCCTTCGGACAAGACGAAGAAACACGTACACCGAAGACAATGACCACTACAGACGAAAGGAAATCGAATGAAAAGGAAGGGAAATTGGTTGACAACGAAGAGACAGTGATTTTCGGAGATGAACCCAGTGATTTTCAGTGCCAGATTTTGTTTGCAAATGAGGGAGATGACTGGACAAAAAAAAAATCATATTCAAACTCACGCATAGATTTTGTTTTTAAAAAAATAATTAATTATTCTGGACGGTTTTCGCCAAAACCATCCAGAATTTTTCTAGACGGTTTGTGTCAAACCGTCTTGAATTGCAGACGGTTTGGCCCAAACTGTCCATAATCCAGATTAGCGATACATTATTCTGGACGATTTGAAACCGCCTAGAAAAAACCGTCTTGAACGTTTTTCAGACGGTTTTTTTCAATTTCTAGAGAATTATTAATTTTTTTGTAGTGTAGGGTCGAATGTCACTCTTTTGAACGTAGACCAAATACTTGGCCTCAACACACTAGACATATCCTTAGCTCGCTTAGACTTTGCACCATATGGTGTAAATCCACCCCACACTCACCCTCGTGCCACCGAAATTAATTCTAGTAGTCGTAGATGGTACTCTGTATGTTGGCTTTGTCACATCCAACCCAGATAACCTTCTCTTCACTAAAACTCTATGTGCAGGAGACGTCTTCGTCTTTCCAATTGGTCTCATTTACTTCCAGTTTAATGTGGGAAAGACTAATGATGTTAATTTTGCCGGCCTTGGCAGTCAAAATCCTTGGCTCATCACCATAGCAAAGGCTGTCTTTGGATCCAATCCTCTCATCAGTCCAAATGTTCTCACCAAGGTCTTCCAAGTGGACAAGAAAGTGATCGACTATCTCGAGAAACGGTTCAATTAGACAACTATATGAAATAGCCATAATGAACTATTAGATAGTGTGAATAAAGTTTGGCATGTTTCCCTTGTTGTAATGTCATGGCAATATATAATTATAATGAAATTAAATGTCTGCTTATATACTCTCTCTTTTTTTTTCGACCTAGCTTGCATGGTAAGTAAGGTAGAGCGAGTGCATGATTAAATTTAATGAAATTTTTAATCCACCGACTGTTTGAGATATCACGTCTAACTTCTTCTTCTTTCTTTTTTTTTTTTTTTTTAATAAACGTCTAACTCCTTTTGATCATAGCCCTTCGTTCCCTCTTTTCTAAAATTGTAAATTAATAAACATTGAAATAAATAAAAGTAAAAATGGAGGGGCCGGATTCAAAAGGTTCCTAGTAGTAGATCACGACCAATCCCCACACTCTGACGATATATACCATGTCGGCACTCTAGTTTATAAAACAAAACAAAAAATAAAATAAAAGATATTGAATCTGTTGATACCTAGATGAGGGAAGCGCAGCCTGACGAGGGCAGAGGGAGGTAGTGCGGTGACGAGAGGCGACTGTAAATGCGACAGAAAGAGAGAGATGAGAGGTTAGAAACTTACGCTGGCGGCGTGCGTGAAAGGAAATGAGAGAATAGAGATGATAGTGTTTTTTCCTTTTATGTTTGTTTTTGCCTTTAGATATGGTTCTCTTTCGTTTTTGGTTTGAAAGAGTGAAGAGAGTGCATATATATTATTAAGGTTGTGACATAAGCAAGCACCGTCTCTAGCTAGCTATAGCTAGCTTTATTTTCTGAAACTGTACTTCAATTTTGGCTGCAATTTCTCCATGCCTTTGGGATGTTGTTGCATAATTAAGATGTTGCTGCAACATCAGGAAGATTAATGTTATAATATCACCTAAAATAATGTTACACCCATGGGCTTCAATCTAAGGGAGCAAGCACCTTCTTCCACCAACTACCTTCTCTTTATCTTTCTTGGAAAAACTCCATATGCTTCCCTCGTACTACCATTCTAATTGACAATTAATGTTCTCCCACACTTTTAATTGTCATAATGTTTCCCCAAACTACCTAAAACTTGTCTAGTCCCCCAAGGCATTATTGACATCTCACAATAAGAAGAGCAAATTAAACCCAAACACACTCCTAAAAAAAAACAACCAAATTGACAAAAAAAATCAAAATTAAAAGAAATATATATATATATATATATAACAATTTGAAATGAGAACTAGAAAAAAACAAAAATCAAAAGCAAAAAAGAAAAGGGAACTACACTTGATGCTCCTGAATGTCCACCACATTTGCAATTATCCCCTAAACTTTAAAACCTCTCTATTTAGTGTCCATCGTTTAAATTTTTTCAATTCTCCCTCAGTTAGGATTTAACAATAAATCCTAACGGAAAGGGAACTGCATTTAATGCTCCTAAATTTCTACCACATTTGCAATTTTCCCCTAAACTTTAAAAACTCTCTATTTAGTATCCATTTTTTAATTTTTCAATTCACCCTCAGTTAGATTTTAACAGTCAAAATTTTCAAAATATATACCTCTTTCTTTGTGGAAAAAACAAAGGAAAAAAATTGTAAGGATTTAGGCATTGGTGAGGACTTAATGAAATTTGCAAAAACAACGACACCTCAATCTTTTATTTTTTTTTTCTTTAAAAAAAAAAGGGGGTTATTTTCATAATTTTTGATTTAATTTAACAGAAAATCGTAACGGATTAGGGAAATTGAAATTAATTAAAAGATGGATTCTTTAAATTGAGAGTTTTTAAAGTTTAGGAGGGTAATTGTAATAGCCGTGACAATTGAGTGGGGGTTAAGTGAAATTAAAAATAAATAAATAAATAAATAAATAAATAAATAAAAAAGGAAGAGAAAGAGAGAAAAAAAAAAGATCACAAATTTTACTTTATAAATGTGATCTACTCGTGACGATTTACACTTTGACCAATCATTTTGAGGTAAATCCTTAAACCCATGTTTTAGAGATTTTCGGTTAAATATTGTAAAATATGAGTTTAATCTTAATTATTCTTTAGGTTTTGTGCTATTTAGAGTTTACAAAAATCTCTCAAACTTCGGGTATTGTTTGGGTGAATTTTTTGGTAAGTTTCTTCAAACCCTAATTTACGGGTATTTAGTTTAAATGGTATTTTGTGAATTTAATCCTAAGATTTTCTTATGGGTTAATGTTATTATGATTATGTTAGTGTTCTATGTTAATGGATTAATGTTTATTGTGATTAAGTTAGTAAATATAATTTATGAATTAGTGCTTATTATTATGGGTATTTGTTTAGGTTGTGATTTTTAATGTCTAACCCTGAGCAAATATTTTGGGTTAGTATTATTTGGGTTTAGTTAGTGTTTAAGGTTTATGGGTATGTGTTTGGAACCCTAGAAAATTCAATGGATTTTCCAATGGGTTAGTTCTTTGGTAATTTAAGAGCTAAAATATTAGTTAGTGTTAGAAAAATGTCTAATAATTGCAATGTGTTATTTTTACAGTGGCACATTGCGAGAAGTTGTCTAGGAAGTTTATTTGAGTTTGTTATCCGTGTAGCCACAGTGAGTATTCTATTCACTAAGAAAATGATATTATTTTTATGCTTTTTATAGAAATGCAAATAATATGTTATTTTCATACCAGACTGACATTATGTTTAATATGTGTTTTTGGATGTTTTGAATAGTTTCAATTATGATAAGATATATCAATGATCTTTATGAGGACTTAAGATTGATTGGGAAATATGATTTGAATATTGTTTTAATGCGTTCTATTGCCTGCTATTGTTGGGATTTAAATTATGCGAATTATGATTTAGCAAAATAACATATTGATTGGTTATTGCTTTATAAAAAAAAAAAAAAAAGCATGTATTAAAGACATAGTTCTTGAAAAGCAAAGGTATATGGTTTCGAGCATAAAACATTGGGTTGGAAAAGACCTTAGGGCCGGTATCCCCTTTGGCATAGTGTGTGAAAGACCAATGAGCTTATATCCTCTATGGCTAGGTTAAAGACCAAAGGGATTGTATCCTCTATGGCATAAGATTAAAGACCAATGGGCTTGTATCCCCTATGGCATAATATTAAAGACCAATGGGCTAGTACCCCTAATAGTTAAGTTAAAGACCAATGGGCTTGTATCCTCAATGACATAGGATTAAAGACCAATGGGTTTGTATCCTCAATGACATATGATTAAAGACCAATGGGCTTGCATCCCCTATGGCATAGGATTAAAGACTAACGGGCTAGCATCCCCTATGACACGAGATTAAAGACCAATGGTTTTGCATCCCCTATGGCACTAGATTAAAGAAGACTAATGGGTTTGCATCCCCTATGGCATAGGATTAAAGACTAATGGGCTTGTATCCCCTATGGCTAGGTTAAAGACTAATGGGCTTGCATTCCCTATAGCACAGCTTTAAAGACTAATGGGCTAGTATCCCCTACGGTTAGGTTAAAGACCAATGGGCTTGTATCCCCTATGGCATAGGATTAAAGACCAATGAGCTAGTATCCCCTATGGTTAGGTTAAAGACTAATGGGCTTATATCCTTTACGTCATAGAATTAAAGACCAATGGGCTTGCATCCCCTATGTCATAGGATTAAAGACCAATGGGCTAGCATCCCCTATGGCACGAGATTAAAGACCAATGGGCTTGCATCCCTTATGGCACCAGGTTAAAGAAGACAATGGGCTTGCATCCCCTATGGCATAGGATTAAAGACCAATGGGCTTGCATCCCCTATGGCATAGGATTAAAGACTAATGAGTATGTGTCCCCTATGGCTAGGTTAAAGATTAATGGGCTTGCATCCCCTATAGCACAGCTTTAAAGACTAATGGGCTTGTATCCTCTATGGCATAGGATTAAAGACCTTAGTGCCGGTATCCCCTTTGGAACTAAATTGTTTTGTTTTGGATTGGGTTGGTAATTGAGCATGCATAATGTTGTTTACGATATGTCGATATAGTATGAATTGTCAATTGAGATATAGTTAAGAATTGATGATTGAGATATAGTATGAATTTGTATATGAGGATGTTGGAATAAGAACAATATTGTTATGTTGTATTTGTGTTTACTCTATCTACTATAATGTCGTTTTAAGAGACAGGTTTTCATAACCAAAACAATAACTATTATTGTAAACAAGAGATTAAGTACAATGTCATTTTACGCGGAAACTTAGTGAATCTTATACCATTGAGACTTCAGTAATTTATTACTGAGGTAGTGAACTCAAACTTTCCCATTTACGGATGTGATTAACCCCACAACCCTGCAGATACTGATGTTTTGGCTGTAGGATCAGTGGATCTAGAGGATGACCTCGTAGTACTACTTGGGGTACTGCGACTGAGGCATATCGCTAGTTTTGAAGCTGTGTGGACTTGGGTGTCCCATTTTTAGTCTTTTGTTGTTGGTTTGTGTCCAACGTGACACTTGTATTTTGTAGAGCCAGTCTTTTGGTATGTAATTAATGTTAAGTTTAAGCCTTAAACATATAGACGTATATATGGCTCTTTATGATTAACAGTTATGTTATAAAAGTGTTTTTCCGCTATTTTGATTAGGTATAATTGAATGTTTCGCTACTTAGATGTAACTCTGAATATCTAGTATATATTATGGGATCGGATGTGTACCGTATGTTGGTTGAGCGACAAGTAGTCGTGTCATTGTGATTATCCATTTATGTATATTTTAAAAAAAAAAGAAAAAAAAAAAAGGTCGTCACATTACCGTTTTGTTATGGTTTTTTTGTTGCAATATTCTTGGCATCATAGAAATATTCATTTTAAAAGCTTGCACTCATAACCATTTTATTTCATTACATTTATATATTGTTATGACATTACAACATGTGAGCTAAATTAAACAGGGAGAACTTTATTCAAACCACATCTAACGATTCATTGTGGCAATTACATATAGTTCTCTAACTCGCGAATTTTTTCTGAAGAGAGTCAACCAGATTCTTGTCCAATTGGAAGGCCTTGGTGAGAACATCCGGATTGATAGGTGGATTGGCTCCAAAGATATTCTCTGCTATGTCGGTGCGCCCAGGATTCTAGCTACCAAGACTACCATGTTGCGTGCCATTTAAAATATTAAGCTGCGAAATAAGGATATTGTAGATGTTCAATCAACAATAATTACAACCGGTTGACCCTAACCTAACGAGCACTTATTTTTTATTTTTTTTAAATTTTTTTTATATATATTGGAGCGAAAATCGAACTAGTTATTTTTGCTTTATGAGGCGTGGTTTCCAGCCAATTGATTGAATTGAGCTACTCTCGGAAGACTTTGTAATTTTTTTTTAAAAAAAAAATAATAGAAAGAAATTGTGTACAAAATGTTTACAACAAGCATTACTCGTTATTAAAAATTTAAAGATGACTTGATCAACAAAAAGTCTCATATGGATTACGTGTGCAAATATAAATGATGTTTCGTGCTGTGAAATTGTTTAATGACTTGATGCATTCAAGGAAAATGCAGATGTTCAAACAGCGTGAAATGTGGAAATCAAATGATTTGATCCTATCTAATTAAGATTATCTTCTAAATGCATGCATTTAATATGGTATATTCTTGTCAACTCATTTAATTGGAATATTTGAAAGTTGCTCCACATCCAAACAAAAGCATAACGATTCTTCGTGTCAGTCTTCGATGGGTAAATTTGTTTGTTGGGTAGTTTTCGGTAGGTCAGCATGTGAACATCAATAGTGATGGACGGATCAGAAGGCTAGGGGTGACGACCGCTGACCTTGCAATTTGGAGTTTTTAACAGAAGATAATTAATTGCGGTAGATTTGGAAGAGAAGTCTCGAAAGATGGCGAAGAGGATGGCCTTGTAATATATATTTGCACACGTAATCCATATGAGACTTTTTGTTGAACAAGTCGTCTTCAAATTGTTAACGAGTAATGCTTGTTGGAAACATTTTGTACACAATTTCTTTCTATTATTATTTTAAAAAAAAAATTACAAATTCTTCCGAGAGTAGCTCAATTCAGTAAATTGGCTGGAGACCACGCCTCATAAAGCAAAAGTGACTAGTTCAAATTTCGCTCCCAATATATATATATATAAAAAAAAATAAATAAAAAAATTACTCAATTGTTAACTGTTCGGACTCATGATTAGTTTGAATCATTAAGATAAGTGGAAATCTAGTAATTGAAATACAGTAGGAGTAGTGACAATAATGCGGTGAGACAGGATAAATACAAGAGAAAAGAATTTATCAACCTTTTAATTGTTGCGAGTAATTTAATAAGAAGAATATATGATTAGACACTTCCCATTAAAGAGTTAAGAGTACTTACTTATATATGGTTTGTAGGTATTTGGGAGAAATAAATTCATGCAATTTAATGTTTCTGGTGCATTTCTTTTACAACAAAAGATCTAACTCCAATATGCTTCTGTTTTATAATTCATTAAAAGGAAAGCTGCAGCTAAGATATAAAGAATAGACTTGATCATGTAGAACATTTTAGAAGAAATTGCTCGTTCTCTCAAAGAGGGAAACTGCAAAGGAAGAAAATTAAGAGGTTATGGGGTTTCGTTGAGGCTGGATCCGCTGAGACTACTCCGATGCTCACATGAGTTGGTGTATATGAAGAGGGAATTTTAGCATAGTCTTGTTAAGGCAAAGTGCACATACCTGTGTCAATAGTACCCTTTCTTTCTTTATATCGGCCATTAGCTCTGCCCTTCCTTTTCAAGGTTCAAGGGATTCTTAGAAATAAGTTGTTACTCAATTTGAGATTCACTCCCTAAATCTTTTGGAAATGGGCACATGGTGTGGACAGGCAATTAGTTGAGCTCGTAGACTGAGGAATCAGTTGTTGGGTGTTGCATCTTGCTAGGGGTGCATTCAGATCCTTGATGGTTATTTGGGTTGTGGGGCAGTTGTAGTAGCCTGAGAAATTAATTAATTGGTAATTAATTTTACGGTTCACCTCCCAATCCCACTCCATAAGGAATAAGACTCAGGTATCGCTAGTACTCCTCAAAAACAAAATACTATGCAGCGAAAACATATAATATTCTAACAACAATAATTACAAATAGAGCATCTACTAAGAATAATCACATTAACAGAAATCATACTAAACATATCATTAGTATAAAAGATTCAAACTAAACCTTAATAGATAATTGAGCCTCAAATGCTAAACGTACGTACAACATCACCAAAAAGCACTAATTATCATGAGCGGTCTTCAATATCCTGCAATAAGTCTTCAACCATTAAACATATCGATATCACTAAGCTAATCAGCCGCATTTGCCTGGAGGTTCAACTCAAATCCGACATCTAAAGGTAGTCCCAACTATGAAACAACACATATTTCATAGGTGGAAAAGATACAAGTGTAAGTCTACGACTTAGTAAGTAATAATACACATGGTGCACAATGTTATAATTTGGTGAACTGAAATGTTTAAAATATAAATCACATGCACCAATGTAAATTTATAGTTCCTTATTTGATAAAAAGATCATGAATGCAATATAGATAAAGTATATGCAATAATAAAAGAATCATGTCATAGTTAAACTCCATATAGTCTACTCGAGATATTAACCCATTTCCGCAAAGTTGGCGCTATCCCAAGGGACCTGTAATACAATACTAGTTCCTCGTATATTGTACGCTAGCATCCATCAATTGTAGCTCGAAAGAGTCCGACCTCGGATGTCCCACGCCGCTAGTGACGTACGTCTAAAGTGACCACTAATTAAACACTGGGATGTACGTCAAGGCCAAACATTCAAAAAAAAAAAAAACCTTTGACCATAATGTTAACCTGTACAGTAAGCCCATGATTGTTATCCCGCACGTCTCAGTGTACCCTGTCATACGATGCAATCATTTTTCACTGTCTTTTGTATGCATGTATTTACAAAGTACATCATTTTCATTTTTCTATTAATTAATTATTAATTTTCACAAAGTAGAGTTCACAATTGTCTAAAAGGTATTTCATGTGAGTTGTAAACATGCAAAAGAGAATATATGAAGGGCATGTTTCGAGAGAAGTTAAAAGTGATGTCTCAAACATTGTGGATTCAAAATGTAATTAACTTTAATCGTGCACTTGTTCTACCTCAATTATCACTTCGTGACAAAAAAAGAAAAAGGAGAAACAGCATATAAGAAAGAATTTTGATTCATTAAAGTTATTGATATGGTGTTACAAGAAGGGAATAATGGCAAGCTCTATCTGAACCATCTAATGATTCATTATTGGCAATTACAAATGTCATTCTAATTATTTTCCCACTAGAACATTTTCTGAAGATAATTAATCATGTTTCTGTCTAGTTGGAAGGCCTTGGCGAGAACATCAAGATTGATTGGAGGATTAGATCCTAAGACTGCATTTGCTATGGTGATGATCCCAGGATTTTGGCTGCTGAGACCGGCAATGGCTACGGCATTGGTATGCCCAGTATAAAATTGGAAGTGAATGAGACCAATTGGGAAGACAAAGACGTCTCCAGCGTTAAGAACTTTGGTGAAGAGACGGTTATTTGTGTTGGATGTGACAAAGCCAACTAATAGAGCACCCTCTAGGACTACAAGGATCTCGGTTCCACGAGGGTGAATGTGGGGAGGATTTAGGCAGTTTGGTGCAAAGTTAATGTGAGCCAAGGATATGCCTAAAGTGTTGAGGCCTAGTATTTTGTCCATATTGAGGAGAGTGACCGTCGATCCAAGTGGATTTGACGTGTCTCTGGGAATGTTTAGTACGGAGAAGAAGAAATCATTGGCAGAGACAAGCTTGGAGTCCTTGCAGAACTTTCCATTCACAAATTCATGGAGAAGGAAAAGCAGGTTATATAAAAAGAATCGAGCAAAAATACAATATTATGGACAAATGCTTCAAATGACTTCATACCTCCAGAAGCAGAATCGTTGGTTGAAACTCAGAAATCTTTCAGAGGACTGGGGTCATATGCAGAGGCAAGAGAGCATGCCAAAGCCAAGACGAGCACGGTTATAGGTAGTTAGGAACGGCTTTCATCATTTTTGAGGTTATCTCCAGCTTTGAGTATGCTAGCTGTGTATTCTTGCTTATTGGGTGAAGGGTGAGAAATGTTGCATTGGAAGATGACTATTTATGGAGGCGAGTCACTGAACGGGTCTATGTTTTAACTTCCGTGGAGAAGATCATAAGGGTTGCTAAGTCTTCAAATATCGTTTTATTTAATGAGTGAACCATTCTTTAACAAGTAATAAATTAACATGCAACCAAATTTGACGAGTTTGTTTAATGGAACAGTGCAGTTCGATCTACTGTAGGTTTTTGCCAATTCCCGAATGAACGCGCGTACGGAACATTGATAGATATATGTTTGAAGCTGAAATGGCCGAAGCGTTCTGGCAGTACTCTTATATGTCTCTCATCAGACCAAATCAACATCGATCCCTTAATTCCGTGTGTTTTGAATATGTGTCTTTACACTGGCGAGCATGGCCTGCATGTATATACTTGTTTACTTTTTTGTTTATATTATATAGGAATGGATACGCGAGAAGATATTAATCCCCCCCTATCTACTATTCTTAATTATGTAAACGCAGATTACAATTTTAGGGTATGTGGATGCGATTAATACCCTTTATATATAATATTTATTTTATATGTTATATTTAATAAATTCACCAAACCGACGTCGTTTTGGTATTTAATACTAAAATGATGCAATGTTTTGGATTATGTATAAATTATCCAAACTGATGTTTTGGGAGGTAATATTATTATTTATGGTATATTATTTTATTTTTTATTTTTAAATCAATCTTAACTTTAAACTTTAAAATTTAAAATTTTTTAAAACTTTCAAATTCTTTTGAAATCAATCTTGACTCTCAACTTTTTTTTTAAATCTTCTAATTCTCACTCTTTTTTTCAATGACTACATTAGAATTCAATTTCAAAAATATTTTTGAGAAAATTTATTACTAAGTAATAATAATGTAAAAGAAAAAGAAAAGAAATGTTATTGTGGAAATCATTAAATTTAAATAATGGTTAATTTTTCTCGGCATAAACAGAAATGCCGAGAAACTTTTTATCATTCTCGTCTTTTTTTAAGAGCATTTCTTATAGACGCAAATTGCAGTTTTAGGGTATGTGGATGTGGTTATCAATTGTATCCGCATACCTTTTATATATAATATATATTTTATATATTATATTTAATAAATTCACCAACCTGACGTCGCTTTGCTGTTTAATACCAAAATGATGTTGTTTTGGATTAGGTATAAGTTATATTTACATTAATACAGTTGGTTGTATTACTTTCTCATGAAATACTTGAGCAAAAAGGAGAAAATGATTTGAAATCAATATATTTCAAAATAATAGTACTTATAATAAATTATAAAACAAGTCAGGACACTAAAAATTGACCGAAATTATTTTCAAATTATTCATTTTTTTTTTTTAAATATGCTTTAATATTAGAGACCCATAGAAGGCCCAAAAGACCAATTATGTAATATGCGAACAACGGATAATAAACGTAATAATCACACGGATGCGGTTTGTAAGAATATGGTACAGATGCAGTTATAATACTGAAATTATACAACATCTGCATCCGCATGTACACCCCTAGTTATATATCTAGAAAGAAATTTAGCTTAAATTATCATCTTTTTGAATGTTTAGCTTATAAATCCACGCATTACGGACAAAACACTAAGCTCTAACCCATTCTATGCACAGGTTTCTCATTGTATTTTAAATTTAGGTCTGAAGCTGTTGAGTTTGAAGCTAATATTGAAAGAAGAAGGGTTTATAGAAAAAGGTTCAACCTCGTGCAAAAGAAAAAAATTCTTAAGTCATTGGAATAAATTAATAAGTAAAGTCAAAATAGAAATGCTCTGTTTTGATTTTGTTGATAAGTTTTACATTGTTGAAAATATAGTAAAAACCAAAACTAAAGAAAAATGGGTAAAAGAAGATAATATTGTTGTCTCTTCAAGACTGTACGTCAACAGTTAAAGCCTCATAAAAGTTCTTCACTGTTATTGTTTTATTTTATTCATTCATGTGTTAAACTCTTACTTATGTACTCGCGATACCACCTGAACAGTAAATCCCAGGCCGAATGATAAGTCCCAGGAAGAAATGAGCCGTGAGTATGAAAGGGTATCTATATATGTCATAGGCAAAATAGGAGTGATACATAATAGATTTTAACGAAGGAAAGATTATCACCAAGGCCAGACCAATCCAAATTAGCCAAGAGACTATGGAATTCCGCTCAAAACGAAATAAATGATTTATTAATCAAATGCATAATTTGTAAAAGCAAGTCCTCTTGGTCATATTCAGCCTATATATATATATATATATATATATATATATATATATATATAGAGAGAGAGAGAGAGAGAGAGAGAGAGAGAGAGAGAGAGAGAGAGAGAGAGAGAGAGAGAGAGAGGGGAAAAACTTCACTTACCACCTTGATCTTTCATCACTTTTGTAATCATACTTATAAACTTTAAAAATTGTCAATTTAGTGTATCCATTTTACACTTTTTATTTTTTATTTTTTTAACTTCCCCCCTCTATTAGAATTTTCCATTAAATCATAACGTAAATGTGTCAAAATTTTTAAAATATCTATATTTTTTTTTAGGAAAAAGAAGAAACAAAAATTGCAAGGATTTAGCCGTTGGTCAAGATTTAACAGAATTTGCAAAAACACACACTCCTAAATAATTAATTTTTTATTTTTTATTTTATTAAAAAAAATGTATTTTGGTAATTTTAACAGGATTTAACGGAAAATCCTAACGGACGAGTAAAATTGAAAAAAATTAAAAGATATATATACTAAATTAATAATTTTAAAAATTTAAGGATATGATTGTACATAAAAGTGATGAAATATCAAGGATGGTCAGTGAAGCTTTCTCTATATATTAAGTACCTTGTTGCTCCAATTTTACTTTTCTAATGATTCAGTCTATCGTGAGGTTGGAGTTAGAAGGTATTTCCAACCGAGTAAAACTACGCTTGCCCCAAAGGATGGAACTTATCATTTTTATTGAGAGAGCATAAGCGTAAATAAAAAATATATTAAAATCAAAGTTTTGGCGATGATGCATCGTCCAGTATTGGCTTCTAAACTTTGTTCATTTTTTCTTTTGAAAAAGTTAATTGTTGTACTTAATTGGATTTTCTGCAATTTATAAATAAATTGAAATGGTCATATTAGGGTTTTCAGGTAGACAGATTCACGTACATGAGGAACAATAAAATATAATACAATTTTAGGATGATTATCAGGAAGATGCTGATCGAACGCGTTATTGATGCGGCATCAATTCTTAAGTTGGTCCTGAATATGTAGGTCAATTATATGTTTAAATAGAAATCATTTAACTATGAACTTTTAAATTTTAGGAACAAAATCTTACGTAATCGAAACATCGTGAATTGACTGATCGAGTATTGCGTGCATAGTAATATATTAACAAGCATCGGCCAGCAGGCAGCAAGAGTAATATACTTATAACAGAACACATTTATCTATAAAAATAAAAAATAAATAATAAATAATAACCAAACACATTGACAATATAAGAAAAATGACTATTTTGTTAAGAAAAATAAATAATTTTTATTATAAATAGAAGAAGGTGAAATATAATATTTTAGGTTACGTACGTTCGACACTTGGAATGACTATTCTATTAAGAAATAGAAGAATATAAAATGAAATAGTCATGCATTATCATGATCCATTAATTATATATCTAAGTGCCTTGTGATATTAACAAATTTTTCTTTGTGCAGTATTTGGGAATGGAAAGTTCTGCAAGGACCCAAAGCTTGCCAATGCCAACGATTTCTTCTTCCAGGGCCTAAACATTCCTAGAAGCACTGCAAATCAACTCGGGTCGATCAAACGTCACGCTTTTGAATGTGGACAAAATAATAGGCCTTAATACATTAGGTGTATCTTTGGCTCGCATTGACTTTGCACCATATGGCCTAAATCCTCCCCACATTCACCCTCATGCCACTGAGATTTTACAATCATAAAGGGTACCCTCTATGTTGGCTTTGTCACATCCAACCCAGATAACCGCCTATTCACGAAGGCTTTAAATGCGGAAGACGTCTTTGTGTTCCCAATTGGTCTCATTCATTTCCAATTCAATGTAGGAAGTACCGATGCCCTTGCCTTTTCGATCTCGGCAGCCAGAATCCGGGCGCATTACTATTGCAGACACTGTATTTGGATCTAATCCTCTTATCAATCCTGACGTTCTGACCAAAGCCTTCCAGTTGAACAAGAATGTGGTTAACTATCTTCAGAAACAGTTTTCTTCAAAAAGCACTTAGATAAACATATGTAATAGCCATGCACCATGAACCATTAGACGGTTCATAGCTGTAACATAATGTTAGTAATAATGAAATGAAGTGACTTCTTATGTACACTTTCTTTTCTTTTTCGTAGCATGTTTTGTTGTGGTTTACTAAAGTTTTGTTCAGCTTTATTCTAGACAATTTATTGTTTAATTCGGGGTTTGTTTAGCCATGGCTGAAGTGTAATTCTGTTTTGAATTTTGCTCGTTTGATATATACAAAGTTACTCATTATTCAAAAAAGAAAGGAAACGGAGGTATTGAAAGCACAGGATTGAATCGAAGTAGATTATTGAAGTAATTCCAAATACCACGACACTTTAAATATTCTTGATATTAAAAAAAAATTCACGAGCAATTGCATGCCCCTTGATTAAAAATCTTAAAAGAGTGGCTTAGCAGTTAGCATGATACGTAGTAATTAATACGCACACATGCAGACGAGTTAGCTATTTCTAGCATAATAAAAAAAGATTAGCTTAGTCGTTACTAAAACCTGCAGTGGTCGGTATTGACAAAGTCGTCACAAATACTCTGTCGTTAAAGACAAAATAGTGATGATGTTGTAATTCATCGCTAATATTGACTGTGGATGAAGATATATACAAAGTTTGTGTAAATGAACTTATTGATGACGATACAATTGACCATGGAAAGTTTATTTGATAGAAGAAATTTTTAAAGTTTATTTGTCGTTTGGCTATTAGTCCCACCAAGCAACAAGATCAATTGGTGTGAATTGGTACTCAGAATAGGAATTCTTTTGGTTAGAAGCGCTTGTAATCTTAAAAAAGAAAGAGATTTGAAAAAAAAAAAAAAAAAAAAAAGGAGAAAGCTCAAATATAAAAAAGCATAGCAACTTGTGGAAAGGGATCTACAAGATCCATATATGGGCCAGGGGTGGTCAAGACGTGTTTATGGAGGGGTTGTAACAATACTCTTACGACAAAAGAAAATGTGAACTAATTAACAAGAATTTATTAAATAGTGCACTAAAAATAGTTATATGACCTGCACAATAACCAAAATTTAACATTTTAAATGGTTTTAAGATGGTCAAAATTATTAAATAAACCAAAAATTTCCAACAGTTTCATACTTTAGTGCATATACGTTCAATATTTGTGTAACAATTGCACTAACAATGCTTAATAAAAAGTAGGCTGAAAAAGAACTAAAATTTAATATATAAAATGGTTTTATGTTGGTCCAATCTGCGACAAGTAGCATTTTATGACTAATGTTTTTTAAAGTTTGATGTTGATTTAATTCGATCCACTCAATTGTCACCATAAGTCAAAAACTAATAGTTGTTTGAAGTTCAGCCAACCTATTTAGAGCCAATCTCAATATACTGAAGTCCTAAATGATTTTTATTTATGTAGTTTTTCAATTAAATAAAAAATACAATTTAATTTTTTTTTACAAAAAACAAAAATTGCCACGTGTATCTTCATACACGTGTCTGACAGTCATAGTACACATGGCCAGATGGCCACGAGTATTGGAATACACGTGTATTTAATACACATGGCTGACAGTCAGACACGTGTAATATGATATATACAAGTGTCTAATCTGCCACGTGTATTATAATACACGCGGCAAGATGTTCAGTTAGTCACATTCAGATCCAGCATGAGTCGCACACGTGGCCATGCATACATGGCGACCAATTTGCCACGTGTATTGTGTCTGTACACGTGGCAAACTATAAGTGGCAAAATGCAACTATTTTTGTAGTTTTCCAATTCCAAACTGGCCAGTTAGCGTTCATATATCCTGTGGAATTTGGTTGAGAAGTCTGTCAATTATGTTTACGTAATAACGTAACCCTTTCTGCCAGACAATGAAAATTGATTCTCATCCATGGTGAGAGGATCCAACGTATCGTCGTCTTTCATAACAACTTTTAGTCAGTATTCTCCACCTCATTAAGCTGAAACAAAATGTTGGTAGGCATTGTTTATTGTCAACATATCCATATAAATTAGTGAAAGAGCTATCAACTTTAACACCTACTTAGTGGTTAGGTTGGTGCTGTGCGCATGTAAGGTACGTACGTTGTTATCACACAGTACAAAAGGTTAGTGAAAAACATACATCGCTTCATTCACTCCCGGCTATACACAACAAAAAACTTTGTTTTTAGTCACTTACAATTAGCCACGTGCAGTTAGCCACGTGGGGTACGTATAATGAATTCGATTGTTGCTAAATGTATATTTAGAAACGTGTCATTTTATATATGTGGCTATTTAGCCATGTGCCAATCACACGTGGCTAAATGCATTTTATTTTTGGAAAAAATAATAGGCACTTTTAGTCACGTGGAACTAACACACGTTACTAACACCATATTTTTTTTAAAAAAAAAAAAAGAAGAAGAAGAACAGAAATTCTTCTTCCTTTTTCTTTTTTATTTTTCATTTTTTTTTTCGCCAGTGCCCTCGCTAGAAACTTTTTTTGCGATTTTTTTTTTCCCTCGCCGGAAATTTCTGCAAGGCCGGCGAAATCACTACAAAACTTTCCCATGAAATCCGATCTAGAAAATCCCCCAAAAATCCTCCGTCGACCACATTACCAAAAAATACCAACAAAACACCAGAAAAATCTCCAACAAAATACCAAAAAATCACCAACAATCACCAAAAATCACCTTCATTCCCCATGAAATCCAATCCAGGAAATCCCCCAAAAAATCACCAAAAATCCTCCATGAAGTTGACCCGCATTACCAAAAAATCACCAACAATCACCAAAAATCAATAACAAAAACCAAAAATTACAAACTTTCAGATCAGAGAACTCAAAGAAACAGAAGAAAAGAAAAAAAAAACCCCTCAAAAAACGCCGGAAAAACACCCCCTTGGCTTCACTGCCGTCGAGCCATGACCCTCCGGACTCTGGCACCGTCGTCAACCAGGGCTCTCTCTCCAACTCTCTCAGTCTCCCTTTCCATCTCCCTGTTTGTGTGAAAAAAAAAAAAAAAAAAAAAAAAAAAAAAAAAAAGAGAGAGAGAAGAAGGAATGGTGTCTATGCAAGGGAAAAAGGGGAAGAAGGAAGAAAAAAGAAAAGGAAAATGAAAATAAAAGTCAAAGGGGGCGTGGGGAAATGAAAATGAGAGAGGAGAAAATGAAAAGAAAAATGGCCAGGGGAAATGAAAAAAAAAAAAAAAAAAAAAGAGCTGGGGGGGGGGGGGGGGGGGAAATGAAAAGTGGATTTGAGGAAATTGCTTACCCTCGTGGTTTATGTACCACGTGGCCAATTGGCCACATGGCACATAAACCATGTGGCTAAAATTTTAACCTCAAAAAAATTCAGAAAAAATTTCAATTTTTGAAAAAAATATGAATATTTTAGCCACGTGTCTTATTATGCACATGGCTAATTGGCGATGTGGCAATAAGCCACATGGCCAATAAAACACGTGACTAAAATTTTAAATCTTAAAAAAAAAAATTTTAAAAAATGCAATTCCTGAAAAAATTATAAAAAAAAAAGGAATATTTTAGCCACGTGTAATTTGTACACGTGGCCATGTGGCCACGCGTAATTAATACGCGTGACCACATGGCCACGTGGAATATTTGGGTCTTCATTGTTGCGTTTTGCATTTTGGGCAGATCCTTCGGACGAGACGAAGAAAAACGTGCACCAAAGACATTGACCGCTACAGACAAAAGGAAATCGAATGAAAAGGAAGGGAAATCGGTTGACAATGAAGAGACAGTGATTTTTGGAGATGAACCCAGTGATTTTTGGTGCCAGGTTTGTTTGCAAATGAGGGAGATATTTAGATCTGCAAATGAGGGAGATGAACGGTGAACCCAGTGATTTCCAGTGGATTTGCAAATGAGCAAGATGTCCGGACAAAAAAAAAAAAATTATATTCAAACTCACGCATAGATTTTGTTTTTAAAATAATAATTAATTATTCTGGACGGTTTTGGCCAAAACCGTCCAGAATTTTTCTAGACGGTTTGGCCCAAACTGTCCATAATCCAGATTAGCGATACATTATTCTGGACGGTTTGAAACCGTCTGGAACGTTTTTCATACCGTTTTTTCCAATTTCTAGAGAATTCTTAATTTTTTTTGTAGTGTAGGGTCGAATGTCACTCTTTTGAATGTAGACCAAATACTTGGCCTCAACACACTAGATATATCCTTAGCTCGCTTAGACTTTGCACCATATGGTGTAAATCCACCCCACACTCACCCTCGTGCCACCGAAATTAATTCTAGTAGTCGTAGATGGTACTCTGTATGTTGGCTTTGTCACATCTAACCCAGATAACCTTCTCTTCACTAAAACTCTATATGCAGGAGACGTCTTCGTCTTTCCAATTAGTCTCATTCACTTCCAGTTTAATGTGGGAAAGACTAATGATGTTAATTTTGCCAGCCTTGGCAGTCAAAATCCTTGGCTCATCACCATAGCAAAGGCTGTCTTTGGATCCAATCCTCTCATCAGTCCAAATGTTCTCACCAAGGTCTTCCAAGTGGACAACAAAGTGATCGACTATCTCGAGAAACGGTTCAATTAGACAACTATATGAAATAGCCATAATGAACTATTAGATAGTGTGAATAAAGTTTTGCATGTTTCCCTTGTTGTAATGTCATAGCAATATATAATTATAATGAAATAAAATGTTTGCTTATATACTCTCTTTTTTTTTTTACACAGCCTGCATGGTAAGGTAGAGCGAGTGCACGATTAAATTTAATGAAATTTTTAATCCACCGACTGTTTGAGATACCTAGATGAGGGATGTGCAGCCTGACGAGGGCTGAGGGAGGCAGTGCGGTGACGAGAGTCGACTGTAAATGCGACAGAAAGAGAGAGATGAGAGGTTAGAAACTTACGCTGGCGGCGTGCGTGAGAGGAAATGAGAGAATAGAGATGATAGTGTTTTTTCCTTTTACGTTTTGTTTTTGCCTTTAGATATGGTTCTCTTTCGTTTTTGGTTTGAAAGAGTGAAGAGAGTGCATATATATTATTGAGGTTGTAACATAAGCAAGCACCGTCTCTAGCTAGCTATAGCTAGCTTTATTTTCTGAAACTGTGCTTCAATTTTGGCTGCAATTGCTCCATGCCTTTGGGATGTAGCTGCATAATTAAGATGCTGCTGCAACTTCAGCAATATTGATGTTATAATATCACCTAAAATAATGTTACACCTTCTTCCACCAACTACCTTCTCTTTATCTTTCTTGGAAAAACTCCATATGCTTCCCTCGTACTACCATTCTAATTGACAATTAATGTTCTCCCACACTTTTAATTGTCATAATGTTTCCCCAAACTACCTAAAACTTGTCTAGTCCCCCAAGGCATGATTGACATCTCACAATAAGAAGAGCAAATTAAACCCAAACACACTCCTAAAAAAAACAACCAAATTGACAAAAAAAACAAAATTAAAAGAAATATCTATATATATATCTATATCTATATATATATATATATATATATATATATATATATATATATATATATATATATATATATATATATATATATATATATATATATATATACAATTTGAAATGAGAACTAGAAAAAAACAAAAAGCAAAAGCGAAAAAGAAAAGGGAACTACACTTGATGCTCCTGAAGTTCCACCACATTTGCAATTATTCCCTAAACTTTAAAACCTCTCTATTTAGTGCCCATCGTTTAATTTTTTCAATTCACCCTCAGTTAGGATTTAACAATAAATCCTAACGGAAAGGGAACTGCATTTAATGCTCCTGAATTTCTACCACATTTGCAATTATCCCCTAAACTTTAAAAACTCTCTATTTAGTATCCATCTTTTAATATTTTCAATTCACCCTCAGTTAGGATTTAATAGTAAATTCTAATGGAGGGGGAGTCAAAATTTTCAAAATATATACCTCTTTCTTTGTGGAAAAAACAAAGGAAAAAAATTGTAAGGATTTAGGCATTGGTGAGGATTTAATGAAATTTGCAAAAAAAACGACACCTCAATCTTTGATTTTTTTTTTTTTCTTTAAAAAAAAAAAGGGGGGTTATTTTCATAATTTTGATTTAATTTAACAGAAAATCGTAACGAATTAGGGAAATTGACATTAATTAAAAGATGGATTCTTTAAATTGAGAGCTTTTAAAGTTTAGGAGGGTAATTGTAATAGCCGTGACAATCGAGCGGGGGTTAGGAGGGTAATTGTAATATGTTATTTTCATGCCAAACTGACATTATGTTTAATATGTGTTTTTGGATGTTTTGAGTAGTTTCAATTATGATAAGATATATCAATGATCTTTATGTGGACTTTAGATTGATTGTGAAATATGATTTGAATATTGTTTTAATGTGTTCTATTGCTTGCTATTGTTGGGATTTCAATTATGCGAATTATGATTTAGCAAAATAACATGTTGATTGGTTATTGTTTTATAAAAAAAGCATGTATTAAAGACATAGTTCTTGAAAAGCAAAGGTATATGGTTTTGAGCATAAAGCAATGGGTTGGAAAAGACCTTAGGGCCGGTATCCCCTTTGGCATAGTGTGTGAAAGACCAATGGGCTAGTATCCCCAATAGTTAGGTTAAAGACCAATGGGCTTGTATCCTCAATGACATAGGATTAAAGACCAATAGGCTTGTATCCTCAATGACATAGGATTAAAGACCAATGGGCTTGCATCCCCTATGGCATAGGATTAATGACTAACGGGCTAGCATCCCCTATGGCACGAGATTAAAGACCAATGGTTTGCATCCCCTATGGCACCAGATTAAAGAAGAACAAAGGGCTTGCATCCCCTATGGCATAGGATTAAAGACTAATGGGCTTGTATCACCTATGGCTAGGTGAAAGACTAATGGTCTTGCATTCCCTATAGCACAGCTTTAAAGACTAATGTGCTAGTATCCCCTATGGTTAGGTTAAAGACCAATGGGCTTGTATCCCCTATGGCATAGGATTAAAAACCAATGAGCTAGTATCCCCTATGGTTAGGTTAAAGAGTAATGGGCTTGTATCCTTTACGTCATAGAATTAAAATCCAATGGGCTTGCATCCCCTATGGCATAGGATTAAAGACCAATGGGCTTGCATCCCTTATGGCACCGGATTAAAGAAGACAATGGACTTGCATTCCCTATGGCATAGGATTAAAGACCAATGGGCTTGCATCCCCTATGGCATAGGATTAAAGACTAATGAGCCTGTGTCCCCTATGGCTAGGTATAAGTTATATTTACATTAATACTGTTGGTTGTATTACTTTCTCATGAAATACTTGGGCAAAAAGGAGAAAATAATTTGAAATCAATATATTTCAAAATAATAGGACTTATAAAAAATTATAAAACAAGTCAGGACACTAAAAATTGACCGAAATTATTTTCAAATTATTTAATTTTTTTTAAAAAATATGCTTTAATATTAGAGACCCATAGAAGGCCCAAAAGACCAATTATGTAATATGCGAATAGCTGATAATAAACGTAATAATCACACAAATGCGGTTTGTAAGAATATGGTACAAATGCAGTTATAATTACTGCAAATAAACAAAATCTGCATCCGCATGTACGCCCCTAGTTATATATCTAGAAAGAAATTTAGCTTAAATTATCATCTTTTTTCATGTTTAGCTTATAAATCCACGCATTACGGACAAAACTTTAATCTCTAACCCATGCTATGCACAGGTTTCTCATTGTATTTTAAATTTAGGTCTGAAGCTATTGAGTCTGAAGCTAATATTGAAAGAAGAAGGGTTTATCGAAAAAGGTTCAACCTCGAACAAAAGAAAAAATTCTTAAGTCATTGGAATAAATTAATAAGTAAAGTCGAAATAGAAATGCTCTGTTTTGATTTTGTTGATAAGTTTTACCTTGTTGAAAATATAGTAAAAACCAAAACTAAAGAAAAATGGGTAAAAGAAGATAATATTGTTGTCTCTTCAAGACTGTACGTCAACAGTTAAAGCCTCCTATAAGTTCTTCACTGTTATTGTTTTATTTTATTCATTCATGTGTTAAACTCTTACTTCTGTACTCGCGATACCACCTGAACAGTAAATCCCAGTCCGAATGATAAGTCCCAGGAAGAAATGAGCCGTGAGTATGAAAGGGTATCTATATATGTCATAGGCAAAATAGGAGTGATACATAGTAGATTTTAACGAAGGAAAGACTATCACCAAGGCCAGATCAATCCAAATTAGCCAAGAGACTATGGAAATCTGCTCAAAACGAAAATAAATGATTTGTTAATCAAATGCATAATTTGTAAAAGTAAGTCCTCTTGGTCATGTTCAGCCTATAGATAGATAGATAGATAGATAGAGAGAGAGAGAGAGAGTGGGGAAAAACTTCACTTACCACCTTGATCTTTCATCACTTTTGTAATCATACTCAGAAACTTTAAAAATTGTCAATTTAGAGTATCCATTTTACACTCTTTTTTCTTTTTCTTTTTTAACTTCCCACCTCTATTAGAATTTTCCATTAAATCATAACGGAAATGTGTCAAAATTTTTAAAATATCCCTTTTTTTTTTTAGGAAAAAGAAGAAACGAAAATTGCAAGGATTTAGCCGTTGGTCAAGTTTTAATAGAATTTGCAAAAATACACATTCCTAAATAATTAATTTTTTGTTTTTTTTTTTTTTAAAAAAAAAAAAAGAAAGTATTTTGGTAATTTCAACAGGATTTAACGAAAAATCCTAACGGACGAGTAAAATTGAAAAAAAATTGAAAGATATATATACTAAATTAATACTTATAAAAATTTAAGGATATGATTGTACATAAAAGTGATGAAATATCAAGGATGGTCAGTGAAGCTTTCTCTATATATTAAGTACGTTGTTGCTCCAATTTTGCTTTTCTAATGATTCAGTCTATCGTGAGGTTGGAGTTAGAAGGTATTTCCAACCGAGTAAGACTAAGCCTGCCCCAAAGGATGGAACTGATCATTTTTATTGAGAGAGCAAAAGCGTAAATAAAAATATATTAAAATCAAAGTTTTGGCGATGATGCATCGTCCCGTATTGGCTTCTAAACTTTGTTCATTTTTCTTTTGAAAAAGTTAACTGTTGTACTTAATTGAATTTTCCGCAATTTATAAATAAATTGAAATGGTCATATTAGGGTTTTCAGGTAGACAGATTCACGTAAACGAGGAACAATAAAATATAATACAATTTTAGGATTATTATCAGGAAGATGCTGATCGAACGCGTCATTGATGCGGCATCAATTCTTAAGTTGGTCCTGAATAGGTCAATTGTATTTTTAAATAGAAATCATTTAACTATGAACTTTTAAATTTTAGGAACAAAATCTTACGTAATTGAAACATCGTGAATTGACTGATCGAGTATTGCGTGCATAGTAATATATTAACATGCACCGGCCAGCAGGCAGCAAGAGTAATATACTTATAACAGAACACATTTATCTATAAAAATAAAAAATAAAAAATAACCGAACACATTGACAATATAAGAAAAATGACTATTTTGTTAAGAAAAATAAATAACTTTTATTATAAATAGAAGAAGGTGAAATATAATATTTTAGGTTACGTACGTTCGACACTTGGAATGACTATTCTATTAAGAAATAAAAGAATATAAAATGAAATAGTCATTATCATGATTCATGAGGGAATTGTTATTCCTGAAATTGAGGAATAGCTATTCGACTCACATTTGAGAGGAAAAGTTATTCCTCAATTTAAGAAATAGTCATTTTCGATGGGTGATAAGAATCTTTATTCCAAATGTTAGATCATTATCATATATTTTATTTCCTAATAAAAGCAACTGCGTACCAAACATAATTTTAGTGTTAAAGTATATATGTGATAAGGGATAGAATGTTTATTATATACTTTAAAACTTAGAATGACTATTCTGATGAAAATGATGGGCCGTGAGAATGGCTACTTTTTTTCTTCACAGAACAGGCCAACAGGGTATATGCCTCCTCGTCATTCATCAAACAAAAATTCAACCTAAAGTCCAAAGGACATTCAGCGTATGAAACATCGTGGCAGAATATTGTAAATTATATTTCTGTCCCAAACATGGTGGTTGAAGGAGTACTTTATCAAATTGCATGTTATTAATTGGAAGATCGACTCCCTTGGAATTTACCAAAACGACAAGCATTCGTGGTTGTTATATTCTAGTTTAAGCCATGATTTTTTTTTATAATAGGAGAAAGCAGCATTAGAACTGCACTATTATATTCCATTAATTAATTGAAGTGGTCGGATTTGGCTGCATTTCTAATATCTGCAAACTAAATGCATATGGCTAAATAACAGCCGGTTCACCCGCTTAATAAAAATTCGATAGCTTTCCAAGTCTTAGAGGCTCCATCTAGTGAAAAACATAGACCGGTTCATTGACTCGCGGCTATAAATAGATATGCTCCCACCCAACATCTCTCACCCCTCACAAAACCAAGAACTCACCGTATACAGAAGCAAGAGATCATAACCACAAATAAGCATGAAAGGGGTTCTTAATTACCTTGTTATAGCTTTGGCACTCGTGGCTTTGGCATGCCCCGTTGCCTCTGCCTTTGATCCTGCTCCTCTGCAAGACTTTTGTGTTTTGTTAACACTTCCACTGATGCTGGTATGAACACATTCTTCTTCTTCTTCTTCTTCTTGTTATTATTATTATGTTCTTTTGAAGTCATTTGAAGAATCTGGATTTTTTTTTTCTCATCCATGGGATCTACATATCAATGTAGTTATGATAGCTAGGAGGGATTACTTAAATGGGCCTTTTTAATTTCTGCATTACACGTTATAAACCATTATTAATTATATATCTAAGTGCCTTGTGATATTAACAAATTTTTTTTGTGCAGTATTTGTGAATGGAAAGTTCTGCAAGGACCCAAAGCTTGCCAATGCCAACGATTTCTTCTTCCAGGGCCTAAACATTCCTCGAAGCACTGCAAATCAACTCGGGTCGATCGTCACGCTTTTGAATGTGGACAAAATAATAGGCCTTAATACATTAGGCGTATCTTTGGTTCGCGTTGACTTTGCACCATATGGCCTAAATCCTCCCCACATTCACCCTCATGGCATTGAGATTTTTACAGTCATAAAGGGTACCCTCTATGTTGGCTTTGTCACATCCAACCCAGATAACCGCCTCTTCACGAAGGCTTTAAATGCGGGAGACGTCTTTGTGTTCCCAATTGGTCTCATTCATTTCCAATTCAATGTAGGAAGTACCGATGCCCTTGCCTTTTCGATCTCGGCAGCCAGAATCCGGGGCGCATTACTATTGCAGACACTGTATTTGGATCTAATCCTCTTATCAATCCTGACGTTCTGACCAAAGCCTTCCAGTTGAACAAGAATGTGGTTAACTATCTTCAGAAACAGTTTTCTTCAAAAAGCACTTAGATAAACATATGTAATAGCCATGCACCATGAACCATTAGACGGTTCATAGCTGTAACATAATGTTAGTAATAATGAAATGAAGTGACTTCTTATGTACACTTTCTTTTCTTTTTCGTAGCATGTTTTGTTGTGGTTTACTAAAGTTTTGTTCAGCTTTATTCTAGACAATTTATTGTTTAATTCGGGGTTTGTTTAGCCATGGCTGAAGTGTAATTCTGTTTTGAATTTTGCTCGTTTGATATATACAAAGTTACTCATTATTCAAAAAAGAAAGGAAACGGAGGTATTGAAAGCACAGGATTGAATCGAAGTAGATTATTGAAGTAATTCCAAATACCACGACACTTTAAATATTCTTGATATTAAAAAAAAATTCACGAGCAATTGCATGCCCCTTGATTAAAAATCTTAAAAGAGTGGCTTAGCAGTTAGCATGATACGTAGTAATTAATACGCACACATGCAGACGAGTTAGCTATTTCTAGCATAATAAAAAAAGATTAGCTTAGTCGTTACTAAAACCTGCAGTGGTCGGTATTGACAAAGTCGTCACAAATACTCCGTCATTAAAGACAAAATAGTGATGATGTTGTAATTCATCGCTAATATTGACTGTGGATGAAGATATATACAAAGTTTGTGTAAATGAACTTATTGATGACAATACAATTAAAAAAGAAAGTTTATTTGATAGAAGAAATTTTTAAAGTTTATTTGTGGTTTGGCTATTAGTCCCATCAAGCAACAAGATCAATTGGTGTGAATTGGTACTCGGAATAGGAATTTTTTTTGGTTAGAAGCGCTTGTAATCTTAAAAAAGAAAGAGATTTGCAAAAAAAAAAAAAAGGAGAAAGCTCAAATATAAAAAATCATAAGTCAAAAACTAATAGTAGCTGTTTGAAGTTCAGCCAACCTATTTAGAGCCAATCTCAATATACCGAAGTTCTAAATGATTTTTATGTATGTAGTTTTTCAATTAAATAAAAAATACAATTTAAAATTTTTTTACAAAAAACAAAAATTGCCACGTGTATCTTCATACACGTGTCTAACAGTCAGACACGTGTACAATAGTACACGTGGCCAGATGGCCACGAGTATTCAAATACACGTGTGGAATTTGGTTGAGAAGTCTGTCAATTATGTTTACGTAATAACGTAACCCTTTCTGCCAGACAATGAAAATTGATTCTCATCCATGGTGAGAGGACCCAACGTATCGTCGTCTTTCATAACAACTTTTAGTCAGTATTCTCTACCTCATTAAGCTGAAACAAGATGTTGGTAGGCATTGTTTATTGTCAACATATCCATATAAATTAGTGAAAGAGCTATCAACTTTAACACCTACTTAGTGGTTAGGTTGGTGCTGTGCGCATGTAAGGTACGTTGTTATCACACAATACAAAAGGTTAGTGAAAAACATACACCGCTTCATTCACTCCTGGCTATAAAACAACAAAAAACTTTGTTTTTAGTCACTTGCAATTAGCCATGTGAGTTACGTGTAGTGAATTCGGTTATAGTAGCTAGGTAAAAATGAAGCCCGTGTGCTCCCAACAACAAACAGGTTCAGGGTTGTGCTTATTGAAATATGATATTCTGTCATCTCAAGACATACTTCTTGACCACTTTACCCATGTGATAAAGTAGTCATCTAACTACTTTAGGGTTTTTTTTTTTCAAAACAAAAAAAGAAAAGAAAAGAAAAAGAAAAATAAAAGTAAAAGTTGTTACGTTACAAAGGTGATTAAGAGTTGTGTCTTGGAGTGACAATGTATCATATTTTGTGCTTTTTATTATAGTTTTTTTTTTTTAATTGTCTAGCGAAAAAGAGAGAGTAGGATATGCATTTTGATTTCAAATTTAATCTGCTTCCACATTTAACTGTCCTTTATTGGAGGTAATGAAATAAACATTCTGTTTGTGCAAGAAATACTTGTGCCATTTAATGTTTGTCATTTTTTTGAACGTAATCCCATGCAAACATGATATTTTTCATATTTTGTTTAAAAAATGTGCATTTGGTGTGCGAAATCACGAGGCAAAATGCACTCTATATATTAGAGTACTATTTTGAGACTTTCTTGGATATGGCTTGTATTTGAAGAAACAATAAACACCAAAAGAACAAGGATGCGAAGACCACATGTTCAATCCTTAAAATCAAAACTAGTAGCAGTAACCAAGAAGTTCCATGCGTCTCACAAATGAAAGACACACATTATTGATTGATTGATTGATAGATAGATTGATCCAGAAATTAAACTACTTGCATGTGGCAACCAGGATTCTTCTTGGAGGAATGGCGGGCCTTCTTCCATGAAGCAAAGCCATGTTATCAAAGAAGAGAACATCACCCTTCCCCCACTTGAATTGGATGCTCTCTTCTTCAATGATTTCTTCACATCTTTTGACTACTTTTGTTGGGATTTCTGTCCCGTCTGCCATCGTGGCTGAGCTGTGCTCCTTCCCATGCATGCCCACTAATGTGTTAAACCACATTCTCCTTCCTTTTCTTCCATCAAACACCTTTGTTAGAGATCGCGGGCCTAATATGGTCTTCGCCGAGCCATTTGGCAGCCACTCCATGTCCATCCCTAGTGCTTTAGCCCTGGCATAAAACTTCCATATGAGATTTAAATTCTAAATTCTCTAGCACTAATCAGTAATCATAATATAAAGCTAATAAATATGGGTTATGTATGTTAGAATATGAATTAAATTCATTATTTTCTATTAGCCAAAAATTTTGGGACAACTGGATGTATTGTAAATGCATGGTTCATACCTTCTCTCAGCTTCTACGCAATCCGATGTCCCAAATGCATCCTCCCAACCTCTACCCCTCATGGATGATGTATCATTCCTGCTAAGAGCCGTGAATGTGTATTTTAACCCCTTTTCCTCCATATCTTCCACAGCTTCCGGCATCTCCTCTATCATCTTTTCTGTTACACGAAAACTTAGAACGGAAGGCATCTGTCCACCTTTAGGGGGTGGTATCTCACAAAAAAGAACTATTTTTTTTGGACTTTCCTTTAGCTGATCAATTAGACATGATAAAGCTTGTTAAAAGATTATCAACAGATGCATGTTGTTATTTGGTCAAAAAGTACTGCTAGAAACTTCGGGCTCGTTTTCTAATACTTTATAATGTTTTTTTTGTTTTGTTTTGTAGTTGTGATGTGACATAAAAGTAAAAGTAATTTTAAATGTTTTGTAAGTGTTTTCTTTGTTGATCTGTTTGTTAATGCTTTTTTATTTTTTTTTTGGCTAAAAGGTAAAAGGCAATTCTAAAATGCTAGCATTAGCAAACAAGCCCGTATATACATTTTTATCCCAAAGTATATTTGAAAAGTAATGTCATATACCATACCAATATCTCATAATTATTAGTTTCTCTTAATTATTTCACTACTTATAAATTGTCAGTTTGTAAATAACTTTGTAATAAAAGTTGTTATACCCCCAAACATTTTTCATTAATAAAATAATATCACTAGAAATAAAGTTTGAGAATTCTGGTAACGATATATAAATTACCAAAACCATTTCGTGGTGGTAGTATATGAACTCGGAGAGGGGTCCCTCGTTAGCCATCCATGTGACATTTAGCCATGTGCCACTCACACGTGGCTAAATGCATTTTATTTTTGGAAAAAATAATAGGCACTTTTAGTCACGTGGAACTAACACACGTTACTAACACCACATTTTTTTAAAAAGAAAAAAAAGAAAAAAAAAAAGAAGAAGAACAGAAATTCTTCTTCCTTTTTCTTTTTATTTTTTTATTTTCGCCAGTGCCCTCGCCAAAAACTTTTTTTGCAATTTTTTTTTTTTCCCTCGACAAAAATTTTTGCAAGGCCGGTGAAATCACTACAAAACTTTCCCATGAAATTCGATCTTGAAAATCCCCCAAAAATCCTCCGTCGACCACATTACCAAAAAATACCAACAAAACACCAAAAAAATCTCCATCAAAATACCAAAAAATCACCAACAATCACCAAAAATCACCTTCATTCCCCCATGAAATCCAATCCAAGAAATCCCCCAAAAATCCTCCGTCGACCCGCATTACCAAAAAATCACCAACAAAACACCAAAAATCACCAACAATCACCAAAAATCAACAACAAAAACGAAATTACAAACTTTCAGATCAGAGAACTCAAAGAAAAAGGAGAGAAAAAAAAAAAAAAAAAAAAAAACAAAAACAAAAAAAAACAAAAAAACAAAAAAACAAAAAAAAACCCTAAAAAAAGCCGGAAAAACACCCCCTTGGCTTCACTGCCGTCGAGCCATGACCCTCCGGACTCCGGCGCCGTCGTCGACCACGGCTCTCTCTCCAACTCTCTCAGTCTCCCTTTCCATCTCCCTGTCTGTGTGAAAAAAAAAAAAAAAAAAAAAAAAAAAAAAAAAAAAGAGAAGAAGGAATGGCGTCTGTGCAAGGGAAAAAGGGAAAGAAAGAAGATAAAAGAAAAGGAAAATGTGAAAGAAAAAGGGGCAGGGGAAATGGAAAAAAAAAATAAAAAAATAAAAAAAGGAGGGGGGGGGGGAATTAGAAATGAATTTGAGAAAATTACTTAGTCACGTGGTTTATGTGCCATGTGGCCAATTGGCCACATGGCACATAAACCACGTGGCTAAAATTTTAACCTCAAAAAAATTCAGGAAAAATTTCAATTTTTGAAAAAAATATGAATATTTTAACCACGTGTTTTATTATACACGTCGCTATTTGGCGATGTGGCAATAAGCCACGTGGCCAACAAAACACGTGACTAAAATTTTTAATCTTTAAAAAAAAATTTGAAAAAATTTCAATTCCTGAAAAAATTATAAAAAATATGAATATTTTAGCCACGTGTAATTTATACACGTGGCCATGTGGCCACACGTAATTAATACACGTGACCACATGGCCACGTGGAATATTTGGGTCTTCATTGTTGTGTTTTGCGTTTTGGGCAGATCCTTCGGACGAGTCGAAGAAAAACGTACACTGAAGACAATGACCGCTACAAACGAAAGGAAATAGAATGAAAAGGAAGGGAAATCGGTTGACAACGAAGAGACAGTGATTTTCGGAGATGAACCCTGTGATTTTCGGTGCCAGGTTTTGTTTGCAAATGAGGGAGATATTTAGATCTGCAAATGAGGGAGATGAACGGTGAACCCAGTGATTTCCGGTGGATTTGCAAATGAGGGAGATGACCAGACCAAAAAAAAAATCATATTGAAACTCACACATAGATTTTGTTTTTAAAAAAATAATTAATTATTCTGGACGGTTTTGGCCAAAACTGTCCAGAATTTTTCTAGACGGTTTGTGCCAAACCGTCTGGAATTGCAGACGGTTTAGACCAAACTGTCCGTAATCCAGATTAGCGATACATTATTCTGGACGGTTTGAAACCGTCTGGAACGTTTTTCAGGCGGTTTTTTTCCAATTTCTAGAGAATTCTTAATTTTTTTGTAGTGTAGGGTCGAATGTCACTCTTTTGAATGTAGACCAAATACTTGGCCTCAACACACTAGACATATCCTTAGCTCGCTTAGACTTTGCACCATATGGTGTAAATCCACCCCACACTCACCCTCGTGCCACCCAAATTAATTCTAGTAGTCGTAGATGGTACTCTGTATGTTGGCTTTGTCACATCCAACCCAGATAACCTTCTCTTCACTAAAATTCTATATGCAGGAGACGTCTTCGTCTTTCCAATTGGTCTCATTCACTTCCAGTTTAATGTGGGAAAGACTAACGATGTTAATTTTGCCGGCCTTGGTAGTCAAAATCCTTGGCTCATCACCATAGCAAAGACTATCTTTGGATCCAATCCTCTCATCAGTCCAAATGTTCTCACCAAGGTCTTCCAAGTGGACAACAAAGTGATCGACTATCTCGAGAAACGGTTCAATTAGACAACTATATGAAATAGCCATAATGAACTATTAGATAGTGTGAATAAAGTTTGGCATGTTTCCCTTGTTGTAATGTCATAGCAATATATAATTATAATGAAATAAAATGTCTGCTTATATACTCTCTCTTTTTTTTCGACCCAGCCTGCATGGTAAGTAAGGTAGAGCGAGTGCATGATTAAATTTAATGAAATTTTTAATCCACCGACTGTTTGAGATATCACGTCTAACTTTTTTTTTTCTTTTTTTCTTCTTTTTTTTTTCTTTTGAATAAACGTCTAACTTCTTTTGATCATAGCCCTTCGCTCCCTCTTTTCTAAAATTTTAAATTAATAAACATTGAAATAAATAAAAATAAAAATGGAGGGGCCGGATTCAAAAGGTTCCTAGTAGTAGATCATGACCAATTCCCACACTCTGACGATATATACCATATCGGCACTCTAGTTTATAAAACAAAACAGAAAATAAAATAAAAGATATTGAATCAGTTGATACATAGATGAGGGATGCGCAGCCTGACGAGGGCAGAGGGAGGCAGTGCGGTGATCCGAGGCGACTGTAAATGCGACAGAAAGAGAGAGATGAGAGGTTAGAAACTTACGCTGGCGGCGTGCGTGAGAGGAAATGAGAGAATAGAGATGATAGTGTTTTTTCCTTTTATGTTTTGTTTTTGCCTTTAGATATGGTTCTCTTTCGTTTTTGGTTTGAAAGAGTGAAGAGAGTGCATATATATTATTGAGGTTGTAACATAAGCAAGCACCGTCTCTAGCTAGCTATAGCTAGCTTTATTTTCTGAAACCGTACTTCAATTTTGGCTGCAATTTCTCCATGCCTTTGGGATGTTGTTGCATAATTAAGATGTTGCTGCAACGTCAGCAAGATTGATGTTATAATATCACCTAAAATAATGTTACACCCATGGGCTTCAATCTAAGGGAGCAAGCACCTTCTTCCACCAACTACCTTCTCTTTATCTTTTTTGGAAAAACTCCATATGCTTCCCTCGTCCTACCATTCTAATTGACAATGTTCTCCTACACTTTTAATTGTGATAATGTTTCCCCAAACTACCTAAAACTTGTCTAGTCCCCGAAGGCATTATTGACATCTCACAATAAGAAGAGCAAATTAAACCCAAACACACTCCTAAAAAAAACAACCAAATTGAAAAAAAAAACAAAATTAAAAGAAATATATATATATAACAATTTGAAATGAGAACTAGAAAAAAACAAAAACAAAAGCAAAAAAGAAAAGGGAACTGCACTTGATGCTCCTGAACTTCCACCACATTTGCAATTATCCCCTAAACTTTAAAACCTCTCTATTTAGTGTCCATCTTTTAATTTTTTCAATTTACCCTCAATTAGGATTTAACAATAAATCCTAACGGAAAGGAAACTGCATTTAATGCTCCTGAACTTCTACCACATTTGCAATTATCCCCTAAACTTTAAAAACTCTCTATTTAGTGTCCATCTTTTTATTTTTTCAATTCACCCTCAGTTAGGATTTAACAGTAAATCCTAATGGAGGGGAGTCAAAATTTTCAAAATATATACCTCTTTCTTTGTGGAAAAAACAAAGGAAAAAAATTGTAAGGATTTAAGCATTGGTAATGATTTAATGAAATTTGCAAAAACAACGACACCTAAATCTTTGATTTTTTTTTTTTCTTTAAAAAAAAAAAGGGGGGGCTATTTTCATAATTTTGATTTACTTTTAACAGAAAATCGTAACGGATTAGGGAAATTGAAATTAATTAAAAGATGGATTCTTTAAATTGAGAGCTTTTAAAGTTTAGGAGGGTAATTGTAATAGCCGTGACAATTGAGCAGGGGTTAAGTGAAATTAAAAAAATAAATAAATAAATAAAAAAAACGGAAGAGAGAGAGAGAGAGAAAAAAAAAAAAAAAAAAAAAAAAAAAAAAAAAAAAGATCACAATTTTTACTTTATAAACGTGATCTACTCGTGAGGATTTACATTTTGACCGATCATTTTTAGGTAAATCCTTAAACCAATGTTTTAGAGATTTTCTGTTAAATATTGTAAAATATGAGTTTAATCTTAATTATTCTTTAGGTTTTGTGCTATTTGGAGCTTACAAAAATCTCTCAAACTTCGGGTATTGTTTGGGTGAATTTTTTGGTAAGTTTCTTCAAACCCTAATTTACGGGTATTTAGTTTAAATGGTATTTTGTGAATTTAATCCTAAGATTTTCTTATGGGTTAATGTTATTATGATTATGTTAGTGTCCTATGTTAATGGATTAATGTTTATTGTGATTAAGTTAGTAAATATAATTTATAAATTAGTGCTTATTATTATGGGTATTTGTTTTGGTTGTAATTTTTAATGTCTAGCCCTAAGCAAATATTTTGGGTTAGTATTATTTGGGTTTAGTTAGTGTTTAAGGTTTATGGGTATGTGTTTGGAACCCTAGAAAATTCAATAGGTTTTCCAATGGGTTAGTTCTTTGGTAATTTAAGAGCTAAAATATTAGTTAGTGTTAGAAAAATGTCTAATAATTGCAATGTGTTATTTTTACAGTGGCACATTGCGAGAAGTTGTCTAGGAAGTTTATTTGAGTTTGTTATCCGTGTAGCCACAGTGAGTATTCTATTCACTGAGAAAATGATATTATTTTTATGCTTTTTATAGAAATGCAAATAATATGTTATTTTCATACCAAACTGACATTATGTTTAATATGTGTTTTTGGATGTTTTGAGTAGTTTCAATTATGATAAGATATATCAATGATCTTTATGAGGACTTAAGATTGATTGTGAAATATGATTTGAATATTGTTTTAATGTGTTCTATTGCCTGCTATTGTTGGGATTTAAATTATGGGAATTATGATTTAGCAAAATAACATGTTGATTGGTTATTGTTTTATAAAAAAAGCATGTATTAAAGACATAGTTCTTGAAAAGAAAAGGTATATGGTTTTGAGCATAAAGCATTAGGTTGGAAAAGACCTTAGGGCCGGTATCTCCTTTGGCATAGTGTGTGAAAGACCAATGGACTTATATCCTCTATGGCTAGGTTAAAGACCAATGGGATTGTATCCTCTATGGCATAAGATTAAAGACCAATGGGCTTGTATCCCCTATGGCATAGGATTAAAGACCAATGGGCTAGTATCCCCAATAGTTAGGTTAAAGACCAATGGACTTGTATCCTCAATGACATATGATTAAAGACCAATGGGCTTGCATCCCCTATGGCATAGGATTAAAGACTAACGGGCTAGCATCCCCTATGACACGAGATTAAAGACCAATGGGTTTGCGTCCCCTATGGCACCAGATTAAAGAAGACCAATGGGCTTGCATCCCCTATGGCATAGGATTAAAGACTAATGGGTTTGTATCCCCTATGGCTAGGTTAAAGACTAAAGGGCTTGCATTCCCTATAGCACAGATTTAAAGACTAATGGGCTAGTATTCCCTACGGTTTGGTTAAAGACCAATGAGCTTGTATCCCCTATGGCATAGGATTAAAGACCAATGAGCTAGTATCCCCTATGGTTAGGTTAAAGACTAATGGGCTTGTATCCTTTACGTCATAGAATTAAAGACCAATGGGCTTGCATCCCCTATGGCATAGGATTAAAGACTAACGGGCTAGCATCCCCTATGACACGAGATTAAAGACCAATGGGTTTGCGTCCCCTATGGCATCAGATTAAAGAAGACCAATGGGCTTGCATCCCCTATGGCATAGGATTAAAGACTAATGGGTTTGTATCCCCTATGGCTAGGTTAAAGACTAAAGGGCTTGCATTCCCTATAGCACAGATTTAAAGACTAATGGGCTAGTATCCCCTACGGTTTGGTTAAAGACCAATGGGCTTGTATCCCCTATGGCATAGGATTAAAGACCAATGAGCTAGTATCCCCTATGGTTAGGTTAAAGACTAATGGGCTTGTATCCTTTACGTCATAGAATTAAAGACCAATGGGCTTGCATCCCCTATGGCATAGGATTAAAAACCAATGGGCTAGCATCCCCTATGGCACGAGATTAAAGACCAATGGGCTTACATCCCTTATGGCACCGGATTAAAGAAGACAATGGACTTGCATCCCCTATGGCATAGGATTAAAGACCAATGGGCTTGCATTCCTTATGTCATAGGATTAAAGACTAATGAGCTTGTGTCCCCTATGGCTAGGTTAAAGACTAATGGGCTTGCATCCCCTATAGCACAGCTTTAAAGACTAATGGGCTTGTATCCTCTATGGCATAGGATTAAAGACCTTAGGGCCGGTATCCCCTTTGGAACTACATTGTTTTGTATTGGATTGGGTTGGTAATTGAGCATGCATAATGTTGTTTATGATATGTCGATATAGTATGAATTGTCAATTGAGATATATATAGTTAAGAATTGATGATTGAGATATAGTATGAATTTGTATATGAGCATGTTGGAATAAGAACAATATTGTTCTGTTGTGTTTGTGTTTACTCTATCTACTATAATGTGGTTTTAAGAGACAGGTTTTCATAACCAAAACAATAACTATTATTGTAAACAAGAGATTAAGTACAATGTCATTTTACGCGAAAACTTAGTGAGTTTTATACCATTGAAACTTCAATAATTTATTACTGAGGTGGTGAACTCATACTTTCCCATTTACGGATGTGATTAACCCCACAACCCTGCAGATACTGATGTTTTGGCTGTAGGATCAGCGGATCTAGAGGATGACCTCGTAGCACTACTTGGGGTACTACGACTGAAGCATATCGCTAGTTTCGAAGCTGTGTGGACTTGGGTGTCCCATTTTGGTAGTCTTTTGTTGTTGGTTTGTGTCCAACGTGACACTTGTATTTTGTAGAGCCAGTTTTTTGGTATGTAATTAATGTTAAGTTTAAGCCTTAAACATATAGACTTATATATGGCTCTTTATGATTAACAGTTATGTTATAAAAGTGTTTTTCCGCTATTTTGATTAGGTATAATTGAATGTTTCGCTACTTAGATGTAACTATGAATATCAGGTATATATTATGTGATCGGATGTGTACCGTATGTTGGTTGAGCGACAAGTAGTCGTGTCATTGTGATGATCCATTTATGTATGTTTAAAAAAAGAAAAAAGAAAAAAGAAGGGTTGTCACATTACCGTTTTGTTATGGTTTTTTTGTTGCAATATTCTTGGCATCATAGAAATATTCATTTTAAAAGTTTGCACTCATAACCATTTTATTTCATTACATTTATATATTGTTATGACATTACAACATGTGAGCTAAATTAAACGAGAACTTTATTCAAACCACATCTAACGATTCATTGTGGCTATTACATATAGTTCTCTAGCTCGCGAATTTTTTCAGAAGAGAGTCAACCACATTCTTGTCCAATTGGAAGGCCTTAGTGAGAACATCTGGATTGATAGGTGGATTGGCTCCAAAGATATTCTCTGCTATGTCGGTGCGCCCAGGATTCTGGCTACCAAGACTGGCAAAAGCAACAGCATGGGTGTTTCTTACATTAAACTGGAAGTGAAGGAGACCAATTGGGAAGACGAAGACGTCTCCCGCGTTTCGAGTCTTGGTGATGAGGCGGTTATCCGGGTTGGATGTGACAAAGCCAACGTACAAAGTACCCTGTAAGACTACTAAAATCTCTGAGGCACGAGGATGCAAATGGGGTTGATTTACGTCGTATGGTGCAAAGTCTAAGCGAGTTATGGATATACCTAGTGTATTGAGGCCAAATATGTTGTCCACAGTCAAAAGAGTGACATTCGACCCAAGTTGATTTGTAGTGTTTCTGGGAATGTTTAGTCCTTCAAAGAAGAAATCACTAGCACTGACAAGCTTTGGGTCCTTGCAAAACTTTCCATTCACAAATACTGCACAAAGAAAACTTTGTTAATGTCACGCAAGACATTGGTTTATAGCCTTTGATGCAAAAATTAAACAGGCCCAGTTAAGTAATCCCTCCTATCATATTTACATTGACATGTAGATCCCAATGATGAGAGAAAATTAAACAATCGAGATGCATCAAATGACTTCAAAAGAACATAATAATAATAACAAGAAGATGAAAAATGTGTACATACCAGCCTGAGTGGAACTGTCACTACAAAAATCACTGCATTTTGACACGTGTCTACAGTACCCGTTACTGTAGACACGCGTCAAATTTGACACGTGTCTCAAAAGACACGTGTCAAATTATACATGCGTCCAAAATAGACACGTGTATTAAAGACACGTGTCCATTTTGACACGTGTATTAAAGACACGTGTCCATTTTGACACGTGTATTTAATACGCGTGTCCATTTGGACACGAGTATAAAATACACGTGTCCATTTGGACACGTGTAATAAGACACGTGTCCATTTGGACACGAGTATAAAATACTCGTGTCTAACTGGACACGTGTAATAATACACGTGTCCAATTGGACACGAGTATTTTATACTCGTGTCCAAATGGACACGTGTCCACTTTGGACACGTGTATTATTACACGTGTCAGATTGTTTTTTTTTTGCCAAAATAAACATTAAAAAAAAAAATCAGTGTTGTATTAATTTTTTAAAATAAAAAAAAAATTAAACTCATTATCTTATTAATCATACAAATCTTTGAAAATACGTTGTACATAACTTATACACATAAAATTAAGTTTGAAAACTATATGCTATATGTAAATTTTATGGTTGAAATTTATACTTTTTAGGTTCTTTATTTTTATATATATAATATACTATATTGTACTATATGCATAATTAACCAAATTTGGTGCTATATATCTAATTAAACCAAATAGTTCAAATTAGGGTTCAGTTTTGTACACCATCTACGTTTAGAAACAAAAATTAAAACATAACAAAGTTAAAAAACCTATAATTAATACTATATATATAGATATGCATGCATGTAAATATATAGTAAATGCAATATATAGTAAATATATACAGTAACCTTTTTAGAGTTCTGCGCTACATAATGAATTAAATACTTATAGTTTAGTCCCTCATATAGTACATACATTTAGGGTTTATGGCTATATATAGTACATACCCTTAGGGTTAGGGTTTATAGCTATATATAGTATATATAGTATATACACTTAGGGTTAGGGTTTATACCTATATATAGTATATATACTTAGGATTATGGTTTATCGATATATATAGTATATACACTTAGGGTTTGGGTTTTAGGGTTTATAGGTATATATAATATATACACTTAGGGCTATGGGTTATAATTTAATTGATTTTACGTTTAATGAATAATAATGTCAATATATTTTTCACGTGTCATTATTGTACACTTTTAAATATATATATATATATTAAATCATGAGCAGTTCAAAATTAATTCATTATTGTACACTTTTAAATATATATATATATATATATTAAATCATAAGCAGTTCAAAATTAAATAAAACCGATATATATAGTATATACACTTAAACTTAGGATTTATAGCTATATATAGTATACATACTTAGGGTTAGGGTTTATCGCTATATATAGTATATACACTTAGAATGACTATTATATACTTTAAAACTTAGAATGACTATTCTCATGAAAATGATGGGCCGTGAGACTGCTACTTTTTTTCTTCACAGAACAGGCCAACAGGGTATATGCCTCCTCGTCATTCATCAAATAAAAATTCAACCTAAAGTCCAAAGGACATTCAGCGTATGAAACATCGTGGCAGAATATTGTAAATTATATATTTCTGTCCCAAACATGGTGGTTGAAGGAGTACTTTATCAAATTGCATGTTATTAATTGGAAGATCGACTCCCTTGGAATTTACCAAAACGACAAGCATTCGTGGTTGTTATATTCTAGTTTAAGCCATGATTTTTTTTTTATAATAAGAGAAAGCAGCATTAGAACTGCACTATTATATTCCATTAATTAATTGAAGTGGTCGGATTTGGCTGCATTTCTAATATCTGCAAACTAAATGCATATGGCTAAATAACAGCCGGTTCACCCGCTAAATAAAAATTCGATAGCTGTCCAAGTCTTAGAGGCTCCATCTAGTGAAAAACATATACCGGTTCATTGACTCACGGCTATAAATAGATATGTTCCCACCCAACATCTCTCACTCCTCACAAAACCAAGAACTCACCGTATACAGAAGCAAGAGATCATAACCACAAATAAGCATGAAAGGGGTTCTTAATTACCTTGTTATAGCTTTGGCACTCGTGGCTTTGGCATGCTCCGTTGCCTCTGCCTTTGATCCTGCTCCTCTGCAAGACTTTTGTGTTGTGTGAACACTTCCACTGATGCTGGAATGAACACATTCTTCTTCTTCTTGTTGTTATTATTATTATGTTCTTTTGAAGTCATTTGAAGAATCTGGATTGTTTTTTTCTCATCCATGGGATCTACATATCAATGTAGTTATGGTAGCTAGGAGGGATTACTTAAATGGGCCTTTTTAATTTCTGCATTACACGTTATAAACCATTATTAATTATCTAAGTGCCTTGTGATATTAACAAATTTTTCTTTGGCCAGTATTTATGAATGGAAAGTTCTGCAAGGACCCAAAGCTTGCCAATGCCAACGATTTCTTCTTCCAGGGCCTAAACATTCCTAGAAGCACTGCATATCAACTCGGGCTTAGCAGTTCGCATGATACGTAGTAATACGCACACAGACGAGTTAGTTATTTCTAGCATAGTAAAAAAAGATTAGCTTAGTCGTCACTAAAACCTGCAGTGGTCGCCATTGACAAAGTCGTCACAAATACTTCGTCGTTAAAGACAAAATAGTGATGATGTTGTAATTCATCGCTAATATTGACTGTGGATGAAGATATATACAAAGTTTGTGTAAATGAACTTATTGATGATGATACAATTAACTATGAAAAGTTTATTTGATAGAAGAAATTTTTAAATTTTATTTGTGGTTTGGCTATTAGTCCCACCAAGCAACAAGATCAATTGGTGTGAATTGGTACTCAGAATAGGAATTTTTTTGGTTAGAAGCGCTTGTAATCTTAAAAAAGAAAGAGATTTGCAAAAAAAAAAAAAAAAAAAAAAAAAAAAAAAAAGAAAAAGGAGAAAGCTCAAATATAAAAAAATCATAGCAACTTGTGGAAAGGGATCTACAAGATCCATATATGGGCCAGGGGAGGTCAAGACGTGTTTATGGAGGGGTTGTAACAATACTCTTACGACAAAAGAAAATGTGAACTAATTAACAAGAATTTATTAAAATTTTGCACTAAAAATAATTATATGACCTGCACAATAACCAAAATTTAACATTTTAAATGGTTTTAGGATGGTTAAATTTGTTAAATAGACCAAAAATTTCCAGCAGTTTCGTACTTAGGTGCATATACGTTCAATATTTGTGCAACAATTGCACTAACAATGGTTAATAAAAAGTAGGCTGAAAAATAACTAAAATTTAATATATACAATGGTTTTATGTTGGTCCAATCTGCGACAAGTAGCATTTTATGACTACTGTTTTTTAAAGTTTGATGTTGATTTAATTCGATCCACTCAATTGTACCATAAGTCAAAAATTAATAGTTGTTTGAAGTTCAGCCAACCTATTTAGAGCCAATCTCAATATACTGAAGTTCTAAATGATTTTTATTTATGTATTTTTCCAATTCCAAACTGGCCAGTTAGCGTTCATATATCCTGTGGAATTGGGTTGAGAAGTCTGTCAATTATGTTTACGTAATAACGTAACCCTTTCTGCCAGACAATGAAAATTGATTCTCATCCATGGTGAGAGGATCCAACGTATCGTCGTCTTTCATAACAACTTTTAGTCAGTATTCTCTACCTCATTAAGCTGAAACAAGATGTTGGTAGGCATTGTTTATTGTCAACATATCCATATAAATTAGTGAAAGAGCTATCAACTTTAACACCTACTTAGTGGTTAGGGTGGTATAATTGAATGTTTTGCTACTTAGATGTAACTCTGAATATGAGGTACATATTATGGGATCTGATGTGTACCGTATGTTGGTTGAGCGACAAGTAGTCGTGTCATTGTGATGATCCATTTATGTATGTTTAAAAAAAAAAAGAAAAAAAAGAAGGGTCGTCACATTACCGTTTTGTTATGGTTTTTTTGTTGCAATATTCTTGGCATCATAGAAATATTCATTTTAAAAGCTTGCACTCATAACCATTTTATTTCATTACATTTATATATTGTTATGACATTACAACATGTGAGCTAAATTAAACAGGGAAAACTTTATTCAAACCAAATCTAACGATTCATTGTGGCTACTACATATAGTTCTCTAACTCGCGAATTTTTTCTGAAGAGAGTCAACCACATTCTTGTCCAATTGGAAGGCCTTGGTGAGAACATCCGGATTGATAGGTGGATTGGCTCCAAAGACATTCTCTGCTATGTTGGTGCGCCCAGGATTCTGGCTACCAAGACTGGCAAAAGCAACAGCATTGGTCGCTCTTACATTAAGCTGGAAGTGAATGAGACCAATTGGGAAGACAAAGAGGTCTCCTGCGTTTAGAGTCTTGGTGATGAGGCGGTTATCCGATGTGACAAAGCCAACATACAAAGTACCCTGTAAGACTACTAAAATCTCTGAGGCACGAGGATGAATATGGGGTTGATTTAGGCCGTACGGTGCAAAGTCTAAGCGAGCTATGGACATGCCTAGTGTATTGAGGCCAAATATGTTGTCCACAGTCAAAAGAGTGACATTCGACCCAAGTTGATTTGTAGTGTTTCTGGGAATGTTTAGTCCTTCAAAGAAGAAATCACTAGCACTGACAAGCTTTGGGTCCTTGCAAAACTTTCCATTCACAAATACTGCACAAAGAAAACTTTGTTAATGTCACGCAAGACATTGGTTTATAGCCTTTGATGCAGAAATTAAACAGGCCCAGTTAAGTAATCCCTCCTATCATATTTACATTGACATGTAGATCCCAATGATGAGAGAAAATTAAACAATCGAGATGCATCAAATGACTTCAAAAGAACATAATAATAATAACAAGAAGATGAAGAATGTGTACATACCAGCCTGAGTGGAACTGTTAACAGCAACACAAAAGTCTTGCAGAGGAGCAGGATCATAGGCAGTGGCAACGGAGCATGCCAAGGCCATCAGTGACAAAGTTACAACGAAATTAGGAACCCCTTTCATCCTTATTTGTTGTTATGATCTCTGGCTTCTGTATTTGCCGAATTCTTGCTTTTGTTAGGAGTGAGATATGTTGTGTGGAAACATGTCTATTTATAGCCGGGAATCAAAGAACCGGTCCATGTTTTTCACGAGATGGAGCCTGTACTTGGTAAGTTATCGATTTTTTATTTAGTGGTTGAACCGGCCGCCACTACTTAATGACATGATTTGCACATATTGGAAATTGAAATGGCAGAAGCATCTCACTAACATGTTGCGTGCCATTTAAAATATTAAGCTGCGAAATAAGGATATTGTAGATGTTCAATCAACAATAATTACAACCGGTTGACCCTGACCTAACGAGCACTTAATTTTTTATTTTTAAGTTTTTTTATATATATATCGGGAGCGAAATTCAAACTATTGACTTTTGCTTTATGATGCGTGGTCTCCAGTCAATTGACTGAATTGAGCTACTCTCGGAAAACTTTGTAATTTTTCTTAAAAAAAAAAATAATAGAAAGAAATTGTGTACAAAATGTTTACAACAAGCATTACGTACTCGTTAACAATTTGAAGACGACTTGTTCAACAAAAAGTCTCATATGGATTACGTGCATGTGCAAATATAAATGATGTTTCGAGTTGTGAAATTGTTTAATGACTTGATGCATTCAAGGAAAATGCAGATGTTCAAACAGCGTGAAATGCTCCAAATCAAATGATTTGCTATGCTACAAAAAGCTTTCCTAGATAACGGCTACGTACCATGCTAAAAGCATGCATTTAATTGGTATATTCTTGTCAACTCATTTAATTGGAATATTTGAAAGTTGCTCCACATCCAAACAAAAGCATAGCGATTCTTCGTGTCAGTCTTCGATGGGTAATTTGTTTGTTGGGTAGTTTTTGGTAGGTCAGCATGTCAACATCAATAGTGATGGACGGATCAGAAGGTTAGGGGTGGCGACCGCTGACCTTGTAATTTGGAGTTTTTAACAGAAGATTTGGAAGAGAAGTCTCGAAAGATGGCGAAGAGGATGGCCTTGTCGTTTATATTCTTTAAAGTATCAAGTTGCAGATACTTTAAAGAATAAATAATATATATAAATATTTTTAATATAATTAACATAATAAAAACATGTAAACGTAAAAACTCAAATACTTTAAAGAATAAATAATATATGGAAGTGAAACAATGTCATCAACGACCTCAATTTGAATGAAAAATTTGTCCTTTTCCACTGTCCACCCTTTTAACAGGAGAAGCCCAAACAGATTTTCTCCGTTGTCTGCACATAAAAGCCCACGATGGCCTCACAAACAAACACATGTTTGACCGTTTGAGGACCTCAAAAGTCAAAAGAGTCAGCTCCTGGATCGCGTGGTTATTACAGACTTTGATCAATACATTGAACGTTTAGGAAAAAGCAAATGCAAGAGTAGTTATTGGGATTGTACTAATTTAGAATTAGCTCGGTATAAAAATTGACTAAAAATTGTTTTTGATAAGATAAAAAAAAGGCAATGAGGTTCTTATTTTCGACTTCCGTCCAACATCTTGACAAATGGAATTTGTTAAAATATCTCATGTCAGACTCAATTATATTATGACTCTTATTACTTATAATATAAAAATATAAATATGGAAAAAACAAAAGAGAAGGATGGTTAAATTACCCTTGAGCCAAACGATCATGATAATTTCAGCCACCTTTTTAACATATTTAGGTGGTGGCAGAACCACCTTCATTTGATCAAAAAGTTGGAGAGTAAAGTTGGCCAATTATAACTGGCCGGTAATCGATAATCAAGTTATAGGCCAATTGATTTAGTACTTGAATGAAAATAATTGGTAACCGGTTACCGATTTTAAAAAATATTGAAACCAATTATAACCGATAATTGTGTGTATATATATATATATACACACACACACACACAGATATATATATATATATAAAAAAAACTAAAAAAATAAAATTTAGTGTTTTACACTTTTATTTTCATTCAACTTAGATCAACATATTGGGTCAAAAAAGGTTGAAATGTTTTTTTTTTTAAATGGCTAAAAAAGTCTAAATTAAGCCCAAAGAGTAGGCCCTATACCCAAATTAGGCACTCAATTTTTTAAAATTTTAGTTACCGGTCCGAATAATCGGATACTAACCGCTAACCGCCGGTTATTAAATAACCGGTTAATCGGCTACCCGGTTGGCGATTTTGACGAATCGGCTACCCTAGTTACGGTTACCGATTTTAACCAATAACCAATAACCATTATTGAGTTTTCACCCAAATCAAAAGTGCCTCAATCACCCATTAAGATAAAGATTTTTTTTTTTTTTAAGATATATAATATTTGTGGGCCCATTTCTATTCTTTAAGAGCCCAGCCCAGTCCACACTTGAAGCTCTGCCCAGCCCACATTAATTTAGTCCTCTCTCACGTTTCAGCAGGTGGTTCCCCTTTAATTGATTTTTTTTACAACTCTCTTATCTTCTTGAAGCTCAAACGTGTTGCTCAAGATGTGTTTAAACCAAACTTGCTGCTCAAGGGTGATTCTCGGCCATGGATCTAAATGTGCTGCTCAAGTATAAAATCCACCCTTTGATTCTTCTTGCTGCCCACGCTTGGATTCACAGCCATTGATCAATTTTGAGGCAAGCAATCTCAACCACCAGTTTCAGTATAAAAGAAGCCCAAAAACTCTCTTCTTTCTCCGCAAGTTACTTCTCCTTCTCCTCTAATTTCCTCTCGGTCCGGTGGCTAGAATAGCAAGAAGAGAGCTATTAAACTCTCTCTTCTTCTTTAGGAAAACAGAAGGATGGTCAATGAAGTTTTCTCTATATATTAAGTACCTTGTTGCTCCAATTTTGCTTTTCTAATGATTCAGTCTATCGTGAGGTTGGAGTTAGAAGGTATTTCCAACCGAGTAAAACTACGCCCGACCCAAAGGATGGAACTGATCATTTTTATTGAGAGAGCAATAGCATAAATAAAAAAATATATTAAAATCAAAGTTTTGGCGATGATGCATCGTCCTGTATTGGCTTCTAAACTTTTTTCATTTTTTCTTTTGAAAAAGTTAACTGTTGTACTTAATTGGATTTTCCGCAATTTATAAATAAATTGAAATGGTCATATTAGGGTTTTCAGGTAGACAGATTCACGTACACGAGGAACAATAAAATATAATACAATTTTAGGATGATTACAGGTTATGATCATTATCAAAGTGGGATAGGTTTTCAAGATCTGTTTACCTAGGTGTTAAGTTGTACAATCTTTTCGAGGAGTAGCAAATGTTTTAGATTGCATCGGTTATAGACCAACTTGTTTTGGATGGATTGGTATCTAGGACCATGTTTTGAGGTATAATTAAGAAGGATATTAAATTGCAGATTGTTGATGCATATTACTTTTGCAGGCTTGTGGTCTATTAATAAGGAATATGGATGTAGGAAATAGAATTTGACTCTTTGTTATCACACTGTGGAAGCAAATTTTTTGAGGTGAATACTAAAGGTTTAATGCGCACTCGATAAATCTTGGGTATTTTGGAGACTTAGTGTATCAAGATTAATTAAATTATTGAAAGTTTCATAGTGCATCAAAATTTCAAAAGAATAATGTTGGGAGTTTAGGCATGTAATGGACCTGAATCTTCTTTCTTATGATGGATACCTATTTTGAGGGTAGATAGTTTCAGTAGTATACCAAAGGGATTGGTAATGACATGGAATGCTAGTTAACCACCAAAATTGAGGCAAATATGGAGATTTAATTAATTTACCCATCGACAATAGTGATATCAAGTGATAATGAGTTTATGTAGACTTTTGAGGACAGTAGGCTTAAAAATCTTAGCATGGATTTTGCTAGAACGATGTTGTAATGCAACTAGCTAGAAATTGTGATTTATTTGTATTGACTCTTATAGGGGGATATTGGAACGAACTTGGTATTTATATATGGTATTAAGAAAACCGATGGTAAAAAGTTATGTTTGGTTTGAGGTCATTCTGAGGATAGAATGGTTATGACACTTGGATGATTAACACTCTAGCTATATATATGGATTTGATGAATTCGGTGATTTTGTTGGAAGATCTTGAGGTAAATGCTATAAGAGTATGAAGGTTTGAGGAAACTAGGTTGATATGAGATGGTTTTAAATATATTACATCTTGCTTTTGCTATGAAGAATTGCGGATGGGTGATTAGTCCTTGATTTGGATGGATGTGTAGTATTTAAATTTTATTTATGATTCTGGAGGCTAATCAATTGGGGTGTGATTATTGACGTTTTGAATTGCTAACTAAGAGCTTGTAGGTATGTGCCTTTGGCTTGGTCTTGATGCTAGTGACTATTATATGTGGGAGTTTGATTTTGTTAAATCTTGGGTTATTAATATTGATTGTGGGGATTTGGAGTTTGATTTTTGTTTGTGTGGAAAGTTTAAAATTTTTAGGACCACTCGAGCATATCGGTAAATCACTCCATAATTGATTAGTTCTGAGTAACTATTGAATTGTATACTTGATGATGAGACTATAGTTGGCGAACATATTTTGTAAAGGTCTGATTCTTGGTATGATATTATATGTTGTATAGGATTTTGGTGGCGTGGGTGTATCTCATCAATGAGTTTTATTAAAGTATTAGCTTAGTTTTTTATTTATTTATTTATTTTTTTATGTCTCTTAATGTAAGATTATCATGGTTCTATGATATATGATGGAATTATCTGAAGAAATGGAATCTGTTTCTTGATGAGTTCTGCAAATACTGCATAAGTATTCATTTATCCTTAAAGAGTTTAAAGGTAGTATGAATGACTTGAGTTAATTAAGGATTATGATCGATTTGATCTACGTGCCTATGCTATAATACAAATTTGTGATCGAGGTAAAGTTTTGGGATACATGCCAATTTGAGGAAACAAAACTACTTAGTGTCATCATTGGAGAATCCTATGGATTAAAATTATATTTTGAGGTCTACATCTTAGCCTTTCGCTAAGTCAATTGAGGTTGATTGAGGTAGGTTCTATCTTGATTTTAAATACTTAATGGAATTATTATGAATGATATAATTTATGTTTTCGAGGTTTGAAGAATTAAAGACTGTCTTAATTGAGGATAGGAATAGTTGGACTCAGAAATAATGTTTAAGGATTTTCTAATAGACAGAAACTTCAACCTCTAAGGATTAATGAAGCATGGTCTTTTTATCGAGACGTTGGACTTTGAATAAGTTTTTTTTTTCCTAGAATTGAGCGTTGGAATTTTAATAACACGAGATGGAAGATTTTTCTTGGGAGGTATCGAATAGCAAGTCAGAGCTATGTATTCTAATGCAGAAGACTTAATCTAAATTAGGTGAGACTTTATCGGTTGAGTGTACTTAATAAGTATGTGACACCCGCTCAAACACGAATATACTCTCTAATTTTCGACGAGGTTAAGGAGGAAGCATACGTAGATTTGCCAGTCCATATTGAATAAATGTTAGTACCCCCGCCTTAGTTAGCAGATTGCCTCATAGAATAGATCATGGTACTATATAAAATATTATTTTCTTACACCCTTTTTGAAAGGATAAGAACAATCGCGTATCATGGTCGAAGTTTTTGTGTATAATAAGTTTCTGAAAAGAAGAAGCGCCCTCGTTTTGGGATATAAGGGGAACGCGAACTTGAACCTAAAAATACATTTACATAAAAAACACCTTTTCAAATATAGACCTTAATCATCTATTTTATTTATATGTACATAAGAGTAGCTCTTTACAAACTATAAATCTCAAAAGGGAAACATACTATACAGTACAAAAGTCATATCATGACACAAAGTCGCCACTAATAATGTCTCATTAGCGGTGACTATGTTTAGTCGCCACGAATATTATACTATTAGCAGCGACATTGTTGTCGTCACTAATAGTTAACGAAAAAAATAATAATTAATTTTAATTTTAATTGGCTTTGAAATATTCCCATATTATCCCTGCCAAATGTCATTTTTCAATTAAAAAAATAAATTTTAAAAAAAAGATTTAAAATAAATAAAAAACTAAAAAAAATGCTTAAATTTGATTTTTTTTTTTTTTAAAATTGAAAATAATCTCAGTTGATTTAAATTTTATTTTATTTTACTTTTTTTTAATCTTTTCTCAAAAATAAAAATATGAACTGATTTTAAAAAATAAATATTAGATTTAATCATTTTAGAAAATTACTCTTTTTGTAATTTTTTTTAAAAAAATTTATTAACAAAATTTTTGTCATATTGCAAAAAAAAAAAAAAAAATAGCTTTTAATTTTTTTAAATTTAATTTTTGTATTCAATTGGAGTCGTTTTGGGATGGTGCGCTGGACACGAAATTCCCCGTCCCGCTTTTTTTTTTTTTTTGTCAAAAACTTTCAGAGTTTTCCCCTTTTTGTTGATCTCTTTCTTTTTGTTTTTTCCTCATTTTCTTTTTCTTTCTTCTTTCCTGTTCCTTCTTTTTTTTTTCTGAGAGGCTGAGAGAGGGAGATTGAGAGATGGGGAGAGGAAGAGGGAGATCAGAGAAGGAGAGGGAGAAGTTTATGGTGGGTCAGCCACCGCTGGGCAGCACGCCGACACCGGCGGGTCACGGCCGATGCCGGCGATGCTAGAGAAGGATTTTTTCGGCATTTTCCCGGAGCCCAAACAGTGAGGATCCGATTTTTGGGTAAGTAACTTCTCAGATTTTGGTTTTGGGTTGATGGGTACCAAATTTTTGGGTAGAAAATCTCTTAGAAAGACGTATGGTATGGGAAAACAATCTGGGTTCTTGAGGGTTTTTGGGTAAAAAAATTTAATGGGGTTGGGTTGGTAGATATTATGAAATTCTCAGATTTTGATTTTTCACTTGATGGATTTGGTTTTCGGTGGAGAAACCGAGTGGGTTTTTGAAAAAATCTGGAGGATTTTTGTTAGCAAACCGAATGGGTTTTGTAAAATATTTTTGGGTCTTTATCTTGTTTATATTTGGGTTGATTGATTGTGAAAATTTATGGGTTTTGTGAAAGATTTTCTGTAGAAGAATAATGGGTGCTATGATTTTTGTCTATTGTTTTCATGGTGGTCAGGTTCCTAATTCATCACCGACAGCTGCTTCTGCAAGTTCTGATATGTATGGATATGCAGTTTTGGATGCATGTTAGCAGATAAAGGCACGTATGGAGCCCATTTCTTCACAAAATAAGTTCAGCTCGTTTGCTGAGGTACCTTCATTTTCATAATTTTGCATAAAAATTACTGCACCTTTATCCTTGGATGAATGGTTAAGTTCCTTTTATAGTGTAAGATCTGTTTCTTTTTATCCTTTTCTTCCAAGAGCAATAAATAAATGGTTAAGGAAATGGAGAACACAGTATTTGATGTGAATGATATCTTGATGTATGATATTCTTCTCCTGTGTTTTATTATAAATATTGAGGTTGAGAAAAAGTAAATTGGAGTTTGTTATGTATAAGAAAATGTTTGTTGGAATCCCTGATATATATATATATATATATATATATATATATATATATATATATATATATATATATATATATATATATATATATATATATATATATATATATATATAAGTAATTTCAATATCATTAAATAAGTAGTTTCAATTTCAATATATATATATATATTTCTCATTTTCATTGCTTATATTAGTTACAGGGTTTCTGGAATCTAATTGCCAAAAATAATGAATTCAGATATTCAATCATATGAATTCATTTTTTGTTGAATATATTCTTTAAAATTATCTTCTTCTTTTTTGCTGAATATATTTTTTAAAAAATAATATTAAAAAATAAAAAATAAATCCCAAAAAACTATAATTAGTTTTTTTTCGGATTTGTTTTTTATTTTATATATATATATATATATATATATATATATTTTAAAAAATTTTTTTTTTTTAATATCATTAGCGGTGACCCGTATGTCGCTGCTAATAATAGAGTATTAGCAGCGACCCCTATGTCGCCGCTAATGATAGAGCATTAGCGGTGACATACAGGTCAAGTTATAAAGTTTTTTAGCATCCACATAAATACTATTAGCGGCAACATTTATTGCCGCTATTTATCTATTATTACCGGCGACTCTTTGAGGTCGCCACTATTGATCATTAGCGTCCGACTTTTAGTGACTACCTCATTAGCGGCCACATGTCGCCGTTATTGATCAATAGCGGCGACAAAGTACTCATTAGCGGCGACAAAATGTCGCAGTTAATGAGCTTATTTTTTGTAGTGTGCAAAGGAAGAAAATTAAGAGGTTATGGGGATTCGTTGAGGCTGGATCCGATGAGACTACTCCGATGCTCACATGAGTTGGTGTATATGAAGAGGGAATTTTAGCATAGTCTTGTTAAGACAAAGTGCACATACTTGTGTGAATAGTACCCTTTCTTTCTTTATATAGGCCATTATCTCTGCCCTTCCTTTTCATGGTTCAAGGGATTCTTAGAAAATAAGTTGTTACTCAATTTGAGATTCCCTCCCTAAATCTTTTGGAAATGGGCACATGGTGTGGACAGGCAATTAGTTGAGCTCGTAGAGTGAGGAATCAGTTGTTGGGTGTTGCATCTTGCTAGGGGTGCATTCAGATCCTTGATGGTTATTTGGGTTGTGGGGCGGTTGTAGTAGCCTGAGAAATTAATTAATTGGTAATTAATTTTACGGTTCGCCTCCCAATCCCACTCCATAAGGAATAAGACTCAGGTATCTCTAGTACTCCTAAAAAACAGAATACTATGCAGCAGAAACATATAATATTCTAATAACAATAATTACAAATAGAGCATCTACTAAGAATAATCACATTAACAGAAATCATACTAAACATATCATCAGTATAAAAGATTCAAACTAAACCTTAATAGATAATTGAGCCTCAAATGCTAAACGTACGTACAACATCACCAAAAAGCACTAATTATCATGAGCGGTCTTCATTATCCTGCAATAAGTCCTCAAGCATTAAACAGATCGATATCACTAAGCTAATCAGCCGCATTTGCCTGGAGGTTCAACTCAAATCCGACATCTAAAGGTAGTCCCAACTACGAAACAACACATATTTCATAGGTGAAAAAGATACAAGTGTAAGTCTACGACTTAGTAAGTAATAATACACATGGTGCACATGTTTTAATTTGGTGAACTGAAATGTTTAAAATTTAAATCACATGCACCAATGTAAATTTATAGTTTCTTATTTGATAAAAAGATCATGAATGCAATATAGATAAAGTATATGCAGTAATAAAAGAATCATGTCATAATTAAACTTCATATAGTCTACTCGAGATATTAACCCCTTCCCGCAAAGTTGGCTCTATCCCAAGGGACCTGTAATACAATACTAGTTCCTTGTATATTGTACGCTAGCATCCATCAATTGTAGCTCGAAAGAGTCCGACCTCGGATGTCCCACGCTGCTAGTGACATACGTCTAAAGTGACCACTAATTAAACACTGGGATGTACGTCAAGGCCAAACATTAAAAAAAAAAAAAAAAAAACCCTTTGACCATAGCGTTAACCTATACAGTAAGCCCATGATCGTTATCCCGCACGTCCCAGTGTACCCTGTCATACGATGCAATCATTTTTCACTGTCTTTTAAATGCTTGTATTTACAAAGTACATCATTTTCATTTTCTTATTAATTAATCACTAATTTTCACAAAGTAGAGTTCACAATTGTCTAAAAGGTATTTCATGTGAGTTGTAAACATGTAAAAGAGAATATATGAAGGGCATGTATCGGGAGAAGTTAAAAGTGATGTCTCAAACATTGTGGATTCATAATGTAATTAACTTTAATTGTGCACTTGTTCTACCTCAATTATCATTTCGTGACAAAAAAAGAAAAAGGAGAAACAGCATATAAGAAAGAATTTTGATTCATTAAAGTTATTGATATGGTGTTACAAGAAGGGAATAATGGCAAGCTCTATCTGAACCATCTAATGATTCATTATTGGTAATTACAAATATCATTCTAGTTATTTTCCTACTAGAACTTTTTCTGAAGATAATTAATCACGTTTCTGTCTAGTTGGAAGGCCCTGGCGAGAACATCAGGATTGATTGGAGGATTAGATCCAAAGACTGCATTTGCTATGGTGATGACCCCAGGATTTTGGTTGCTGAGACCGGCAATGGCTACGACATTGGTATGCCCAGTATTAAACTGGAAGTGAATGAGACCAATTGGGAAGACAAAGACGTCTGCAGCGTTAAGAACTTTGGTGAAGAGACGGTTATCTGTGTTGGATGTGACAAAGCCAACTAATAGAGTACCCTCTAGGACTACAAGGATCTCGGTTCCACGAGGGTGAATGTGGGGAGGATTTAGGCCGTATGGTGCAAAGTCAATGCGAGCCAAGGATATGCCTAAAGTGTTGAGGCCTAGTATTTTGTCCATATTGAGGAGAGTGGCCGTCGATCCAAGTGGATTTGACGTGTCTCTGGGAATGTTTAGTCCGGAGAAGAAGAAATCATTGCCAGAGACAAGCTTGGAGTCCTTGCAGAACTTTCCATTCACAAATACTGCATGGAGACGGAAAAGCAGGTATATAAAAAGAATCGAGCAAAAATACAATATTATGGACAAATGCTTCAAATGACTTCATACCTCCAGAAGCAGAATCGTTGGTTGAAACGCAGAAATCTTGCAGAGGACTGGGGTCATATGCAGAGGCAAGAGAGCATGCCAAAGCCAAGACGAGCACGGTTACCAGGTAGTTAGGAACGCTTTTCATCATTTTTGAGGTTATCTCCAGCTTTGAGTATGCTAGCTTTGTATTCTTGCTTATTGGGTGAGGGGTGAGAAATGTTGCATTGGAAGACGACTATTTATGAAGGCGAGTCACTGAACGGGTCTATGTTTTAACTTCCGTGGAGAAGATCATAAGGCTTGCTAAGTCTTCAAATATGGTTTTATTTAATGAGTGAACCATTCTTTAACAAGTAATAAATTAACATGCAGCCAAATTTGACGAGTTTGTTTAATGGAACAGTGCAGTTCGATCTACTGTAGGTTTTTGCCAATTCCCGAATGAACGCGCGTACGGAACATTGATAGATATATGTTTGAAGCTGAAATGGCCGAAGCGTTCTGGCAGTACTCCTATATGTCTCTCATCGGACCAAATCAACAGAGATCCCTTAATTCCGTGTGTTTTGAATATGTGTCTTTACAATGGCGAGCATGGCCTGCATGTATATACTTGTTTACTTTTTTGTTTATGTTATATAGGAATGGATACGCGGGAAGATATTAATCGCCCATTTCTACTATTCTTAATTATGTAAACGCAGATTGAAGTTTTAGGGTATGTGGATGCGATTAATATCCTTTATATATAATATTTAATAAATTCACCAAACCGAAGTCGTTTTGGTATTTAATTCTAAAATGATGCAATGTTTTGAATTATGTATAAATTATCCAAACTAATGTTTTGGGAGGTAATATTATTATTTATGGTATTTTATTTTATTTTTTATTTTTAAATCAGTCTTAACTTTAAACTTTAAAATTTAAAATTTTTTAAAACTTTCAAATTCTTTTGAAATCAGTTTTGACACTCAACTTTTTTTTAAATCTTCTAATTCTCACTCTTTTTTTCAATGACTAGATTAGAATTCAATTTCAAAAATATTTTTGAGAAAATTTATTACTAAGTAATAATAATGTAAAAGAAAAAGAAAAGAAATGTTATAGTGGAAATCATTAAATTTAAATAATGGTTAATTTTTCTCGGCATAAATAGAAATGCCGAGAAACTTTTTATCATTCTCGGCTTTTTTTAGGAGCATTTCTTATAGACGCAAATTGCAGTTTTAGGGTATGTGGATGTGGTTATCAGTTGTATCTGCATACCTTTTATATATAATATATATTTTATATATTATATTTAATAAATTCACCAAACCGACGTCGTTTTGGTGTTTAATACCAAAATAATGTCGTTTTGGATTAGGTATAAGTTATATTTACATTAATACAGTTGATTGTATTACTTTCTCATGAAATACTTGGGCAAAAAGGAGAAAATGATTTGAAATCAATATATTTCAAAATAATAGGACTTATAAAAAATTATAAAACAAGTCAGGACACTAAAAATTGACCGAAATTATTTTCAAATTATTTAATTTTTTTTTTAAATATGCTTTAATATTAGAGACCCATAGAAGGCTCAAAAGACCAATTATGTAACATGCGAATAGCGGATAATAAACGTTATAATCACACGGATGCGGTTTGTAAGAATATGGTACAGATGCAGTTATAAATACTGCAAATAAACATCTGTATCCGCATGTACACCCCTAGTTATATATCTAGAAAGAAATTTAGCTTAAATTATCATCTTTCTGCATGTATAGCTTATAAATCCACGCATTACGGACAAAACACTAAGCTCTAACCCATGCTATGCACAGGTTTCTCATTGTATTTTAAATTTAGGTATGAAGCTATTGAGTCTGAAGCTAATATTGAAAAAAAAATGGGTTTATCGAAAAAGGTTCAACCTCGAGCAAAAGAAAAAATTCTTAAGTCATTGGAATAAATTAATAAGTAAAGTCGAAATAGAGATGCTCTGTTTTGATTTTGTTGATAAGTTTTACCTTGTTGAAAATATAGTAAAAACCAAAACTAAAGAAAAATGGGTAAAAGAAGATAATATTGTTGTCTCTTCAAGACTGTACGTCAACAGTTAAAGCCTCCTATAAGTTCTTCACTGTTATTGTTTTATTTTATTCATTCATGTGTTAAACTCTTACTTCTGTATTTGAGATACCACCTGAACTGTAAATCCCAGTCCGAATGATAAGTCCCAGGAAGAAATGAGCCGCGAGTATGAAAGGGTATCTATATATGTCATAGGCAAAATAGGAGTGATACATAGTAGATTTTAACGAAGGAAAGATTATCACCAAGGCCAGACCAATCCAAATTAGCCAAGAGACTATGAAATTCTACTCAAAACGAAATAAATGATTTATTAATCAAATGCATAATTTGTAAAAGCAAGTCCTCTTAGTCATGTTCAACCTATATATATATATATAGATAGATAGATAGATAGATAGATAGATAGATAGATAGATAGATAGATAGATAGAGAGAGAGAGGGGAAAAACTTCACTTACCACCTTGATCTTTCATCACTTTTGTAATCATACTCATAAACTTTAAAAATTGTCAATTTAGTGTATCCATTTTACACCTTTTTTTTTTTTTTTTGTTATAACTTCCCCCCTCTATTTGAATTTTCCATTAAATCATAACGGAAATGTGCCAAATTTTTTAAAATATCCCTATATTTTTTTAGGAAAAAGAAGAAACAAAAATTGCAAGGATTTAGCCGTTGGTCAAGATTTAACAGAATTTGCAAAAATACACACTCCTAAATAATTAATTTTTTTTAAAAAAAAAATAAAAATAAAATAAAAAATGTATTTTGGTAATTTTGACAGGATTTAACGGAAAATCCTAACGGACGAGTAAAATTGAAAAAAATTGAAAGATATATATACTAAATTAATACTCTTAAAAATTTAAGGATATAATTGTACATAAAAGTGATGAAATATCAGGGATGGTCAGTGAAGCTTTCTCTATATATTAAGTACCTTGTTGCTCCAATTTTGCTTTTCTAATGATTCATTCTATCGTGAGGTTGGAGTTAGAAGGTATTTCCAACCGAGTAAAACTACGCCTGCCCCAAAGGATGGAACTGATCATTTTTATTGAGAGAGCAAAAGCGTAAATACAAAATATATTAAAATCAAAGTTTTGGCGATGATGCATCGTCCCGTATTGGCTTCTAAACTTTGTTCATTTTTTCTTTTGAAAAAGTTAACTGTTGTCCTTAATTGGATTTTCCACAATTTATAAATAAATTGAAATGGTCATATTAGGGTTTTCAGGTAGACAGATTCACGTACACGAGGAACAATAAAATATAATACAATTTTAGGATGATTATCAGGAAGATGATGATTGAACGCGTCATTGATGCGGCATCAATTCTTAAGTTGGTCCTGAATAGGTCAATTGTATTTTTAAATAGAAATCATTTAACTATGAACTTTTAAATTTTAGGAACAAAATCTTACGTAATCAAAACATCGTGAATTGACCGAGTATTGCGTGCATAGTAATATATTAACATGCACCGGCCAGCAGGCAGCAATAGTAATATACTTATAATAGAACACATTTATCTATAAAAATAAAAAATAAAAAATAAAAAATAACCGAACACATTGACAATATAAGAAAAATGACTATTTTGTTAAGAAAAATAAATAATTTTTATTATAAATAGAAGAAGGTGAAATATAATATTTTAGGTTACGTACGTTCGACACTTAGAATGACTATTCTATTAAGAAATAGAAGAATATAAAATGAAATAGTCATTATCATGATTCATGAGAGAATTATTATTCCTGAAATTGAGGAATAGCTATTCGACTCACATTTGAGAGGAAAAGTTATTCCTCAATTTAAGAAATAGTCATTTTCGATGGGTGACAAGAATCCTTAATCCAAATGTTAGATCATTATCGTATATTTCATTTCCTAATAAAAGCAACTACGTACCAAACATAATTTTAGTGTTAAAGTATATATGTGATAAGGGATAGAATCTTTATTATATAATTTAAATCTTAGAATGACTATTCTCATGAAAATGATGGGCCGTGAGAATGGCTACTTTTTTTCTTCACAGAACAGGCCAACAGGGTATATGCCTCCTCGTCATTCATCAAACAAAAATTCAACCTAAAGTCCAAAGGACATTCAGCGTATGAAACATCGTGGCAGAATATTGTAAATTATATTTCTGTCCCAAACATGGTGGTTGAAGGAGTACTTTATCAAATTGCATGTTATTAATTGGAAGATCGACTCCCTTGGAATTTACCAAAACGACAAGCATTCGTGGTTGTTATATTCTAGTTTAAGCCATGATTTTTTTTTATAATAGGAGAAAGCAGCATTAGAACTGCACTATTATATTCCATTAATTAATTGAAGTGGTCGGATTTGGCTGCATTTCTAATATCTGCAAACTAAATGCATATGGCTAAATAACAGCCGGTTCACCCGCTAAATAAAAATTCGATAGCTTTCCAAGTCTTAGAGGCTCCATCTAGTGAAAAACATAGACCGGTTCATTGACTCGCGGCTATAAATAGATATGTTCCCTGATAGAAAACATAAACAAATGACAAATAAAGATTGTGGAATAATAAAATAGACAAAGGAATTTTACGTGGTTCGGTCTATGACCTACATCCACAGGGTAAAGCCCTAAGGCTACATTATGCTCTTATTGCTTGAATGATTTACAATACAAATCATCCCTATTTATAGGGATATAGAGAGAATACAAAATGGTATGTAAAGAGAACTCATACTTTCACATTTACGGATGTGATTAACCCCACAACCCTGCAAATACTGATGTTTTGGCTGTAGGATCAGCGGATCTAGAGGATGACCTCGTAGCACAGTACTTGGGGTACTGCGACTGAGGCATATCGCTAGTTTCGAAGCTGTGTGGACTTGGGTGTCCCATTTTGCTAGTCTTTTGTTGTTGGTTTGTGTCCAACGTGACACTTGTATTTGATAGAGCCAGTCTTTTGGTATGTAATTAATGTTAAGTTTAAGCCTTAAACATATAGACTTATGTATGGCTCTTTATGATTAACAGTTATGTTATAAAAGTGTTTTTCCGCTATTTTGATTAGGTATAATTGAATGTTTCACTACTTAGATGTAACTTTGAATATCAGGTACATATTATGGGATCTGATGTGTACCGTATGTTGATTGAGCGACAAGTAGTTGTGTCATTGTAATGATCAATTTCTGTTTGTTTTTTTTTTTATAAAAAAAAAAAGAAAAAAAAAAAGAAGGGTCGTCACATTACCTTTTTGTTATGGTTTTTTTGTTGCAATATTCTTGGCATCATAGAAATATTCATTTTAAAAGCTTGCACTCATAACCATTTTATTTCATTACATTTATATATTGTTATGACATTACAACATGTGAGCTAAATTAAACCGGGAGAACTTTATTCAAACCAAATCTAACGATTCATTGTGGCTACTACATATAGTTCTCTAACTCGCGAATTTTTTCTGAAGAGAGTCAACCACATTCTTGTCCAATTGGAAGGCCTTGGTGAGAACATCCGGATTGATAGGTGGATTGGCTCCAAAGACATTCTCTGCTATGTTGGTGCGCCCAGGATTCTGGCTACCAAGACTGGCAAAAGCAACAGCATTGGTCGCTCTTACATTAAGCTGGAAGTGAATGAGACCAATTGGGAAGACGAAGAGGTCTCCTGCGTTTAGAGTCTTGGTGATGAGGCGGTTATCCGATGTGACAAAGCCAACGTACAAAGTACCCTGTAAGACTACTAAAATCTCTGAGGCACGAGGATGAATATGGGGTTGATTTAGGCCGTACGGTGCAAAGTCTAAGCGAGCTATGGACATACCCAGTGTATTGAGGCCAAATATGTCATCCACAGTCAAAAGAGTGACATTCGACCCAAGTTGATTTGTAGTGTTTCTGGGAATGTTTAGTCCTTGAAAGAAGAAATCACTAGCATTGACAAGCTTTGGGTCCTTGCAAAATTTTCCATTCACAAATACTGCACAAATAAAACTTTGTTAATGTCACGCAAGACATTGGTTTATAGCCTTTGATGCAGAAATTAAACAGGCCCAGTTAAGTAATCCCTCCTATCATATTTACATTGACATGTAGATCCCAATGACGAGAGAAAATTAAACAATCGAGATGCATCAAATGACTTCAAAAGAACATGATAATAAGAACAAGAAGATGAAGAATGTGTACATACCAGCCTGAGTGGAACTGTTCACAGCAACACAAAAGTCTTGCAGAGGAGCCGGATCATAGGCAGTGGCAACGGAGCATGCCAAGGCCATCAGTGACAAAGTTACAACGAAATTAGGAACCCCTTTCATCCTTATTTGTTGTTATGATCTCTGGCTTCTGTATTTGCCGAATTCTTGCTTTTGTGAGGAGTGAGATATGTTGTGTGGAAACATGTCTATTTATAGCCGGGAATCAAAGAACCGGTCCACATTTTTCACGAGATGGAGCCAGTACTTGGTAAGTTATCGATTTTTTATTTAGTGGATGAACCGGCCGCCACTTAATGACACGATTTGCACATATTGGAAATTGAAATGGCAGAAGCATCTCACTAACATGTTGCGTGCCATTTAAAATATTAAGCTGCCAAATAAGGATATTGTAGATGTTCAATCAAGAATAATTACAACCGGTTGACCCTGACCTAACGAGCACTTAATTTTTTATTTTTAATTTTTTTTATATATATATCGGGAGCGAAATTCGAACTATTCACTTTTACTTTATGAACTAGCCACTGTCTCCAGTCAATTGACTGAATTGAGCTACTCTCGGAAAACTTTGTAATTTTTCTTAAAAAAAAAAATAATAGAAAGAAATTGTGTACAAAATGTTTACAACAAGCATTACGTACTCGTTAACAATTTGAAGACGACTTGTTCAACAAAAAGTCTCATATGGATTACGTGCATGTGCAAATATAAATGATGTTTCGAGTTGTGAAATTGTTTAATGACTTGATGCATTCAAGGAAAATGCAGATGTTCAAACAGCGTGAAATGCTCCAAATCAAATGATTTGCTATGCTACAAAAAGCTTTCCTAGATAACGGCTACGTACCATGCTAAAAGCATGCATTTAATTGGTATATTCTTGTCAACTCATTTAATTGGAATATTTGAAAGTTGCTCCACATCCAAACAAAAGCATAGCGATTCTTCGTGTCAGTCTTCGATTGGTAATTTGTTTGTTGGGTAGTTTTTGGTAGGTCAGCATGTCAACATCAATAGTGATGGACGGATCAGAAGGTTCGGGGTGGCGACCGCTGACCTTGTAATTTGGAGTTTTTAACAGAAGATTTGGAAGAGAAGTCTCGAAAGATGGCGAAGAGGATGGCCTTGTCGTTTATATTCTTTAAAGTATCAAGTTGCAGATACTTTAAAGAATAAATAATATATATAAATATTTTTAATATAATTAACATAATAAAAACATGTAAACGTAAAAAATCAAATACTTTAAAGAATAAATAATATATGGAAGTGAAACAATGTCATCAACGACCTCAATTTGAATGAAAAATTTGTCCTTTTCCACTGTCCACCCTTTTAACAGGAGAAGCCCAAACAGATTTTCTCCGTTGTCTGCACATAAAAGCCCACGATGGCCTCACAAACAAACACATGTTTGACCGTTTGAGGACCTCAAAAGTCAAAAGAGTCAGCTCCTGGATCGCGTGGTTATTACAGACTTTGATCAATACATTGAACGTTTAGGGAGAAACAAATGCAAGAGTATAGTTATTGGGATTGTACTAATTTAGAATTAGCTCGGTATAAAAATTGACTAAAAATTGTTTTTGATAAGATAAAAAAAAGGCAATGAGGTTCTTATTTTCGACTTCCGTCCAACATCTTGACAAATGGAATTTGTTAAAATATCTCATGTCAGATTCAATTATCTTATGACTTTTATTACTTATAATATAAAACTATAAATATGGAAAAAAACAAAGGATGGTTAAATTATCCTTGAGCCAAACGATCATGATAATTTCAGCCACCTTTTTAACATATTTAGGTGGTGGCAGAACCATCTTCATTTGGTCAAAAAGTTGGAGAGTAAAGTTGGCCAGTTATAACTGGCCGGTAATCGATAATCAAGTAATAGGCCAATTGATTTAGTACTTAATTGAAAATAATTGGTAACCGGTTACTGATTTTAAAAAATATTGAAACCAGTTATAACCGATAATTGTATATACACACACACACACACACACACACACACACACACACACACACACATATATATATATATATAAAACTAAAAAAATAAAATTTAGAGTTTTACACTTTTATTTTCATTCAACTTAGATCAACATATTGGGTCAAAAAAGGTTGAAATGTTTTTTTTTTTTTTAAATGGCTAAAAAAGTGTAAATTAAGCCCAAAGAGTAGGCCCAAAACCCAAATTAGGCACTCAATTTTTTTAAATTTTAGTTACCGGTCCGAATAATCGGATACTAACCGCTAACCGCCGGTTATTAAATAACCGGTTAATCGGCTACCCGGTTGGCGATTTTGACGAATCGGCTACCCTAGTTACGGTTACCGATTTTAACCAATAACCAATAACCGTTATCGAGTTTTCACCCAAATCCAAAGTGCCTCAATCACCCATTAAGATAAAGAATTTTTTTTTTTTTTTTTTTTTTAAGATATATAATATTTGTGGGCTCATTTCTATTCCTTAAGAGCCCAGCCCAGTCCACACGTGAAGCTCAGCCCAGCCCACATTAATTTAGTCCTCTCTCACGTTTCAGCAGGTGGTTCCCCTTTAAATGATTTTTTTTACAACTCTCTTATCTTCTTGAAGCTCAAACGTGTTGCCCAAGATGTGTTTAAACCAAACTTGCTGCTCAAGGGTGATTCTCGGCCTTGGATCTAAACGTGCTGCTCAAGTGTAAAATCCACCCTTTGATTCTTCTTGCTGCCCACGCCTAGATTCACAACCATTGATCAGTTTTGAGGCAAGCAATCTCAACCACCAGTTTCAGTATAAAAGAAGCCCAAAAAGTACTCTCTTCTTTCTCTGCAAGTTACTTCTCCTTCTCCTCTGATTTCCTCTCGGTCCGGTGGCCAGAATAGCAAGAAGAGAGCTATTAAACTCTCACTTAGTTTAAGAGTTAAGTTTCAAATCTCTAAATATTTCTCTAAACTTCTTCTTGCAATTTATTTAGGTAGAAGGTAGCTAAAATATTGCTCAGAAGATATCAGGTAAGGGAAACACTACCTCAAAACCCCGGCAAAGTTTTAATAAAACTTTTTCAAAAGAAAAAGTCGGGGATTTTCTAAACTCTTTCAACTCTTTAATATTACTTGTCTTTTTATATTATCAATATAATAATGCTTTTGTCATATGATGTGATTGAAATCTCATGTGATCATACTTGGTTTATATTTGATACATGTGCTCCATATGAATAAAGTTGGTGAAATCATAGTTCTCAAAGTATGTGCACCATATGAATAAAGTTGATAATATCATAATATATGTGTTACATGTGCAAAGATTGATGATATCATAGTATATGTGTTACATGTGCACCATATGAACAAAGATTGATAATATCATAGTATATATTTAATGTGCACACAGTTTTAACCCCGCGATACCATGTCTTAGACGATCCGTATCATATATGTGTTATGTGCTATGTAGTATGTGGGTAGCATGGCAACCATATGGAAGGACTAAAGTGTGCGCTACCGGCCGGGTGGCCTTCACCTAGGGAAGTTCCTAACCCGGTACTGCTCTCCCCTGTGGCGACAGGATGAGCCATAGTCGTTCTTTGGGACGAGCCAAACGTGCGCCTCTCATGGTTAAAAGTGGAATTGGGCCAAGGGAGGTTAAAACTTACACGCTGCATAAATGATTCATGCACCATTTATTCTACATTTGATCTAATTATATGTCATTTAACTATTTCTTTATTTGCTAAATTATTTGAACTCTACTTAAAATTTTCTGAAAAATATTATACTCTTGTTTGTTGTGCTTTCTTTACTGAGTTGTCAAACTCACCCCTTTCCCCCCAAATCTTTTCAGATGACACAGTAAGACGGAGTCATTTCTTTGTAATGGCGTAAACCTCGCTAAGAGCAATAAAATTGTTGGGGGACTGATATGGCTTTTGTATTGTATAGTATGTTTCCCTTTTGAGATTTATAGTTTGTAAAGAGCTACTCTTATGTACATATAAATAAAATAGATGATTAAGGTCTATATTTGAAGAGGTGTGTTTTATGTAAATGTATTTTTAGGCTCAAGTTCGCGTTCCCTTTGTATCCCAAAAAAGAAAAAACTCAATTGTTAACTGTTCGGACTCATGATTAGTTTGAATCATTAAGATAAGTGGAAATCTACTAATTGAAATACCGTAGGAGTAGTGACAATAAATGCGGTGAGACAGGATAAATACAAGAGAAAAGAATTTATCAACCTTTTAATTGTTGCGAGTAATTTAATAAGAAGAATATGATTAGACACTTAAAATTAAAGAGTTAGAGTACTTACTTATATATGGTTTGTAGGTATTTGGGAGAAATAAATTCATGCAATTTCATGTTTCTGGTGCATTTCGTTTACAACAAAAGATCTAACTCCAATATGCTTCTGTTTTATAATTCATTAAAAAGAAAGCTGCAGCTAAGATATAAAGAATAGACTTGATCATGTAGAACATTTTAGAAGAAATTGCTCGTTCCCTCAAAGAGGAAAACTGCCACTACAAGAATCTGCTTCATTAGCGTTCAACTTTTTAGCAGCGAAACCAAAGTGATCGCTAATAATTAATGGGTCATTAGCAGCGACCTTGAAACGTCGCCGCTAATAATCAACTATTGGTGTGGCCGCTAATAATTGACGCTAATAAAAAAAAAAAACATAAATTGTAGCGTCGACTTTTGAATCGACACTAATATGTCGCCGCTAATAACTTGCTGGGAATATTTTACCATGCGCGGGATATTGTGGGAAAATATTAGCGGCGACACAAAGTCACCGCTAATAATGTCTCATTAGCGGCGACTATGTTTAGTCGCTGCCAATAATGTACTATAAGCAGCGGCATTGTTGTCGTCTCTAATAGTTAACGAAAAAAATAATAATTAATTTCAATTTTAATTGGCTTTGAAATATTCTCATATTATCCCTGCCACATGTCATTTTCAATTAAAAAATTAAATTAAAACAAAATTAAAAAAACATTAAAAATAAGTAAAAAACTAAAAAAATAAAATAAAAAAAGAAACTTAAATTTGATTTTTTTTAAATTGAGAATAATCTCAGTTGATTTAAATTTTATTTTACTTTACTTTTTTTTTAATCTTTTCTCAAAAATAAAAATATGAACTCATTTTAAAAAATAAATATTAGATTTAATCATTTTAGAAAATTACTCTTTTTGTAATTTTTTTAAAAAAAAATTATTAACAAAATTTTTGTCATATAGCCAAAAAAAAAAAAAAAAAAAAAAAAAATTTTGTCAAAAATTTTCAGAGTTTTCTCCTTTTTGTTTATCTCTTTCTTTTTGTTTTTTCCTCATTTTCCTTTTCTTTCTTCTTTGTTCGGTCCTGTTCCTTCTTTTTTTTTCTGAGAGGCTGAGAGAGGGAGATTGAGAGATGGGGAGAGGAAGAGGGAGATCAGAGAAGGAGAGGGAGAAGTTTATGGTGGGTCAGCCACCGCTGGGCAGGACACCGACACCGGCGGGTCACGGCCGACGCCGGCGACGCTAGAGAGGGGTTTTTTGGGCATTTTCCCGGACCCCAAACATTGAGGATCCGATTTTTGGGTAAGTAACTTCTCAGATTTTGATTTTGGGTTGATGGGTACCAAATTTTTGGGTAGAAAATCTCTGAGAAAGACGTATGGGTATGGGAAAATAATCTGGGTTCTTAAGGGTTTTTGGGTAAAAAAATTTAATGGGGTTGGGTTGGTAGATATTATGAAATTTTCAGATTTTGATTTTTCACTTGATGGATTTGGTTTTCGGTGGAGAAACCGAGTGGGTTTTTGAAAAAATCTGGAGGATTTTTGTTGGCAAACCGAATGGGTTTTGTAAAATATTTTTGGGTCTTTATCTTGTTTTGATTTGGGTTGATTGATTGTGAAAATTTCTGGGTTTTGTGAAAGATTTTCTGTAGAAGAATAATGGGTGTTATGATTTTTGTCTATTGTTTTCATGGTGGTCAGGTTCCTAATTCATCACCGACAGCTGCTTCTGCAAGTTCTGATATGTATGGATATGCAGTTTTGGATGCATGTGAGCAGATAAAGGCACGTATGGAGCCCATTTCTTCACAAAATAAGTTCAGCTCGTTTGCTGAGGTACCTTCATTTTCATAATTTTGCATAAAAATTACTGCACCTTTATCCTTGGATGAATTGTTAAGTTCCTTTTATAGTATAAGATCTGTTTCTTTTTATCCTTTTCTTCCAAGAGCAATAAATAAATGGTTAAGGAAATGGAGAACACAGTATTTGATGTGAATGATATCTTGATGTATAATATTCTTCTCCTGTGTTTTATTATAAATATTGAGGTAAGAAAAAGTAAATTGGAGTTTGTTATGAATAAGAAAATGTTTGTTGGAATCCCTGATATATATATATAATTTCAATATCATTAAATAAGTAATTTCAATTTCAATATATATATGTATTTCTCATTTTCATTGCTTATATTAGTTCCAGGATTTCTGGAATCTAATTGCCAAAAATAATGAATTCAAATATTCAATCATATGAATTCATTTTTTGTTGAATATATTCTTTAAAATTATCTTCTTCTTTTTTGCTGAATATATTTTTTAAAAAATAATATTAAAAAATAAAAAATAAATCCCAAAAAACTATAATTAGTTTTTTTTCGGATTTGTTTTTTATTTTATATATATATATATATATTTTAATTTTTTTAATATCATTAGCGGCCACTTTGGTGTCGCCGCTAATAATGTTTTATTTTATTTTTTTTTAATATCATTAGCGGTGACCCGTATGTCGCTGCTAATAATAGAGTATTAGCAGCGACCAATATGTCGCCGCTAATGATAGAGCATTGGCGGCGACATACAGGTCAAGTTTTAAAGTTTTTTAGCATCCACATAAATACTATTAGCGGCAACATTTATTGCCGCTATTTATCTATTATTACCGGAGACTCTTTGAGGTCACCGCTATTGATCATTAGCGTCCCCGACTTTTAGTGACCACCTCATTAGCGGCCACATGTCGCCGCTATTGATCAATAGCGGCGACAAAGTACTCATTAGCGGCAACAAAATGTCGCCGCTAATGAGCTTATTTTTTGTAGTGTGCAAAGGAAGAAAATTAAGAGGTTATGGGGATTCGTTGAGGCTGGATCCGCTGAGACTACTCTGATGCTCACATGAGTTGGTGTATATGAAGAGGGAATTTTAGCATAGTCTTGTTAAGGCAAAGTGCACATACCTGTGTGAATAGTACCCTTTCTTTCTTTATATAGGCCATTATCTCTGCCCTTCCTTTTCAAGGTTCAAGGGATTCTTAGAAATAAGTTGTCACTCAATTTGAGATTCCCTCCCTAAATCTTTTGGAAATGGGCACATGGTGTGGACAGGCAATTAGTTGAGCTCGTAGAGTGAGGAATCAGTTGTTGGGTGTTGCATCTTACTAGGGGTGCATTCAGATCCTTGATGGTTATTTGGGTTGTGGGGCGGTTGTAGTAGCCTGAGAAATTAATTAATTGGTAATTAATTTTACGGTTCGCCTCCCAATCCCACTCCATAAGGAATAAGACTCTGGTATCTCTATTACTCCTCAAAAACAGAATACTATGCAGCGGAAACATATAATATTCTAACAACAATAATTACAAATAGAGCATCTACTGAGAATAATCACATTAACAGAAATCATACTAAACATATCATCAGTATAAAAGATTCAAACTAAACCTTAATAGATAATTGAGCCTCAAATGCTAAACGTACGTACAACATCACCAAAAAGCACTAATTATCATGAGCGGTCTTCAATATCTTGCAATAAGTCCTCAAGCATTAAACAGATCGATATCACTAAGCTAATCAGCCGCATTTGCCTGGAGGTTCAACTCAAATCCGACATCTAAAGGTAGTCCCAACTATGAAACAACACATATTTCACAGGTGGAAAAGATACAAGTGTAAGTCTACGACTTAGTAAGTAATAATACACATGGTGCACATGTTATAATTTGGTGAACTGAAATGTTTAAAATATAAATCACATGCACCAATGTAAATTTATAGTTCCTTATTTGATAAAAAGATCATGAATGCAATATAGATAAAGTATATGTAGTAATAAAAGAATCATGTCATAGTTAAACTCCATATAGTCTACTCGAGATATTAACCCCTTCCCGCAAAGTTGGCGCTATCCCAAGGGACCTGTAATACAATACTAGTTCCTCGTATATTGTACGCTAGCGTCCATCAATTGTAGCTCGAAAGAGTCCGACCTCGGATGTCCCACACTGCTAATGACGTACGTCTAAAGTGACCACTAATTAAACACTGGGATGTACGTCAAGGCCAAACATAAATAAATAAATAAATTAAAAAAAAAAAAAAAAAAAAAGCGCCTTTGACCATAGCGTTAACCTGTACAGTAAGTCCATGATCGTTATCCCGCACGTCCCAGTGTACCCTGTCATACGATGCAATCATTTTTCACTGTCTTTTAAATGCTTGTATTTACAAAGTACATCATTTTCATTTTCTTATTAATTAATCACTAATTTTCACAAAGTAGAGTTCACAATTGTCTAAAAGGTATTTCATGTGAGTTGTAAACATGTAAAAGAGAATATATGAAGGGCATGTATCGGGAGAAGTTAAAAGTGATGTCTCAAACATTGTGGATTCAAAATGTAATTAACTTTAATCGTGCACTTGTTCTACCTCAATTATCACTTCGTGACAAAAAAAGAAAAAGGAGAAACAGCATATAAGAAAGAATTTTGATTCATTAAAGTTATTTTCCTACTAGAACTTTTTCTGAAGAATTTTGATTCATAATATTGTAGCAAAAATACAATATTATGGACAAATGCTTCAAATGACTTCATACCTCCAGAAGCAGAATCATTGGTTGAAATGCAGAAATCTTGCAGAGGACTGGGGTCATATGCAAAGACAAGAGAGCATGCCAAAGCCAAGACGAGCACGGCTACCAGGTAGTTAGGAACGCCTTTCATCATTTTTGAGGTTATCTCCAGCTTTGAGTATGCTACCTATGTATTCTTGCTTATTGGGTGAGGGGTGAGAAATGTTGCATTGGAAGACGACTATTTATGGAGGTGAGTCACTGAACGGGTCTATGTTTTAACTTCCGTGGAGAAGATCATAAGGCTTGCTAAGTCTTCAAATATGGTTTTATTTAATGAGTGAACCATTCTTTAACAAGTAATAAATTAACATGCTGCCAAATTTGACGAGTTTGTTTAATGGAACAGTGCAGTTCGATCTACTGTAGGTTTTTGCCAATTCCCGAATGAACGCACGTACGGAACATTGATAGATATATGTTTGAAGCTGAAATGGCCGAAGCGTTCTGGTGGTACTCCTATATGTTTCTCATCGGACCAAATCAACATCGATCCCTTGATTCCGTGTGTTTTGAATATGTGTCTTTACACTAGCGAGCATGGCCTGCATGTATATACTTGTTTACTTTTTTGTTTATATTATATAGGAATGGATACGTGGGAAGATATTAATCGCTCCTATCTACTATTCTTAATTATGTAAACGCAGATTGCAGCTTTAGGGTATGTGGATGCGATTAATACCCTTTATATATAATATTTAATAAATTCACCAAACCGACGTCGTTTTAGTATTTAATACTAAAATGATGCAATGTTTTGGATTATGTATAAATTATCCAAACTGATGTTTTGGGAGGTAATATTATTATTTATGGTATATTATTTTATTTTTTATTTTTAAATCAGTCTTAACTTTAAACTTTAAACTTTAAAATTTTTTAAAACTTTAAAATTCTTTTGAAATCAGTCTTGACTTTCAACTTTTTTTTAAGTCTTCTAATTCTCACTCTTTTTTTCAATGACTACATTAGAATTCAATTTCAAAAATATTTTTGAGAAAATTTATTACTAAGTAATAATAATGTAAAAGAAAAAAAAAAAGAAATGTTATAGTGGAAATCATTAAATTTAAATAATGGTTAATTTTTCTCGGCATAAACAGAAATGCCGAGAAACTTTTTATCATTCTCGGCTTTTTTTTAGGAGCATTTCTTATGGACGCAAATTGCAGTTTTAGGGTATGTGGATGTGGTTATCAATTGTATCCGCAAACCTTTTATATATAATATATATTATGTATATTATATTTAATAAATTCACCAAACCGACGTCGTTTTGGTGTTTAATACCAAAATGATGTCGTTTTGGATTATGTATAAGTTATATTTACATTAATACAGTTGGTTGTATTACTTTCTCATGAAATACTTGGGCAAAAAGAAGAAAATGATTTGAAATCAATATATTTCAAAATAATAGGACTTATAAAAAATTATAAAACAAGTTAGGACACTAAAAATTGACCGAAATTATTTCCAAATTATTTAATTTTTTTTTTTTTTAAATATGCTTTAATATTACAGACCCTTAGAAGGCCCAAAAGACCAATTATGTAATATGCGAATAGCGGATAATAAACGTAATAATCACACGGATGCGGTTTGTAAGAATATGGTATAGATGCAGTTATAAATACTACAAATAAACAACATATGCATCCGCATGTACACCCTTAGTTATATATCTAGAAAGAAATTTAGCTTAAATTATCATCTTTCTGCATGTTTAGCTTATAAATCCATGTATTACGGACAAAACACTAAGCTCTAACCCATGCTATGCACAGGTTTCTCATTGTATTTTAAATTTAGGTCTGAAGCTATTGAGTCTGAAGCTAATATTGAAAGAAGAAGGGTTTATCGAAAATGGTTCAACCTCGAACAAAAGAAAAAATTCTTAAGTCATTGGAATAAATTAATAAGTAAAGTCGAAATGGAAATGCTCTATTTTGATTTTGTTGATAAGTTTTACCTTGTTGAAAATATAGTAAAAACCAAAACTAAAGAAAAATGGGTAAAAGAAGATAATATTGTTGCCTCTTCAAGACTGTACGTCAACAGTTAAAGCCTCCTATAAGTTCTTCACTGTTATTGTTTTATTTTATTCATTCATGTGTCAAACTCTTACTTCTGTACTCGCGATACCACCTGAACAGTAAATCCCAGTCCGAATGATAAGTCCCAAAAAGAAATGAGCCGTGAGAATGAAAGGGTATCTATATATGTCATAGGCAAAATAGGAGTGATACATAGTATATTTTAACGAAGGAAAGATTATCACCAAGGCCAAACCAATCCAAATTAGCCAAGAGACTATGGAATTCTGCTCAAAACGAAATAAATGATTTATTAATCAAATGCATAATTTGTAAAAGCAAGTCCTCTTGGTCATGTTCAACCTATATATATATATATATATAGATAGAGATAGAGATAGAGATAGAGAGAGAGAGAGAGAGAGAGAGATAGAGGGGAAAAACTTCACTTACCATCTTGATCTTTCATCACTTTTGTAATCATACTCATAAACTTTAAAAATTGTCAATTTAGTGTATCCATTTAACACACTTTTTTTTTTTTTCATAAACTTTTTTTTTTAACTTCCCCCCTCTATTTGAATTTTCCATTAAATCATAATGGAAATGTGTCAAATTTTTTAAAATATCCCTATTTTTTTTTAGAAAAAAAGAAGAAACAAAAATTGCAAGGATTTTGCCGTTGGTCAAGATTTAACAGAATTTGCAAAAATACACACTCCTAAATAATTAATTAATTAATTTTTTTTTTTAAAAAAAAATTGTATTTTGGTAGTTTTGACAGGATTTAACGGAAAATCTTAACGGACGAGTAAAATTGAAAAAAATTGAAAGATATATATACTAAATTAATACTTTTAAAAATTTAAGGATATGATTGTACATAAAAGTAATGAAATATCAAAGATGGTCAGAGAAGCTTTCTCTATATATTAAGTACCTTGTTGCTCCAATTTTGCTTTTCTAATGATTCAGTCTATCGTGAGGTTGTAGTTAGAAGGTATTTCCAACCGAGTAAAACTACGCCTGCCCCAAAGGATGGAACTGATCATTTTTATTGGGAGAGCAAAAGCGTAAATACAAAATATATTAAAATCAAAGTTTTGGCGATGATGCATCGTCCCGTATTGGCTTCTAAACTTTGTTCATTTTTTCTTTTGAAAAAGTTAACTGTTGTACTTAATTGGATTTTTCGCAATTTATAAATAAATTGAAATGGTCATATTAGGGTTTTAAGGTAGACAGATTCACGTACACGAGGAACAATAAAATATAATACAATTTTAGGATGATTATTAGGAAGATGCTGATCGAATGCGTCATTGATGCGGCATCAATTCTTAAGTTGGTCCTAAATAGGTCAATTGTATTTTTAAATAGAAATCATTTAACTATGAACTTTTAAATTTTAGGAACAAAATCTTACGTAATTGAAACATCGTGAATTGACCGAGTATTGTGTGCATAGTAATATATTAACATGCACTGGCCAGCAGGCAGCAAGAGTAATATACTTATAACAAAACACATTTATCTATAAAAATAAAAAATAAAAAATAACCGAACACATTGACAATATAAGAAAAATGACTATTTTGTTAAGAAAAATAAATAATTTTTATTATAAATAGAAGAAGGTGAAATATAATATTTTAGATTACGTACGTTCGACACTTAGAATGACTATTCTATTAAGAAATAGAAGAATATAAAATGAAATAGTCATTATCATGATTCATGAGGGAATTATTATTCCTGAAATTGAGGAATAGCTATTCGACTCACATTTGAGAGGAAAAGTTATTCCTCAATTTAAAAAATAGTCATTTTCGATGGCCGACAAGAATCCTTAATCCAAATGTTAGATCGTTAGATCATTATCGTATATTTCATTTCCTAATAAAAGCAACTACGTACCAAACATAATTTTAGTGTTAAAGTATATATGTGATAAGGGATAGAATCTTTATTATATACTTTAAAACTTAGAATGACTATTCTCATGAAAATAATGGGCCATGAGAATGGCTACTAAGCCATTCGTCAAATAAAAATTCAACCTAAAGTCCAAAGGACATTCAGCGTATGAAACATCGTGGCAGAATATTGTAAATTATATTTCTGTCCCAAACATGGTGTATTAATTGGAAGATCGACTCCCTTGGAATTTACCAAAACGACAAGCATTCGTGGTTGTTATATTCTAGTTTAAGCCATGATTTTTTTTATAATAGGAGAAAGCAGCATTAGAACTGCACTATTATATTCCATTAATTAATTGAAGTGGTCGGATTTGGCTGCATTTCTAATATCTGCAAACTAAGTGCATATGGCTAAATAACAGCCGGTTCACCCGCTAAATAAAAATTCGATTGCTTTCCAAGTCTTAGAGGCTCCATCTAGTGAAAAACATAGACCGGTTCATTGACTCGCGGATATAAATAGATATGTTCCCACCCAACATCTCTCACTCCTCACAAAACCAAGAACTCACCATATACAGAAGCAAGAGATCATAACCACAAATAAGCATGAAAGGGGTTCTTAATTACCTTGTTATAGCTTCGACACTCATGGCTTTGGCATGCTCCGTTGCCTCTGCCTTTGATCCTGCTCCTCTGCAAGACTTTTGTGTTGCTGTTAACACTTCCACTGATGCCGGTAGGAACACATTCTTCTTCTTCTTCTTCTTGTTATTATTATGTTCTTTTGAAGTCATTTGAAGAATCTGGATTGTTTTTTCTCATCCATGGGATCTACATATCAAGGTAGTTATGGTAGCTAGGAGGGATTACTTAAATGGGCCTTTTTAATTTCTGCATTACACGTTATAAACCATTATTAATTATCTAAGTGCCTTGTGATATTAACAAATTTTTCTTTGTGCAGTATTTGTGAATGGAAAGTTCTGCAAGGACCCAAAGCTTGCCAATGCCAACGATTTCTTCTTCCAGGGCCTAAACATTCCTAGAAGCACTGCAAATCGATCAACTCGGGTCGAACGTCACGCTTTTGAATGTGGACAAAATAATACATTAAGCGTATCTTTGGCTCGCATTGACTTTGCACCATATGGCCTAAATCCTCCCCACATTCACCCTCATGCCACTGAGATTTTTACAGTCATAAAGGGTACCCTCTATGTTGGCTTTGTCACATCCAACCCAGATAACCGCCTCTTCACGACGGCTTTAAATGCGGGAGACGTCTTTGTGTTCCCAATTAGTCTCATTAATTTCCAATTCAATGTAGGAAATACCGATGCCCTTGCCTTTTCAAGTCTCAGTAGCCAGAATCCGGAGCGCATTACTATTGCAGACACTGTATTTGGATCTAATCCTCTTATCAATCCTGACGTTCTGACCAAAGCTTTACAGTTGAACAAGAATGTGGTTAACTATCTTCAGAAACAGTTTTCTTCAAAAAGCACTTAGATAAACATATGTAATGTCCATGCACCATGAACCATTAGACGGTTCATAGCTGTAACATAATGTTAGTAATAATGAAATGAAGTGACTTCTTAGGTACACTTTCTTTTGTTTTTCGTAGCATGTTTTGTTGTTGTTTACTAAAGTTTTGTTCAGCTTTATTCTAGACAGTTTATTGTTTAATTAGGGGTTTGTTTAGCCATGGCTGAAGTGTAATTCTGTTTTGAATTTTGCTCGTTTGATATATACAAAGTTACTCATTATTCCAAAAAGAAAGGAAATGGAGGTATTGAAAGCACAGGATTGAATCGAAGTAGATTATTGAAGTAATTCCAAATACCATGACACTTTAAATATTCTTGATATTAAAAAAAAAAATCACGAGCAATTGCATGCCCCTTGATTAAAAATCTTAAAAGAGTGGCTTCGCAGTTAGCATGATACGTAGTAATACGCACACAGACGAGTTAGCTATTTCTAGCATAATAAAAAAATATTAGCTTAGTCGTCACTAAAACCTGCAGTGGTCGCTATTGACAAAGTCGTCCCAAATACTCCGTCGTTAAAGACTAAATAGTGATGATGTTGTAATTCATCGCTAATATTGACTGTGGATGAAGATAAATACAAAGTTTGTGTAAATGAACTTATTGATGACGATACAATTAACTATGGAAAGTTTATTTGATAGAAGAAATTTTTAAAGTTTATTTGTGGTTTGGCTATTAGTCCCACCAAGCAACAAGATCAATTGGTGTGAATTGGTACTCAGAATAGGAATTTTTTTTGTTAGAAGCGCTTGTAATCTTAAAAAAGAAAGAGATTTGCAAAAAAAAAAAAAAAAAAAGGAGAAAGCTCAAATATAAAAAAATCATACCAACTTGTGGAAAGGGACCTACAAGATCCATATATGGGCCAGGGGAGGTCAAGACGTGTTTATGGAGGGGTTGTAACAATACTCTTACGACAAAAGAAAATGTGAACTAATTAACAAGAATTTATTAAATAGTGCACTAAAAATAATTATATGACCTGCACAATAACCAAAATTTAACATTTTAAATGGTTTTAGGTTGGTTAAAATTGTTAAATAGACCAAAAATTTTCAACAGTTTCATACTTAGGTGCATATACGTTCAATATTTGTGCAACAATTGCACTAACAATGGTTAATAAAAAGTAGGCTGAAAAATAACTAAAATTTAATATATAAAATAGTTTTCCAATTCCAAACTGGCCAGTTAGCGTTCATATATCCTGTGGAATTTGGTTGAGAAGTCTGTCAATTATGTTTACGTAATAACGTAACCCTTTCTGCCAGACAATGAAAATTGATTCTCATCCATGGTGAGAGGATCCAACGTATCGTCGTCTTTCATAACAACTTTTAGTCAGTATTCTCTACCTCATTAAGCTGAAACAAGATGTTGGTAGGCATTGTTTATTGTCAACATATCCATATAAATTAGTGAAAGAGCTATCAACTTTAACACCTACTTAGTGGTTAGGGTGGTGCTGTGCGCATGTAAGTTACGTTGTTATCACACAATACAAAAGGTTAGTGAGAAACATACACCGCTTCATTCACTCCCGGCTATAGCACAACAAAAAACTTTGTTTTTAGTCACTTCCAATTAGCCACGTGCAGTTAGCCACGTGGGTTACGTGTAATGAATTCGGTTGTTGCTAAATGTACATTTAGAGACGTATCCTTTTATATATGTGGCTATTTAGCCATGTGACATTTAGCCATGTGCTACTCACACGTGGCTAAATGCATTTTATTTTTGAAAAAATAAAAATAAAAATAGACACTTTTAGTCACGTGAAATTACCATACGTTACTAACACCACATTTTTTTTTTTAAAAAAAAAAAAAGAAGAAGAATAGAAATTAATTTCTGTTCTTCTTCGTTTTTCTTTTTCTTTATTCTTTTTTTTTTTTTTTTTTTTTTTTTTTTCGCCAGTGCCCTCGCCATAAACTTTTTTTGCAATTTTTTTTTCCCTCGCAGGAAATTTCTGCAAGGCCGGCGAAATCACTACAAAACTTTCCCATGAAATCCGATCTAGAAAATCTCCCAAAAATCCTCCGTCGACCACATTACCAAAAAATACCAACAAAACACCAAAAAAATCTCCAACAAAATACCAAAAAATCACCTTCATTCCCCCATGAAATCCAATCCAGGAAATCCCCCAAAAATCACCAGAAATCCTTCGTCGACCCACATTACCAAAAAATCACCAACAAAACACCAAAAATCACCAAAAATCACCAAAAATCAACAACAAAACCAAAAATTACGAACTTTCAGATCAGAGAACTCAAAGAAACAGAAGAGAGAAAAAAAAACCCTAAAAAAACCCTAAAAAAACGCCGGAAAAACACCCCCTTGGCTTCACAGCCGTCGAGCCATGACCCTACGGACTCCGGCGCCGTCGTCGACCACGGCTCTCTCTCCAACTCTCTCAGTCTCCCTTTCCATCTCCCTGTCTATGTAAAAAAAAAAAAAAAAAAAAAAAAAAAAAAAAAAAAAAAAAAGAAAAAAAAGAAAGAGAGAGAAGAAGGAATGGCGTCTGTGCAAGGGAAAAAGGGGAAGAAAGAAGAAAAAAGAACAGGAAAATGAAAAGAAAAGTCAAAGGGGCGTGGGGAAATGAAAAAGAGAGGAGAAAATGAAAAGAAAAAGGGGCGGAGGAAATGAAAAAAAAAAAAAAAAAAAAAAGGAATGGAGGGGTGGGGGGGAGAATGAAAAGTTAAACGGGGAGGGGGGAAATTAGAAATGGATTTGAGGAAATTACTTAGCCACGTGGTTTACGTGCTGCTTAAGTATAAAATCCACCCTTTGATTCTTCTTGCTGCCCACGCTTGGATTTATAGCCATTGATCAGTTTTGAGGCAAGCAATCTCAACCACCAGTTCCAATATAAAAGAAGCCCAAAAACTCTCTTCTTTCTCTGCAAGTTACTTCTCCTTCTCCTCTGATTTCCTCTCGGTCCGGTGGCTAGAATAGCAAGAAGAGAGCTATTAAACTCTCTCTTCTTCTTTAGGAAAACAGAAAATCCAGCCCTTTTTCATCTTTGTTTCGGTTCAGCAAGAAGAGAAAGAAAATAGAATCTCTCCCTCTGTTACGGGTAGACAGCAATTGAAAGAGAGAAGAAACAAAGGTATAAGAAACTCTCTCTCTAACTCCTCTCTCATTCTCTGTTTTTTCTTTTCGTTAATTAGTGTGTGTGTGTCCGGCCAAAGAAGAAGAATAAGAGAACATAGAAAAGTAAAGAAAAGGGACAAACAAAAAGAAAGGACTAGAAGCCTTTTCTCTGGGACCACACGTATGAAAAGGAAAAGAACAAATTAAAGAAACAAGAAAAGAGATAAGGAAGAAAAGAAGAGGTTCTAGAACTATGTGGGGGGAGGTGTGTTCGGTGGGCTAGAATGAAGAGGAAGAAAACAAAAATAAGAATAGTCTATAGAAAATGACAAAGGAATGTAGAAAAAGAAAAGAAAAGATGAATAAAGAAAAAGAATATTTAGTGTCAATTAACGTTTTGTTTTAAAGCTTGTGATTTTATGAGTTTTAATAAGTACTAATATTTTAAGTTGTGTTTTAAAACAGGCTTTTCAAGTGGCGTAAAAGATTTATAAAACACGTCGTTATAATGCTTAAGTAAAAAGCTACTATTTTACAAAAGCGCTATTACGCCGCCCTAATATTTTAAATTATTTTAGATGTTATTGACACTAATGCCGATATTCTGCCCGAATTTTATAAGAATAAAATAAAGTTATTATTCTATTAATTTGTTTTGATACATAAAACTCATTATTTATATTTGGTAAGCTATTACGTTTATCTGTTATAAAAATAATATATATGTGTGTAATTAATTGATGAAAGAAAAGAAATAATAAGGAGAGGATACCTTAGTTTAAGAGTTAGGTTTCAAATCTCTAAATATTTCTCTAAACTTCTTCTTGTAATTTATTTAGGTAGAAGGTAGCTAAAATATTGCTCAGAAGATATCAGGTAAGGGAAACACTACCTCAAAACTTCGGCAAAGTTTTAATAAATCTTTTTCAAAAGAAAAAGTCGGGGATTTTCTAAACTCTTTCAACTCTTTAATATTACTTGTCTTTTTATATTATCAATATAATAATGTTTTTGCCATATGATGTGATTGAAATCTCATGTGATCATACTTGGTTTATATTTGATACATGTGCTCCATATGAATAAAGTTGGTGAAATCATAGTTCTCAAAGTATGTGCACCATATGAATAAAGTTAATGATATCATAATATATGTGTTACATGTGCAAAGATTGATGATATCATAGTATATGTGTTACATGTGCACCAAATGAGCAAAGGTTGATAATATCATAGTATATATTTAATGTGCACACAGTTTTACCCCCGCGGTACCATGTCATAAACGATCCGGATCATATATGTGTTATGTGCTATGTGGTATGTGGGTAGCATGGCAACCACATGGAAGGACTAAAGTGTGGGCTACCGGCCGGCTGGCCTTCATCTAGGGAAGTTCTTAACCCGGTACTGCTCTCCCGGCCCTGTGACGACAGGATGAGCTATAGTCGTTCTTTGGGACGAGCCAAACGTGCGCCCCTCATGGTTAAAAGTGGAATTGGGCCAAGGGAGGTTAAAACTTACACGCTGCATAAATGATTCATGCACCATTTATTCTACATTTGATCTAATTATATGTCATTTAACTGTTTCTTTATTTGCTAAATTATTTGAACTCTACTTAAAATTCCTGAAAAATATTATACTCTTGTTTGTTGTGCTTTCCTTACTGAGTTGTCAAACTCACCCCTTTTCCCCTCAAATCTTTTCAAGATGACACTGTAAGACGAAGTCATTTCTTTGTAATGGCGTAAACCTCGCTAAGAACAATTAAATTGTTGGGGGACTGATATGACTTTTGTATTGTATAGTATGTTTCCCTTTTGAGATTTATAGTTTGTAAAGAGCTACTCTTATGTACATATTAATAAAATAGATGATTAAGGTCTATATTTGAAGAGGTGTGTTTTATGTAACTGTATTTTTTGGTTCAAGTTCGCGTTCCCCTTATATCCCAAAACGGGGGCGTGACAAGTGTCATTTTACGCGAAAACGTAGTGAATCTTATACCATTGAGACTTCAGTAATTTATTACTGAGGTGGTGAACTCATACTTTCACATTTACGGATGTGATTAACCCAACAACCCTGCAAATACTGATGTTTTTGGCTGTAGCGGATCTAGAGGATGACCACGTAGCACAGTACTTGGGGTACTGCGACTGAGGCATATCGCTAGTTTTGAAGCTATATGGACTTGGGTGTCCCATTTTGGTAGTCTTTTGTTGTTGGTTTGTGTCCAACATGCATGACACTTGTATTTTATAGAGCCAGTCTTTTGGTATGTAATTAATGTTAAATTTAAGACTTAAACATATAGACTTATGTATGGCTCTTTATGATTAACAGTTATGTTATAAAAGTGTTTTTCCGCTATTTTGATTAGGTATAATTGAATGTTTTGCTACTTAGATGTAACTCTGAATATGAGGTACATATTATGGGATCTGATGTGTACCGTATGTTGGTTGAGCGACAAGTAGTCGTGTCATTGTGATGATCCATTTATGTATGTTTAAAAAAAAAAAGAAAAAAAAGAAGGGTCGTCACATTACCGTTTTGTTATGGTTTTTTTGTTGCAATATTCTTGGCATCATAGAAATATTCATTTTAAAAGCTTGCACTCATAACCATTTTATTTCATTACATTTATATATTGTTATGACATTACAACATGTGAGCTAAATTAAACAGGGAGAACTTTATTCAAACCAAATCTAACGATTCATTGTGGCTACTACATATAGTTCTCTAACTCGCGAATTTTTTCTGAAGAGAGTCAACCACATTCTTGTCCAATTGGAAGGCCTTGGTGAGAACATCCGGATTGATAGGTGGATTGGCTCCAAAGACATTCTCTGCTATGTTGGTGCGCCCAGGATTCTGGCTACCAAGACTGGCAAAAGCAACAGCATTGGTCGCTCTTACATTAAGCTGGAAGTGAATGAGACCAATTGGGAAGACGAAGAGGTCTCCTGCGTTTAGAGTCTTGGTGATGAGGCGGTTATCCGATGTGACAAAGCCAACATACAAAGTACCCTGTAAGACTACTAAAATCTCTGAGGCACGAGGATGAATATGGGGTTGATTTAGGCCGTACGGTGCAAAGTCTAAGCGAGCTATGGACATGCCTAGTGTATTGAGGCCAAATATGTTGTCCACAGTCAAAAGAGTGACATTCGACCCAAGTTGATTTGTAGTGTTTCTGGGAATGTTTAGTCCTTGAAAGAAGAAATCACTAGCACTGACAAGCTTTGGGTCCTTGCAAAACTTTCCATTCACAAATACTGCACAAAGAAAACTTTGTTAATGTCACGCAAGACATTGGTTTATAGCCTTTGATGCAAAAATTAAACAGGCCCAGTTAAGTAATCCCTCCTATCATATTTACATTGACATGTAGATCCCAATGATGAGAGAAAATTAAACAATCGAGATGCATCAAATGACTTCAAAAGAACATAATAATAATAACAAGAAGATGAAGAATGTGTACATACCAGCCTGAGTGGAACTGTTAACAGCAACACAAAAGTCTTGCAGAGGAGCAGGATCATAGGCAGTGGCAACGGAGCATGCCAAGGCCATCAGTGACAAAGTTACAACGAAATTAGGAACCCCTTTCATCCTTATTTGTTGTTATGATCTCTGGCTTCTGTATTTGCCGAATTCTTGCTTTTGTGAGGAGTGAGATATGTTGTGTGGAAACATGTCTATTTATAGCCGGGAATCAAAGAACCGGTCCATGTTTTTCACGAGATGGAGCCTGTACTTGGTAAGTTATCGATTTTTTATTTAGTGGTTGAACCGGCCGCCACTACTTAATGACATGATTTGCACATATTGGAAATTGAAATGGCAGAAGCATCTCACTAACATGTTGCGTGCCATTTAAAATATTAAGCTGCGAAATAAGGATATTGTAGATGTTCAATCAACAATAATTACAACCGGTTGACCCTGACCTAACGAGCACTTAATTTTTTATTTTTAAGTTTTTTTATATATATATCGGGAGCGAAATTCAAACTATTGACTTTTGCTTTATGAGGCGTGATCTCCAGTCAATTGACTGAATTGAGCTACTCTCGAAAAACTTTGTAATTTTTCTTAAAAAAAAAAATAATAGAAAGAAATTGTGTACAAAATGTTTACAACAAGCATTACGTACTCGTTAACAATTTGAAGACGACTTGTTCAACAAAAAGTCTCATATGGATTACGTGCATGTGCAAATATAAATGATGTTTCGAGTTGTGAAATTGTTTAATGACTTGATGCATTCAAGGAAAATGCAGATGTTCAAACAGCGTGAAATGCTCCAAATCAAATGATTTGCTATGCTACAAAAAGCTTTCCTAGATAACGGCTACGTACCATGCTAAAAGCATGCATTTAATTGGTATATTCTTGTCAACTCATTTAATTGGAATATTTGAAAGTTGCTCCACATCCAAACAAAAGCATAGCGATTCTTCGTGTCAGTCTTCGATGGGTAATTTGTTTGTTGGGTAGTTTTTGGTAGGTCAGCATGTCAACATCAATAGTGATGGACGGATCAGAAGGTTAGGGGTGGCGACCGCTGACCTTGTAATTTGGAGTTTTTAACAGAAGATTTGGAAGAGAAGTCTCGAAAGATGGCGAAGAGGATGGCCTTGTCGTTTATATTCTTTAAAGTATCAAGTTGCAGATACTTTAAAGAATAAATAATATATATAAATATTTTTAATATAATTAACATAATAAAAACATGTAAACGTAAAAACTCAAATACTTTAAAGAATAAATAATATATGGAAGTGAAACAATGTCATCAACGACCTCAATTTGAATGAAAAATTTGTCCTTTTCCACTGTCCACCCTTTTAACAGGAGAAGCCCAAACATATTTTCTCCGTTGTCTGCACATAAAAGCCCACGATGGCCTCACAAACAAACACATGTTTGACCGTTTGAGGACCTCAAAAGTCAAAAGAGTCAGCTCCTGGATCGCGTGGTTATTACAGACTTTGATCAATACATTGAACGTTTAGGGAAAAACAAATGCAAGAGTATAGTTATTGGGATTGTACTAATTTAGAATTAGCTCGGTATAAAAATTGACTAAAAATTGTTTTTGATAAGATAAAAAAAAGGCAATGAGGTTCTTATTTTCGACTTCCGTCCAACATCTTGAAAAATGGAATTTGTTAAAATATCTCAGCCACCTTTTTAACATATTTAGGTGGTGGCAGAACCACCTTCATTTGATCAAAAAGTTGGAGAGTAAAGTTGGCCAATTATAACTGGCCGGTAATCGATAATCAAGTTATAGGCCAATTGATTTAGTACTTGAATGAAAATAATTGGTAACCGGTTACCGATTTTAAAAAATATTGAAACCAATTATAACCGATAATTGTGTGTGTATATATATATATACACACACACACACACACACACAGATATATATATATATATATATATATATATATATATATATATATATATAAAACTAAAAAAGTAAAATTTAGTGTTTTACACTTTTATTTTCATTCAACTTAGATCAACATATTGGGTCAAAAAAGGTTGAAATGTTTTTTTTTTTAAATGGCTAAAAAAGTCTAAATTAAGCCCAAAGAGTAGGCCCTATACCCAAATTAGGCACTCAATTTTTTAAAATTTTAGTTACCGGTCCGAATAATCGGATACTAACCGCTAACTGCCGGTTATTAAATAACCGGTTAATCGGCTACCCGGTTGGCGATTTTGACGAATCGGCTACCCTAGTTACGGTTACCGATTTTAACCAATAACCAATAACCATTATTGAGTTTTCACCCAAATCAAAAGTGCCTCAATCACCCATTAAGATAAAGAATTTTTTTTTTTTAAGATATATAATATTTGTGGGCCCATTTCTATTCCTTAAGAGCCCAGCCCAGTCCACACTTGAAGCTCTGCCCAGCCCACATTAATTTAGTCCTCTCTCACGTTTCAGCAGGTGGTTCCCCTTTAATTGATTTTTTTTACAACTCTCTTATCTTCTTGAAGCTCAAACGTGTTGCTCAAGATATGTTTAAACCAAACTTGCTGCTCAAGGGTGATTCTCGGCCATGGATCTAAATGTGCTGCTCAAGTATAAAATCCACCCTTTGATTCTTCTTGCTGCCCACGCCTGGATTCACAGCCATTGATCAATTTTGAGGCAAGCAATCTCAACCACCAGTTTCAGTATAAAAGAAGACCAAAAACTCTCTTCTTTCTCTGCAAGTTACTTCTCCTTCTCCTCTAATTTCCTCTCGGTCCGGTGGCTAGAATAGCAAGAAGAGAGCTATTAAACTCTCTCTTCTTCTTTAGGAAAACAGAAGGATGGTCAGTGAAGTTTTCTCTATATATTAAGTACCTTGTTGCTCCAATTTTGCTTTTCTAATGATTCAGTCTATCGTGAGGTTGGAGTTAGAAGGTATTTCCAACCGAGTAAAACTACGCCTGATCCAAAGGATGGAACTGATCATTTTTATTGAGAGAGCAATAGCATAAATAAAAAATATATTAAAATCAAAGTTTTGGCGATGATGCATCGTCCCGTATTGGCTTCTAAACTTTTTTCATTTTTTCTTTTGAAAAAGTTAACTGTTGTACTTAATTGGATTTTCCGCAATTTATAAATAAATTGAAATGGTCATATTAGGGTTTTCAGGTAGACAGATTCACGTACACGAGGAACAATAAAATATAATACAATTTTAGGATGATTACAGGTTATGATCATTATCAAAGTGGGATAGGTTTTCAAGATCTGTTTACCTAGGTGTTAAGTTGTACAATCTTTTCGAGGAGTAGCAAATGTTTTAGATTGCATCGGTTATAGACCAACTTGTTTTGGATGGATTGGTATCTAGGACCATGTTTTGAGGTATAATTAAGAAGGATATTAAATTGCAGATTGTTGATGCATATTACTTTTGCAGGCTTGTGGTCTATTAATAAGGAATATGGATGTAGGAAATAGAATTTGACTCTTTGTTATCACACTGTGGAAGCAAATTTTTGAGGTGAATACTAAAGGTTTAATGCGCACTCGATAAATCTTGGGTATTTTGGAGACTTAGTGTATCAAGATTAATTAAATTATTGAAAGTTTCATAGTGCATCAAAATTTCAAAAGAATAATGTTGGGAGTTTAGGGATGTAATGGACCTGAATCTTCTTTCTTATGATGGATACCTATTTTGAGGGTAGATAGTTTCAAGTAGTATACCAAAGGGATTGGTAATGACATGGAATGCTAGTTAACCACCAAAATTGAGGCAAATATGGAGATTTAATTAATTTACCCATCGACAATAGTGATATCAAGTGATAATGAGTTTATGTAGACTTTTGAGGACAGTAGGCTTAAAAATCTAAGCGTGGATTTTGCTAGAACGATGTTGTAATGCAACTAGCTAGAAATTGTGATTTATTTGTATCGACTCTTATAGGGGGATATTGGAACGAACTTGGTATTTATATATGGTATTAAGAAAACCGATGGTAAAAAGTTATGTTTGGTTTGAGGTCATTCTGAGGATAGAATGGTTATGACACTTGGATGATTAACACTCTAGCTATATATATGGATTTGATGAATTCGGTGATTTTGTTGGAAGATCTTGAGGTAAATGCTATAAGAGTATGAAGGTTTGAGGAAACTGGGTTGATATGAGATGGTTTTAAATATATTACATCTTGCTTTTGCTATGAAGAATTGCGGATGGGTGATTAGTCCTTGATTTGGATGGATGTGTAGTATTAAAATTTTATTTATGATTCTGGAGGCTAATCAATTGGGGTGTGATTATTGACGTTTTGAATTGCTAACTAAGAGCTTGTAGGTATGTTAATTTAGCCTTTGGCTTGGTCTTGATGCTAGTGACTATTATATGTGGGAGTTTGATTTTGTTAAATCTTGGGTTATTAATATTGATTGTGGGGATTTGGAGTTTGATTTTTGTTTGTGTGGAAAGTTTAAAATTTTTAGGACCACTCGAGCATATCGGTAAATCACTCCATAATTGATTAGTTCTGAGTAACTATTGAATTGTATACTTGATGATGAGACTATAGTTGGCGAACATATTTTATAAAGGTCTGATTCTTGGTATGATATTATATGTTGTATAGGATTTTGGTGGCGTGGGTGTATCTCATCAATGAGTTTTATTAAAGTATTAGCTTAGTTTTTTTTTTTTTTTTTTTTTTTTTTTTTTTTTTTTTTTTTGTTATGTCTCTTAATGTAAGATTATCATGGTTCTATGATATATGATGGAATTATCTGAAGAAATGGAATCTGTTTCTTGATGAGTTCTGCAAATACTGCATAAGTATTCATTTATCCTTAAAGAGTTTAAAGGTAGTATGAATGACTTGAGTTAATTAAGGATTATGATCGATTTGATCTACGTGCCTATGCTATAATACAAATTTGTGATCAAGGTAAAGTTTTGGGATACATGCCAATTTGAGGAAACGAAACTACTTAGTGTCATCATTGGAGAATCCTATGGATTAAAATTATATTTTGAAGTCTACATCTTAGCCTTTCGCTAAGTCAATTGAGGTTGATTGAGGTAGGTTCTATCTTGATTTTAAATTCTTAATGGAATTATTATGAATGATATAATTTATGTTTTCGAGGTCTGAAGAATTAAAGACTGTCTTAATTGAGGATAGGAATAGTTGGACTCAGAAATAATGTTTAAGGATTTTCTAATAGACAGAAACTTCAACCTCTAAGGATTAATTAAGCATGGTCTTTTTATCGAGACGTTGGACTTTGAATAAGTTTTTTTTTTCCTAGAATTGGGCGTTGGAATTTTAATAACACGAGATGGAAGATTTTTCTTGGGAGGTATTGAATAGCAAGTCAGAGCTATGTATTCTAATGCAGAAGACCTAATCTAAATTAGGTGAGACTTTATCGGTTGAGTGTACTTAATAAGTATGTGACACCCGCTCAAACACGAATATACTCTCTAATTTTCGACGAGGTTAATGAGGAAGCATACGTAGATTTGCCAGTCCATATTGAATAAATGTTAGTACCCCCGCCTTAGTTAGCAGATTGCCTCATAGAATAGATCATGGTACTATATAAAATATTATTTTCTTACACCCTTTTTGAAAGGATAAGAACAATCGCGAATCATGGTCGAAGTTTTTGTGTATAATAAGTTTCTGAAAAGAAGAAGCGCCCTCGTTTTGGGATATAAGGGGACGCGAACTTGAGCCTAAAAATACATTTACATAAAACACACCTTTTCAAATATAGACCTTAATCATCTATTTTATTTATATGTACATAAGAGTAGCTCTTTACAAACTATAAATCTCAAAAGGGAAACATACTATACAGTACAAAAGTCATATCATGACACAAAGTAGCCACTAATAATGTCTCATTAGCGGTGACTATGTTTAGTCGCAACGAATAATATACTATTAGCAGCGACATTGCTGTCGTCACTAATAGTTAACGAAAAAAATAATAATTAATTTTAATTTTAATTGGCTTTGAAATATTCCCATATTATCCCTGCCACATGTCATTTTTCAATTAAAAAAAATAAATTTAAAAAAAAGATTTAAAATAAATAAAAAACTAAAAAAAATGCTTAAATTTGATTTTTTTTTTAATTGAAAATAATCTCATTTGATTTAAATTTTATTTTATTTTACTTTTTTTTTAATCTTTTCTCAAAAATAAAAATATGAACTGATTTTAAAAAATAAATATTAGATTTAATCATTTTAGAAAATTACTCTTTTTGTAATTTTTTTAAAAAAAATTTATTAACAAAATTTTTGTCATATAGCAAAAAAAAAAAAAAAAAAAATAGCTTTTAATTTTTTTAAATTTAATTTTTGTATTCAATTGGAGTCGTTTTGGGATGGTGCGCCGGACACGAAATTCCCCCTCCCGCTTTTTTTTTTTTTTTTGTCAAAAACTTTCAGAGTTTTCTCCTTTTTGTTGATCTCTTTCTTTTTGTTTTTTCCTCATTTTCTTTTTCTTTCTTCTTTGTTCGTTCCTGTTCCTTCTTTTTTTTTTTTTTTTTGAGAGGCTGAGAGAGGGAGATTGAGAGATGGGGAGAGGAAGAGGGAGATCAGAGAAGGAGAGGGTGAAGTTTATGGTGGGTCAGCCACCGCTGGGCAGGACGCCGACACCGGCGGGTCACGGCCGATGCCGGCGACGCTAGAGAGGGATTTTTTCGGCATTTTCCCGGAGCCCAAACAGTGAGGATCCGATTTTTGGGTAAGTAACTTCTCAGATTTTGGTTTTGGGTTGATGGGTACCAAATTTTTGGGTAGAAAATCTCTGAGAAAGACGTATGGGTATGGGAAAATAATCTGGGTTCTTGAGGGTTTTTGGGTAAAAAAATTTAATGGGGTTGGGTTGGTAGATATTATGAAATTCTCAGATTTTGATTTTTCACTTGATGGATTTGGTTTTCGGTGGAGAAACCGAGTGGGTTTTTGAAAAAATCTGGAGGATTTTTGTTGGCAAACCGAATGGGTTTTGTAAAATATTTTTGGGTCTTTATCTTGTTTTGATTTGGGTTGATTGATTGTGAAAATTTCTGGGTTTTGTGAAAGATTTTCTGTAGAAGAATAATGGGTGCTATGATTTTTGTCTATTGTTTTCATGGTGGTCAGGTTCCTAATTCATCACCGATAGCTGCTTCTGCAAGTTCTGATATGTATGGATATGCAGTTTTGGATGCATGTGAGCAGATAAAGGCACGTATGGAGCCCATTTCTTCACAAAATAAGTTCAGCTCGTTTGCTGAGGTACGGTACCTTCATTTTCATAATTTTGCATAAAAATTACTGCACCTTTATCCTTGGATGAATGGTTAAGTTCCTTTTATAGTGTAAGATCTGTTTCTTTTTATCCTTTTCTTCCAAGAGCAATAAATAAATGGTTAAGGAAATGGAGAACACAGTATTTGATGTGAATGATATCTTGATGTATGATATTCTTCTCCTGTGTTTTATTATAAATATTGAGGTTAAGAAAAAGTAAATTGGAGTTTGTTATGTATAAGAAAATGTTTGTTGGAATCCCTGATATATATATATATATATATATATATATATAATTTCAATATCATTAAATAAGTAGTTTCAATTTCAATATATATATATATATATATTTCTCATTTTCATTGCTTATATTAGTTACAGGGTTTTTGGAATCTAATTGCCAAAAATAATGAATTCAGATATTCAATCATATGAATTCATTTTTTGTTGAATATATTCTTTAAAATTATCTTATTCTTTTTTGCTGAATATATTTTTTAAAAAATAATATTAAAAAATAAAAAATAAATCCCAAAAAACTATAATTAGTTTTTTTTTTCGGATTTGTTTTTTATTATATATATATATATTTAATTTTTTTAATATCATTAGCGGTGACCCGTATGTCGCTGCTAATAATAGAGTATTAGCAGCGACCCCTATGTCGCCGCTAATGATAGAGCATTAGCGGCGACATACAGGTCAAGTTATAAAGTTTTTTAGCATCCACATAAATACTATTAGCGGCAACATTTATCGCCGCTATTTATCTATTATTACCGGCGACTCTTTGAGGTCGCCGCTATTGATCATTAGCGTCCGACTTTTAGTGACCACCTCATTAGCGGCCACATGTTGCCGTTATTGATCAATAGCGGCGACAAAGTACTCATTAGCGGCGACAAAATGTCGCAGTTAATGAGCTTATTTTTTGTAGTGTGCAAAGGAAGAAAATTAAGAGGTTATGTGTAACGCCCCGCTTTTACAAAAAGCGTAAGTGAAATTTTTTTGAATTTTCACGTGACATTACTAACTTATCAGAGTTAAATATTGGCAACGGAATATATATAAATATAATACAAACTTAGGAATTAAGTAACACTTCAGAGCTTCTACTGAAATACCTCAAGATAGATATAATAAGTAAGTCAGCATAATTATACAAAGTAGTAGTAGTCATGCCTCACAGGGCATAAATAGTCATACAAGCCAAAATATCTAAGGTTTAATGACTACATAACAGCAGAATTATAAATATTGTCTTTAAACTAAGTTATTGAACTACAACATGGTAGTTCCCAAAAAGGGAGGCGGTCTCGCCTCAAAAACTAGTATCAGGAACCATCTAAGAGTCTGGATAGTCCTGATATTCTTCTTCTTCATATCCTGTATTATCACACAATACGGAGAGGAAAACAACAACACAAAATACTAAAGTGAGTCCGCTGTTTTCAATATTGATATGATTACTGATTTATTTAAGTAAATGCAACACAATGCAATAATATAAAGTAATGACAGTTTTATATGCACAGTTTTATTATAAAATGAATCATGAGCTTCTTGCATTCGATCTTATAGAGACGTAACTCTAACGCATAGATTCAAGGAAACGTAATTCCATTTAATAAAGTCTAGGAAACGTAATTCCTGTCTAACGTGCTATAGGAGACGTAACTCCCGCTTATCGAGTTATAGGAGACGTAACTCCCGTTTAGCGAGTTCTAAGGAGACGTTACTCCTCTAACAATTTATTATCTTTTTGGCACAGGCAGACGTCACTCCCTGTTCCGTAGGCAGACGTAACTCCCTACTCTGTTGTTTATTAATATTTTTGGCTCAGGCAGACGTCACTCCCTGATCCGTTGGCAGACGTCACTCCCAACTTTGTTATAATTAAATCCATTAATTAAAATAACAAAATATGCAAAATCCACATGCGCAAACAATTAAATAAAATAGAAACCACAACATTATGGAAATTCAGCTTCACCCTCAGTAAGTAATAAATACTTACAGTTCTTTCTTTGCCTCAGAAAAGTGTTCACATAAATATTAGCTGCAGTATAATTTAATACCAATAATAGTGAATTAGTACAATTCACTTATAAACTCATATTAACACTATTTTTATTTTTAACCTTTTAAACCTTAACATAATTGCTAAAATCATTTAAACATAATAACAACATATTAAAAATGGTTTAATTATAATGCCACATATTCCATATGGGCATTATAACAACATTTATAAATAATGACCAAAATACCCTTTTGCATTTTTAAAATACTTATGAACATAAGAATCGTTTTACCAACACTTTTAATCATAAAAGCTATATATTTATATAACATAACCAATTCCAATTGAGCTGAGTAACAACATTAGTATTAGTAATGTCTAAAAATACTTTTAGAATATTGGGCGGCATAACGGCATAATTATGAATAATTCCCTTTATAAAATTTGGCAGAACAACGACGCTTTTATAACTAATGCTTAAAAATACCTTTCAAAACTTTTGACAGCATAACGGCACATTTAAGGAATACCCAATTGAATTTGGGCATCATAATGGCATATTTGGTAAATAAGTGATCAACTTTGAACATAAACACATAATGAACATAATCAAGCCTAAACTAATGAAATCAAAACTTAAAGCATAAAATCAATGAAATTGATGATTGAAAGCTTACCAAAAAACTTCCTAGAACACACTCCAAGCCTTGGACTACACAAAAGCACACAAAAGCACACTTTTCTCTCTCTTTGCCAAGAGTGTGTGTGTGTGAAGCTTGATGGGTTTTTGAATCCTTCTTTAGTTATATTTATAAGGGAATGAATGGCTAGGATCAAGTAGACACTTTTTGATCTAATGGATGAGAGTTAGCCTTATCCTCCAAGGCACATGGGTGTCATTATTACTAAGATAAATATCTACATGCATTTGCATTTCATATGAATTTGCATTTCATGTGAATTTTGGCACATGGGTTTCATCAATACTTAAATCAAATAAAATCAAATAATATCTAATCTAATAAATTCTATTATAACTAAACTTGACACCCCACAAAATATCTTAAAATCTCAATCATCACAAATCAAATAAAATCAAATCCAATTATAGCAAATATTTCTATCCTAACTAGATTTGGCACATGGGTTTACTAAGAATGAAACTAAGTTATAAATAGGACTAATTGGTTACAAAATATCACAAAATCAATAGGGTGACGTGGCGATGACGTGGCAGAATCTACACATGCATGCTGCCCAGTCCAGGGGCAGTAGAGTCTCGGTCACTTTCGGCAAATCTAGAAAACTCTGATTTTTATGAAATTTTATATGTAGATAGAGGACTCCGATACGAGCGTTCTGGATTTTGAATCGACCAAAACGGAGTTCGTTTGACCCTGTTTCCGTTATTCCAAAGCTTAAGGTCTGTTTGAGTTTTTATTAAACTAAAACTAAAACTATAAACACTTCTTAATAAATGAATATTTAACTTCATAGATATTCATATTTATTCTTTTACCTTATTAATAGGTCATAAATCATATTTTAAGATATTTTATTTAATATCTTAAAATATGGGGTGTTACATTATGGGGATTCGTTGAGGCTGGATCCGATGAGACTATTCCGATGCTCACATGAGTTGGTGTATATGAAGAGGGAATTTTAGCATAATCTTGTTAAGACAAAGTGCACATACCTGTGTGAATAGTACCCTTTCTTTCTTTATATAGGCCATTATCTCTGCCCTTCCTTTTCATGGTTCAAGGGATTCTTAGAAAATAAGTTGTTACTCAATTTGAGATTCCCTCCCTAAATCTTTTGGAAATGGGCACATGGTGTGGACAGGCAATTAGTTGAGCTCGTAGAGTGAGGAATCAGTTGTTGGGTGTTGCATCTTGCTAGGGGTGCATTCAGATCCTTGATGGTTATTTGGGTTGTGGGGCGGTTGTAGTAGCCTGAGAAATTAATTAATTGGTAATTAATTTTACGGTTCGCCTCCCAATCCCACTCCATAAGGAATAAGACTCAGGTATCTCTAGTACTCCTAAAAAACAGAATACTATGCAGCAGAAACATATAATATTCTAACAACAATAATTACAAATAGAGCATCTATTAAGAATAATCACATTAACAGAAATCATACTAAACATATCATCAGTATAAAAGATTCAAACTAAACCTTAATAGATAATTGAGCCTCAAATGCTAAACGTACGTACAACATCACCAAAAAGCACTAATTATCATGAGCGGTCTTTATTATCCTGCAATAAGTCCTCAAGCATTAAACAGATCGATATCACTAAGCTAATCAACCGCATTTGCCTGGAGGTTCAACTCAAATCCGACATCTAAAGGTAGTCCCAACTATGAAACAACACATATTTCATAGGTGGAAAAGATACAAGTGTAAGTCTAAGACTTAGCAAGTAATAATACACATGGTGCACATGTTTTAATTTGGTGAACTGAAATGTTTAAAATTTAAATCACATGCACCAATGTAAATTTATAGTTCCTTATTTGATAAAAAGATCATGAATGCAATATAGATAAAGTATATGCAGTAATAAAAGAATCATGTCATAATTAAACTCCATATAGTCTACTCGAGATATTAACCCCTTCCTGCAAAGTTGGCTCTATCCCAAGGGACCTGTAATACAATACTAGTTCCTTGTATATTGTACGCTAGCATCCATCAATTGTAGCTCGAAAGAGTCCGACCTCGGATGTCTCACGCTGCTAGTGACATACGTCTAAAGTGACCACTAATTAAACACTGGGATGTACGTCAAGGCCAAACATTAAAAAAAAAAAAAAAAAAAAAAAAACCTTTGACCTTAGCGTTAACCTGTATAGTAAGCCCATGATCGTTATCCCGCACGTCCCAGTGTACCCTATCCAACGATGCAATCATTTTTCACTGTCTTTTATATGCATGTATTTACAAAGTACATCATTTTCATTTTCCTATTAATTAATCACTAATTTTCACAAAGTAGAGTTCACAATTGTCTAAAAGGTATTTCATGTGAGTTGTAAACATGCAAAAGAGAATATATGAAGGGCATGTATCGAGAGAAGTTAAAAGTGATGTCTCAAACATTTGGATTCATAATGTAATTAACTTTAATTGTGCACTTGTTCTACCTCAATTATCATTTCGTGACAAAAAAAGAAAAAGGAGAAACAACATATAAGAAAGAATTTTGATTCATTAAAGTTATTGATATGGTGTTACAAGAAGGGAATAATGGCAAGCTCTATCTGAACCATCTAATGATTCATTATTGGCAATTACAAATATTATTCTAATTATTTTCCCACTAGAACTTTCTCTGAAGATAATTAATCATGTTTCTGTCTAGTTGGAAGGCCTTGGCAAGAACATCAGGATTGATTGGAGGATTAGATCCAAAGACTGCATTTGCTATGGTGATGACCCCAGGATTTTGGCTGCTGAGACCGGCAATGGCTACGGCATTGGTATGCCCAGTATTAAACTGGAAGTGAATGAGACCAATTGGGAAGACAAAGACGTCTCCAGCGTTAAGAACTTTGGTGAAGAGACGGTTATCTGTGTTGGATGTGACAAAGCCAACTAATAGAGTACCCTCTAGGACTACAAGGATCTCGGTTCCACGAGGGTGAATGTGGGGAGGATTTAGGCCGTATGGTGCAAAGTCAATGCGAGCCAAGGATATGCCTAAAGTGTTGAGGCCTAGTATTTTGTCCATATTGAGGAGAGTGACCGTCGATCCAAGTGGATTTGACGTGTCTCTGGGAATGTTTAGTCCGGAGAAGAAGAAATCATTGCCAGAGACAAGCTTGGAGTCCTTGCAGAACTTTCCATTCACAAATACTGCATGGAGAAGGAAAAGCAGGTATATAAAAAGAATCGAGCAAAAATACAATATTATGGACAAATGCTTCAAATGACTTCATACCTCCAGAAGCAGAATCATTGGTTGAAACGCAGAAATCTTGCAGAGGACTGGGGTCATATGCAGAGGCAAGAGAGCATGCCAAAGCCAAGACGAGCACGGTTACCAGGTAGATAGGAACGCTTTCCATCATTTTTGAGGTTATCTCCAGCTTTGAGTATGCTAGCTTTGTATTCTTGCTTATTGGGTGAGGGGTGAGAAATGTTGCATTGGAAGACGACTATTTATGAAGGCGAGTCACTGAACAGGTCTATGTTTTAACTTCCGTGGAGAAGATCATAAGGCTTGCTAAGTCTTCAAATATGGTTTTATTTAATAAGTGAACCATTCTTTAACAAGTAATAAATTAACATGCAGCCAAATTTGATGAGTTTGTTTAATGGAACAGTGCAGTTCGATCTACTGTAGGTTTTTGCCAATTCCCGAATGAACGCGCGTACGGAACATTGATAGATATATGTTTGAAGCTGAAATGGCCGAAGCGTTCTGGCAGTACTCCTATATGTCTCTCATCGGACCAAATCAACAGAGATCCCTTAATTCCGTGTGTTTTGAATATGTCTTTACAATAGCAAGCATGGCCTGCATGTATATACTTGTTTACTTTTTTGTTTATATTATATAGGAATGGATACGCGGGAAGATATTAATCGCCCCTATCTACTATTCTTAATTATGTAAACGCAGATTGCAGCTTTAGGGTATGTGGATGCGATTAATACCCTTTATATATAATATTTAATAAATTCACCAAACCGACGTCGTTTTGGTATTTAATTATAAAATGATGCAATGTTTTGAATTATGTATAAATTATCCAAACTAATGTTTTGGGAGGTAATATTATTATTTATGGTATATTATTTTATTTTTTATTTTTAAATCAGTCTTAACTTTAAACTTTAAAATTTAAAATTTTTTAAAACTTTCAAATTCTTTTGAAATCAGTTTTGACACTCAACTTTTTTTTAAATCTTCTAATTCTCACTCTTTTTTTCAATGACTACATTAGAATTCAATTTCAAAAATATTTTTGAGAAAATTTATTACTAAGTAATAATAATGTAAAAGAAAAAGAAAAGAAATGTTATAGTGGAAATCATTAAATTTAAATAATGGTTAATTTTTCTCGGCATAAATAGAAATGCCGAGAAACTTTTTATCATTCTCGGCTTTTTTTAGGAGCATTTCTTATAGACGCAAATTGCAGTTTTAGGGTATGTGGATGTGGTTATCAATTGTATCTGCATACCTTTTATATATAATATACCTTTTATATATTATATTTAATAAATTCACCAAACCGACGTCGTTTTGGTGTTTAATACCAAAATAATATCGTTTTGGATTAGGTATAAGTTATATTTACATTAATACAGTTGATTGTATTACTTTCTCATGAAATACTTGGGCAAAAAAGAGAAAATGATTTGAAATCAATATATTTCAAAATAATAGGACTTATAAAAAATTATAAAACAAGTCAGGACACTAAAAATTGACCGAAATTATTTTCAAATTATTTAATTTTTTTTTAAATATGCTTTAATATTAGAGACCCATAGAAGGCTCAAAAGACCAATTATGTAACATGCGAATAGCGGATAATAAACGTTATAATCACACGGATGCGGTTTGTAAGAATATGGTACAGATGCAGTTATAAATACTGCAAATAAACATCTGCATCCGCATGTACACCCCTAGTTATATATCTAGAAAGAAATTTAGCTTAAATTATCATCTTTCTGCATGTATAGCTTATAAATCCACGCATTACGGACAAAACACTAAGCTCTAACCCATGCTATGCACAGGTTTCTCATTGTATTTTAAATTTAGGTCTGAAGCTATTGAGTCTGAAGCTAATATTGAAAAAAAATGGGTTTATCGAAAAAGGTTCAACCTCGAGCAAAAGAAAAAATTCTTAAGTCATTGGAATAAATTAATAAGTAAAGTCGAAATAGAGACTCTCTGTTTTGATTTTGTTGATAAGTTTTACCTTGTTGAAAATATAGTAAAAACCAAAACTAAAGAAAAATGGGTAAAAGAAGATAATATTGTTGTCTCTTCAAGACTGTACGTCAACAGTTAAAGCCTCCTATAAGTTCTTCACTGTTATTGTTTTATTTTATTCATTCATGTGTTAAACTCTTACTTCTGTACTCGAGATACCACCTGAACTGTAAATCCCAGTCCGAATGATAAGTCCCAGGAAGAAATGAGCCGTGAGTATGAAAGGGTATCTATATATGTCATAGGCAAAATAGGAGTGATACATAGTAGATTTTAACGAAGGAAAGATTATCACCAAGGCCAGACCAATCCAAATTAGCCAAGAGACTATGAAATTCTGCTCAAAACGAAATAAATGATTTATTAATCAAATGCATAATTTGTAAAAGCAAGTCCTCTTAGTCATGTTCAACCTATATATATATATATATATATATAGATAGATAGATAGATAGATAGAGAGAGGGGAAAAACTTCACTTACCAACTTGATCTTTCATCACTTTTGTAATCATACTCATAAACTTTAAAAATTGTCAATTTAGTGTATCCATTTTACACTTTTTTTTTTTTGTTATAACTTCCCCCCTCTATTTGAATTTTCCACTAAATCATAACGGAAATGTGTCAAATTTTTTAAAATATCCCTATTTTTTTTTAGGAAAAAGAAGAAACAAAAATTGCAAGGATTTAGCCGTTGGTCAAGATTTAAAAGATTTGCAAAAATACACACTCCTAAATAATTATTTTTATTTTTATTTTTTTAAAAAAAATGTATTTTGGTAATTTTGACAGGATTTAACGGAAAATCCTAACGGACGAGTAAAATTGAAAAAAATTGAAAGATATATATACTAAATTAATACTCCTAAAAATTTAAGGATATAATTGTACATAAAAGTGATGAAATATCAGGGATGGTCAGTGAAGCTTTCTCTATATATTAAGTACCTTGTTGCTCCAATTTTGCTTTTCTAATGATTCAGTCTATCGTGAGGTTGGAGTTAGAAGGTATTTCCAACTGAGTAAAACTACGCCTGCCCCAAAGGATGGAACTGATCATTTTTATTGAGAGAGCAAAAGCGTAAATACAAAATATATTAAAATCAAAGTTTTGGCGATGATGCATCGTCCCGTATTGGCTTCTAAACTTTGTTCATTTTTTCTTTTGAAAAAGTTAACTGTTGTCCTTAATTGGATTTTCCGCAATTTATAAATAAATTGAAATGGTCATATTAGGGTTTTCAGGTAGACAGATTCACGTACACGAGGAACAATAAAATATAATACAATTTTAGGATGATTATCAGGAAGATGATGATCAAACGCGTCATTAATGCGGCATCAATTCTTAAGTTGGTCCTGAATAGGTCAATTGTATTTTTAAATAGAAATCATTTAACTATGAACTTTTAAATTTTAGGAACAAAATCTTACGTAATCAAAACATCGTGAATTGACCGAGTATTGCGTGCATAGTAATATATTAACATGCACCGGCCAGCAGGCAGCAATAGTAATATACTTATAACAGAACACATTTATCTATAAAAATAAAAAATAACCGAACACATTGACAATATAAGAAAAATGACTATTTTGTAAAGAAAAATAAATAATTTTTATTATAAATAGAAGAAGGTGAAAGATAATATTTTAGGTTACTTACGTTCGACACTTAGAATGACTATTCTATTAAGAAATAGAAGAATATAAAATGAAATAGTCATTATCATGATTCATGAGAGAATTATTATTCCTGAAATTGAGGAATAGCTATTCGACTCACATTTGAGAGGAAAAGTTATTCCTCAATTTAAGAAATAGTCATTTTCGATGGGTGATAAGAATCTTTATTCCAAATGTTAGATCATTATCATATATTTTATTTCCTAATAAAAGCAACTGCGTACCAAACATAATTTTAGTGTTAAAGTATATATGTGATAAGGGATAGAATCTTTATTATATACTTTAAAACTTAGAATGACTATTCTCATGAAAATGATGGGCCGTGAGAGTGGCTACTTTTTTTCTTCACAGAACAGGCCAACAGGGTATATGCCTCCTCTTCATTCATCAAATAAAAATTCAACCTAAAGTCCAAATTAAGGACATTCAGGGTATGAAACATTGTGGCAGAATATTGTAAATTATATTTCTGTCCCAAACATGGTGGTTGAAGGAGTACTTTATCAAATTGCATGTTATTAATTGGAAGATCGACTCCCTTGGAATTTACCAAAACGACAAGCATTCGTGTTTGTTATATTCTAGTTTAAGCCATGATTTTTTTTTATAATAGGAGAAAGCAGCATTAGAACTGCACTATTATATTCCATTAATTAATTGAAGTGGTCGGATTTGGCTGCATTTCTAATATCTGCAAACTAAATGCATATGGCTAAATAACAGCCGGTTCACCCGCTAAATAAAAATTCGATAGCTTTCCAAGTCTTAGAGGCTCCATCTAGTGAAAAACATAGACCGGTTCATTGACTCGCGGCTATAAATAGATATGTTCCCACCCAACATCTCTCACTCCTCACAAAACCAAGAACTCACCGTATACAGAAGCAAGAGATCATAACCACAAATAAGCATGAAAGGGGTTCTTAATTACCTTGTTATAGCTTCGGCACTCGTGGCTTTGGCATGGTCCGTTGCCTCTGCCTTTGATCCTGCTCCTCTGCAAGACTTTTGTGTTGTGTTAACACTTCCACTGATGCTGGAATGAACACATTCTTCTTCTTCTTGTTGTTATTATTATTATGTTCTTTTGAAGTCATTTGAAGAATCTGGATTGTTTTTTTCTCATCCATGGGATCTACATATCAATGTAGTTATGGTAGCTAGGAGGGATTACTTAAATGGGCCTTTTTAATTTCTGCATTACACGTTATAAACCATTATTAATTATCTAAGTGCCTTGTGATATTAACAAATTTTTCTTTGGCCAGTATTTATGAATGGAAAGTTCTGCAAGGACCCAAAGCTTGCCAATGCCAACGATTTCTTCTTCCAGGGCCTAAACATTCCTAGAAGCACTGCATATCAACTCGGGCTTAGCAGTTCGCATGATACGTAGTAATACGCACACAGACGAGTTAGTTATTTCTAGCATAATAAAAAAAGATTAGCTTAGTCGTCACTAAAACCTGCAGTGGTCGCCATTGACAAAGTCGTCACAAATACTTCGTCGTTAAAGACAAAATAGTGATGATGTTGTAATTCGTCGCTAATATTGACTGTGGATGAAGATATATACAAAGTTTGTGTAAATGAACTTATTGATGATGATACAATTAACTATGAAAAGTTTATTTGATAGAAGAAATTTTTAAATTTTATTTGTGGTTTGGCTATTAGTCCCACCAAGCAACAAGATCAATTGGTGTGAATTGGTACTCAGAATAGGAATTTTTTTGGTTAGAAGCGCTTGTAATCTTAAAAAAGAAAGAGATTTGCCAAAAAAAAAAAAAAAAAAAAAAAGAAAAAAGGAGAAAGCTCGAATATAAAAAAATCATAGCAACTTGTGGAAAGGGATCTACAAGATCCATATATGGGCCAGGGGAGGTCAAGACGTGTTTATGGAGGCCAGGGGTTGTAACAATACTCTTACGACAAAAGAAAATGTGAACTAATTAACAAGAATTTATTAAAATTTTGCACTAAAAATAATTATATGACCTGCACAATAACCAAAATTTAACATTTTAAATGGTTTTAGGAGGGTTAAAATTGTTAAATAGGCCAAAAATTTCCAGCAGTTTCGTACTTAGGTGCATATACGTTCAATATTTGTGCAACAATTGCACTAACAATGGTTAATAAAAAGTAGGCTGAAAAATAACTAAAATTTAATATATACAATGGTTTTATGTTGGTCCAATCTGCGACAAGTAGCATTTTATGACTACTGTTTTTTAAAGTTTGATGTTGATTTAATTCGATCCACTCATTTTTTTTTTTTTTTTTATTTTAAAAAAAAAAATATATATATATATATATATATATATATATATATATCGGAGTGGCTGCGGAGGCACCGTCCTCGACTTAGGGTGGCTACACTGCTGGACAGCCAAAATTAATAGTTGTTTGAAGTTCAGCCAACCTATTTAGAGCCAATCTCAATATACTGAAGTTCTAAATGATTTTTATTTATGTAGTTTTCCAATTCCAAACTGGCCAGTTAGCGTTCATATATCCTGTGGAATTTGGTTGAGAAGTCTGTCAATTATGTTTACGTAATAACGTAACCCTTTCTGCCAGACAATGAAAATTGATTCTCATCCATGGTGTGAGGATCCAACGTATCGTCGTCTTTCATAACAACTTTTAGTCAGTATTCTCTACCTCATTAAGCTGAAGCATGATGTTGGTAGGCATTGTTTATTGTCAACATATCCATATAAATTAGTGAAAGAGCTATCAACTTTAACACCTACTTCGTGGTTAGGGTGGTGCTCTGCGCATGTAAGGTACGTTGTTATCACACAATACAAAAGGTTAGTGAGAAACATACACCGCTTCATTCACTCCCGGCTATAACACAACAAAAAACTTGTTTTTAGTCACTTCCAATTAGCCACGTGCAGTTAGCCACGTGGGTTACGCGTAATGAATTCGGTTGTTGCTAAATGTACATTTAGAGACGTATCCTTTTATATATGTGGCTATTTAGCCATGTGACATTTAGCCATGTGCCACTCACACGTGGCTAAATGCATTTTATTTTTGAAAAAAAAAATAAAAAAAATAGACACTTTTAGTCACGTGAAATTACCACACGTTACTAACACCACATTTTTTTTAAAAAAAAAAAAAAAAAAAAGAAGAAGAATAGAAATTAATTTCTGTTCTTCTTCCTTTTTCTTTTTCTTTATTCTTTTATTTTTTATTTCGCCAGTGCCCTTGCCATAAACTTTTTTTGCAATTTTTTTTTCCCTCGCAGGAAATTTCTGCAAGGCCGGCGAAATCACTACAAAACTTTCCCATGAAATCCGATCTACAAAATCCCCCAAAAATCCTCAGTCGACCACATTACCAAAAAATACCAACAAAACACCAAAAAAATCTCCAACAAAATACCAAAAAATCACCTTCATTTCCCCATGAAATCCAATCCAGGAAATCCCCCAAAAATCACCAGAAATCCTCCATCGACCCACATTACCAAAAAATCACCAACAAAACACCAAAAATCACCAACAATCACCAAAAATCAACAACAAAACCAAAAATTACGAACTTTCAGATCAGAGAACTCAAAGAAACAGAAGAGAAAAAAAAAAAAAAAAAACAAAAAAAAAAAAACAAAAACCCTAAAAAAACCCTAAAAAAAGGCCGGAAAAACACCCCCTTGGCTTCACAGCCGTCGAGCGATGACCCTCCGGACTCCGGCGCCGTCGTCGACCACGGCTCTCTCTCCAAATCTCTCAGTCTCCCTTTCCATCTCCCTGTCTGTGTGAAAAAAAAAAAAGAAAAAAAAAAAGAAAAAAAAAAGAAAAAGAGAAGAAGGAATGGCATCTGTGCAAGGGAAAAAGGGAAAAAGGGGAAGAAAGAAGAAAAATGAAAAGAAAAGTCAAAGGGGCGTGGGGAAAGGGCGGAGGAAATGAAAAAAAAAAAAAAAAAGGAATGGAGGGGGTGGGGGGGGAGAATGAAAAGTTAAACGGGGAGGGGGGAAATTAGAAATGGATTTGAGGAAATTACTTAGCCACGTGGTTTACGTGCTGCTCAAGTATATAATCCACCCTTTGATTCTTCTTGCTGCCCACGCTAGGATTCATAGCCATTGATCAGTTTTGAGGCAAGCAATCTCAACCACCAGTTTCAGTATAAAAGAAGCCCAAAAACTCTCTTCTTTCTCTGCAACTTACTTCTCCTTCTCCTCTGATTTCCTCTCGGTCCGGTGGTTAGAATAGCAAGAAGAGAGCTATTAAACTCTCTCTTCTTCTTTAGGAAAACAGAAAATCCAGCCCTTTTTCATCTTTGTTTCGGTTCAGCAAGGAGAGAAAGAAAATAGAATCTCTCCCTCTGTTACGGGTAGACAGCAACTGAAAGGGAGAAGAAACAAAGGTATAAGAAACTCTCTCTCTAACTCCTCTCTCATTCTCTGTTTTTTCTTTTCGTTAATGTGTGTGTGTGTGTCCGGCCAAAGAAGAAGAATAAGAGAACATAGAAAAGTAAAGAAAAGGGACAAACAAAAAGAAAGGACTAGAAGCCTTTTCTCTTGGACCACACGTATGAAAAGGAAAAGAACAAATTAAAGAAACAAGAAAAGAGATAAGGAAGAAAAGAAGAGGTTCTAGAACTATGTGGGGGGAGGTGTGTTCGGTGGGCTAGAATGAAGAGGAAGAAAACAAAAATAAGAATAGTCTATAGAAAATGACAAAGGAATGTAGAAAAAGAAAAGAAAAGATGAATAAAGAAAAAGAATATTTAGTGTCAATTAAAGTTTTGTTTTAAAGCTTGTGATTTTATGAGTTTTAATAAGTACTAATATTTTAAGTTGTGTTTTAAAACAGGCTTTTCAAGTGGCGTAAAAGATTTATAAAATACGTCGTTATAATGCTTAAGTAAAAAGCTACTATTTTACAAAAGCGCTATTACGCCGCCCTAATATTTTAAGGTATTTTAGATGTTATTGATACTAATGCCATTATTCTGCCCGAATTTTATAAGAATAAAATAAAGTTATTATTCTATTAATTTGTTTTGATACATAAAACTCATTATTTATATTTGGTAAGCTATTACGTTTATCTGTTATAAAAATAATATATATGTGTGTAATTAATTGATGAAAGAAAAGAAATAATAAGGAGAGGATACCTTAGTTTAAGAGTTAGGTTTCAAATCTCTAAATATTTCTCTAAACTTCTTCTTGCAATTTATTTAGGTAGAAGGTAGCTAAAATATTACTCAAAAGATATCAGGTAAGGAAAACACTACCTCAAAACCTCAGCAAAGTTTTAATAAAACTTTTTCAAAAGAAAAAGTCGGGGATTTTCTAAACTCTTTCAACTCTTTAATATTACTTTTCTTTTTATATTATCAATATAATAATGTTTTTGCCATATGATGTGATTGAAATCTCATGTGATCATACTTGGTTTATATTTGATACATGTGCTCCATATGAATAAAGTTGATGATATCATAATATATGTGTTACATGTGCAAAGATTGATGATATCATAGTATATGTGTTACATGTGCACCATATGAGCAAAGGTTGATAATATCATAGTATATATTTAATGTGCACACAGTTTTACCCCCGCGGTACCATGTCCTAAACGATCCGGATCATATATGTGTTATGTGCTATGTGGTATGTGGGTAGCATGGCAACCACATGGAAGGACTAAAGTGTGGGCTACCGGCCGGGTGGCCTTCATCTAGGGAAGTTCCCAACCCGGTACTGCTCTCCCCTGTGACGACAGGATGAGCTATAGTAGTTCTTTGGGACGAGCCAAACGTGCGCCCCTCATGGTTAAAAGTGGAATTGGGCCAAGGGAGGTTAAAACTTACACGCTACATAAATGATTCATGCACCATTTATTCTACATTTGATCTAATTATATGTCATTTAACTGTTTCTTTATTTGCTAAATTATTTGAACTCTACTTAAAATTCCTGAAAAATATTATACTCTTGTTTGTTGTGCTTTCCTTACTGAGTTGTCAAACTCACCCCTTTTCCCCTCAAATCATTTCAGATGTCACTGTAAGACGGAGTCATTTCTTTATAATGGCGTAAACCTCGCTAAGAGCAATAAAATTGTTGGGGGACTGATATGACTTTTGTATTGTATAGTATGTTTCCCTTTTGAAATTTATAGTTTGTAAAGAGCTACTCTTATGTACATATAAATAAAATAGATGATTAAGGTCTATATTTGAAGAGGTGTGTTTTATGTAAATGTATTTTTTTGCTCAAGTTCGCGTTCCCCTTATATCCCAAAACGGGGGCGTGACAAGTGTCATTTTACGCGAAAACGTAGTGAATCTTATACCATTGAGACTTCAGTAATTTATTACTGAGGTGGTGAACTCATACTTTCACATTTACGGATGTGATTAACCCCACAACCCTGCAAATACTGATGTTTTTGGCTGTAGCGGATCTAGAGGATGACCTCGTAGCACAGTACTTGGGGTACTGCGACTGAGGCATATCGCTAGTTTCGAAGCTGCGTGGACTTGGGTGTCCCATTTTGGTAGTCTTTTGTTGTTGGTTTGTGTCCAACATGCATGACACTTGTATTTTATAGAGCCAGTCTTTTGGTATGTAATTAATGTTAAGTTTAAGCCTTAAACATATAGACTTAAGTATGGCTCTTTATGATTAACAGTTATGTTATAAAAGTGTTTTTCCGCTATTTTGATTAGGTATAATTGAATGTTTCGCTACTTAGATGTAACTCTGAATATTAGGTACATATTATGGGATCTGATGTGTACCGTATGTTGGTTAAGCGACAAGTAGTCGTGTCATTGTGATGATTCATTTATGTATATTTAAAAAAAAAAAAAAAAAAAAAAAAAAAAAAAAAAAGAAGGGTCGTCACATTACCGTTTTGTTATGGTTTTTTTGTTGCAATATTCTTGGCATCATAGAAATATTCATTTTAAAAGCTTGCACTCATAACCATTTTATTTCATTACATTTATATATTGTTATGACATTACAACATGTGAGCTAAATTAAACAGGGAGAACTCTATTCAAACCAAATCTAACGATTCATTGTGGCTACTACATATAGTTCTCTAACTCGCGAATTTTTTCTGAAGAGAGTCAACCACATTCTTGTCCAATTGGAAGGCCTTGGTGAGAACATCCGGATTGATAGGTGGATTGGCTCCAAAGACATTCTCTGCTATGTTGGTGCGCCCAGGATTTTGGCTACCAAGACTGGCAAAAGCAACAGCATTGGTCGCTCTTACATTAAGCTGGAAGTGAATGAGACCAATTGGGAAGACGAAGAGGTCTCCTGCGTTTAGAGTCTTGGTGATGAGGCGGTTATCCGATGTGACAAAGCCAACGTACAAAGTACCCTGTAAGACTACTAAAATCTCTGAGGCACGAGGATGAATATGGGGTTGATTTAGGCCGTACGGTGCAAAGTCTAAGCGAGCTATGGACATACCCAGTGTATTGAGGCCAAATATGTCGTCCACAGTCAAAAGAGTGACATTCGACCCAAGTTGATTTGTAGTGTTTCTGGGAATGTTTAGTCCTTGAAAGAAGAAATCACTAGCATTGACAAGCTTTGGGTCCTTGCAAAACTTTCCATTCACAAATACTGCACAAATAAAACTTTGTTAATGTCACGCAAGACATTGGTTTATAGCCTTTGATGCAGAAATTAAACAGGCCCAGTTAAGTAATCCCTCCTATCATATTTACATTGACATGTAGATCCCAATGACGAGAGAAAATTAAACAATCGAGATGCATCAAATGACTTCAAAAGAACATAATAATAAGAACAAGAAGATGAAGAATGTGTACATACCAGCCTGAGTGGAACTGTTAACAGCAACACAAAAGTCTTGCTTAATTTTTTATTTTTAAATTTTTTTATATATATATCGGGAGCGAAATTCAAACTATTGACTTTTGCTTTATGAGGCGTGATCTCCAGTCAGTGGCGGAGCCAGGAATCTATCTTAGTAGGGGCGGAATTAAAATAATAATTTTTTTTATATATATATACTAGATTTTTATTATAATACATAAAAGTATGGTAATAACAATTCAAAATATAAATTATAACATAATATATGTATCACAAAAAATGTAGCTATCAAACTTCATAAATATATGCCAAATTGATGTATCAGTTAACATGTAGGCACTAATACAAAAAAAAAAAATACAAAATACAAAATAAAAAACACAAAATACAAAAGTACCAAGTGTCTAAAATTGCATCCTACGCGCCCTTAGAGAAACAAAATCATCAAGTATCAAATCTGAATTGAAACTTTCAGAAATTTCCTTTTCAATGTAGACAACTAAATTATCTGCAAGAAACTCATCCTCCATTTTGTTACGAAGTCTTGTTTTAACAATCTTCATAGCTGAAAACGCCCGTTCAGTAGTCACTGTAGACACTGGAAGAGTCAAAATAAGACGAATCAATCTATTAATAAGATAGTATATCTCTGATTTTCCTGTCTCTATCAATCCTCGACATAATTCCGCAGTGGAAGACAAGTTTTTTAATTTTGGATGATTAAGCACATCAAGTTCAAAATGCTTCAACTGATATCTCAAATGAATTTTCTCTTGCTCAGAAAAATCAAGAGAGTAGTACTTCTCCACAAGACTACAAATATCATCAATGTTAAAGGATTTATAAGCATCATTTGGATTCAAAGATGAACTAAGTGTCAAAAGATCTATTGCTCCTTCATCAAATTGACTGTTGAGCTCTTGCAATTGAAAGTCTATAGTAGCATTGAATATGTCAAAATGATAATGATGCTCGACCGTGATGTGATCCCGTTGATGACGACCTCGACCTTCAACATAACGAGCACTCAAATCTGGAATGTCAATTTCAAATTTCTTGGAGAAAGATACTACTTCCTCAAGCAAATTATCCCAATCTTCATCTCTCAATTTTTTGAGTAGTGTTTTTGTACTAGAAACTAGCTTCATAGCATTCAAGATGTCTTGAGATTTTTGCTGTAAATGTTGACAAAGACAATCGGTAGTACCCATGATTTTCATCATCAAATGTAAAATGAATATGAATTTGAAGGATGTAATCATTTTATAAGCAGCATTAGCATCCCCACGTTGAGAGTAAGTAGATCCTCCTTTGATAATATTTTCAAGCACTAAACAAGTAGGACCAAACACCCTTATTAGGCTACAAATAGAATGATAATGAGAACCCCATCGAGAATCACCAGCTCGTTTCAAAGTGCCAATTTGGTTAGCTCCTTTTCCAGTTTCTAGTTCATCAATAGCTATCAAATGTGCGATTTCTGCTGCTTGAGCTGCTTGTAGTTTATCATGACGTTTACATGAAGCACCAACCACATTGATAATGAAATTCAAATTTGAAAAGAACTCATGAACATAAACTACCTCTCGAGATGCAGCAACTAATGCTAATTGCAATCGATGAGTAAAACAATGAACATAGTATGCACAAGGACAATCACTAAGAAATAATGCTTCCAATCCTTTCCATTCACCACGCATATTGTTAGCACCATCATACCCTTGTCCACGAATACTTTGAATATCAAGACAATATCGAGAAAGAACATCAGATATATTATTTTTTAAGGTCAACGCCGATGTATCTTTAACATGAATAATATCAAAGAAGCGTTCTTGTATAAATCCATCTTTGTCAACAAATCTCAAAACAATAGCCATTTGTTCTCTCTTAGACTCATCTCGTGCCTCATCAACAATAATGCAAAATTTTGATTTACCAATTTCTTCACGAATTGCATCTCGTACCCTCTTTGCCAAGACATGTAAAATCTCTTTTTGGACATGATGTGAAGTATATTTAGCATTTTGTGAAGCATTTTCTAAAACAATCTTAGCAACATCCTCGTTGTAAATGGAGATAAGTTTTATCAACTCAAGAAAATTGCCACGATTTAATGAATCGGGACTTTCATCATGACCTCTAAGAGCACATCCCTGAGATATTAAATACCGAATAGAATCAATTGAAGTCTTCAATCGCAATCGATTGTTCATTTTTTCTTCTGAAGTTTGCTTATCTATCACCTTATCAATATGTTGAGATTGATTCATCAAAGTGTCACAATACTTAACAGCATTATTATGAGGTGAATATGGCCCATTTCCCATATGGACCAAAAAAGCACAATTCATACCATCATTAACCTTCTTCCAATTACGAAATCCGTCAATAGTAAATGCATTAGCTCCAAACCGTCCCGTTGGCTTTTTACAAAATAGATAACAGGGTAAACAATAAGCAGCATCTTTTGTAGGAGAGTATTCTAACCAAGGAAACATTTTATACCAAGATGATTGAAATCTCCGACGATTTTTTCCTTTTCCTGAAAACGGATATCCAGGACTATCAGGAGGAATGAATCTATATGGACCGTCTTTAAGATAAGCATGTCTAATTTCATCCTGTTGATTAACAAGATATTCCCACATTTGAGGACGTAACCCTGGATCATGTTGTAGAGTAGAAATGTCAACTAACTCAACTTCTTGAAATTCAATTCTTGGCATCTTAGAAGCAACTTGCTCAGGAGCTAAAGTTTGATGATTAGATGTTGAGGAAGACGTTTAGAATTTGAATCAGCATCTTTTTTCTTAAAAAATGCATCAATTGTTTTTGACTTGCTCATGTTGTAATTTAAGAGTTTTTGGAAACCTGAAAATTTATTTATCTATTAGTATTAAGACTTTTCACACTAAACAACTAATGGCCTAATGACACATACTCTAATGATATTCTAATAAAATTATTAGCATATTCTGATAGCTATTAATCTAACAAATTAACAAACAATAGCAAATAACATACCTGAGAGTGGCAAAAATTCTACTGAAACTTGTCACTTGGCCAGTTGAACCAATCCCAAAGTATAAAGAAAACCTTATAAAAATAAAAATAAAAAATGACAATGTTGTTCTCATCAAAATAATAAATAAAAAACTATAATAAAAAAGATGAGTCAATAAAATTATATATGCTTCAAATTGCAATTTGCAATGACCGTAAGTAATAAAGAAAAGCAAAACAAAGAAAATTAACTTAATAAAAAAAAGAAAAAGAAAAAAAATGCGGTTGTGGGCTTGGCAAGTCACATGACTCACATTGCAACAATTCAAAAAAAAAAAAACCTGAAAAGAAGTCAACAAAACAAAAAGGCAAAAAAAATAAATCTGAAAAGTCAATAAATTAACAAAACAAAACAAAAATAAAAAATAAAAAATAAAAATTGAAAAGTTAGAGAAGTCAACAAAATAAAAAGAAAAAAAAAATATGAAAAGTTAGATAAGTCAACAAAAAGAAAAAAAAAAAAAAAAATCCTGAAATGGCAACGTTGAAAAGTCAAGATAAGTTGGAAAAAAAAAAAAAGAAAAAAAGGAAAGAAAGAAAATCAACAAAACAGAAAGAAAGAAAGAAAGAAAAAAAGAAAAAAAAAAACCTGGTAACGTTGAAAAGTCGTGAACCACTCAACCACATATTTCACCCCTTATCTAGTTATCTTGAAAGAAAAAAGCAAATGAAAGAAAATCTGCAGTCTATTATTCGTCTCATCCACTATGCCCATTGCCCAGTACTAGAAAAGAAAAGAAAAAAAGGTAGATGGCTTGCTTAGTGCTTACCATGCGAGATATTGCCGACTGCAGTTTGCCGAGGAGCGAGGAGGTGGTGCAGATGCCGGAGGTTAGAGAAGAAGATTTGTATTATTGGCTTAATGGCTTCTTATGGTTGGCTTTTGCAGATTTGTATTTTTTTTTCCACAAAATTGTTCGTTCGACCGTTCCTCTTCCTGAGCAAGTGAGAATTTAATGATTGTTGTTGTTTTTTTTTTTTTTTTTTTGATAAAATTTTCTTTGACAGTTGGCTTTTCCATGTAAATGTAATTTTTTTTTTTTTTCCTTTTGTTATCAGCAGGACGGGCGGGCTAGCATCAACATTTTTTTTTTCTTCTTTTTAATGTAATTTTTTTTTTAAAATATCTGTAAAAAAAAAATTTCTCAGCCATTTAGGGGGGGCGGGCGCCCATGCCCGCCCCCCTTTGTCTCCGCCACTGTCTCCAGTCAATTGACTGAATTGAGCTACTCTCGGAAAACTTTGTAATTTTTCTTTAAAAAAAAAATAATAGAAAGAAATTGTGTACAAAATGTTTACAACAAGCATTACGTACTCGTTAACAATTTGAAGACGACTTGTTCAACAAAAAGTCTCATATGGATTACGTGCATGTGCAAATATAAATGATGTTTCGAGTTGTGAAATTGTTTAATGACTTGATGCATTCAAGGAAAATGCAGATGTTCAAACAGCGTGAAATGCTCCAAATCAAATGATTTGCTATGCTACAAAAAGCTTTCCTAGATAACGGCTACGTACCATGCTAAAAGCATGCATTTAATTGGTATATTCTTGTCAACTCATTTAATTGGAATATTTGAAAGTTGCTCCACATCCAAACAAAAGCATAGCGATTCTTCGTGTCAGTCTTCGATGGGTAATTTGTTTGTTGGGTAGTTTTTGGTAGGTCAGCATGTCAACATCAATAGTGATGGACGGATCAGAAGGTTAGGGGTGCAGTGGCGACCGCTGACCTTGTAATTTGGAGCTTTTAACAGAAGATTTGGAAGAGAAGTCTCGAAAGATGGCGAAGAGGATGGCCTTGTCGTTTATATTCTTTAAAGTATCAAGTTGCAGATACTTTAAAGAATAAATAATATATATAAATATTTTTAATATAATTAACATAATAAAAACATGTAAACGTAAAAAATCAAATACTTTAAAGAATAAATAATATATGGAAGTGAAACAATGTCATCAACGACCTCAATCTGAATGAAAAATTTGTCCTTTTCCACTGTCCACCCTTTTAACAGGAGAAGCCCAAACAGATTTTCTCCGTTGTCTCCACATAAAAGCCCACGGTGGCCTCACCCTTTTAATCGGCTACCCGGTTGGCGATTTTGACGAATCGGCTACCCTAGTTACGGTTACCGATTTTAACCAATAACCAATAACCATTATTGAGTTTTCACCCAAATCAAAAGTGCCTCAATCACCCATTAAGATAAAGAATTTTTTTTTTTTTAAGATATATAATATTTGTGGGCCCATTTCTATTCCTTAAGAGCCCAGCCCAGTCCACACTTGAAGCTCTGCCCAGCCCACATTAATTTAGTCCTCTCTCACGTTTCAGCAGGTGGTTCCCCTTTAATTGATATTTTTTACAACTCTCTTATCTTCTTGAAGCTCAAACGTGTTGCTCAAGATATGTTTAAACCAAACTTGCTGCTCAAGGGTGATTCTCGGCCATGGATCTAAATGTGCTGCTCAAGTATAAAATCCACCCTTTGATTCTTCTTGCTGCCCACTCCTGGATTCACAGCCATTGATCAATTTTGAGGCAAGCAATCTCAACCACCAGTTTCAGTATAAAAGAAGCCCAAAAACTCTCTTCTTTCTCTGCAAGTTACTTCTCCTTCTCCTCTAATTTCCTCTCGGTCCGGTGGCTAGAATAGCAAGAAGAGAGCTATTAAACTCTCTCTTCTTCTTTAGGAAAACAGAAGGATGGTCAGTGAAGTTTTCTCTATATATTAAGTACCTTGTTGCTCCAATTTTGCTTTTCTAATGATTCAGTCTATCGTGACGTTGGAGTTAGAAGGTATTTCCAACCGAGTAAAACTACGCCTGACCCAAAGGATGGAACTGATCATTTTTATTGAGAGAGCAATAGCATAAATAAAAAATATATTAAAATCAAAGTTTTGGCGATGATGCATCGTCCCGTATTGGCTTCTAAACTTTTTTCATTTTTTCTTTTGAAAAAGTTAACTGTTGTACTTAATTGGATTTTCCGCAATTTATAAATAAATTGAAATGGTCATATTAGGGTTTTCAGGTAGACAGATTCACGTACACGAGGAACAATAAAATATAATACAATTTTAGGATGATTACAGGTTATGATCATTATCAAAGTGGGATAGGTTTTTAAGATCTGTTTACCTAGGTGTTAAGTTGTACAATCTTTTCGAGGAGTAGCAAATGTTTTAGATTGCATCGGTTATAGACCAACTTGTTTTGGATGGATTGGTATCTAGGACCATGTTTTGAGGTATAATTAAGAAGGATATTAAATTGCAGATTGTTGATGCATATTACTTTTGCAGGCTTGTGGTCTATTAATAAGGAATATGGATGTAGGAAATAGAATTTGACTCTTTGTTATCACACTGTGGAAGCAAATTTTTGAGGTGAATACTAAAGGTTTAATGCACACTCGATAAATCTTGGGTATTTTGGAGACTTAGTGTATCAAGATTAATTAAATTATTGAAAGTTTCATAGTGCATCAAAATTTCAAAAGAATAATGTTGGGAGTTTAGGGATGTAATGGACCTGAATCTTCTTTCTTATGATGGATACCTATTTTGAGGGTAGATAGTTTCAGTAGTATACCAAAGGGATTGGTAATGACATGGAATGCTAGTTAACCACCAAAATTGAGGCAAATATGGAGATTTAATTAATTTACCCATCGACAATAGTGATATCAAGTGATAATGAGTTTATGTAGACTTTTGAGGACAGTAGGCTTAAAAATCTAAGCGTGGATTTTGCTAGAACGATGTTGTAATGCAACTAGCTAGAAATTGTGATTTATTTGTATCGACTCTTATAGGGGGATATTGGAACGAACTTGGTATTTATATATGGTATTTATATATGGTATTAAGAAAACCGATGGTAAAAAGTTATGTTTGGTTTGAGGTCATTCTGAGGATAGAATGGTTATGACACTTGGATGATTAACACTCTAGCTATATATATGGATTTGATGAATTCGGTGATTTTGTTGGAAGATCTTGAGGTAAATGCTATAAGAGTATGAAGGTTTGAGGAAACTGGGTTGATATGAGATGGTTTTAAATATATTACATCTTGCTTTTGCTATGAAGAATTGCGGATGGGTGATTAGTCCTTGATTTGGATGGATGTGTAGTATTAAAATTTTATTTATGATTCTGGAGGCTAATCAATTGGGGTGTGATTATTGACGTTTTGAATTGCTAACTAAGAGCTTGTAGGTATGTTAATTTAGCCTTTGGCTTGGTCTTGATGCTAGTGACTATTATATGTGGGAGTTTGATTTTGTTAAATCTTGGGTTATTAATATTGATTGTGGGGATTTGGAGTTTGATTTTTGTTTGTGTGGAAAGTTTAAAATTTTTAGGACCACTCGAGCATATCGGTAAATCACTCCATAATTGATTAGTTCTGAGTAACTATTGAATTGTATACTTGATGATGAGACTATAGTTGGCGAACATATTTTGTAAAGGTCTGATTCTTGGTATGATATTATATGTTGTATAGGATTTTGGTGGCATGGGTGTATCTCATCAATGAGTTTTATTAAAGTATTAGCTTAGTTTTTTTTTTTTTTTTTTTTTTTTTTTTTTTTTTTTTTATGTCTCTTAATGTAAGATTATCATGGTTTTATGATATATGATGGAATTATCTGAAGAAATGGAATCTGTTTCTTGATGAGTTATGCAAATACTGCATAAGTATTCATTTATCCTTAAAGAGTTTAAAGGTAGTATGAATGACTTGAGTTAATTAAGGATTATGATCGATTTGATCTACGTGCCTATGCTATAATACAAATTTGTGATCAAGGTAAAGTTTTGGGATACATGCCAATTTGAGGAAACGAAACTACTTAGTGTCATCATTGGAGAATCCTATGGATTAAAATTATATTTTGAAGTCTACATCTTAGCCTTTCGCTAAGTCAATTGAGGTTCATTGAGGAAGGTTCTATCTTGATTTTAAATTCTTAATGGAATTATTATGAATGATATAATTTATGTTTTCGAGGTCTGAAGAATTAAAGACTGTCTTAATTGAGGATAGGAATAGTTGGACTCAGAAATAATGTTTAAGGATTTTCTAATAGACAGAAACTTCAACCTCTAAGGATTAATTAAGCATGGTCTTTTTATCAAGACGTTGGACTTTGAATAAGTTTTTTTTTTCCTAGAATTGGGCGTTGGAATTTTAATAACACGAGATGGAAGATTTTTCTTGGGAGGTATCGAATAGCAAGTCAGAGCTATGTATTCTAATGCAGAAGACCTAATCTAAATTAGGTGAGACTTTATCGGTTGAGTGTACTTAATAAGTATGTGACACCCGCTCAAACACGAATATACTCTCTAGTTTTCGACGAGGTTAATGAGGAAGCATACGTAGATTTGCCAGTCCATATTGAATAAATGTTAGTACCCCCGCCTTAGTTAGCAGATTGCCTCATAGAATAGATCATGGTACTATATAAAATATTATTTTCTTACACCCTTTTTGAAAGGATAAGAACAATCGCGTATCATGGTCGAAGTTTTTGTGTATAATAAGTTTCTGAAAAGAAGAAGCGCCCTCGTTTTGGGATATAAGGGGAACGCGAACTTGAGCCTAAAAATACATTTACATAAAACACACCTTTTCAAATATAGACCTTAATCATCTATTTTATTTATATGTACATAAGAGTAGCTCTTTACAAGCTATAAATCTCAAAAGGGAAACATACTATACAGTACAAAAGTCATATCATGACACAAAGTCGCCACTAATAATGTCTCATTAGCGGTGACTATGTTTAGTCCCCACGAATAATATACTATTAGCAGCGACATTGTTGTCGTCACTAATAGTTAACGAAAAAAATAATAATTAATTTTAATTTTAATTGGCTTTGAAATATTCCCATATTATCCCTGCCACATGTCATTTTTCAATTAAAAAAATAAATTTTAAAAAAAAGATTTAAAATAAATAAAAAACTAAAAAAAAAATGCTTAAATTTGATTTTTTTTTTAAATTGAAAATAATCTCAGTTGATTTAAATTTTATTTTATTTTACTTTTTTTTTAATCTTTTCTCAAAAATAAAAATATGAACTGATTTTAAAAAATAAATATTAGATTTAATCATTTTAGAAAATTACTCTTTTTGTAATTTTTTTTAAAAAAATTTATTAACAAAATTTTTGTCATATAGCAAAAAAAAAAAAAAAAAAAATAGCTTTTAATTTTTTTAAATTTAATTTTTGTATTCAATTGGAGTCGTTTTGGGATGGTGCGCCGGACACGAAATTCCCCCTCCCGCTTTTTTTTTTTTTGTCAAAAACTTTCAGAGTTTTCTCCTTTTTGTTGATCTCTTTCTTTTTCTTTTTTCCTCATTTTCTTTTTCTTTCTTCTTTGTTCGTTCCTGTTCCTTCTTTTTTTTTTTTCTGAGAGGCTGAGAGAGGGAGATTGAGAGATGGGGAGAGGAAGAGGGAGATCAGAGAAGGAGAGGGTGAAGTTTATGGTGGGTCAGCCACCGCTGGGCAGGACGCCGACACCGGCGGGTCACGGCCGATGCCGGCGACGCTAGAGAGGGATTTTTTCGGCATTTTCCCGGAGCCCAAACAGTGAGGATCCGATTTTTGGGTAAGTAACTTCTCAGATTTTGGTTTTGGGTTGATGGGTACCAAATTTTTGGGTAGAAAATCTCTGAGAAAGACGTATGAGTATGGGAAAATAATCTGGGTTCTTGAGGGTTTTTGGGTTAAAAAATTTAATGGGGTTGGGTTGGTAGATATTATGAAATTCTCAGATTTTGATTTTTCACTTGATGGATTTGGTTTTCGGTGGAGAAACCGAGTGGGTTTTTGAAAAAATCTGGAGGATTTTTGTTGGCAAACCGAATGGGTTTTGTAAAATATTTTTGGGTCTTTATCTTGTTTTGATTTGGGTTGATTGATTGTGAAAATTTCTGGGTTTTGTGAAAGATTTTCTGTAGAAGAATAATGGGTGCTATGATTTTTGTATATTGTTTTCATGGTGGTCAGGTTCCTAATTCATCACCGACAGCTGCTTCTGCAAGTTCTGATATGTATGGATATGCAGTTTTGGATGCATGTGAGCAGATAAAGGCACGTATGGAGCCCATTTCTTCACAAAATAAGTTCAGCTCGTTTGCTGAGGTACCTTCATTTTCATAATTTTGCATAAAAATTACTGCACCTTTATCCTTGGATGAATGGTTAAGTTCCTTTTATAGTGTAAGATCTGTTTCTTTTTATCCTTTTCTTCCAAGAGCAATAAATAAATGGTTAAGGAAATGGAGAACACAGTATTTGATGTGAATGATATCTTGATGTATGATATTCTTCTCCTGTGTTTTATTATAAATAATGAGGCTAAGAAAAAGTAAATTGGAGTTTGTTATGTATAAGAAAATGTTTGTTGGAATCCCTGATATATATATATATATATCATTAAATAAGTAGTTTCAATTCCAATATATATATATATATTTCTCATTTTCATTGCTTATATTAGTTACAGGGTTTCTGGAATCTAATTGCCAAAAATAATGAATTCAGATATTCAATCATATGAATTCATTTTTTGTTGAATATATTCTTTAAAATTATCTTCTTCATTTTTGCTGAATATATTTTTTTAAAAAATAATATTAAAAAATAAAAAATAAATCCCAAAAAACTATAATTAGTTTTTTTTCGGATTTGTTTTTTATTTTATATATATATATATATATTTTAATTTTTTTAATATCATTAGCGGTGACCCGTTTGTCGCTGCTAATAATAGAGTATTAGCAGCGACCCCTATGTCGCCGCTAATGATAGAGCATTAGCGGCGACATACAGGTCAAGTTATAAAGTTTTTTAGCATCCACATAAATACTATTAGCGGCAACATTTATCACCGCTATTTATCTATTATTACCGGCGACTCTTTGAGGTCGCCGCTATTGATCATTAGCGTCCGACTTTTACTGACCACCTCATTAGCGGCCACATGTCGCCGTTATTGATCAATAGCGGCGACAAAGTATTCATTAGCAGCGACAAAATGTCGCAGTTAATGAGCTTATTTTTTGTAGTGTGCAAAGGAAGAAAATTAAGAGGTTATGGGGATTCGTTGAGGCTGGATCCGATGAGACTACTCCGATGCTCACATGAGTTGGTGTATATGAAGAGGGGATTTTAGCATAGTCTTGTTAAGACAAAGTGCACATACCTGTGTGAATAGTACCCTTTCTTCCTTTATATAGGCCATTATCTCTGCCCTTCCTTTTCATGGTTCAAGGGATTCTTAGAAAATAAGTTGTTACTCAATTTGAGATTCCCTCCCTAAATCTTTTGGAAATGGGCACATGGTGTGGACAGGCAATTAGTTGAGCTCGTAGAGTGAGGAATCAGTTGTTGGGTGTTGCATCTTGCTAGGGGTGCATTCAGATCCTTGATGGTTATTTGGGTTGTGGGGCGGTTGTAGTAGCCTGAGAAATTAATTAATTGGTAATTAATTTTACGGTTCGCCTCCCAATCCCACTCCATAAGGAATAAGACTCAGGTATCTCTAGTACTCCTAAAAAACAGAATACTATGCAGCAGAAACATATAATATTCTAACAACAATAATTACAAATAGAGCATCTACTAAGAATAATCACATTAACAGAAATCATACTAAACATATCATCAGTATAAAAGGTTCAAACTAAACCTTAATAGATAATTGAGCCTCAAATGCTAAACGTACGTACAACATCACCAAAAAGCACTAATTATCATGAGCGGTCTTCATTATCCTGCAATAAGTCCTCAAGCATTAAACAGATCGATATCACTAAGCTAATCAGCCGCATTTGCCTGGAGGTTCAACTTAAATCCGACATCTAAAGGTAGTCCCAACTATGAAACAACACATATTTCATAGGTGGAAAAGATACAAGTGTAAGTCTACGACTTAGTAAGTAATAATACACATGGTGCACATGTTTTAATTTGGTGAACTGAAATGTTTAAAATTTAAATCACATGCACCAATGTAAATTTATAGTTCCTTATTTGATAAAAAGATCATGAATGCAATATAGATAAAGTATATGCAGTAATAAAAGAATCATGTCATAATTAAACTCCATATAGTCTACTCGAGATATTAACCCCTTCCCGCAAAGTTGGCTCTATCCCAAGGGACCTGTAATACAATACTAGTTCCTTGTATATTGTACGCTAGCATCCATCAATTGTAGCTCGAAAGAGTCCGACCTCGGATGTCCCACGCTGCTAGTGACATACGCCTAAAGTGACCACTAATTAAACACTGGGATGTACGTCAAGGCCAAACATTAAAAAAAAAAAAAAAAAAAAAAAAAAAAAAAAAAAAAAAAAAAAAAAAAAAAACCCTTTGACCATAGCGTTAACCTGTACAGTAAGCCCATGATCGTTATCCCGCACGTCCCAGTGTACCCTGTCCAACGATGCAATCATTTTTCACTGTCTTTTATATGCATGTATTTACAAAGTACATCATTTTCATTTTCCTATTAATTAATCCCTAATTTTCACAAAGTAGAGTTCACAATTGTCTAAAAGGTATTTCATGTGAGTTGTAATATATGAAGGGCATGTATCGAGAGAAGTTAAAAGTGATGTCTCAAACATTTGGATTCATAATGTAATTAACTTTAATTGTGCACTTGTTCTACCTCAATTATCATTTCGTGACAAAAAAAGAAAAAGGAGAAACAGCATATAAGAAAGAATTTTGATTCATTAAAGTTATTGATATGGTGTTACAAGAAGGGAATAATGGCAAGCTCTATCTGAACCATCTAATGATTCATTATTGGCAATTACAAATATTATTCTAATTATTTTCCCACTAGAACTTTCTCTGAAGATAATTAATCATGTTTCTGTCTAGTTGGAAGGCCTTGGCAAGAACATCAGGATTGATTGGAGGATTAGATCCAAAGACTGCATTTGCTATGGTGATGACCCCAGGATTTTGGCTGCTGAGACCGGCAATGGCTACGGCATTGGTATGCCCAGTATTAAACTGGAAGTGAATGAGACCAATTGGGAAGACAAAGACGTCTCCAGCGTTAAGAACTTTGGTGAAGAGACGGTTATCTGTGTTGGATGTGACAAAGCCAACTAATAGAGTACCCTCTAGGACTACAAGGATCTCGGTTCCACGAGGGTGAATGTGGGGAGGATTTAGGCCGTATGGTGCAAAGTCAATGCGAGCCAAGGATATGCCTAAAGTGTTGAGGCCTAGTATTTTGTCCATATTGAGGAGAGTGACCGTCGATCCAAGTGGATTTGACGTGTCTCTGGGAATGTTTAGTCCGGAGAAGAAAAAATCATTGCCAGAGACAAGCTTGGAGTCCTTGCAGAACTTTCCATTCACAAATACTGCATGGAGATGGAAAAGCAGGTATATAAAAAGAATCGAGCAAAAATACAATATTATGGACAAATGCTTCAAATGACTTCATACCTCCAGAAGCAGAATCATTGGTTGAAACGCAGAAATCTTGCAGAGGACTGGGGTCATATGCAGAGGCAAGAGAGCATGCCAAAGCCAAGACGAGCACGGTTACCAGGTAGTTAGGAACGCTTTTCATCATTTTTGAGGTTATCTCCAGCTTTGAGTATGCTAGCTTTGTATTCTTGCTTATTGGGTGAGGGGTGAGAAATGTTGCATTGGAAGACGACTATTTATGAAGGCGAGTCACTGAACGGGTCTATGTTTTAACTTCTGTGGAGAAGATCATAAGGCTTGCTAAGTCTTCAAATATGGTTTTATTTAATGAGTGAACCATTCTTTAACAAGTAATAAATTAACATGCAGCCAAATTTGATGAGTTTGTTTAATGGAACAGTGCAGTTCGATCTACTGTAGGTTTTTGCCAATTCCCGAATGAACGCGCGTACGGAACATTGATAGATATATGTTTGAAGCTGAAATGGCCGAAGCGTTCTGGCAGTACTCCTATATGTCTCTCATCGGACCAAATCAACAGAGATCCCTTAATTCCGTGTGTTTTGAATATGTCTTTACAATGGCGAGCATGGCCTGCATGTATATACTTGTTTACTTTTTTGTTTATGTTATATAGGAATGGATACGCGGGAAGATATTAATCGCCCATTTCTACTATTCTTAATTATGTAAACGCAGATTGAAGTTTTAGGGTATGTGGATGCGATTAATACCCTTTATATATAATATTTAATAAATTCAACAAACCGACGTCGTTTTGGTATTTAATTCTAAAATGATGCAATGTTTTGAATTATGTATAAATTATCCAAACTAATGTTTTGGGAGGTAATATTATTATTTATGGTATATTATTTTATTTTTTATTTTTAAATCAGTCTTAACTTTAAACTTTAAAATTTAAAATTTTTTAAAACTTTCAAATTCTTTTGAAATCAGTTTTGACACTCAACTTTTTTTTAAATCTTCTAATTCTCACTCTTTTTTTCAATGACTACATTAGAATTCAATTTCAAAAATATTTTTGAGAAAATTTATTACTAAGTAATAATAATGTAAAAGAAAAAGAAAAGAAATGTTATAGTGGAAATCATTAAATTTAAATAATGGTTAATTTTTCTCGGCATAAATAGAAATGCCGAGAAACTTTTTATCATTCTCGGCTTTTTTTCGGAGCATTTCTTATAGACGCAAATTGCAGTTTTAGGGTATGTGGATGTGGTTATCAGTTGTATCTGCATACCTTTTATATATAATATATATTTTATATATTATATTTAATAAATTCACCAAACCGACGTCGTTTTGGTGTTTAATACCAAAATAATGTCGTTTTGGATTAGGTATAAGTTATATTTACATTAATACAGTTGATTGTATTACTTTCTCATGAAATACTTGGGCAAAAAGGAGAAAATGATTTGAAATCAATATATTTCAAAATAATAGGACTTATAAAAAATTATAAAACAAGTCAGGACACTAAAAATTGACCGAAATTATTTTCAAATTATTTAATTTTTTTTTTAAATATGCTTTAATATTAGAGACCCATAGAAGGCTCAGAAGACCAATTATGTAACATGCGAATAGCGGATAATAAACGTTATAATCACACGGATGCGGTTTGTAAGAATATGGTACAGATGAAGTTATAAATACTGCAAATAAACATCTGCATCCGCATGTACACCCCTAGTTATATATCTAGAAAGAAATTTAGCTTAAATTATCATCTTTCTGCATGTATAGCTTATAAATCCACGCATTACGGACAAAACACTAAGCTCTAACCCATGCTATGCACAGGTTTCTCATTGTATTTTAAATTTAGGTCTGAAGTTATTGAGTCTGAAGCTAATATTGAAAAAAAATGGGTTTATCGAAAAAGGTTCAACCTCGAGCAAAAGAAAAAATTCTTAAGTCATTGGAATAAATTAATAAGTAAAGTCGAAATAGAGATGCTCTGTTTTGATTTTGTTGATAAGTTTTACCTTGTTGAAAATATAGTAAAAACCAAAACTAAAGAAAAATGGGTAAAAGAAGATAATATTGTTGTCTCTTCAAGACTGTATGTCAACAGTTAAAGCCTCCTATAAGTTCTTCACTGTTATTGTTTTATTTTATTCATTCATGTGTTAAACTCTTACTTCTGTACTCGAGATACCACCTGAACTGTAAATCCCAGTCCGAATGATAAGTCCCAGGAAGAAATGAGCCGTGAGTATGAAAGGGTATCTATATATGTCATAGGCAAAATAGGAGTGATACATAGTAGATTTTAAGGAAAGATTATCACCAAGGCCAGACCAATCCAAATTAGCCAAGAGACTATGAAATTCTGCTCAAAACGAAATAAATGATTTATTAATCAAATGCATAATTTGTAAAAGCAAGTCCTCTTAGTCATGTTCAACCTATATATATATATAGATAGATAGATAGATAGATAGATAGAGAGAGGGGAAAAACTTCACTTACCACCTTGATCTTTCATCACTTTTGTAATCATACTCATAAACTTTAAAAATTGTCAATTTAGTGTATCCATTTTACACTTTTTTTTTTTTTTGTTATAACTTCCCCCCTCTATTTGAATTTTCCATTAAATCATAACGGAAATGTGTCAAATTTTTTAAAATATCCCTATTTTTTTTTAGGAAAAAGAAGGAACAAAAATTGCAAGGATTTAGCCGTTGGTCAAGATTTAACAGAATTTGCAATTTGGGAAGAGGGATGGTAGCACCGGTTTTCCAGAGAGACAAAAGAGAATTCTAGAAGAAAAAAAATCCACCTCTTTTGTTTCTAGGAATATTTGTTGCCTTTTATAGAAGAAAAGACAAAAAGTCTCACTTATCTCTTTATTGATTTCTTTTGGTCAACAGGTTGTTTCTTTTGGTTTTGACCTCTACTAGACTACTTCAATTGGTGGAGGACAAAAATCCTCTAGGAGCTTCTAACCTTTACGGTAAAACAAAAGTAGAAGAAGAAAAAAAATTGATTCATATTCTGTATTCTTAAATCATTAAAGTTAAAATATGTGCACAAAAGGTATAATTAGGAACAGATATATATATATATATATATATATATATATATATATGTTGTTTGATAAGTAATCTGTACTTATAAACTGATACGTGTATGTGTGTGATGCAAACGGGTGTGGGTGTGTGTTAAAGACATGGGTTAAATGCTATATGCATGTGTGAATGAAATGAGAACATGTGTGTGTGTGCTGTGACATGAGAGAGTGTGTGTTGGATAGTGGATCTGTGAGTGTTACACATATATATATATATAAAAATTTCAAGAATAAGTGTTATATATATATATATATATATATATATATATATATATATATATATATGTAGTCCGGTTAATTTGTAATAAAGTGAAAATATTTTCAAAACGCCGTTATGCTGCCCAACTATTTTTATTAGGCATTTGATATAATAATGCTGTTACCCTGTTCATTTGTTTATATAACTTAATGTTTGAAATAAAAGTAAAATACTCTAGTAAATTAAAGGATTAAAATGGAGATATCCGTAGTTTATATGTTGATCATTATGTAAATATGACTATGCAGTTACCTTCTTGTGGAGTCTCTTTTTGGAAGCAAAAGTAGGAAGTATCTCTATACTTATTGAGGACGAAGCTGGTGGACTTTTCCATAATATTGTGTTTACTGCCTTATTTATTTGTTTGCGCATGTGATTTTACATATTCTTTATTTTTAATTAAATTGGTTAATAACAAATCTGGTATGTAGCGGGGGGGTTGATGGCTGCCAGTGGAACCTTTGGCTTCCGTGACACTTAATGAATAAACGGGTTATGACCTTTGGCTCATAGTCTGCTGGGACCTTTGGATTCCAGTAACAAACAAATAAGTTTTAAGTGAGAGTTGGCTAATACACCGGGGGGGTGATGGTATTGCCAGTTGGGACCGTTGGCTCCCACAACACGCTAATCCGGACCGTTGGTTCCATCACGAGAGGAGTGCAAAAACAATGATAATTAAACTTTGCATTTAAGTTTATCATATTACTGCTTCATAATTATGTTTATATTCAATCTATGTCTATGATTCGCGACCGTAGACTATATATTGCGTATACATGTGATTATGAAATTATATTTCATTATGTTGCATTTCATAAATAAATCAGCATTCATATTATATTATGGGAAACAGTGGACTCACTTAGGTATTTTGTATTGTTGTTTTCTCTCTGTGTTATTTATTAATACAGGTTATGAAGAGGAAGAATATCAGGATTATCCAGACCCTTAGATGGATCCTGATATTAGTAGCTGAGGCTAGACTACCTCCTTTTGTGAACTATTACAACATAGTTCATTAACTTAGTTTCAGAGACAGTATTTATATTTCTGCTACTATGAGATAACTAAACTCTAGATATTTTGACCTGTATAATTATACGTTCCCTGTGCGGCGCAACTACTATCTTATGTATAATTATGATGACCTACTTTATATATATATTTTGAGGTATTTCAGTTAGAAGCTCTGCTGTGTTATTTAAATTCAAGTCTGCTGGATAATTATATTTTCCGCTACTAATTTATAACTCTGATGTTGTAGTAATGTCACGTGAATAAAAAAAAAAAAAAAATTCACTTACGCCTTTTTGTAAAAGGCGGGGCGTTACAGTTTGCTATATAACTGTGCAATCATTTTTCCTGTGGATCTTTCTTTGTAGCAGAGAACTGTGAGTATTTCTTACTCACTGAGGGTGATGCTGAATTTCCATAATGTTGTGGTTTCTGTTTTATTTAATTGTTTGCGCATGTGGATTTTGCATATTTTGTTATTTTAATTAATGAATTTAATTATAACAAAGTTGGGAGTGACGTCTGCCAACGGATCAGGAAGTGACATCTGCCTGAGACAAAAATATTTAATAAACAACAGAGTAGGGAGTTACGTCTGCCTACGGAACAGGGAGTGACGTCTGCCTGTGCCAAAAAGATAATAATTATTAGAGGAGTGACGTCTCCTTAGACAAATTGTTAGAGGAGTGACGTTTCCTTAGAACGCGCTAAACGGGAGTTACATCTCCTATCATTCGCTAAACGGGAGTAACGTCTCCTATAACACGCTTGACAGGAATTACGTTTCCTAGACTTTATTAAATGGAATTACGTTTCCTTGAATCTATGTGTTAGAGTTACGTCTCTAAAGATTGAATGCAAGAAACTCATGATTTATTTTATAATAAGACTGTGCATATAAAACTGCCATTTTATTATGTCATTGCATTATGATATTTATTTCTAATAAATCAGCAATTATAATATTATTGAAAACATTGGACTCATTAGGTATTTTTGTATTATTGTTTCTCTGTATTATATATTAATACAGGTTATGAAGAAGAAGAGTATCAGGATTGTCCAGACCTTTAGGTGATCTTGGTAGCAGTATCTGAGGATGGAATGCCTCCCATTTTTGTGGACTACTATATTTAGTCTATTATTATTATATTCGCAAAACAATATTTATATTTATTGTGAGTTTTGGTTGTAAATTATTTGTGCTATATGTGGCACAAATACTATTTTAATGTGTAATTATTTAATTACACTATTTATATATATTTTGAAGTATTTTTATTAGAAGCTCTGATGTGTTATCATTGAAAAAAAATATATATATACCGCTGCTAACATTTAACTCTGGTGAGTTAGTAACGTTAAGTGGAAAAATTCAAAAAAAATTTCACTTACGTTTTTTTGTAAAAGGCGGGGCGTTACAGTTTGGTATCGAAGGGTCGTCACATTACCATTTTATTATGGTTTTTTTTGTTGCAATATTCTTGGCATCATAGAAATATTCATTTTAAAAGCTTGCACTCATAACCATTTTATTTCATTACATTTATATATTGTTATGACATTACAACATGTGAGCTAAATTAAACCGGGAGAACCTTATTCAAACCAAATCTAACGATTCATTGTGGCTACTACATATAGTTCTCTAACTCGCAAATTTTTTCTGAAGAGAGTCAACCACATTCTTGTCCAATTGGAAGGCCTTGGTGAGAACATCCGGATTGATAGGTGGATTGGCTCCAAAGACATTCTCTGCTATGTTGGTGCGCCCAGGATTCTGGCTACCAAGACTGGCAAAAGCAACAGCATTGGTCGCTCTTACATTAAGCTGGAAGTGAATGAGACCAATTGGGAAGACGAAGAGGTCTCCTGCGTTTAGAGTCTTGGTGATGAGGCGGTTATCCGATGTGACAAAGCCAACGTACAAAGTACCCTGTAAGACTACTAAAATCTCTGAGGCACGAGGATGAATATGGGGTTGATTTAGGCCGTACGGTGCAAAGTCTAAGCGAGCTATGGACATACCCAGTGTATTGAGGCCAAATATGTCGTCCACAGTCAAAAGAGTGACATTCGACCCAAGTTGATTTGTAGTGTTTCTGGGAATGTTTAGTCCTTGAAAGAAGAAATCACTAGCATTGACAAGCTTTGGGTCCTTGCAAAACTTTCCATTCACAAATACTGCACAAATAAAACTTTGTTAATGTCACGCAAGACATTGGTTTATAGCCTTTGATGCAGAAATTAAACAGGCCCAGTTAAGTAATCCCTCCTATCATATTTACATTGACATGTAGATCCCAATGACGAGAGAAAATTAAACAATCGAGATGCATCAAATGACTTCAAAAGAACATAATAATAAGAACAAGAAGATGAAGAATGTGTACATACCAGCCTGAGTGGAACTGTTAACAGCAACACAAAAGTCTTGCAGAGGAGCAGGATCATAGGCAGTGGCAACGGAGCATGCCAAGGCCATCAGTGACAAAGTTACAACGAAATTAGGAACCCCTTTCATCCTTATTTGTTGTTATGATCTCTGGCTTCTGTATTTGCTGAATTCTTGCTTTTGTGAGGAGTGAGATATGTTGTGTGGAAACATGTCTATTTATAGCCGGGAATCAAAGAACCGGTCCATGTTTTTCACGAGATGGAGCCTGTACTTGGTAAGTTATCGATTTTTTATTTAGTGGGTGAACCGGCCGCCACTTAATGACATGATTTGCACATATTGGAAATTGAAATGGCAGAAGCATCTCACTAACATGTTGCGTGCCATTTAAAATATTAAGCTGCCAAATAAGGATATTGTAGATGTTCAATCAACAATAATTACAACCGGTTGACCTTGACCTAACGAGCACTTAATTTTTTATTTTTAAATTTTTTTATACATATATCGGGAGCGAAATTCGAACTATTCATTTTTACTTTATGAGGCGTGATCTCCAGTCAATTGACTGAATTGAGCTACTCTCGGAAAACTTTGTAATTTTTCTTAAAAAAAAAATAATAGAAAGAAATTGTGTACAAAATGTTTACAACAAGCATTACACGTTAACAATTTGAAGACGACTTGTTCAACAAAAAGTCTCATATGGATTACGTGCATGTGCAAATATAAATGATGTTTCGAGTTGTGAAATTGTTTAATGACTTGATGCATTCATGGAAAATGCAGATGTTCAAACAGCGTGAAATGCTCCAAATCAAATGATTTGCTATGCTACAAAAAGCTTTCCTAGATAACGGCTACGTACCATGCTAAAAGCATGCATTTAATTGGTATATTCTTGTCAACTCATTTAATTGGAATATTTGAAAGTTGCTCCACATCCAAACAAAAGCATAGCGATTCTTCGTGTCAGTCTTCGATGGGTAATTTGTTTGTTGGGTAGTTTTTGGTAGGTCAGCATGTCAACATCAATAGTGATGGACGGATCAGAAGGTTAGGGGTGGCGACCGCTGACCTTGTAATTTGGAGTTTTTAACAGAAGATTTGGAAGAGAAGTCTCGAAAGATGGCGAAGAGGATGGCCTTGTCGTTTATATTCTTTAAAGTATCAAGTTGCAGATACTTTAAAGAATAAATAATATATATATATATATATATATTTTTAATATACTTAACATAATAAAAACATGTAAACGTAAAAAATCAAATACTTTAAAGAATAAATAATATATGGAAGTGAAACAATGTCATCAACCTCAATTTGAATGAAAAATTTGTCATATTCCACTGTCCACCCTTTTAACAGGAGAAGCCCAAACAGATTTTCTCCATTGTCTCCACATAAAAGACCACGTTGGCCTCACAAACAAACACATTTTTGACCGTTTGAGGAACTCAAAAGTCAAAAGAGTCAGCTCCTGGATCGCATGGTTATTACAGACTTTGATCAATACATTGAACGTTTAGGAAAAAGCAAATGCAAGAGTAGTTATTGGGATTGTACTAATTTAGAATTAGCTCGGTATAAAAATTGACTAAAAATTGTTTTTGATAAGATAAAAAAAAGGCAATGAGGTTCTTATTTTCGACTTCCGTCCAACATCTTGACAAATGGAATTTGTTAAAATATCTCATGTCAGATTCAATAATATTATGACTTTTATTACTTATAATATAAAACTATAAATATGGAAAAAACAAAGGTTGGTTAAATTACCCTTGAGCCAAACGATCATGATAATTTCAGCCATGCACCTTTTTAACATTTAGGTGGTGGCAGAACCATCTTCATTTGGTCAAAAAGTTGGAGAGTAAAGTTGGCCAGTTATAACTGGCCGGTAATCGATAATCAAGTAATAGGCCAATTGATTTAGTACTTGATTGAAAATAATTGGTAACCAGTTACCGATTTTAAAAAATATTGAAACCAATTATAACCGATAATTGTGTATATACACACACACACTCACACACACATATATATAAAACTAAAAAAATAAAATTTAGAGTTTTACACTTTTATTTTCATTCAACTTAGATCAACATATTGGGTCAAAAAAGGTTGAAATGTTTTTTTTTTTTTTTAAATGGCTAAAAAAGTCTAAATTAAGCCCAAAGAGTAGGCCCAATACCCAAATTAGGCACTCAATTTTTTTAAATTTTAGTTACCGGTCCGAATAATCGGATACTAACCGCTAACCGCCGGTTATTAAATAACCGGTTAATCAACTACCCGGTTGGCGATTTTGACGAATCGGCTACCCTAGTTACGGTTACCGATTTTAACCAATAACCAATAACCATTATCGAGTTTTCACCCAAATCCAAAGTGCCTCAATCACCCATTAAGATAAAGAATTTTTTTTTTTTTTTTTTTTTAAGATATATAATATTTGTGGGCTCATTTCTATTCTTTAAGAGCCCAGCCCAGTCCACACGTGAAGCTCAGCCCAGCCCACATTAATTTAGTCCTCTCTCACGTTTCAGCAGGTGGTTCCCCTTTAAATGATTTTTTTTACAACTCTCTTATCTTCTTTAAGCTCAAACGTGTTGCCCAAGATGTGTTTAAACCAAACTTGCTGTTCAAGGGTGATTCTCGGCCCTGGATCTAAACGTGCTGCTCAAGTATAAAATCCACCCTTTGATTCTTCTTGCTGCCCACGCCTGGATTCACAACCATTGATCAGTTTTGAGGCAAGCAATCTCAACCACCAGTTTCAGTATAAAAGAAGCCCAAAAAGTACTCTCTTCTTTCTCTGCAAGTTACTTATCCTTCTCCTCTGATTTCCTCTCGGTCCGGTGGCTAGAATAGCAAGAAGAGAGTTATTAAACTCTCACTTAGTTTAAGAGTTAGGTTTCAAATCTCTAAATATTTCTCTAAACTTCTTCTTGCAATTTATTTAGGTAGAAGGTAGCTAAAATATTGCTCAGAAGATATCAGGTAAGGGAAACACTACCTCAAAACCCCGGCAAAGTTTTAATAAAACTTTTTCAAAAGAAAAAGTCGGGGATTTTCTAAACTCTTTCAACTCTTTAATATTACTTGTCTTTTTATATTATCAATATAATAATGCTTTTGTCATATGATGTGATTGAAATCTCATGTGATCATACTTGGTTTATATTTGATACATGTGCTCCATATGAATAAAGTTGGTGAAATCATAGTTCTCAAAGTATGTGCACCATATGAATAAAGTTGATAATATCATAATATATGTGTTACATGTGCAAAGATTGATGATATCATAGTTTATGTGTTACATGTGCACCATATGAACAAAGATTGATAATATCATAGTATATATTTAATGTGCACACAGTTTTACCCCCACGATACCATGTCTTAGACGATCCGTATCATATATGTGTTATGTGCTATGTGGTATGTGGGTAGCATGGCAACCACATGGAAGGACTAAAGTGTGCGCTACTGGCCGGGTGGCCTTCACCTAGGGAAGTTCCTAACCCGGTACTGCTCTCCCCTGTGGCGACAAGATGAGCCATAGTCGTTCTTTGGGACGAGCCAAACGTGTGCCGCTCATGGTTAAAAGTGGAATTGGGCCAAGGGAGGTTAAAACTTACACTCTGCATAAATGATTCATGCACCATTTATTCTACATTTGATCTAATTATATGTCATTTAACTGTTTCTTTATTTGCTAAATTATTTGAACTCTACTTAAAAATTTCTGAAAAATATTATACTCTTGTTTGTTGTGCTTTCTTTACTGAGTTGTCAAACTCACCCCTTTTCCCCCCAAATCTTTTCAGATGACACAGTAAGACGGAGTCATTTCTTTGTAATGGCGTAAACCTTGCTAAGAGCAATAAAATTGTTGGGGGACTGATATGGCTTTTGTATTGTATAGTATGTTTCCCTTTTGAGATTTATAGTTTGTAAAGAGCTACTCTTATGTACATATAAATAAAATAGATGATTAAGGTCTATATTTGAAGAGGTGTGTTTTATGTAAATGTATTTTTAGGCTCAAGTTCGCGTTCCCTTTGTATCCCAAAAAAGAAAAAACTCAATTGTTAACTGTTCGGACTCATGATTAGTTTGAATCATTAAGATAAGTGGAAATCTACTAATTGAAATACCGTAGGAGTAGTGACAATAAATGCGGTGAGACAGGATAAATACAAGAGAAAAGAATTTATCAACCTTTTAATTGTTGCGAGTAATTTAATAAGAAGAATATGATTAGACACTTAAAATTAAAGAGTTAGAGTACTTACTTATATATGGTTTGTAGGTATTTGGGAGAAATAAATTCATGCAATTTAATGTTTCTGGTGCATTTCGTTTACAACAAAAGATCTAACTCCAATATGCTTCTGTTTTATAATTCATTAAAAGGAAAGCTGCAGCTAAGATATAAAGAATAGACTTGATCATTTAGAACATTTTAGAAGAAATTGCTCGTTCTCTCACAGAGGGAAACTGCCACTACAAGAATCTGCTTTATTAACGTCCAACCTTTTAGCAGCGACATCAAAGTGGTCGCTAATAATGGGTCATTAGCAGCGACTTTGAAACGTCGCCGCTAATAATCAACTATTGGTGTCGCCGCTAATAATTGACGCTAATAAAAAAAAAAAACATAAATTGTAGCGTCGACTTTTGAATCGACACTAATATGTCGCCGCTAATAACTTGCCGGGAATATTTTACCATGCGCGGGATATTGTGAGAAAATATTAGCGGCGACTATGTTTAGTCACCGCCAATAATTTACTATTAGCAGCGGCATTGTTGTCGTCTCTAATAGTTAACGAAAAAAATAATAATTAATTTCAATTTTAATTGGCTTTGAAATATTCTCATATTATCCCTGCCACATGTCATTTTTCAATTAAAAAATTAAATTTAAAAAAAAAAATAAAAAAACATTAAAAATAAGTAAAAAACTAAAAAAAAAAAAAAAAAAAAGGAACTTAAATTTGATTTTTTTTAAATTGAGAATAATCTCAGTTGATTTAAATTTTATTTTACTTTACTTTTTTTTTAATCTTTTCTCAAAAATAAAAATATGAACTCATTTTAAAAAATAAATATTAGATTTAATCATTTTAGAAAATTACTCTTTTTGTAATTTTTTTTTAAAAAAATTATTAACAAAATTTTTGTCATATAGCGAAAAAAAAAAAAAAAAAATTTGTCAAAAATTTTCAGAGTTTTCTCCTTCTTTTTGTTTATCTCTTTCTTTTTGTTTTTTCCTCATTTTCTTTTTCTTTCTTCGTTTTTGGGTGCTGTTCCGTCTTTTTTTTTTTGTTTTTTTTTTCTTTTTTTTTTTTCTTTTTTTTTTTTTTTTTTTCTGAGAGGCTGTGAGAGGGAGATTGAGAGATTGGGAGAGGAAGAGGGAGATCAGAGAAGGAGAGGGAGAAGTTTATGGTGGGTCAGCCACCTCTGGGCAGGACGCCGACACCGGCGGGTCACGGCCGACGCCGGCGACGCTAGAGAGGGGTTTTTTGGGCATTTTCCCAGACCCCAAACAATGAGGATCCGATTTTTGGGTAAGTAACTTCTCAGATTTTGATTTTGGGTTGATGGGTACCAAATTTTTGGGTAGAAAATCTCTGAGAAAGACGTATGGGTATGGGAAAATAATCTGGGTTCTTGAGGGTTTTTGGGTAAAAATATTTAATGGGGTTGGGTTGGTAGATATTATGAAATTTTCAGATTTTGATTTTTCACTTGATGGATTTGGTTTTCGGTGGAGAAACCGAGTGGGTTTTTGAAAAAATCTGGAGGATTTTTGTTGGCAAACCGAATGGGTTTTGTAAAATATTTTTGGGCCTTTATCTTGTTTTGATTTGGGTTGATTGATTGTGAAAATTTTTGGGTTTTGTGAAAGATTTTCTGTAGAAGAATAATGGGTGTTATGATTTTTGTCTATTGTTTTCATGGTGGTCAGGTTCCTAATTCATCACCAACAGCTGCTTCTGCAAGTTCTGATATGTATGGATATGCAGTTTTGGATGCATGTGAGCAGATAAAGGCACGTATGGAGCCCATTTCTTCACAAAATAAGTTCAGCTCGTTTGCTGAGGTACCTTCATTTTCATAATTTTGCATAAAAATTACTGCACCTTTATCCTTGGATGAATGGTTAAGTTCCTTTTATAGTGTAAGATCTGTTTCTTTTTATCCTTTTCTTCTAAGAGCAATAAATAAATGGTTAAGGAAATGGAGAACACAGTATTTGATGTGAATGATATCTTAATGTATAATATTCTTCTCCTGTGTTTTATTATAAATATTGAGGTTAAGAAAAAGTAAATTGGAGTTTGTTATGAATAAGAAAATGTTTGTTGGAATCCCTGATATATATACATATATGTATATATATATATATATATATATATATATATATATATATATATATATATATATATATATATATATATATATATATATATATATATATATATATATATATATATATATATATATATATATATATATATATATATATATATATACATATATATATATATACATGTATGTATATATATATATACATGTATATATATATATATATACATGTATATATATATATACATATATGTATATATATATATATATATATATATATATATATATATATATATATATATATATATATATGTATGTATATATATATATATAATTTCAATATCATTAAATAAGTAATTTCAATTTCAATATATATATGTATTTCTCATTTTCATTGCTTATATTAGTTCCAGGGTTTCTGGAATCTAATTGCCAAAAATAATGAATTCAAATATTCAATCATATGAATTCATTTTTTGTTGAATATATTCTTTAAAATTATCTTCTTCTTTTTTGCTGAATATATTTTAAAAAAAATAATATTAAAAAATAAAAAATAAATCCCAAAAAACTATAATTAGTTTTTTTTCGGATTTGTTTTTTATTATATATATATATATATATATATATATATATATATAATTTTTTTTTTAATTTTTTTAATATCATTAGCGGCCACTTTGGTGTCGCCGCTAATAATGTTTTATTTTATTTTTTATTTTTTTTTAATATCATTAGCGGTGACCCGTATGTCGCTGCTAATAATAGAGTATTAGCAGCGACCAATATGTTGCCGCTAATGATAGAGCATTGGCGGCGACATACAGGTCAAGTTTTAAAGTTTTTTAGCATCCACATAAATACTATTAGCGGCAACATTTATTGCCGCTATTTATCTATTATTACGGGAGACTCTTTGAGGTCGCCGCTATTGATCATTAGCGTCCGACTTTTAGTGACCACCTCATTAGCGGCCACATGTCGCCGCTATTGATCAATAGCGGCGACAAAGTACTCATTAGCGGCAACAAAATGTCGCCGCTAATGAGCTTATTTTTTGTAGTGTGCAAAGGAAGAAAATTAAGAGGTTATGGGGATTCGTTGAGGCTGGATCCGCTGAGACTACTCCGATGCTCACATGAGTTGGTGTATATGAAGAGGGAATTTTAGCATAGTCTTGTTAAGGCAAAGTGCACATACCTGTGTGAATAGTACCCTTTCTTTCTTTATATAGGCCATTATCTCTGCCCTTCCTTTTCAAGGTTCAAGGGATTCTTAGAAATAAGTTGTTACTCAATTTGAGATTCCCTCCCTAAATCTTTTGGAAATGGGCACATGGTGTGGACAGGCAATTTGTCACGCCCCCGTTTTGGGATATAAGAGAAAACGTGAGTTTAAGTGCTAAAAACAAACATTATAAATGAAAGCGTGCATTTACAACTAAAAATTTAAAATTTCTACTCTCTTAAACCTTTCTATTTATAAATCTATACAATATCATGAACTCCAAAAGGAACAAATCGTACTATACAATACTAGGGTTTGGCTGGTTCATCACGAACTATCGCTCTCAGCGAGGTCTACGCCCTTACAAGAAAAAGTCTTCGTCTTACGGTTGTCATCTGGAGAGGGGTGGAGGAAGAAGGGGTGAGTTCGACAACTCAGTAAGGAAAATACAACACCAGGGGAAATAAAACATGCTATAAACCTTTATGCCATAATCTTTAATCATGCATAATGATAGATTTATTCTACTCACTGATAAGAAAATAATTTCACATATAAGGAATTGCATAATGTAAAGTGATTTATAACCTAAACCAGTTGTATGTTGATTTTAATTTATTTTAGATGATTTAAGTGTTTTTAAAATATATTAAGATTTATAATGATGTTTAGAAATATGAATATGATATGTGATTTTCGACTGAGTATAAGTTGGAGATTCAAGTTATGAAAAATTGTCTGAGAAGTGTTATGCTAGGCTGTTTATGTTTTATAAGAAAACACATATTAAAGCATGATTCATAACATGATATGTATTGTTTTAGGACAGATGGCATAGCATATGAACAATTTAATAGAATTTGTAGAATATGAATAATGATATAAGAATGACAGTTTATAAATGAGAATGACAGTTTATTAAGATCCAGTATATTCTTTTTATCAGTTTTCTCTTTAATCCTTTCTCTGTGGTTTAACCCCTTATAGACTCTACACCGCCAATTCCCGTGAGCGGCGCACGTTGGCTTTGTCCAAAGGACCTATAGACTCAGCCTGTCGTCACAGAGAAGAGTCGCCGGGTTGGGGGTCTTCCCTAGGTGAAGGCCAACCTCGGATGGTAGCACACACCGACTTGCGGTATGTTTGCCATGCTACCCTATACGGTACCGACCTAACTGTAGTAGTGCCTCAAGGTTAAACAATTACTGCACATAAACGTTTTCTGTAATACTGTAGGCTCTGCTTTATCTGTAAACTTTATTTCAAAACTGTAAGAGCCGCTTTTATAACTGTAGTCATGTGCAGAATTTAACTTTAGATTCTCTTTCCTTTCAAAACTGTATTCATAAATAGAGTCATTTATTTTGGAATGCTCTATAGTCATAACTTTCAAATGCTCTCTTTTTCATTATTGCATATTTCACAACTTTGAAATGCTCTTAATTATGACTGTAATTATGCATAAATCATAACTTTAAAATATGCTCTTAATCATATCTGTGAGTATGCATAATCCATAATTTTAAAATGCTCATAGTCTTAACTATAATTATGCATAAATCATAATTCTTAAAAATGCTCTTAACCAAAACTGTGATTTATGCTCAAAATTCTTAAACAATATCATATGAGTAATAAAGCTTGGCATTAAAAATCGCATGAGCAACACTTTGTAAAATTCCCCAACACTTTTTCAAAAGATTTATAATAAAATCTTGTTGGGGTTTTTCGGTGTTGTATCCCCTTACCTGGACTTTCCATTAGCGTCAGAATCGACCTTTTACCTAGATCAAGCACAAGGATGGATTTAGCGGAGCGTTCTGAAATTTCAGTTTTAATACTTAAATTAATTTATCCTATATATATATATTTATAATTTAACAATACCACTTAATAGAATAAAACATCAATATTCTAGAATTTCACTACAACTCAACCGGCCTAAACCACGAAAAATCCCTCCAAAAACATAAACTCCCTCGTGTCCACTAATTATTAATCCCACTCGCTACTGGCCAAAACAGAGGAAGAACACGGTTACAGAATACCCAAACAGTGAACACCTGAAATCAGTCCACAATCCAAATCCCTACCCACAAATAGATAAAGAATCATCCAACCGAATATTCCAACAGTTTGTAAACTAAAACCCATTTTATATTTTCACAACCCAATTCCAGAGTTAACCACTTCAAACACACGCAATCGGCTAAACAAGACCCTATAAAACACACTCACTGCCAGTTAAGAACAGGGATCACGAATCCATCTATCCCAACAATTCCAACAAGAAATCAAGCTTCCAAACCATACATATTCAACCCAAAATTAATAGTAATCCCAATCCCATAAAATCATCAACCACTCAAAAAAATCAACAAGATTAAACCAATAATTAATCTAGTATTACAAAACCACTTACTTTGGGGATTTCTCATAAATCCACCAGAAAACCATGCTGAAACAACCGGAAATCAGTTCTGGAAGTCGCCGGAAAACGCCATGGAGGACCGGGTTCTGAATCTGTCGGATTTGGGGTCACTGGGCTTCGGGTCTTCGGGTCACGGGGTTAGGCCGGAAAACACCTGAGCCCGCCGGAAATCGGCTTCTGGTTCGCCGGAAGTCCACCTGTACCGCCGGAAAATCACCCCGGACTCCACCACCGAAGGATCGGGCATCAGAGCTCTCGGGTCTGGCGGGTTGCGGTTACTCGGGTCCTCCACGATCGGCCGGAAATCGGCCTGGGCTCCACCGGAAACGCACTGCCACGCCGGTCTTTGGTTCTGACCACCGGGATCGCACACCTGGGTCGTCGGGTCACGGCCTCTTCCCGCTTCGTCTCTCTTCCACTCAATCTCTCTCTCGGGTTCTCTCTCTATCTCCGTTTCTCCTTCTCTCCCAATCTCTCGGCCTCATCTCTCTGTCTCTATACTCTCACTCTCTCTGCTCGTGTCTTGGGCGGAAGAAAGAAGAAGAAAAAATGAAGAGCAGGAAAGAAGAAGAAAGAAAGAGGAAGGAAGAAGATACGGAAAGAAGAAGAAAAAGAAGAATAATAATAAATGAAAAAGGAGACAACTTGCTGGGCAAGTTTTTCTTTTTCTTTTTTTTTTTTTTTTTTAACTAAAGTTACTTTTTATCCTAGTTAGATTAACCTAAGTTAATCTTTTTAATAAAAATCTAGTTAACCCATAGTTAACTTTTATCTAGTTAAATTAACTAGAGTTACTCTTTTTAATAAAAAAAAACTAATTAATAAACATAGGTATTTTTTATTGGTTTTTTTAAAAAAATATGTTGTCTAATAAAAATTTGGGGTATTACAATCTTCCCCCCTTAAAAGAATTTCGTCCTCGAAATTTTTAAAAAACTATAAAGTTTTCCCTTAACGAAGAAAAATAAAGCATGCTTATATCATCTTGCCATAACTGTGACTTTCAATGTAACCATCACCATCCACATCGTTTCCATTTCTCTGCTTCAATGTAAAGGTCTGCTCTTTTTGTAAAGCTCGTCTAATTCGTTCGTCTGTGTCTGCAGTACCTGATCAGATCATTGTATTCAAAATACTTTAAGCAATATCTTGAAATTCCACCTTAACTTCTATTGTTAAAGTTCCATCTACTTCTTTTCAGAAATAAACTTATCATAGACGAAAACTTCGATCATGATAAGCAGTTGTCCCTATTCCTTCGAAAAGGGTGTAAGAAAATAATATTTTATATAGTACCATGATCTATTCTATGAGTCGATCTACCGACTAAGGTGGGTGTACCAACCTTAACTCAATATCGTCTGACAGGTTTGCGTATACTTCATCATAACCCTCGTCAAAGACAGAAAGTATACCCGTGCTCGAGCGGTGTCACATACTTGCTAAATACATTCCACCGATAAAGTCTCACCTAATTTAGATTAGATCTTCTACATTAAGAATACATAGCTCTGACTTCGTTATTCGATGCTTCCCAAGAAAGTCTCCCATCTCGTGTTATTGAAATTCCAACGCCCAATTCTAGGGAAGAAACTTATTCAAAGTCCAACGTCTCGATAAAAGACCGTGCTTAATTAATCCTTAGGGGTTGGAGTTTCTTTCCATTAGAAAATCCTTAAACATTATCTCCGAATCCAACCCTTCATATCCTTAAGTAAGACAGTCTTTAATTCTTCTGACCTCAAAACATAACTCATATCATAATAAATCACAAGCAGCAAGATTTAAAAACCAAGATAGTGTCTACCTCAATTAACTTCAAATGGTTTTACAAAAGGCTAAAATATTGACCTTAGGATCTTCCAACGATAACACCAAATAGTATTGTTTACCTCGATCATAAATTAGTAATAATTCATAAACAAGTAGATCAATCAATCATAACTATCCTTAATATCATGACAAGGGTATAAGGGCTTTAAGATCAGGTCTTATAAAATAATCGATATTATCTTTATCATCAAAAAGAGTGTAAGCCATTAATGTTTTCAAATCTTGCCTTCAAATCATAGGTAAATCTCAATTATAGATCAAGCAATATCCTTGCATTCCATTGCAAGATTTAACCTCGAAATATAAATCGGTTAATCATCAAATGTATATTTAACATCTAACAGAGATGCAGGAATTCTAAGATCCTCAAAGTATAAATATCAAGTCTGTAAATCAGAAATTCCAAAATCTAAGGCTTAACCCTCAAATAACATAATCAATTTTTTCCTTGATCATATTAACTGATATATAATTGATTCTATTGGCTACCATGTAGTATCTCTCACTTTCCTAAAATCAACTAAGCATCAATATCAGTAATGCATCGAAACCTAGTCTCCACATTTGACATTACCATTCATCATGATTCTAGTTAAAGAGAATATTAACAATATTATCCCATAAAAATTATTCTGATTCAAATGAACCTCGAAATGGGATTTAATCATAACATATTGTTTTCCAACAATAAATATACAAATCATATTTCTATAACACCAAAATTTCTTCCAACAACAAAATCATATATTTTCAGTTCCATGATTTAGAATCCTCTTAGAATATAAACTTATTATCAAAATCTGTAATCTTTGGCTACCATCATAAAATTGATATTAATCTTTTAAACTTCAAACTCAGCCAATATAAATCAAGTGGAAATTCCTTATTTAAAAATTTCAACAGTTCATCATAATTGATAATCTAGAATTCATTTAAGAAACCCTCATTATAAATCTCCATAACAAACCAAATAATATAATATCAAGATTCGCAATTCATGGCTGAAGTTTATAACCATCAAAGTCTTGCCTAACCGCCTGAGCGACTTAAATCCATCTCTAACGCTGTGCATCAACTAAATCCACTAACAATCGAAACAAACGTTATCTCCTCCACAAATCTATTTTAACTAAAACTGGGAAAACTAACTTACCAAATAAGGAAATCACAAGTTTCTAAAAATAACTCCATTTTATTCTAAAGGTCTCATTGTATCTTATCTCCACATAAACACAATTATTAGGCTAACAATGAACTTCTCAAACGCAGAAATTCTTAATCCGAACAGTTGAGCACTAATTTTTCTCAATTTAGTATCAAGAATAATTACGCACTTACCTCGCATGATAGTAACCTTACCCGGCATTAATACTTGATTTGAGCGTAGACATTCGCCTCGTAGTGCGTGATCCTGATTTTGTTAAACCACTGCATGTTCCCAGCATTCCTCTATGTCGTCATTGCAGCGAAGGACAATCGATCACAGAGAAAGGCGCTCATCCAACCAGTCAATCACACACATATTAGTAGCGAAAATAGTTGATCAAAAATTGGTAATAAACATGAACTTATCATTATACTTATTCAAACTACGATCTAACCGATCTTAATCATTATGCCGAAAGTATCAACCTATATCTAAATAAACAATTCTTAGGTATTGATATTTACCCAAATGGTTGATTCTTGATTGATCAAAATTCCTATCTCCAAATTCTTAATTAACAAATCCACTGCTTGCATAACCTCAAAATTCTCAGACCAAATTATCAGATTTTATCAAACCCTACAAATTAAAATACCTAAAAGATTTAACAATCCATACCTCAAAGCGTTGCAGTCCTCTTTATGAGTCCATAAAAATCTTCAATCACAACTGATCAATCTTCTCAAAGAGGTTAAAAGAAAATCATTATATCCAAAAATCTTCTAAGACTGTCATATTCCTTGAACTTTTGTTCCTTTGATTCTCTACATAGGTACTATGACCTTTTTCTTATCCTGCATAAATACTATTATCCTCATAGGTCAATGGATTCAGCCTTAACCTCAATCCAATTCAATTATGCCATTGATCAATCCTCAAATATGATAATTAGAGCATTTCTCAATCTTAAGATCTTCCGAAAGATTCATCTTATCATATGGATTATCTTATCCTCTAGAAAACTCCAAACATTCCTCAATTAATAAATTCTAACTTCACTAAAGTTATAAGATCATAATAATATAATTGCTCCAAAATCATCAATTTACTAAATCAACTTATTTCTTATATGTCCTTAAAACACATGAATCGGCATCTATAGATTAAGTATCCATCCTCAAAAGATACCAGATTCAAAATCATAGATATCTTTGTTTACATCCTCGAGTAAATCAAGTAATCTCAAAACTTCAATATTTATTCTAAGCACATAAAATATCTATGTGATGCTCAATACATTTATTGACTTAATATCCATAAATCTGCCAAGATATTAAGCATCCAAATTTCTATAATCTATATCTCTAAAAGCATTTCATAAATCATGACTATACCTCAAAATATGATAGTTATCAATACCTAACAATCCAAAACAAGTTGGTCTATAACCGATGCAATTTGCTATTCCTCAAGAAAGATTGTACAACTTAACACTTAAGTAAACAGGTCTTGAAAACCTATTATACTTTGATACTGATCATAACTTACTCCTTAGTATTGATTCCAACTTAGAGATTTCAACCTTAATAAGATCAATCCTAGGGTTCACAAAGTCATTCTGCTATGATGTAAAATCCTATCCGCTCCCTAGATCTTATAGAAGTTAGACTCTAAAAGATCCACTCCTACAGTCCATAGAGCAAAATGCTCTGATACCATGCTGTCACGCCCCCATTTTGGGATATAAGGGAAAACGTGAGTTTAAGTGCTAAAAACAAACATTATAAATGAAAGCGTGCATTTACAACTAAAAATTTAAAATTTCTACTCTCTTAAACCTTTCTATTTATAAATCTATACAATATCATGAACTCCAAAAGGAACAAATCGTACTATACAATACTAGGGTTTGGCTGGTTCATCACGAACTATCGCTCTCAGCGAGGTCTACGCCCTTACAAGAAAAAGTCTTCGTCTTACGGTTGTCATCTGGAGAGGGGTGGAGGAAGAAGGGGTGAGTTCGACAACTCAGTAAGGAAAATACAACACCAGGGGAAATAAAACATGCTATAAACCTTTATGCCATAATCTTTAATCATGCATAATGATAGATTTATTCTACTCACTGATAAGAAAATAATTTCACATATAAGGAATTGCATAATGTAAAGTGATTTATAACCTAAACCAGTTGTATGTTGATTTTAATTTATTTTAGATGATTTAAGTGTTTTTAAAATATATTAAGATTTATAATGATGTTTAGAAATATGAATATGATATGTGATTTTCGACTGAGTATAAGTTGGAGATTCAAGTTATGAAAAATTGTCTGAGAAGTGTTATGCTAGGCTGTTTATGTTTTATAAGAAAACACATATTAAAGCATGATTCATAACATGATATGTATTGTTTTAGGACAGATGGCATAGCATATGAACAATTTAATAGAATTTGTAGAATATGAATAATGATATAAGAATGACAGTTTATAAATGAGAATGACAGTTTATTAAGATCCAGTATATTCTTTTTATCAGTTTTCTCTTTAATCCTTTCTCTGTGGTTTAACCCCTTATAGACTCTACACCGCCAATTCCCGTGAGCGGCGCACGTTGGCTTTGTCCAAAGGACCTATAGACTCAGCCTGTCGTCACAGAGAAGAGTCGCCGGGTTGGGGGTCTTCCCTAGGTGAAGGCCAACCTCGGATGGTAGCACACACCGACTTGCGGTATGTTTGCCATGCTACCCTATACGGTACCGACCTAACTGTAGTAGTGCCTCAAGGTTAAACAATTACTGCACATAAACGTTTTCTGTAATACTGTAGGCTCTGCTTTATCTGTAAACTTTATTTCAAAACTGTAAGAGCCGCTTTTATAACTGTAGTCATGTGCAGAATTTAACTTTAGATTCTCTTTCCTTTCAAAACTGTATTCATAAATAGAGTCATTTATTTTGGAATGCTCTATAGTCATAACTTTCAAATGCTCTCTTTTTCATTATTGCATATTTCACAACTTTGAAATGCTCTTAATTATGACTGTAATTATGCATAAATCATAACTTTAAAATATGCTCTTAATCATATCTGTGAGTATGCATAATCCATAATTTTAAAATGCTCATAGTCTTAACTATAATTATGCATAAATCATAATTCTTAAAAATGCTCTTAACCAAAACTGTGATTTATGCTCAAAATTCTTAAACAATATCATATGAGTAATAAAGCTTGGCATTAAAAATCGCATGAGCAACACTTTGTAAAATTCCCCAACACTTTTTCAAAAGATTTATAATAAAATCTTGTTGGGGTTTTTCGGTGTTGTATCCCCTTACCTGGACTTTCCATTAGCGTCAGAATCGACCTTTTACCTAGATCAAGCACAAGGATGGATTTAGCGGAGCGTTCTGAAATTTCAGTTTTAATACTTAAATTAATTTATCCTATATATATATATTTATAATTTAACAATACCACTTAATAGAATAAAACATCAATATTCTAGAATTTCACTACAACTCAACCGGCCTAAACCACGAAAAATCCCTCCAAAAACATAAACTCCCTCGTGTCCACTAATTATTAATCCCACTCGCTACTGGCCAAAACAGAGGAAGAACACGGTTACAGAATACCCAAACAGTGAACACCTGAAATCAGTCCACAATCCAAATCCCTACCCACAAATAGATAAAGAATCATCCAACCGAATATTCCAACAGTTTGTAAACTAAAACCCATTTTATATTTTCACAACCCAATTCCAGAGTTAACCACTTCAAACACACGCAATCGGCTAAACAAGACCCTATAAAACACACTCACTGCCAGTTAAGAACAGGGATCACGAATCCATCTATCCCAACAATTCCAACAAGAAATCAAGCTTCCAAACCATACATATTCAACCCAAAATTAATAGTAATCCCAATCCCATAAAATCATCAACCACTCAAAAAAATCAACAAGATTAAACCAATAATTAATCTAGTATTACAAAACCACTTACTTTGGGGATTTCTCATAAATCCACCAGAAAACCATGCTGAAACAACCGGAAATCAGTTCTGGAAGTCGCCGGAAAACGCCATGGAGGACCGGGTTCTGGGTCTGTCGGATTTGGGGTCACTGGGCTTCGGGTCTTCGGGTCACGGGGTTAGGCCGGAAAACACCTGAGCCCGCCGGAAATCGGCTTCTGGTTCGCCGGAAGTCCACCTGTACCGCCGGAAAATCACCCCGGACTCCACCACCGAAGGATCGGGCATCAGAGCTCTCGGGTCTGGCGGGTTGCGGTTACTCGGGTCCTCCACGATCGGCCGGAAATCGGCCTGGGCTCCACCGGAAACGCACTGCCACGCCGGTCTTTGGTTCTGACCACCGGGATCGCACACCTGGGTCGTCGGGTCACAGCCTCTTCCCGCTTCGTCTCTCTTCCACTCAATCTCTCTCTCGGGTTCTCTCTCTATCTCCGTTTCTCCTTCTCTCCCAATCTCTCGGCCTCATCTCTCTGTCTCTATACTCTCACTCTCTCTGCTCGTGTCTTGGGCGGAAGAAAGAAGAAGAAAAAATGAAGAGCAGGAAAGAAGAAGAAAGAAAGAGGAAGGAAGAAGATACGGAAAGAAGAAGAAAAAGAAGAATAATAATAAATGAAAAAGGAGACAACTTGCTGGGCAAGTTTTTCTTTTTTTCTTTTTTTTTTTTTTAACTAAAGTTACTTTTTATCCTAGTTAGATTAACCTAAGTTAATCTTTTTAATAAAAATCTGGTTAACCCATAGTTAACTTTTATCTAGTTAAATTAACTAGAGTTACTCTTTTTAATAAAAAAAAAACTAATTAATAAACATAGGTATTTTTTATTGGTTTTTAAAAAAAAATATGTTGTCTAATAAAAATTTGGGGTATTACACAATTAGTTGAGCTCGTAGAGTGAGGAATCAGTTGTTGGGTGTTGCATCTTACTAGGGGTGCATTCAGATCCTTGATGGTTATTTGGGTTGTGGGGCGGTTGTAGTAGCCTGAGAAATTAATTAATTGGTAATTAATTTTACGGTTCGCCTCTCAATCCCACTCCATAAGGAATAAGACTCTGGTATCTCTATTACTCCTCAAAAACAGAATACTATGCAGCAGAAACATATAATATTCTAACAACAATAATTACAAATACAGCATCTACTGAGAATAATCACATTAACAGAAATCATACTAAACATATCATCAGTATAAAAGATTCAAACTAAACCTTAATAGATAATTGAGCCTCAAATGCTAAACGTACGTACAACATCACCAAAAAGCACTAATTATCATGAGTGGTCTTCAATATCTTGCAATAAGTCCTCAAGCATTAAACAGATCGATATCACTAGGCTAATCAGCCGCATTTGCCTGGAGGTTCAACTCAAATCCGACATCTAAAGGTAGTCACAACTATGAAACAACACATATTTCATAGGTGAAAAAGATACAAGTGTAAGTCTACGACTTAGTAAGTAATAATACACATGGTGCACATGTTATAATTTGGTGAACTGAAATGTTTAAAATATAAATCACATGCACCAATGTAAATTTATAGTTCGTTATTTGATAAAAAGATCATGAATGCAATATAGATAAAGTATATGTAGTAATAAAAGAATCATGTCATAGTTAAACTCCATATAGTCTACTCGAGAAATTAACCCCTTCCCGCAAAGTTGGCGCTATCCCAAGGGACCTGTAATACAATACTAGTTCCTCGTAGATTGTACGCTAGCGTCCATCAATTGTAGCTCGAAAGAGTCCGACCTCGGATGTCCCACACTGCTAATGATGTACGTCTAAAGTGACCACTAATTAAATACTGGGATGTACGTGAAGGCCAAACATAAATAAATAAATAAAAAATAAAAAAATAAAAAATAAAAAAAAAAAAAAAAAAAAAAAAAAAGCGCCTTTGACCATAGCGTTAACCTGTACAGTAAGTCCATGATCGTTATCCCGCACGTCCCAGTGTACCCTGTCATACGATGCAATCATTTTTCACTGTCTTTTATATGCTTGTATTTACAAAGTACATCATTTTCATTTTCCTATTAATTAATCACTAATTTTCACAAAGTAGAGTTCACAATTGTCTAAAAGGTATTTCATGTGAGTTGTAAACATGTAAAAGAGAATATATGAAGGGCATGTATCGAGAGAAGTTAAAAGTGATGTCTCAAACATTGTGGATTCAAAATGTAATTAACTTTAATCGTGCACTTGTTCTACCTCAATTATCACTTCGTGACAAAAAAAGAAAAAGGAGAAACAGCATATAAGAAAGAATTTTGATTCATTAAAGTTATTGATATGGTGTTACAAGAAGGGAATAATGGCAAGCTCTATCTGAACCATCTAATGATTCATTATTGGAAATTACAAATATCATTCTAGTTATTTTCCCACTAGAACTTTTTCTGAAGATAATTAATCACGTTTCTGTCTAGTTGGAAGGCCCTGGCGAGAACATCAGGATTGATTGGAGGATTAGATCCAAAGACTGCATTTGCTATGGTGATGACCCCAGGATTTTGGCTGCTGAGACCGGCAATGGCTACGGCATTGGTATGCCCAGTATTAAACTGGAAGTGAATGAGACCAATTGGGAAGACAAAGACGTCTCCAGCGTTAAGAACTTTGGTGAAGAGACGGTTATCTGTGTTGGATGTGACAAAGCCAACTAATAGAGTACCCTCTAGGACTACAAGGATCTCGGTTCCACGAGGGTGAATGTGGGGAGGATTTAGGCTGTATGGTGCAAAGTCAATCCAAGCCAAGGATATGCCTAAAGTGTTGAGGCCTAGTATTTTGTCCATATTGAGGAGAGTGACCGTCGATCCAAGTGGATTTGACGTGTCTCTGGGAATGTTTAGTCCGGAGAAGAAGAAATCATTGGTAGAGACAAGCTTGGAGTCCTTGCAGAACTTTCCATTCACAAATACTGCATGGAGAAGGAAAAGCAGGTATATAAAAAGAATCGAGCAAAAATACAGTATTATGGACAAATGCTTCAAATGACTTCATACCTCCAGAAGCATAAAATATGTTTTGAATGATTTCAAAGTGTTGCATAAAATGCTGTATTTGTTTAGTTTTAAGAGAATGTGATTTAGCAAATGCATGATTTTAGCGTGATACAGTAGTGAAATATATACTGGTCAAGCACGGAACATTGAGCATGTAGTATAGAGCATACATACCAGCAGTATCAGTATATCAGCAGCATAACAGTATTAGCAGTATCAGTATCAGTATCAGTAGCATAACAGTATCAGTACCAGCAGCATAACAGTATCAGTATCAGCAGCATTTTTAGCCCCAGTTCATGCATAACATATATAACATTGTTTTATGAGTGATGTTTTTATTCTATGAGTAATTTTGCTAGACGTATTGGTATGCATAAGAGTCTTCATGAAAGATCTTATGTATATTTTTATCGGATGGTCACATGTGTTAATAGCATACATTGAACTTGAAAGTACATGGATACATGACTGCCCAAGTGCGAGTAATGGCATGTCTATGAGTAGGAAGGTTGACTGTTCTTGTTCATCAGGAAAGACGTGTTAGCATGATTGAGTTTAACTCTGGTGCTCTCATGATCTACTGCAGTCAAGGCACGAAGCTGGAATACGATTAGAGATGGTGTTGCGAGTGTTTTGTTGAAGGATGTTATCCTAGTATAGAAAAGTAAGATGCCATGTTCTTTGCTTAAGACTTATGTGTATACGTGATATCTGTGATGGAGTGATCGTGTGCACATATGTCTGAGCGACCAATGAAAAGTATTATCATAGAGGGGTCTGTATGTGGAAACTTCCAAGGAGGGATGACTGGAACTTCTACATATTTTCCCAGCTATTTAGTATATTTTAAATGTTTTTTGAATAGTCGGTGTTTGCTACATTAGCTGTTAGTAAATTGTGGCTAATATAGTGTTTGCACGACTAAAAATAAAATAGAGGTTGGTTCTTTGTGAAAACTCAGTTAGTCTTATACCACTGAGGTCTTAGTATGTTTCATGCTAAGGCGGTGAACTCATTCTTTCACCTATGTGGATGTGGATACCACCATAACTGTGTAGATAATGTTTCTTTGGCTGCAGGTACTTCGATATAGTCGATGGGTCGGTAGCAGTGTGCTTGGGATATTGTGACTGAAGCTCACCGCGACGATTGTAATTGTCGGACCACGGGTTGTCCACTGTTTTATAGGTTTGGTATTGCTTGTGACGTTTGTGTCACATATTCTTTGTAAAGCCATAGTTGTTTTGTAAATAATGTGTTAATAAGACTCATACAGATAGACGTTAAATGACTCTTTGATGTAATTAATTTGTGATAGATGTACAAGTTGTAATTTCCGCTATTCAGATTTATGTTTTCCGCTGCATAGATAGATATATGTCATACTATGATTATCAGGTACATGTTATGGGGCATGTGCCATATGTTGGCTGTCGCTACGTGCCACTGCGATGACTCGTTTTTACGTTTTGTAAAAAAAAAAAAAAAAACGGGTCGTCACATCCACCAACCAAGACCTTGAGGATAGGCCGTGGCCCTCACGCGCGGGTCCATGGAGTAACCTCCCTGGCACGTGATGGCCACGCGCCGAGCAGGACAAACTGATGCGGCCATGGCTTGGGGCTACGCGATCGGAAGACGCCGGCGACCACCATGAAGAGGCACGTGTCTTGTACAACCCAGCCGAAGAGAATAGATCTGGCTCCAAAGAAACAACCAAGAAAAGTACTGCCAGACGCTTCGCCGGAGACACACCAGAGAACGCCGCTCCCAATCACAACCACCATGTAAATTCATCTGCCAGGATCTAATAGAAAGAGCAAAGAAAAAGAGAAAAGAAAAAGCAACATATATAAACCACCATAGCCATGAGAGGGCTAGGGGAAAAATAACCACCACCGGTAGAAGATCTACCGGGGGGAACAAATCTCCACATCCTTAATGGCTGGGAGAGATCTAACCTCCATTGGTTCACACTAGTGAGGGACAAAAACACTCCATAGCCCAAAAATCTAGGAGGTAACCACCGCCGGGAGGAGCGAGACGTAAAGCCTCCCTCCCTCGGCGAAAATATTCAAAGAAGCCAACTCTCTCTAAAGGGGAGAGAGAGAGAGAGAGAGCTAAAGACAGACAGACATAGAGAGAGAGACAGAGAGAGTCCCATGGGTTCTAAATGCAAGTTTGATTTAGTTTTGAAAAATTAAAATATATATATATATCAAAAGCCTAATTTTTGACCCTTTGTTGTTACTGTAATTTGGTCTATTATTGGTATGTTGCTGATCCAAACCCATTTTTGACACATTGTAGGCTCATTTTTCAGCCTATGTGATATTCTTTAAAACCCAGGCTTGTTTAAGGTCCATATTAGGCTTCAGTTCAGCCCTTTATTGGCTCTCATTGTGGCCTTTTGTTGGCGTGATTTCCTCAACCATTTTGATATTATTGAAAACTCAGGCTCATTTAAGTCTCATACTAGGCCTCATTTCAGCTATTTGTTAGCTCTCATTTTAGCCCATAATTGGCCCATTTTGTTTTGCCTATTGTTATTAAAGGCTCATCTTTGATCATTGTCGCCAACCGCCTTCAATCACCATTGCAGGCCGCCATCAACTCTAGCAAGTTTCCGGTCTTTGCCACCACCTAGCTGCCATCTCCAAAAAAAATAATAATAAAATAAAAAATAAAAAATAAACTCAAAGTTTTAGAATCTTACGCATAAAACTTGAGGGGAATGTTAGAGTATATTATGAGATTTGATTTAAGAAATTTATTGGAATTGATAGTAATTTCCTACAATTAGATTTGATGGTAATCAAATCAATCGGATTTGATTACAATTTTTTTTTTTTTTTTTTTAGAAAAAAACAAAAAAAAAATTAAAATGATTTAGAAGTTTATCAAGATTTAATTGAATTTGTAAAGGTATGTACCGACGCCTAATCTTTATTTTATTTTTTTATTTTTTTGTTAAAGAAAGAAGTGTACGGTATTTTAATAATTTTGACAAGATTTAACAGAAATCGTAACGGATGGATAAAATTAAAAAAAGAAAAAAAAAATAGAAGATGAATACATTAAATTGAGAATTGTTAAAATTTAAGAGAATAATTACAATAACCATAACAATTCAGAAGGAGTTAATCCGAGATGGAAGTGGGTACAAAGCACGAACAAGTGGAACCCAGACATGAGACAACAGTGGACTGGCAAGGATTGACAGTTAAGGTAACTAAGGAAAGAGAGGAAATTTATTAAGAGAGGAAACATGGTGTGGGAGAGAGAATAAAGGTAAAGCTGGTTGCTAAGTACTCTAAGGTCATTGGTGAGAAAGTCTTGGCTTTTATATAATTAATGGGTGTCAATCTGGTCGGTTTTGATCAAATTTCTTGAGACAGATCGACCAATTTGGATGGATTTTCAGTTAGGATAGTTAAGTTTTCAGAACCTTTTCTCACCCTGGCCGGCCTTCTTTAGATCAAATGATTTCATCCAAACACATTAGTACGTTGGTCATATTTTTATTATTTACTATAATATTTAGATCAAATGATTAATTTCATTGGTTTCAATTAATTTAATCGTGCACTCGCTCTACCTTAGTTGCCATGCATGTTATGTCGAAAATTAAAAAATTTAAAAAAAAAAAAAAAAAAAAAAAAAAAAACCAAAAAAAAAAAGAAAAAGAAAAAACAAAAGAAGAATAAATAAGTAACCATTGTATTTCAATATAATTGAATACTGCTATGACATTACAAGAATGGAAATATGGCAAACTTTATTCAAACCATCTAACGGTTCATTGTGGCTATTACATACAGTCATTTTCTAACTGAACTGTTTCTGAAGATACTCAACTACATTCTTGTCCAATTGGAAGGCCTTAATGAGAACATCCGGATTGATAGGAGGATTGGATCCAAACACATTATCTGCTATAGTGATGAGCCCAGGATTCTGGCTGCCGAGAAAGGCAAAAGCAACAGCATTGGTATTTCCTACATTAAATTCGAAGTGAATGAGACCAATTGGGAAAGCGAAGACATCTCCCGCGTGTAGAGTTTTGGTGATGAGGCGGTTATCTGGGTTGGATGTGATGAAGCCAACGTACAAACTACCCTCTAAGACTACTAAAATCTCGCTAGCACGAGGATGAATGTGGGGTGGAATTAGGCCATACGGTGCAAAGTCTAAGCGAGCTAAGGATACACCTAGTGTATTGAGGCCAAATATTTTGTCCACAGTCAAAAGAGTGACATTCGACCCGAGTTGATTTGCAGTGCTCCTAGGAGTGTTTAGCCCCAAGAAAAAGAAATCATTGGCATTGGCAAGCTTTGGGTCCTTGCAGAACTTTCCATTCACAAATACTGCACAGAGAAAAGTTTGTTAATGTCACGCTAGATACTAGCAGAATTACATTGATATGTAGATCCCATAGATGAGATAAAACAATCCAGATGCATCAAAAGAACATAATACTAATAAGAAGAAGAAGAAGAAGAAGAATGTGTACATACCAGCATCGGTGGAAGTGTTAACTGCGACGCAAAAGTCTTGCAGAGGAGCAGGGTCATAGGCAGAGGCAAGGGAGCATGCCAAAGCCACGAGTGCCAAAGCTACAAGGTGATTAGGAACCCCTTTCATCCTTATTTGTGGTTATGATCTTTTGCTTCTGTATTTGCTGAATTCTTGCTTTTGTGAGGAGTGAGAGATATGTTGCATGGGAGCATGTCTATTTATAGCGGAGAGTCAATGAACCGGTCTATATATATTTTTCACTAGATGAAGCCTCGAAGACTTTGTACGTAAGTTACCCATTTTTTATTTAGAGGGTGAACCGGCCGTTATTAATTTAACCAGTTAATTTGCACATATATATTAGAAATATATGCAGCCAGATCCGACCACTTCAAATAATGGAATATTGGTTTCTCCAAGCCGGCCGCCAAAGCCTTAAAGTGAAGGTATACTTGACCCTGTCCCATTAAATTATATACGAAGCTGCGAAATGCATGTTTGCTTGTATGCCATGATCACTTTTAATTACGATCGAGCACTTAATCATGCATGTTTCGAGTCGTGAAATTATTAAATGATTTTATGCATTAATTCCAGGAAAATGTAGATGTTGAAACAGCTAGCGTGAAATCCTCAAGTCAAATGATTTGATCTTATCTCTGATAATTAAGCTTATAATCTTTTGCTCTTCTAGAAAAAGCTCTCCTACGTACATAACACCTAATCAAATAAGTGTTCCTTTATTTCCCAATATATCATTGCAATGTAGTGTAGAAGATGAGGTTTAATTTCGAAAGCCATTGCGCGTCGGAACAAATTTCATAACAACGTTCGAAAAAGCCCTTGATATTTTTATTATATTTAAATTTTAAAAATATTTTCGACCAAACATCATGGGAAAGAATTGTAATCATATATCATATTATATCATTTATATGTATATGAATTAAATACGTTTGAACCACTTGTGGTTTAACTCCTCTTATTTATTTATTTGTTTTTTTGTTTTTTTCGGCCCATGTAGTTCATTTTGTATTGTAGATGGTACCTCGTTTATGACTAAAGATTGAGATGGTACTTTCATTCAACTTCCGTCTAAAAATTGACGGAAATCCATGTCAACACCTTTAAGAAGCTAACACGCGTCTTATGCCTAAAAAAAATATTAAAAATAATAAAAACTTCAAAAAAAAAAAAGCTTTAAAAATTAAAAAATAAAAAATGAAAAAAATAAAAAATAAAAATAGGAGGGTTGCCTAAGCCATGCACCCCCATGGCCCTTGATGAGCCACCCCCAAAGAGTAAAATCGGGGTGGCTGAAACCACCCCTGTGTGGCCTGAGACTGGGTTTGGCCACCCTAGACCAGGTGGTCAGGGGGTGGTCAAACCACCCCTATGGCTCTTGGAGGTGATTCGGCCACCCCCAAGGACCAAACCCTTAACCCCCCCTCCCCCCTTCTTTTTTTTTTTTTTCTTGTTTTTTTTTTTTTTTGCTCTCTCTCTCTCTCTCTCTAGCCTTGTGGGGTGGGTAAACAACTCTCAGGCCAAATGGGGAAGGCTTGAGGCTCTTGGGGGTAGCCGAAACCACCCCCATTTTCTCTTTGGGGTGGTAAACCAGCCACCTCCTAATTTTATTTTTTTTCAATTTTTTAAAGCTTTCAATTTTTTTAAAATTTTTATTATTTTCAAATCTTTATTTTTTTAATTTTTAATTAGGCATATTACACATGTCAGCTTCTTTGAAGTGTTAACGTGTACTTCCGTTAATTTTTGAACGAAAATTTGAACGGAGGTACCATCTCCGTCTTTCGCCATAACCAAAGTACCATCTGCGATACGAAATAAATTACTGAGAACAAAAAGTAAAAGTGTTAAACAACAGGGGGCAAAAACATATTTAACCATATATATATATAAACCGAATCCTTCTTTAGAGTAGCCTAAAATTGCGACACGTAGCGTAAAGCCATAATTTTTAGTTGCTAAACGGGTCCTTTTAAGTACTCAACTTCCTTTAGCAAAAAATGAAGCATGAATTGTATTTTTTTTAAGTCGTTTAATAAAAAAACAAAAAGTATCACGCGCGTGAATTACTCACATCCTTTTAAAAAGGATCAGATTCACGTCGTTTGAACTGTTTAAAACGACGCCATTTAAGACAACTTTTATATTAACGTCGTTTACAGTTAGAAACGACGTGAACCCATTTTTCATAACTCTCTCTCTCTCTCTCTCAGGAATTCTGCTTGCCTCCAACGAAGCAGCTTCTCTCCATTTTCAATCGATTAGGTGCATTAATGTTTACTCAGTTTTTCACTCAATATTCTTTTTGTTTGTCCTTCCCTATAGATGTGCTGAGAATGAGTTGTAAGAGTCCGGAATGACTAGTGTTAGAGATAGACATGAACTCTCTGTATTTACTTTCTTATCTTTAATAAGTGCTTGTTTGGCAGAGAGTTTTAAACTTATTTTGATTAATGTTCTCTTGGGTTATATTATTTATTCTTGGCATTTCTTGTAATTTTCTGTGCCTTTGAGTCCAGTTAGTTAACTAGCCCAACCCTAGGTTTTGCATGGTACATTAACTCTCTAGATTATCACAATTTAGAGTCATATATATATATATATATATATATATATATATATGACGATGCTTGATTATAAAGTCAACTAGTAATGGTGGATTATAATTCCTTTTCTACTATTCAAGATGCTTGATTTAAAGTTAACTAGTAATGGTGCATTCATAAATAGTGATACGTATAATTAGCAAGCATTAATTGCCACAAGATGATTATTGTAGTATATTTCAGATGAAGTACACATTGAGTCGTTGGTGTATATGGAGAGGAAATTTTAATTAGGACAGTCTTGTTAAGGCAAAGTGTATAAGATGAGCGTTAGAAAGCCATTGCACGTTACAACAAATTTCATATTATCATTTGAAAAAGCTACAAATATACTCATTATTATTAAATTTCAAAAATATTTTCGACTAAACATTTTTGAAAAGAATTGTGAAAAATAATATCATTCCGCTTTGGGTTTGGATTTTCTAGAGCCTCACCAGGGACAGAGAAGTCCGATCCACTCATGTAGGCCAATAAAACAACCAATAACCAAAGCAAACTCAATATATAGAAGTCCCATATTGTTTTCTCCTTCTCCAACCAAAGCGAACGTACAACTAACATGATTAGCTCTCTTTGAAATACTACAATTAGACAAACTCAATATATGCCGAGTGAGGAGAAGTCCTCCAACGTACCATCCTGATTCGCCACGCTGTGTCAACGTTGCCTGTGACACATGGCCAGTAGCTAGTTAGCCACGTGGATGATCCCATCCAAGTGGCTAACTGCAAGTGAAAAAAAAATAAAAATAAAAAATAAAAAAATAAAAATTGTAGTGTGAACACGTCTCTCCACCAACTAGTAACCTAAGACTGCATATATACAATCGCTTTTTAGGCGCATGCTGCTTTAAAAAAGGTGGCAAAATATTCTTCAACAACAAGAATTAATGGAAGAAGCCCATCCAGGTAATTGATTGTTTTCCTTTTAATAGTTTATCCTAAAAAATACTTCGTTAGCAATTGTCTATTTATTTTCATTAAAATATCGCTAAAAACTGTGACTACTTTGTCCATAAAAAGGGCAATAAATTTTTTTCTGACATCTCAATTTCAGGAGGGTTATGTACGTAATGTTTCCACTTTAAGTAATTTTCTAGGTACGATTCTCATGTTTGACTTTGAACTATATATATAAGATTGATCGAGTTGGTTTCACTAATTTCAATTCGATCAAATCTTACTACTTCAAATTTTATTTTAGTTAATACTTGGTATTGTATTCGATCTTGAGGAAATTATTATACTAATAAATACGTTTTTATTACACTAAATTCAGCTCTGGTGCTTTTTCCAATTGAGCTTTGGTCAATGGATTGGTATCCTGGAATTTTTCCACATGACAGCAAAGACTTCAAGTTTATTTTATTTCTATTTGCTTTACAAAAATAAAAGAAAAAGTTTACAAATTTTGGATTAAGATGAAATTTCAGCAAAATGTTTATTGATGAATGCTCTTTTCTAAGTGACTATTTGTTTAAGCTTTTGCTAATCAGAGAGTTTGGATCGATCGAGGTGACAAATCATGTCTTTTTTGAGATTTGATGTAAGCCCTTTATCAGATGCGTTAATTAAAATGTTTTTTATTCATATATTTAAATTAGCTTTAATTTACTTGATGCTTACATACCTCTCTTGATATTCTTAATTAATAGCTTTTATTTTGTGTCAACTTTTGTCTTTCAGTTTGTCTGTTAGCGATCATATGATATTTGAAAAGCTTTTTAAATTTGTGAATCAAAGCGACAGTTTTATTAAGATATATTACCAAAAAAAAAAAAAAAATTATAAAAGATTAAATTATAGTAAATAATTTAAATTATTATAATATTAAGTATTCTTAAAATTAAATTATAATAATAAAAAATATACGCATATAGTGAGGGATATAAGCTAGTAATTAAAGATTATGTAAAGATATTAAACCTGCTATTAGTTACCTTTTGAATCCGCTCTCGCTTCTTTTTTATTATTCATTTATTTCAATGTTTATTAGTTTACTTTTTTAGAAAAGAGGAAGCAAAGGGCATGTATCGAAAGACGTTATATAGAAGTGATATCTCAAACGCTTTGTGGATTCAAAATGTTATTAAGAATTCTTTTTCTTTTTTTTTTTCTTTTAAAGTAAAAAATGTTGTTAAGATTAATTGTGCACTTTTACTACTTTAGTTACCACGCATGCTACGTCTAAAAATAAAAAAGAACAGAAAAGATCGAATATGAGTGTGCATAAGCAACCATTTTATTTCATTATAATTATATATTATTACGATGTTACAACAAGGAAAACATGTCAAACTTATTCAAATCATCAAACGGATCATTATCGCTATTACATATATATAATTCTCTAAGTACTGAATTTTTTCTGAAGAGACTCAACCACATTCTTGTCCAATTGGAAGGCCTTGGTGAGAACATCCGGATTGATAGGAGGATTGGATCCAAAAACATTCTTTGCTATGACAATGAGCCCAGGATTCTGGCTTCCGAGACCAGCAAAAGCAACAGCATTGGTCTTTCCTACATTAAACTGGAAGTGAATGAGACCAATTGGGAAGACGAATACGTCTCCTGCGTTTAGAGTTTTGGTGATGAGACGGTTATCCGGGTTGGATGTGACAAAGCCAACTAACAGAGTACCTTCTAAAACTACTAAAATCTCTGTGGCACGAGGATGAGTATGGGGTGGATTTAGGCCGTATGGTGCAAAGTCTATACGAGCTAAGGATATACCTAGTGTATTGAGGCCAAATATTTTGTCCACATTCAAAAGAGTGACATTCGACCCGAGCTGATTTGCAGTGCTCCTAGGAATGTTTAGTCCTTGAAAGAAGAAATCATTGGCATTGACAAGTTTTGGATCCTTGCAGAACTTTCCATTCACAAATACTGCACAAAAGAAATCCAGATTCTTCAAATGACTCCAAAAGAACATAATAATAATAATAAGAAGAAGAAGAAGCCAAGAAGAAGAATTTGTACATACCAGCCTCGGTGGAAGTGTTAACTGCAACACAAAAGTCTTGCAGAGGAGCAGGGTCAAAGGCAGAGGCAAGCTGGGAGCATGCCAAAGCCATGAGTGCCAAAGCTACGAGGTAATTAGGAAACCCTTTCATCGTTACAAGCTTCTGTATTTGCTGAATTCTTGGTTATGTGAGGAGTGTGAGATGTTAACGTTGCGTGGGAACATCTCTATTTATAGCGTGGAGTCAGTGAACCGGTCTATGTTTTTCACTAGATGGAGCCTCTAAGACTTGGTAAGCTATCGATTATTTATTAGAAATGCGCCAAATCCGACCACTTCCATTAATGGAATATTGGAATTAATATTGACCCATTAAAATATTAAGGTGGGAAATGTTTGCTTGTAAGCCATGACTTTTGATTACGAGCAATTAATTAATCATGTTTCGAGTTGTGAAATTATTTAATGATTTTATGCATTCAAGGAAAATGTGGATGTTCAAACAGCGTGAAACGCTCCAAGTCAAATGATTTGATCTTATCTCGTGAAGCATTCTTCTTTTGCTCTGCTAGAAAAACCTTTCCTAGATAACAACTATATATGTACCATGCTAAGGCATTTGCTATATTCTTGTTTACTCCTTTTTGTTTTTTTCTCTTCCATTACTAGTGGTTTGTAGGTATTTGGGGGAAATAAATTCATGCAATTTAATATTTCTGGTGTTTTTCATTTACAACAACAGATCTAACTATCTTTGATCCAAAAAAAAAGAAAAAAAAAAAAAAGAAGAAGAAGAAGATCAAATTCTGATCGAAGATTTTACTGTTCAGACGTGAAGTCCATTATTTATATCTTAGCTGTAGCCTTTCCTTTCAAGGAATTAGAAAACAAAGCCACGTTGGAATAGAACATTTTGAAACAAATTGCTCTTTGTCCTCTCAATCTACCACTTAATTCATATGTTATGTCCATACCAAATTTCAAAATGCACTGTTAATTAGTATAGTGACCACACCTTGTTCGCCAAAAAGAAAAACTACAAGAAAGTAAAGAGCGTAGAGGGGGTTCGTTGGGATTGTATCTAGTGAGACCACTCTGACGCTCAAGTTAGTTGAATATATGGAGAGGGAATTTTAGCAGAGTTCAAGTAAGGCAAATAGGCGGACTTGAGTGAATATTATTTCTTTCTTTATATTAGACATCATCTTTGTCCTTCCTTTTTAGGGTTTTAGGGATTCTTACCAATAAGTTGTTATTGAAGTGGATATTTCCTCTCAAAATTTGTTTGAAATTGGCATATGGCGTGGGCAAGCAGTTAGGTGAGCTGGCAAAATGAGGAATCATTTTTTGGGCACTACATCTTCGCAAGGGTCCACTCAAATCTTTGATGGTTATTTGGGTTGTGGCCCGATAGACATTCTAGGCTTTTCTGTTGTGCCTGCTAGGAGCACGTTCGTAACTGAGCCCTCTAGTAGTCTCCCAATTTCCTTAAGGCTTAAGCGATTGGGCTGATAGTCGTTTATGGGAACTTTGTCTATAGGGTTGTTGGTAGCCGGGCACTCTAGTAGCCCCCCTATTCTCTTGTGCAATTAGGTTGATAGTCGTTTATGGGAATTTTGTCTATAAGGTCATTAGTAACCGGGCCCTCCAATAGTTCCCCAATTCCCTTAAACTACTGAGCTGATAATTAATCATAGGGATACTCTTCTAATGGGCCAGCATGACTTTGATTAGTTTGTCAAAAGTCGTGATTGTTTAAGCCATCCAAACAAGTTGTGATTGGTACTCCATCCAGACAAAGGAGTACGCGGAGAAGTTATTTATATCAATGCCGACCGCATCACAAAAGACTTTTCCATCGAGATATCAAAAGTCTATACCCCTAGATTCCATAAATCCTATTATCACTACAAAAAATCACACAATTGGACGCGTGTCTACAGTACCGGTTACTGTAGACACGCATCCAATTTGACATGTGTCTTATGAGACACGTGTCTAATTGTACCATCTTCACAATTGGACGCGTGTATTTAATACTTGTGTCCAATTGGACACGTGTATTATTACACGTATCCATTTGGACGCGTGTAAAAATACACGCGTCCAATTGGACGTGTGTATTTAATACACGTGTCCAATTGGATGCGTGTATTAAATACACGCGTCCAATTGGATGCGTGTATTAAATACACGCGTCCAATTGGACACGTTTAATAATACACGTGTCCAATTGGACGCGTGTATTTAATACGCGTGTCCAATTGGACACGTGTATTTTTACACGTGTCAAACTGTTATTTTTTTTCCAAATATATATTAAAAAAAAAAAAAATTGTGTTGTGTTAATTTTTTGAAAAAAAAAAAAAAAAAAAAAAAAAAAATCCTTATCTTATTAACCATACAAATCTGTGAAAATACGGTGTACATAGCTTATACACATAAAATTAGGTTTGAAAGCTATATGCTATATGTAAATTCTATACTTGGAATTTATGGTTCCTTATTTATATGTATATAGTATACTAATAAGTACGTAAACCCTAACCTAATTTACATATTGTACTATATGCATAATTAAACAAATTTGGTGCTATATATAAAATTAAACCAAATAGTTCAAATTAAGGTTTAGTTTTGTACACCATCTACGTTTAGAAACAAAAAAAAAAAATTTAAAACATAACAAAATTTAAAAAATTTTCCTATAATTAATACTATATATAGATATGCATGCATGTAAACGGTTTAGAAACTATATACAGTAACCTTGCTATTTATGGCTATATATAGTAAATGCAATTATTTAAAGGGTTCCGCGCTATATAATGAATTAAATACTTATAGTTTAGTCCCTTATATAGTGCATACATTTAGGGTTTATGGCTATATATAATACATACACTTAGGGTTAGGGTTAGGGTTTATAGCTATATATAGTATATACACTTAGGGTTAGGGTTAGGGTTAGGGTTAAGGTTTATACCTATATATAGTATATATACTTAGGATTATGGTTTATCGATATATATAGTATATACACTTAGGGTTAGGGTTTTAGGGTTTATAGGTATATATAATATATACACTTAGGGCTATGGGTTATAATTTAATTGATTTTACATTTTATGAATAATAATGTCAATATATTTTTCACGTGTCATTATTGTACACTTTTAAATATATATATATTAAATCATTAGCAGTTCAAAATTAGATTGTTCCGATATATATAGTATATATACTTAAACTTAGGATTTATAGTTATATATAGTATATATACTTAGGGTTAGGGTTTATTGATATATATAGTATATACACTTAGGTTTAGGGTTTATAGCTATATATAGTATATATACTTAGGGTTAGGGTTTATCGCTATATATAGTATATACACTTAGGGTTAGGGTTTTAGGGTTTATAGGTATATATAATATATACACTTAGGGCTATGGGTTATAATTTAATTGATTTTACATTTTATGAATAATAATGTCAATATATTTTTCGCGTGTTATTATTGTACACTTTTAAATATATATATTAAATCATGAGCAGTTCAAAATTAGATTGTTCCGATATATATAGTACATCTACTTAAGATTATGATTTATAGCTATATATATAGTACATATACTTAGGGTTTTGGTTTATAGCTATATATATATATATATATAGTATATACTTTTGGACAGAGAATTAGGGTTAGGGTTTATGACTATATATAGTACGTACCCTTAGGATTATAGTTTATAGCTATATATAGTCTATGCACTTAGGGTTAGGGTTTAATTTTATGGTTAGGTTTTAGTTTTTATTTTTTATTTAGGGTTCAATATAGTATATATACTAAGTGTTAGAGTTTAATTTTAGGGTTAGGGTTTAGCTATATGTACGGTACGTACATTTAGGACTGCATGGGTTTGTATTTTTTTTTTTTAATGTGGTTAAATTATATAAATATATATATAATTTTTTCTTAAAATTAAATACAAAAATACAATGGGCGACGTGTATTTTAAATACACGTCGCCCATTGGGGACGTGTATTTAAATACACGTCTCGGATTGGACACGTGTACTCAGTACAAGTGCCCAATTGTTTGGCCAGGACAGCTACGCGGGAGTTCTCCCGCGCGCCACCTGGCCAAATGCCGGCTTATATATATATATATATATCGGAAATGGGTAGCTTCTAAAGGAAGCTACGCATTTCTGATCACTATTCTCTCTCTCCCTCTCTCTCTCACTCTCTCTCTCTCCCTCTCCATCACAGCTGCACCGGCCAGCTCCCGGCCACCATGCATCCGCCCTTCCTGCCGGTGAGACGCCCTCTCTCCACCTCTCTTTGCTCGGTTCTCGGTCTCTCTCTCTCTAATATCTCGCTCCATCTCTCCCTCTCTCTCTACCTTTCTCTCTCTATCTCTTTCTCTCTCTCTCTCTCTCTCTCGCTCTCTCCCTATCTCTCTCTGCCTCTCTCTCTGTATCTCTATGTCTCTCTCTCTCTCTCTCCCTATCCCTCTCTGCCTCCCTCTCTCTCTGTATCTCTACGTCTCTCTCTCTCTCTCTCTCTCTCTCTCTGTGTAATAATGTTAAGTTTGTTTTTTGTATTTTTGTGTTTTTTATTTTTGCTGATAGTATTAATTTGTTCCTCCCAAAAAATGCAGGTACAAAAAATACAAGAATCATATATATTACAGCACAGAGTACAGGATTATGAGTAATTTTCAAAATTTGTTTCCTTCATTTTTTGGCTATAATAAATTTCATATATTTCATTGTATTTGTTTATATATTTTTCTTAATTGTTTATCATTCCAGTATTACCATATATTGTTGTGTCATTTTTTTGGTTTTTCTGTGGTTGGTTATTATGCATGGAAAATATGCATGCGTACAGTTGTATGTTTTTTGGTGATATATTTTACCATTTACAAATTTGTGTTCTTATTATCATTTTCGGCAATTATCATATTTTAGTTTTTGGGAATTCTATAAAACCGAAATATGGCAAAATGACTCAACAAAATGGTCCTCATATACAAAATCACTTTTTTAAAATAAAATTATAGAATTGTTTAAAATAAAATTGAAACAAGTATATCGTACTATTCCTTTTTGGTATTTGCTTAAAAAAAAAAAATTTGAGAAACATAAAATGACCCTAAATAAATAATTTATGAACAAAAACCCTTTAAAAAAAAAAAAAAAAAACCAAGCTCCTTAACCCTAAACCCCTAAAAAAAAAAAAACACCCTAACCATAAACCCTAAATCCTAAACCCTTTACAAAAAGCAAAACCCTAACCCTAAAGCCCAAATCCTATAACAAAACAAAAACTCTAACCCTAACCCTAAACCATTTTTTTAAAAAAAAAACCCTAACACCCTAACCCTAAACACTAAATTCATAACCGTAAAACCCTAACCCTAAGCCCTAAACCCTAAACACGTAACAATAAACCCTTTTTTTAAAAAAAAAAAACAACCTAAACCAATATTTGTTTTTGTTTTTTTTAAAAAGAACCTTAAACTCTTAAAACAAAACAAAAACCCTAACCCTAAAAAAAAGACAAAAACTCTAAACCCTTCAGAAAAAACTAAAACCCTAACCCTAAAAACAAAACAAAAACTCTAAACCCTTAAGAAAAAAACTAAATCCTAACCCTAAACCTTAAACCGTAAACCGTAAACCCTAAAAAAATACGAAAACCCTAAACCTATAACGAAAAAAAAAAAAAAAAAACCCTAACCCTAAACCCTAAACCTATAAGGAAAAAAAAAACACCCTAAACCCATATTTGTTTTTGTTTTTTAAAAAAAGAACCTTAAACCCTTAAAACAAAACAAAAACCCTAACCCCAAACCTTAAACCGTAAACCCTAAACCCTAAACGCCTGGGACGGTACCTCGTGATTCGCAGAGACACCCTTCAGATTTGTAGATATTTTGTGTAATTATTTTTTGTTCGTAAATATTTGCGTAGTTAACGAATACGTTATTAACTATTGGTTTGTGTAATATGATTTTGTACTGTTTTTGGGTAAAATAAATATTGCGTTATTTGTGGTCGGAAATAATAAAACTTGAAAAAAATAAAAATAAAAAATAAATTAACCCAAATAAATTTTGAAAAACAATAAAAAAATTAAATTGAAAAAAAATTCCAAATTGAATTTTTTATTTAATTATTTAATTGTATTTTTAATTTAATTTAAAAATACAATTAAATAATTAAATTAAAAATTTATTTAAATAAAAAATTCAATTTGGAATATTTTTTTAAAAAAAAATCGGTTTGACACGTGTATTGAGATACACGTGTCAAACCGTTTTGACACGAGTATTAGATACACGTGTCAGATTTGACACGTGTATTAAAATACTCGTGTCAAAACGGTTTGACACGTGTATTTTAATACACGTGTCAGATTTGACATGTGTATGAAAATACACGTGTCAAACCGTTTTGACACGAATATTGCAAATACACGTGTCAAACCGTTTGACACGTGTACCTCAATACATGTGTCAAAACGGTTTGACACGTGTATTTTCATACATGTGTCAAATCTGACACGTGTATGCAAATACACGTGTCAAAATGTGCAGTTAATGACTTCCACATCTGACACGCGTCTCACGCGTGTCAAAATGCACGTGGCAAACCGTTTGACACATGTACAGTGTCGTACACATGTCAAAATGCACGTGGCAATTTGTAGTGATTTTTGTAGTGTATTCTTATAGTAGAGGTTGTAGGTGGACATGTATATTCATTCCAGATGAAGTTGGGCCTGGAATCATCATGGATAAGATGAAATACGCTTGTTTCGTGCACAACCAAGGAAGCAAGTTATAACAAACTAGTATGATAGGCCAAGCATTGTGGGTTGTGCTCATGTTCCTAAAAGGATTAAATCCATCTGAAGCTTGCCCAAATCTAACATTGCGTGGGTCTGATACAAAGTCTAGGTGTTACACATCGAATGAGTTCCATGTTTTACCATCTACCGGATGCCTTAATACCTGGCTTTTGAGCTCCCGTGTGCGTGCCACCTCGTGCAAAGGTATATTGTCACATAAACAACTTTTGCAGTCTTGGCATCAATAGAAACCACCACAACACTTCATCAGTCGTCTTTTCAATGTTCTGGATGACTCATCTTCATTTCTAATTTCTTCCTTCCACTTTGATTTTCAACACATTGTACATATCATAACTTCTTATTGTCCCTCCAAAATAGCATACAATCATTACAAGAAATGAAACAACCAGACCTAGAGGAAGTAGAACCGAGTTCCTTAATTCACAGCTACCAATCAGAGTCCAACAAGTTATCATACCGGAAACTGTCTCAGTTGGGCGACAACGTTGACGAGGGGGGAGCTGTCGAAGGGGCATGGGTGCTTCGAAGAGAGAGAGAGCTAGGGAACAAGCAAAATTTTAGGGAAATACCCTTTCCGTTCGAAATCTCATAAAATATTCACGTCGTTTTTCTATAATAAATGACGTGAATTCTTAATTTTACTTCACTATGTACTGTGTAATTAATGACACATTTTTTAGTATGTTTTCATATCCTTTAAAAGAAACGACATGAATATTTTTTTTAACGTCATTTTAAAAAAAACAATACAATGTAATTTTTAGAATATTTTAATGTGCTTTAAAACAAATTATCTATGTATTCCTTTAAGCTTGAATACGGGCTCTATGCGTTTGAAGCTCAGAAAAGCGGCCAACCTCCTTGACTTATCAACAAGGTGAAAATTGAAGGTTCATAGCACACCTCTAAGATAATCAAAAGATGAAATGGAAAAGGATAGTTGTCCAAGCAGTAGAGAAATAAAAACTAATAAAAACTCCTATTTAAAGCCAATGTCGGTCAATGTACCAATTAAGTAGGTTTTTCAATTCCAAACTAGCCTGTGAGTGTACATCCTGAGGAATTTGGTTGAAAAGCCTGTCCAATATGTGTATGTAACCATTCCTGTCAGACAAAGTTACGTGCCTACATAATGTAGGATAGAATCATGCATAATAAAAACGATAGGTTTTGGTACAATAATTCGAAGAATCTGACCTTTCAATAAACAAACGTGCAATGGCAACTGCATGTGATTCCCACCTATTTGGCAACCTTACCAAATGTCGGGTTCCATAACAATGTTTAGTTAGAATTCTCTAGCGCATTAGCTGAAACTAGATGTTCGTAGGCATTGTTAAATGTGAAATATCCATATAAATTAGTGAAAGACCTATCAACTGTTACACCTACTTAGTGATTAGGTTGGTGATGTAAGGTTGTTATTAGTCTGTCGAAGCAGAAAGGTTAAGAACTCAAAAGGTCAGTGAAAAGATACACTGCTTCATTGACTCCTGGCTATAAATAGACAAGTTCCCACGCAGCATCTCTCACTCCTCATAAAACCAAGAATTATCAAAGAATACAGAAGTTAGGAATTATAACCGGCCACAATTAGGCCCGATGAAAGTTAAGGGGTTCCTAATTACCTTGTTGTAGCTTTGGCACTCATGGCTTTGGCATGCTCCAATGCCTCTGCCTATGACCCTGCTCCGCTGCAAGACTTCTGTGTTGCAATCAGTGGCGGAGACAAAGGGGGGCGGGCAGGGGCGCCCGCCCCCCCTAAATGGCTGAGAAATTTTTTTTTTACAGATATTTTTAAAAAACATTACATTAAAAAGAAGAAAAAAAAATTGTTGATGCTAGCCCGCCCCTCCTGCTGATAACAAACGGAAAAAAATAAAAATAAAAATAAATAACATTTACATGGAAAAACCAACCGTCAAAGAAAATTTTATCAAAAAAAAAAAAAAAAAAAACCAACAACAATCATTAAATTCTCACTTGCTCAGGAAGAGGAACGGTCGAACGAACAATTTTGTGGAAAAAAAAAATACCAATCTGCAAAAGCCAACCATAAGAAGCCATTAAGCCAATAATACAAATCTTCTTCTCTGACCTTCGGCATCTGCACCACCTCCTCGCTCCTCGGCAAACTGCAGTCGGCAATATCTCGCATGGTAAGCACTAAGCAAGCCATCTACCTTTTTTTCTTTTCTTTTCTAGTACTGGGCAATGGGCATAGACGCATAGTGGATGAGACGAATAATAGACTGCAGATTTTCTTTCATTTGCTTTTTTCTTTCAAGATAACTAGATAAGGGGCGAAATATGTGGTTGAGAGGTTCACGACTTTTCAACGTTACCAGATTTTTATTTTTTATTTTTTTCTTTCTTTCTTTCTTTCTGTTTTGTTGATTTTCTTTCTTTCCTTTTTTTCTTTTGTTTTTCCAACTTATCTTGACTTTTCAACGTTGCCTTTTCAGGATTTTTTTTTTTTTTTTCTTTTTGTTGACTTATCTAACTTTTCATATTTTTTTTTCTTTTTATTTTGTTGACTTCTCTAACTTTTCAATTATTATTTTTAATTTTTTTTGTTTTGTTTTGTTAATTTATTGACTTTTCAGATTTATTTTTTTTGCCTTTTTGTTTTGTTGACTTCTTTTCAGGTTTTTTTTTTTTTTTTGAATTGTTGCAATGTGAGTCATGTGACTTGTCAGGCCCACAACCGCATTTTTTTTCTTTTTCTTTTTTTTATTAAGTCAATTTTCTTTGTATTGCTTTTCTTTATTACTTACGGTCATTGCAAATTGCAATTTGAAGCATATATAATTTTATTGACTCATCTTTTTTATTATAGTTTTTTATTTATTATTCTGATGAGAACAGCATTGTCATTTTTTATTTTTATTTTTATAAGGTTTTCTTTATACTTTGGGATTGGTTCAACTGGCCAAGTGACAAGTTTCAGTAGAATTTTTGCCACTCTCAGGTATGTTATTTGCTATTGTTTGTTAATTTGTTAGATTAATAGCTATCAGAATATGCTAATAATTTTATTAGAATCTCATTAGAGTATGTGTCATTAGGCCATTAGTTGTTTAGTGTGAAAAGTCTTAATACTAATAGATAAATAAATTGTGACGACCCGTTTTTTTTTTTTTTTTTTTTTTTTTTTTTTTTTTTTTTTTATATACAAACCTAAAACGAGTCCTCACAGTGGCATGACGATATGTCGCAAAGCCAACATATGGCACATGCCCCATAACATGTACCTGATAATCAGAGTATAACATACATCTACCTATGCAGCAGAAAACATAAATCTGAATAGCGGAAATTACAACTTATACATCTATCACAAATTAATTACAACAAAGAGCCATTTAACATCTATCTGTTTGAGTCTTATTAACACTATAACAATAATGGCTTAACAAAGAATAAGTGACACAAACGTCACAAGCCATACCAAACCTATAAAATAGTGGACAACCCGTGGTCCGACAATTACAACTGTCGCGGCGAGCTTCAGTCATAATATCCCAAGCACACTGCTACCGACCCATCGACTATACCGAAGTACCTGCAGCCAAAGAAACATCATCTACACGGTTGTGGTGGTATCCACATCCGCATAGGTGAAATTATGAGTTCACCGCCTTAGTATACCTCATACTAAGACCTCAGTGGTATAAGACTAACTGAGTTTTCACAAAGAACCAACCTTTATATTATTTTAGTCGTGCGAGCACTATATTAGCCACAATTTACCAACAGCTAATGCAGCAAACACCGACTATTCAGAAATCATTTAAAACATACTATATAGCGGTGAAAACATGTAGAAGTTCCAGACATCCCTCCTTGGAAGTTTCTACATATAAACCCCTCTATAATAATACTTTTCACCGGTCGCTTGGACATATGTGCACACGATCACTCCATCACAGATATCACGTATACACACAAGTCTTAAGCAAAGAACATGGCATCTTAATCTTCCATACTAGGATAACATCCTTCAACAAAACACTCGCAACACCATCTCTAATCGTATTCCAGTTTCGTGCCTTGACGTCAGTAGATCATGAGAGCACTAGAGTTAAACTCAATCATGCTAACACGTCTTTCCTGATGAACAAGAACAGTCAACCTTCCTACTCATAGACATGCCATTACTCGCACCTGGGTAGTCATGTATCCATGTACTTTCAAGTTCAATGTATGCTATTAACACATGTGACCATCCGATAAAAATATACATAAGATCTTTTCATGAAGACTCTTATGCATACCAATACGTCTAGCAAAACTACTCATAACATAAAAACATCTCTCACAAAACAATGCTATATATGCTATGCATGCCTCAATGTGTTGCTGATACTGCCTCAATGTGCTGATACTGTTACTCTGATATGTATGCTCTATACTACATGCTCAATGTTCCGTGCTTGACCAGTATATATTTCCTACTGTGTCACGCTGAAATCATGCAGTTGTTAAATCACATCCTTTTAAAACTAAACAAATCCAGCATTTTACCCAACACTTTGAAATCATTCAAAACTTAGTTTCTTTATCAAATCTACGCAGTTTCAACATGACATGTTCTCAAACAATTTGCATAATTTAAATCTCAACCGCAAAACATACTCAAACACTTTAAATCAATTAACACCTTTCCCTCATGCATCAATTCTTAAACATCATTAATAATATTTGAACATAATCGAAACTAAACAAATCATCTCAAAACATACATTTCATCATATGGTTGGTTCGGTTTCATAAACAACATATATATTCTTATCAATCCAATACATATAAAAATATATATTTTCTCAGTGAGTGGAATACCCACCTTGGCTGCATTAGACTCCTGACTCGAACTCCCACTGGATTCCAATTACTCGAACTCTACCTTGGAGAACCATTGAAGTCTCCAATTACAACACAATCCTGCAAATATTAGTAACATTAGACTATGCTATTGAACCTAAACTCTATGACACAGAAACTACCCGCTTGCTCCCACGTCACATCACTCGCTTCTAAAGCTAGCTAGGTACCTTAAACTATTATTAGGTCAATCATTGATTATAGGTCCACATCTTATCTTGTTTATTACTACATAATGCATTTACTATTTTTACTAGTGCATTTATCTTTGTTGTTTAACGTTATTATTCATAACCCTTTTTATGGCCGCTTGTTTTATTTACCAAGTTAGCAATATATTTTGGACTCATATATATGCATATGTACATATACATATATACATGTACACATACAACACTTAAACCTAACCAATGATACACTAAAATACTTAGTATACATGGATAGGTGGGTTAGGTACTTAGTTGCCTTATTATCATATTAGCTATCAAGTCTTATAGTTTGTTTATCCACTTAGGCTAACTAAGTGTATTCGGTCTATATGTGTACATAGACATATATGTATATGATGCTTATTAATGCCAAGCACAACCCCAATACACTTGGGTATTCCATAATACTTGGATAGGTGCATTAACCATTTAATCGCATAACTAAATAAATCGGAACCTATTTATGTGTTTCTATAAGCCTACTAACTTATACTTATCAACTTAAGGTTATTTGGGTAATTTACAACTCTTTGTTCTTCTTGTCTTAACCGCTATATTTAATACTCACTCTTTATTAATTACTAGCCATCTAAGTAATTTTGATTATATAACCCTTACCTTATTTAACATATTAATTTGGTAATTCTCATTAGATTAGATTACAATTACATATGGTAGTATATTTATTAACTAAAGCCAAGTATTGTTCTTAGGCTCTAGGTTTGTAATTTATTCCGTTTCTTTAACCATTAAATACAATTACTATTATATTTACTACTTTATCCTTTTAACTAAATGTAGGCATCCTCTAGACTATGTAACCATAATGATTTAATCAAACTAAACTATCAACTCGTATTGCAATATTATACCTTGTGTCCAATCTTGATGCTTATTCATTGTATTACCCCTATATTTATTTCCTATTTAAGATTACCATTCTTAACATTCACTTGTTCACAAACAATTTCCAATAGCCACAACCATGTCAAAGGATCAACCCACACTAAAACCTTCATCCACATAGAGTCTCCTAGCCAAAAGGAGCCTTAATTATTAAAACAACTCCAACCTTTCGGTCCTCTAATACAACACTACCTCAATTCCACTTCGAATTCTTCTTCAATCAACCATCAACAATCTATTCTTAAAAATCACAACCACCTTCACATCAAACCCATTGGAATTAAGAGTTGCCAAATCAACCCAAAACACTAATCACACCAATCCAACATTAAACTCCATCTCTAACAAGTAAACATAAACCATTGACATCATCAAATCATCCATCACACCACCACCATCTACAATTTATCAAATAACTAGCAATCTATATCCTCCAATAACCACATACCCAAGTTAAGGTAAAGTCCTCACAACCAATCCATTATAAGTTCAAATTTAACTTCTTACTAAATAAAAGCCTCAAGACATAATCAAAACACTCAATTAAACAATCGGAAGTCAAAGACCCCAAGAGAACCAATCAAAACTCCACACAATCACAACAAGGAGATCAACAAAACCTTTTAAGATTCAAATCATTAATCCAACACAAATATCATATAATCATAGCCATCTATAACCAAAATCACAAACCAACTCAAATAAACCCCCACATGAACCCTAGATTTCAACCTATAAATCAAACTCTAAAGATAACCCAAATCAATTCTATGAAAACCCATACCATAAATTCGAACCCATTCAGCCATCCCCTTCAACATCATCCAAAAACCCTAAATTACATCTTCAAAATTACCAACTCTAAATCCACAACCCAAAGCATTATACAATCAAACTAAACAAGCCACCCAACCTTAGCATATTAAACATACATAAACTCTAAATCAACACTCAAATCTACAACACTCAATTCAATACCCATAGCCACTGTCGACACAATCATAGAAAACCCCCAAAATTATCAAACCCTAATTCAAAAATTCACAAATTATTCCACAAAATTATAGGATTTACACCTTGGGGATTTTCCTCAATAAATCCGCCGGAGAACGCCACTGGAAGTCGCCGGAAACTGCTCACAGATGGTCGGGTTTCATGGGTCTCGGGTCACGGGTCTAGGCTTCGGGTCTGGCGGTCACGGGTTGCTCAGATTAACGGGTCTTCGTGGTTCAGCTCCTGGGTTTCGCCGGAGCTCCTTAGCTCACCGGAAATCGGCTTCTGGCCACCGGGAATCGAGTCGCCGTCGTCGGCGTCGTTTGGTTCCACCGTCGCCGACCCACTGACAACGACCCACTGATCGGGTCTCCATCTCCGCGTCTCACTGTCTCTCTTTCCTTCTCAATCTCCCTGAATCACTCCATCTCACTCTCTCGTCTCTCATCTCTGTGGGTCAGGCAAGAAGAATAGCAGAAGAGAAAGAAGAAAGAAGAAATGGAGGGCTTCAGACTAGGTGCGACGGAAAGCAGGGAAGAAAGAAAGAAGAGAAAAAAAGAAAGGGGGGTGGGCTGACACGTGGGAATTGAGGGGGAGAGTAATGTTTTCCACAACAATCCACAGCCACACACGTGGCTGTGGATAAGACCAAACTTTGGTCTTCACATAAATTTTCAGGTTTCCAAAAACTCTTAAATTACAACATGAGCAAGTCAAAAACAATTGATGCATTTTTTATGAAAAAAGATGCTGATTCAAATTCTAAAACGTCTTCCTCAACATCTAATCATCAAACTTTAGCTCCTGAGCAAGTTGCTTCTAAGATGCCAAGAATTGAATTTCAAGAAGTTGAGTTAGTTGACATTTCTACCCTACAACATGATCCAGGGTTACGTCCTCAAATGTGGGAATATCCTGTTAATCAACAGGATGAAATTAGACATGCTTATCTTAAAGACGGTCCATATAGATTCATTCCTCCTGATAGTCCTAGATATCCGTTTTCAGGAAAAGGAAAAAATCGTCGGAGATTTCAATCATCTTGATATAAAATGTTTCCTTGGTTAGAATACTCTCCTACAAAAGATGCTGCTTATTGTTTACCCTGTTATCTATTTTGTAAAAAGCCAACGGGACGGTTTGGAGCTAATGCATTTACTATTGACGGATTTCGTAATTGGAAGAAGGTTAATGATGGTATGAATTGTGCTTTTTTGGTCCATATGGGAAATGGGCCATGTTCACCTCATAATAATGCTGTTAAGTATTGTGACACTTTGATGAATCAATCTCAACATATTGATAAGGTGATAGATAAGCAAACTTCAGAAGAAAAAATGAACAATCGATTGCGATTGAAGACTTCAATTGATTCTATTTGGTATTTAATATCTCAGGGATGTGCTCTTAGAGGTCATGATGAAAGTCCCGATTCATTAAATCGTGGCAATTTTCTTGAGTTGATAAAACTTATCTCCATTTACAACGAGGATGTTGCTAAGGTTGTTTTAGAAAATGCTCCACAAAATGCTAAATATACTTCACATCATGTCCAAAAAGAGTTTACATGTCTTGGCAAAGAGGGTACGAGATGCAATTCGTGAAGAAATTGGTAAATCAAAATTTTGCATTATTGTTGATGAGGCACGAGATGAGTCTAAGAGAGAACAAATGGCTATTGTTTTGAGATTTGTTGACAAAGATGGATTTATACAAGAACGCTTCTTTGATATTATTCACGTTAAAGATACATCGGCGTTGACCTTAAAAAATAATATATCTGATGTTCTTTCTCGATATTGTCTTGATATTCAAAGTATTCGTGGACAAGGGTATGATGGTGCTAGCAATATGCGTGGTGAATGGAAAGGATTGCAAGCATTATTTCTTAGTGATTGTCCTTGTGCATACTATGTTCATTGTTTTGCTCATCGATTGCAATTAGCATTAGTTGCTGCATCTCGAGAGGTAGTTTATGTTCATGAGTTCTTTTCAAATTTGAATTTCATTATCAATGTGGTTGGTGCTTCATGTAAACGTCATGATGAACTACAAGCAGCTCAAGCAGCAGAAATCGCACATTTAATAGCTATTGATGAACTAGAAACTGGAAAAGGAGCTAACCAAATTGGCACTTTGAAACGAGCTGGTGATTCTCGATGGGGTTCTCATTATCATTCTATTTGTAGCCTAATAAGGGTGTTTGGTCCTACTTGTTCAGTGCTTGAAAATATTATCAAAGGAGGATCTACTTACTCTCAACGTGGGGATGCTAATGCTGCTTATAAAATGATTACATCCTTCAAATTCATATTCATTTTACATTTGATGATGAAAATCATGGGTACTACTGATTGTCTTTGTCAACATTTACAGCAAAAATCTCAAGACATCTTGAATGCTATGAAGCTAGTTTCTAGTACAAAAACACTCCTCCAAAAATTGAGAGATGAAGATTGGGATAATTTGCTTGAGGAAGTAGTATCTTTCTCCAAGAAATTTGAAATTGACATTCCAGATTTGAGTGCTCGTTATGTTGAAGGTCGAGGTCGTCATCAACGGGATCACATCACGGTCGAGCATCATTATCATCTTGACATATTCAATGCTACTATAGACTTTCAATTGCAAGAGCTCAACAGTCGATTTGATGAAGGAGCAATAGAACTTTTGACACTTAGTTCATCTTTGAATCTAAATGATGCTTATAAATCCTTTAACATTGATGATATTTGTAGTCTTGTGGAGAAGTACTACTCTCTTGATTTTTCTGAGCAAGAGAAAATTCATTTGAGATATCAGTTGAAGCATTTTGAACTTGATGTGCTTAATCATCCAAAATTAAAAAACTTGTCTTCCACTGCGGAATTATGTCGAGGATTGATAGAGACAGGAAAATCAGAGATATACTATCTTATTGATAGATTGATTCGTCTTATTTTGACTCTTCCAGTGTCTACGGCGACTACTGAACAGGCGTTTTCAGCTATGAAGATTGTTAAAACAAGACTTCGTAACAAAATGGAGGATGAGTTTCTTGCAGATAATTTAGTTGTCTACATTGAAAAGGAAATTTCTGAAAGTTTCAATTCAGATTTGATACTTGATGATTTTGTTTCTCTAAGGGCGCGTAGGATGCAATTTTAGACACTTTGTACTTTTGTATTTTGTGTTTTTTATTTTGTATTTTGTATTTTTTTTTTTTTTTTTTTTTGTATTAGTGCCTACATGTTAACTGATACATCAATTTGGCATATATTTGTGAAGTTTGATAGCTACATTTTTTGTGATACATATATTATGTTATAATTTATATTTTGAATTGTTATTACCATACTTTTATGTATTATAATAAAAATCTAGTATATATATATAAAAAAAAAAAAATTATTATTTTAATTCCGCCCCTACTAAGATAGATTCCTGGCTCCGCCACTGGTTGCAATTAACACTTCCACTGAGGCTTGTATGTACACAATATTGTTCTTATTATTATTATTATTATTATTATTATTATTATTATTATTATTATTATTATTATTATTATTATTATTATTATTATTATTATGTTCTTTTCGAGTCATTTGATGCATCTGGATTTTTTTTTCTCATCCTTGGGACCTTCGTATCAATGTAATTATGCTAGGAAGACTAACTTAAATGGGCCTTTTTAATTTTTTCATCACATGTTATAAACCTTTATTACAAAGTGTCTATCTGGTGACTTTAACAAACTTTGTTTTGTGCAGTATTTGTGAATGAAAAGTTCTGCAAGGACCCAAAACTTGTCAATGCCAATGATTTTTCCTTCAAGGGGCTAAACATTCTTAGAAGCACTTTAAATCCACTTGGGTCAAATGTCACTCTGTTGAATGTAGACCAAAAACCTAGCCTCAACACACTAGGCATATCTTTAGCTCGCTTAGACTTTGCACCATACAGTGTAAATCCACCCCACACCCATCCTCGTGCCACTGAGATTTTAGTAGTCGTAGAGGATACTCTATACGTCGTTGGCTTTGTTACATCCAACCCAGATAATCGCCTCTTCACCAAAACTCTATACACTGGAGACGTCTTCTTCTTTTCCATTGGTCTCTTTCACTTTCAGTTTAATGTGGGAAAGACCAATATTGTTGCTTTTGCGGGACTTAGCAACCAGAATCCTGGGCTCACCATTGCAAAGGCTGTCTTTGGATCCAATCCTCTTATCAATCCGGATGTTCTCACCAAGGCCTTCCAAGTGGACAAGAAAGTGATTGATTATCTGGAGAAACAGTTCAATTAGAGAATTATATGAAAAAGTCATAATTAGGGGTGAACATGGCCGCGGGGGGGGGTGGTAGGCTTCCCTTTTTTTGGCCCCGCCCCACACCCCTGTGGGTTCCTTAAAGAGGACCTGTCATCTGCACAAAATGTTCTATAACAGTACGGTGCGGTTGTGGGTGGGGTTGGGATGCAAGGGGCAGGGATCTGTGAGGAGGGGCAAGTATTGAAAAAAATTGAAGTGAACTTTGAAAGCCCAACAAATCAAAGCTCTTTTTGGCCCTCATTAGAGATAACCCAGTTCCTCTATCCTTCCCTCTCAATATTCTTTCCTCCCACCGGAATGCATTATCCATTCTCTTTTTGCCTATAGACCTCCAGCTGTATTTTGCTAACAGGTACAAAACTGGGTGTATACTAAATTCATGGGTATCACTACAATCTTGAAATTTTAAGCAAAAATACAATATATTTTGGCTCTGTAGCAAGAACAAGAAAAAAGAAAACAAATTTCACGGATGTAATGGAACAAAAAAGAAATGAGCTGAGAACAAAAATACAGTAAATTCCGTGGATGTCAAGAGCCCAAAAAAATTATGCATGAAAATGAAAAATTGATCGGTGATAAATTACCTTTTGGTCATGAAGAAGAAAAAACCCAAACAAATTTGACCCAAATCGATGAGGGCTTCATGAAGAAAGAAGGAAGAAGGGACTGAGGAGGGAATCTGGACTCGGGGGTTCGCAGGGACCGCAGGGTGTTAAAGAAGATGAAGATCGGCGGAGCTAGGCTAGTTTTTGGTGTGGAAGTCTTTGGAACTTCCAGTATAAGATCGACGCTTCTAGAAAAGAAAGAAAAAATGATGGGGTGCGGCGCTGCTAGGGTTAGATTTTAGGGATTTTTGTTTTTTACTTTTAATGGTGCGGTGCGGGTGCAGGGCAGGGCGGGTCCCAGTAATTTCCAAAGGGCCCACCCGCAGCCCGCAGCCCGCACCGCACCGTGCATGGGGCCCAGAACATGGCTTGCGGCCCGCGTTTCATATGCGATTAGAGGGGCTTTTGGGGCGGGGCGGCAGACTCAGGGCAGGGAGGGTATTTGCATGTTTGCTCACCCCTAGCCATAATGAACCATTAGATGCATGGTTTGAATAAGGTTTGGCATGTTTCCCTTGTTTTAATGTCATAGCAATATATAATTATAATGAAATAAAATGGTTGCTTATGTACTCTCCTATTTTTTTTTCGACACGTACAGCATGCATGGTAACTAAGATTAAACTTAATGAATTTTTGAATCCATCAAGTGTGTGAGATAGGAGGTGTAAGTTCTCTTGTTACACGCCCTTCACATCCTCTTTTCTCAAAATAATAATAATAATAATAATAATAAACATTGAAATAAATAAATTAAAATTAAAGAAAGAAAAAATGATTCAAAAGGTTGCTTGTAGCATAAGGTCCAATTAATATCTGTACATTACTATCTAACATTGCTCACCTGACAGTCTTAGCCAATTTTTGGATCAGTTCTTGTTTAATATATATATATATATATATATATATATATATATATATATATATATATATATATATATATATATATATATATATTTCAAAGGTATATTAAGAGTACCACATTAACATTATAAAATAATTGTGATAAAAATATAGTTTCTTGCATTTTTCATATTTGTTTTCTTGCGGAAGCGCCATCTTGTTGTGTTAGAGCACTAGCAGCAGATTCCCAACAATTTTCCCTATATTTAGGGAACAAAACTATTTTTTCCTTCCCTATAAAAAAATGCCCCACAATAGATTCCCTTACATTTCCCTATATCAATTAAGTATTATTTTTTTTACTCTTATTTTATTCTTTTTCTCTCTTTCCTACTTTTTCTCTCTTCCCTATATCAATTAATTATACTTCTTTTATATTAAAATATACATAGGGAAGGAATAGTAGACATGTATATATAGGGAATTACTATTCATTCCCAACCCCCTCATCTAAATATAGGGAATCTGCTGTGAAAGGTTTTTTGATGTTTTTCATGAAATTTTCCCTAAATATAAGGAAGGGAACCAATATAGAGTAACTGCTACTAGTGCTCTTAATCCTTTCTTCACTTTTCCTCTGAGACGTACATCATACGATAATACCGTCTATCCGGATCTGGTGTGAAACTCCATCTTTACCGCCTCCGATAGAAATTTCAAAAGTCAACTAAAAACACATGCAAATAGAATTAATGAAGATGAAAACACCGAATATTTTTACCAAACCAACCCGTGGACAAAATTTTGTTGTCTCTTTTTCCATTCATTCCAACCCCGGCTCACTGCCCATCACCTACACCACCACGTAGACGAAGTGAGTATCTGATACCGGTGGCATAGGTGCAACCACCGCCTCCAAATAAGAAGCGGTTTGGTTTCTAGGCGAGGAAGAGAGACACCTGAAATTGATCTTCTTTTTGCAATAGCTCCAAGACCGCAAGCCCGTGTTTAGAAGCGTGGCATTTCTTTTCCTTTTATGTTTGTTTTTTTATTTGAAAGAGTGAAGAGAGTGTACATATTATTTATTTATTTTTTATTAGGGTATCCCGTTTCACTTATAGCCAGGCATACATCACGTCGACCGGACTATGTCCAATACGAGTGATTCTAGAGGCCCAGTCAAAATCCGCAGACTAATCCCAACCCACACCCGGCGCTACAATGGGTATAAAGCATTAAGTCTCAAGCTTTTCACCTGGGTGGCTGGCTCCAATAAGCAAGTAACACCAAGAGGATTCGATCAAGGGACCTCGTGGGAGTTATCCCCCAGAAGCCCCATGTTTAACCACTTGGCCAACCCCTTGGGGTTAAGTGTACATATTATTGAGGTTGTAAACTTGTAACATATGCAAGCACCATGTCCAGCTAGCTTCGTCGTACAGAGGCGACAATCTTGTCTTTAACTTCGCTACTAGAAATGACGACATAGCCAGAGTCAGCTAGCATTCGATTCCTATCGTGAAACGAAGGTATAGAGAAGCCAAACATCTCAGACATCCAAGGAAGGATTGAAGCAGCACTAGCTCTCAGGCCCGGCGAAGGCAAAAGCTCTTAAGCGGCCACTAGTCTCCTCAGGGGTGAAGGCAAGGGGTCGAGAGGGGTCAAATGCCTCCCTCACCTCCCAAAAATTTTCCCTACTCTTAGAATTTTTTTTTTTTTTTTTTTTTTTCTTGTAAAGTCTTAGTTGCCCACCCTAAAAAACTCATCAAGTGGCAAATATTTTTCAAGAGAATTGAGTTTCATGAGTCACACCACCTTTTACCATTTTTTTCACTGGTTTTTCAACCTCAAACCAGTTACTATAGCAGTTGCCAGAGGTTGAAGACGACATTTTCTTATTTTGATAAAACGCTTTGTTTTGTTAAAAAAAAAAACGCTGGTTTGGACTTTGGAGGAGACGCCTATGACTAAGAAAAAGAGCTATGCCCGGTCCAATTCTGAAAAAAGAGCTATGCCCAGTCCAAGAGCATGGCCTTCTAGGGTCCAATTAAAGCATGATCCAGCTTTTCATACTTTTTGGTCAGACAAGTTTATAAAGTAATAATTTAACCTTTTTTGAAAAAAGAAAAAAGAAAAAGCCTTACGCCTTTAGCTTAGCCAACTAAATAGGTTAGATGGCGGTCATGATATTTGTATATTTTGAAATTAAGACTTAGCTTAGTCTGACTTTTCTTAGACAGTCAAATGTGAGATCAATAGAGAAATTATTGTCTCGGTAGGTATATGGAGAAGGATATATTTAAAACTATCAGCAATGAATAAATCATACAATGATTTCAAGGTATGAAGACACGTCGAAGACAACTGAATAAATATAAAAATTAGTTGTGACAAAATAAATTATAAATTACATTTATATATTTTAAGGAATAATTAAACTTTGTTGAATTATTTATTTATTGTGTTAGTTATATTTTTTTATATAAAAATTATATATATATAAATATATATATATATATTGACCCCCCTCACCTAAAATCCTGGCTCTACCACTAAGGGTCCGTTTGGGTTTGCGATTTCAAAACGTGCGATTTAAAATAACGATTTTAAAATGTGCGATTTGAAAAAAGTGATTTTTAAAAACGCAGTTAAGCGTTTGGCAAAATCGCAGTTTAGCCTTTAAAATCGCGAATTTACATTTAAAATTCTGCATTTTCAAAAAAGTATCATTTTATCTGCGATTTTAAAAAAAAAAACAGATTTTTTACATTTTCAAATCGCAATTTTTAAAAACGCAGTTTCCAAACGATCTGTGTTCTGCGATTTGGTTTAAAATCGCACTTATTATCTACGAAATCACAATCCCAAACGCATCCTGAGTCTCTACCATACCACGTCCCCGTCACAGTACTTTGCTTAGAAAGCTTGAGCGGCTCAGCCCCTGTGTTTTCTTTTTGCAGCGAATTTGTTATTTTACCCTTGGGTGTGACTTCCCATGGGTTCTAAATGCAAGTTCGATTTAGTTTTGAAAAATAAAAAATTAAATATATAAATAAAAAGCTTAAGTTGTCCATTTTTGACCCTATGTTGCTACAGTAATTTGGTCTATTATTGGTCATGTTGCTGATCCAAACCCATTTTTGACACATTGTAGGCTCCCAGACTTGTTTAAGGTCCATAGTGGGCTTCAGTTCAGCCCTTTATTGGCTCTCATTGTGGCCTTTTATTGGCGTAATTTCTTCGGCCTTTTTGGTATTATTTAAAACTCAGGCTTATTTAAGGCTCATAATAAGCCTCATTTCAGCCTTTTATTAGCTCTCATTTTAGCCCATAGTTTGCTCCTATTTTTTTGGCATGTTGTTATTAAAGGCCCATCTTTAATCATTGTCGCCGACCGCCTTCAGTCACCATTGTGGGCCGCCATCAACTCCAACGAGTTTCTGGTCTTTGTCGCCACCTACTATCTCCAATCTAAAAAACAAAAAAAATCAAACTCAAAGTTTCAGAATCTTACACATTTAGTTTGGGGGAGAATGTTAGAGTATATTATGAGATTTGATTTTAAAAATTTATTGGAATTGATAGTAATCGATCTCCTATAATTAGATTTGATGGTAATCAAATCCAATTTCAAATCAATTGGATTTGATTACCATGCATACTTGCATACTTATCTACCACAATTATCATATAAATATGAGTTTGATGTATTATAAAAATATCAATGAATAAAAAACAAAATATAGCTTTTTGGGCTCTATCCCGTAGGCGTAAGCCATAGAGCGAAACACGTAAAATCTTAATTTGTCTCTATTTATCTTTATTCCGCTTTATTTTTATTCTTATATTTCTATTTGATTATCAATTCTTTCACTTTGTCTTTCTTGAAAAAAACTCTACACATCCTACTCAAACTACCACTTAATTGATAATGTCCTCACAACTTTGAATTATGACAATGTTCTCTCCAAACTACCTAAAAGTTGTCCATGTCCCCCTAAGGCATTATTGCCGCACAATAAGGAGCAAAACGCAAACAACCTCATAAAAATAAAATAAAATAAAATAATTTCTTTTCTTTTCTTTTTTTGTAAAAAAATAAAAAAAAAAAAAAAAAAAAAAAAAAAAAAAAAGCAACCAAACTAATACACACACACAATTTAAGTAAAGAACTGGAAAAACAAAAAAACAAAAAACAAAAAACAAAAAAAAAAAACCAAAAACCAAAAAAAAAAAAAAACAAAAAAGAGGAAAAAATAAAGAAAAAAATAAAGAAAAGAAAAAAGGAAACCTCATTTAATCTCTCTTTACTTCCATCGATCACATTTGCAATTATTTCCCTAAATTAAAAACGCTCAATTTAGTGTATCCATCTTTCATTTTTTTAAATTTTACCCTCCGTTATGATTTTCCGTTAAATCCTAACGGAGGGGTGTCAAAATTTCTAAAATACCTATCTTTTTTTAGGAAAAAGAAAAAGAAAATTAAAATGATTTACGCGTTAGCCAAGATTTAATGGAATTAGCAAAATACAGGCACCTAATCCATTTTTTTTGTTAAAAAAACAGGGATACAATTTTTTAATAATTTTGACAACATTTAACAGAAATCGTAACGGATTGTTGAAATTGAAAAAAATTAGAAAATGAATACACTAAATTGAGAGTTTTTAAAGTTTAGGAGGGTAATTACAATACTGGTAACAATTCAAAAGGAGTTAAGTAAAGTTTCTATTTAAAACCAAAAAAGAAAAAAATGATGTGGTGGTAGCAGAGAGAACCCATAAATAGCGACGGTAATCCGAGATGAAAGTGGGTACAAAACACGAATAAGTGGAAGGCCAGACATGAGACAACAGTGGGCTAGCAAGGATTGACAGTTAAGGTAATTAACCAAGGAAAGAGAGGAAATTAAGAGAGGAAACATGGTGTGGGTGTTGGAAATTGGAAACCACACACACTAGGAGAGAGAATGAAAAGGAAGAGAGACAATAAATTGATAGAGAACTTTGTATTCTCTCATTCAACTTGATTAAAAATAACTTGCTTACATGGATATTTATAGGATATAAATGACTCTTCTAACATATTTACATTAACTTCATTCATTTACATCTCAAATAACTCATATGTAACTCCTAGTAACTTACAACAATAACAAAAGACTTAAATAAATGTTATTAAAATTAAGTTTATGATTCAACACCTCCTTTTAAACTAAATTTCTAGTGACTCTAAGTAATGCTCGTAGCTTGCTAAAAATCTCATTCTTTATGGGCTTTGTAAAAATATTCACAACTTGATCATGAGTTTTCACAAACTTGAGTTGTACTCCTTCTTGACAATACACTCTCTAATAAATTGATATTTGGTGTCGATGTGTTTGCTCCAATCATAAAATACCGGATTTTTTGCCAATGCAAGTGCCGACTTGTTGTCAAGATAAATTTTCTTAGCATCCTCTAGTAGCATGTGTAGCTCTTTTAACAATTTCCTCAACCAAATTACATGACAAACACTTGATGTAGCGGCAACCTATTCTACTTCACATGTTGAAAGTGTCACAATAGGTTGTTTTTTAAAACTCCAAATAAATGCCGAACTCCTCAAATAAAAAACAAATCCAGTTGTACTCTTTCTATCATCAACATCACCACCCCAATCACTATCATTATAACCCACAAGTTTGAATTCATTAGAAGATGGATAAAGTAGACCAAAATCAATTGTACCTTTGACATAATAATGAATTCTTTTAGCCGCCTTGAAATGAGTTATGGTAGGTGACTCCATATAACGACTAACAAGCCCAACTCCATAGAGAATATCTAGCTTTGTGCATGTCAAATATCTCAAATTTCCAACTAAACTTCTGAACATTGTTGGATCTACCATTTCTCCTTTTTCATACTTTGACAATTTAATTCCACATTCTACCAGAGTGCTAACAGGTTTGCAATTGTTCATCTTGAACTTTTTGAGCATTCTCCTTGAGAAACTTCCTTGAGAAATAAAAATTCATTTCTCCATTTGCTTCATTTCAATTCTAAGATAATAGGACATGAGACCAATATCTGTGATTTTGAATTCTTGAGTTATTGTTTTCTTGAAATCCTCGAACATACTTGAATTGTTGCCTGTAAAAATTAAATCATTCACATACAAACAAGCAAGCAAAATATTTCCATTTTCACGCACTTTAGCATAAAGAGCATATTCATGAGAACATTTGATGAAACCATTCTTTTGAAAGTAGTTATCGATTCTACTATTCTATGCCATTGGTGCTTGTTTTAAGCCATACAACGTCTTTTTCAACTTCAAAACTTTTTCCTCATCCCCTTTGATGACATAGCTCATAGGTTGTTCAACATAAATTTCTTCTTCAAGAATTCCATTCAAGAAAGCAGATTTTACATCCATTTGATAAATCTTTCATTTATTTTGAGCCATCCTTATGGTTTCCAACCGTGCAACAGGATCAAAAACTTCACCATAATCAATGCCGAGTCTTTGACTATATCCCTTGACAAACAATCTTGTTTTGTATCTCTCGTTTCTCTTTTAGCATTTATATTTGCCTTTGAACACCAACTTTACTCCAATTGTTTTTTGTTATTTTGGAATAGTCGTCAACTCCCATGTGTTATTCTTTTCGATTGCTTTGATTTCCTCATCCATGGCATTCCTCCATTTGTCATCTTTAACCGCTTCTTCAAAACCTATTGGTTCACAATCCGCAAAATGACAATAAAGAGTTAGATCATCATTTAAATTATCTATTACCTCATAGAGTTCTTGGAGACTTCTCATGTGTAGTGGCATTTCACTAGAACTTCCTCTCGAAGATCATCACGACGATGTACTAGAATTTGTTGGTGATGGAGAAAGTGTAGTGAACTCTTCGTTTCTTGACTCTTCTTCTCTATCTTTGAAACAGATCTTTGTAGCAAGAACTTGTTCCAATGGCTCTTCTTTCTTCTTGTTGAACCTTTCTTCATGAGCTTGAAGAGATATCATGAGTTGATCAATACTCATGGCTTCTAAATCTTTTGACTCTTCAATAGCGATAACAATATAGTCAAATCTTTGTTGCAAGGGACGAAGGATCTTTTCAATGACTCGAACATCCTACAATCTTTCTTCATATCTCTTCATTTGACTTACTATGGCCAACACCCTTGAAAAATAATTTGCAATCGACTCAGATTCTTTCATTCACAAAACTTAAAAAATTCACCTATTAATGTTTGAAGGCGAACTTTCTTCACTTTATCAACTTCTTGGTAAGAGTTTTGGAGAATCTCTCATGCTTGCTTGGAGGTGGTTGCATTCGCCACCTTCTCGAACATAGCATCATCCAAACATAAATAAATAAGGGTGAGAGCTTATTGATCCTTCTTTCGAAGTTTATGTAAAGCCTCTCTTTATCAAAGTAAAGGTTGCTAAGTCTAAGGTCATTGGTGAGAAAGTCTTGGCCTTTATATAATTAACGGGTGTCAATCTGGTTGGTTTTGATAAAATTTCTTGAAATAGACCAATTTGGATGGATTTTCAGTTAGGTTAGTTACGTTTTTTCATAACCTTTTCTCACCCAGACCTACTTTTGATCAAATGATTTCATCCAAACACATTAGTTAGTCATATTTTTATTATTTATGATCATATTTAGATCAAATGATTAATTTCTTGGTTACCATGCATGCTATGTCGAAAAAAAGAATAAATAAGCGACCATTGTATTTCAATATAATTAAATACTGATATGACATTACAAGAAGGGAAATATGGCAAACTTTTTTCAAACCATCTAACGTACGGTTCATTGTGGCTATTACATATAGTTCTCTAATTGAACTGTTTCTGAAGATACTCAACCACATTCTTGTCCAATTGGAAGGCCTTGATGAGAACATTCGGATTGATAGGAAGATTGGATCCAAACACATTATCTGCTATAGTGATGAGCCCAGGATTCTGGCTGCTGAGAAAGGCAAAATCAACAGTATTGGTATTTCCTACATTAAACTCGAAGTGAATGAGACCAATTGGGAAGGCGAAGACGTCTCCTGCATTTAGAGTTTTGGTGATGAAGCGATTATTGGGGTTGGATGTGACGAACCCAACGTATATTACCCTTTAAGACTACTAAAATCTCGCTGGCACGAGAATGAGTGTGGGGTAGAATTAGGCCATATGGTGCAAATTGTGACGATTCGTTTTTTTTTTTTTTTTTTTTTTTTTTTTTTTTTTTTTTTTTTTATATACAAAACATAAAACGAGTCATCGCAGTGGCACGACTACGTGTCGCTCAGCCAACATAGGCATATGCCCCATAACATGCACATGATATACAAAGTTACATCTACAACAGAATATATATGATACCATCAAATATAGCAGAAAACCATAACTATAAATAAACCTATTATCTATACAAAAGTGAGCCATAACACAAGTCTATCTGTTTAAGGTTTAAATACATATAACTATTACAAAATAATACGTGACACATACGTCACAAGCATATACAAAAGTACTCAAAATAGACTTCATAGTCTATCCCACTACTACTGTCGCTACAGGCTTCAATCGTAATAACCCAAATAAAATGCTACCGGATCATCATCCGCATCAGGAGTACCTGTAATCATAGGAATATCTTCTACACGGTTGTGGTGGTATCCACATCCGCATAGGTGAAAGAATGAGTCCGCCGTTTCAGTATAAAACATACTTAGACCTCAATGATATTAAACTAACTGAGTTTTCACAAAGAACCAACCTTTATTTTATTTTTAATCACGCGAGCACTATATCAGCCACAATTTACCAATAGCTAATACAGTAAACACTGACTATCTAGAAAACATTTAAAACATACTATATAGTTGTGAACATATGTAGAAGTTTCAGTAATCCCTCCTTGGAAGTTTCTACATATAGACCCCTCTACAATAATACTTTTCAATGGTGGCTTAGACATATGTGCACACGATCACTCCATCACAGATATCACGTCTACACATAAGTCTTAAGTAATAAAATAGGGCATCTTACTCTTCCATACTAGGATATTATCCTTCAACAAAATACTCGTAACACTATCTCTAATCGTATTTCAACTTCGTGCCTTGAACGTCAGTAGATCATGAGAGCACTAGAGTTAACTCAATTATGCTAACATGTCTTTTCTAAAGAACAATAACAGTCAACCTTCTTACTTATAGACATGTCATTACTCGCACCTGGGCAGTGATGAATCCATGTACATTCAAGTTCAATGTATGGCATCTTAACACATGTGACTATCTGATAGAAATATGCATAAACGCTTTTCATTTAAAACACTTATGCATACCAATACGTCTAGTAAAAACTACTCATAACATAAAAACATCACTCATGAAACAATGATATACATGATATGCATAAAACTGGGTCTATTGGGGCTTGGGTCACCCACGATGCTGGATAACTGCTGTTTAATTGTGTTTACTGCGTTCTGTTACTGTTGTTGTATGTATGCTCTATACTACATGCTCTATGCTCTATGCTTGACCAGTGTATATTTCACTACTGTATCATGCTATAAAATCATGCAGTTACCAAATCACGTTCCCTTAAAACTAATCAATTCAATATTTTATCAAACACTTTGAAATCATTCAAAACATAGCTTCTTCATAAAACATAAACAGTTTCAACATGACATGTTATCAAACAATTTGCATAATTTAAATCACAACCGCAACACACACTCAAACACTTTAAATCAATTTAACACTCTTCACTCTCTTCACTCATACATTACTTCTTAAACATCATGATATAATTGAACATAATCAAACTAATCAAATTATCCAAAACATATATCTCATCATATAGTCAGTTTGATTTTATAAACAATACATACATATATATATATATACATATCGATCTATTACATATAAAAATATATATTTTTCTCAGTGAATAGAATACTCACCCCAGATCGCTTGTACTCCCAATATCCAAACGACTTTAAGCTCAACTGTACCGTAAAGTGCTGCTAAAATACAATACATTGTATTAATTAACATTCAACCAATAAACACCCTAGGTAGCATTTTGAATCGCTCAAAAAGCCACGAGGCTAAAGTATTCATATTTTTTCTAATTTTTTCAGGAATTGAAATTTTTTCATTAGTGAGAGACATGTTGCATGGGAGCATGTCTATTTATAGCGGGGAGTCAATGAACCGGTCTATGTTTTTCACTAGATGGAGCCTCGAAGACTTTGAAAGTTATCCATTTTTTATTTAGAGGGTGAACCGGCCGTTATTAATTTAACCAGTTAATTTGATCATATATATTAGAAATATATGCAGCCAAATCCGACCCTTCAAATAATGGAATATTGGTTTCTCCAAAACGCCAAAGCCTTAAAGTGATGGTATACTTGACCCTGTCCTTGCTAGTATTATCTGTCCCATTAAATTATGAAGCTGCGAAATGCATGTTTGCTTGTCTGCCTGCATGTTCACTTTTAATTACGATCGAACACTTAATCATGCATGTTTCGAGTTGTGAAATTATTTAATGATTTTATGCATTAATTCCAGGAAAATGAAACAGCGTGAAATGCTCCAAGTCAAATGATTTGATCTTATCTCTCATTAAGCTTATTATCTTTTGCTCTTCTAGAAAAAGCTCTCCTACGGACATATATAACAACTAATCAAATAAGTGTTCATTTATTTCCCAATATATCATTGCAATGTAGGGTAGAAGATGAGGTTTAGATTTGCGCGTCAGAACAAATTTCATGCCAACGTTTGAAAAAGCCTTTGATATTTTTATTATGTTAATTTAGATTTCAAAAATATTTTCGACCAAACATCATGGGAAAGAATTGTAATCATATATCATATCATATCATTTATATATATATATGAGTTAAATACGTTTTTTTTTTTTTGCCCCATATAGTTCATTTTTTATTGCAGATGGTATCTCGTTTATGGCTAAAGATAGATATGATATGACTTCCGTCCAAAAATAGACGGAAGTCCATGTCAACACCTCTAAGAAGCTAACACGTGTCTTATGTATGCCTAACTAAAAATTATATATATATATTGAAAATAATAAAAACATAAAAAATAAAAAATAGAAGCTTTAAATTTTTTTTTTTTTAAAAAAAAAAAAAATTGAAAAAAAAAGAGGGGTGTCTGATACACCCCATGGCCGATTTCGGTGGTTCGGCCACTCCTTAAAAGCAAAATCGAGGTAGTTGAAACTACCCCCAAGAGCCTTGGAGGTGGCTCTGCCACTCCCGTTTCGCTTGGGGATTGGTTCGGCCACCCCAGACCAGGCGGTCAGGGGGTGGCCGAACCACGCCTATGGCCCTTGGAGGTGGTTCGGCCACTCCCAAGGGCCAAACCCTTAACTTTTTTCTTTTTTTTTTTTTTTTTTTTTTTTTTTTTCCCTCTCTCTCACTTTGGCCTTGTGGGGTGGCCGAACCACCCACACTTTCGGCCACCTCCATTTTCTCTTTAGGGGTGGTAAACTGGCCAAGGGGATAGCTTGAGCCACCCCTCCTAATTTTTTTTTTCAATTTTTCTTTTTAATTTTTTAAAGCTTTAATTTTTTTGAAGTTTTTATTATTTTCAAATTTTTTATTATTTTTAATTTTTAATTAGACAACATATGACACATGTCAGCTTCTGAGGTGTTAACGTGTACTTCCTTCAAGTTTTGAACGGAGGACGGAGGTACCAGCTGTAAAGACCAAGAATTTAAACAAGGAGTTTAGCAATTAGTAAATCATATTTATTAAATAGGATGGACCAATAATAGATTTTAGGTGATCACATTTATATTATGAAAGAATAAAATAAGTTTAAAGTAAATAATGGAGTTAAAATAAATATTAACAATAATGAGTCCTAATGTAGTGTATGATTAATTGTAAGGTTAAGTGATAATGATATTGAATAAAATTGGGTTGAATAATAATTATTTGAGAAATGAATAAGATAAGATGTGGGCAAAATTGCAATTTAGAAAGGATAAAGGACTAGAATTGGAATAAGACTAAGGTTTGGTCTTATCCACAGCCACGTGTGTGGCTGTGGATTGATGTGGAAAAATATCCCTCTCCCCCTCATATCCCTCTCCCCCTCAAGCCCCACGCATCAGCCCCCCCCCCCCCCCCCCCCCCCCTTCCTCTTTTCTTTCTTTGTTCTTCTCACCCGATCGCACAGAGAGAGAGACGAGAGAGTGAGATGGAGTGATTGAGAGGGAGTTGAGAGCAAAGAGTGAGATGGAGACAGAGAGTGTAAAGACCAAGAAAATAAATAGGGAATTTAAAATTTAATAAATTATATTTACTATAGTAGGATGAGACTAATAATAAATCCTAAGTAGATAAATTTATATGATTCGAATAAAATGGGTTTAAGACAAAGTAATATAATTAGAATAATAAATAATACTAAAGAGTCATTGGGTAATAAATAACTAATTGTATGGGTAAAACGTAGTTAGATTAAAAAGGAGGCTAGAAATTAATTATCAAGGAAGAGAATAAATATTAGGTGGCATTGCAGTAATTTTATAGAAGAAGAAACCTTAAAATAAAAAGGAAATCTATCATGTGCCACTTGTCACATGTTGGTTGACTATGGAGGTATGTCATCTCTTGGTTTGGATAAAGAGCCCTTCTACACATCTTCCCTTCATCCCCCTTATCACCATTTTATAATAAAAAATTTGATGTGACATCAGAGACAACTTTTTAATAAAAATCAATTTTTTTAAGGAAAAGAGGGTGATGAGGGGGAATAAGTGGAGGATCTTTAGCATTTCCCTTGGATAAAAGAGATAAAAACAAAATAAAATTTGGAAAAGAAAAGAATGGGCAAGCCCATTTTCGGAAAAAAAAAATTCTCCCCCTCCCCACCCTTTCATTCACGCACACACATATCCATCTCCCCCTTCATCCTTATATCCTTTCTTCTCCCCATTTTCCTCATTTCTCCTCTCTTCTACCATACACCCACACACCCGTGAAAGAGAGGGCTGCCGCGTGAAGGAGAGTCGCCGTGGGAGAGGATTACCGGCTGGAAAAGGGAGATCCAGCCACGTTGCAGCCCAAGAAAAAGAGAGAAAAAGAAGAAGAAATAAGAGATCTGGCCATGGGCTTTTGTAGGGGTAAATTTCTAGCCTTTCTTCGTGTTCTATGTTGCCCATTGTTTATAAAGCACAAAAATCATGTGAATAGTTTGAAATTTATTTAGATTCGGATTTTAGGTTAAAATGGTAATGGGTTTTAGTTGTTAGGAGGTTATTGTAGATTTTTTTTTGGGTGAAAACCGAATGGGTATTGTTGAGAATTTCTTGGATTTGCTTTGTAAACCGAATGGGTTCCATTTGGTTTGATTTAGATTGAAATCGTGGATTTTGCTTAAGATAGAAATTGAGGGTTTTATGGTGAGTTTGGAAGGGGATGGCCGAATGGTGTATATCTTTTGGGGTTTTGGTTTTTAGTGATTTTAGCTTGTGTTTAATGCTTTATTGTTGATTGTTGGAATTTTAGAGGGATTTCCATGGGATGGACCGAGTGGGTTGTCCTCTTGGGGTCTTGGATTTTGGTGTTGGATGTGAAGAAATCTCAACAGATTTGATGTTGTATTTTTGAAGCTTAGCTTAGTGATTGATAGTTTGAGTTTGAGGGGTGTATGGGCTAATTTGGATGGGTGTTTGTGGTGGAACTCAAATCTGGTTTTGGGTGGTGATTTGATGATGTTGGTTATTAAGTTAATAGAGGTTTATTTTGGTAGCTCATGGTTAATGCCTTGGGCAGAATTATGAGTGGAGAATAAGAGAAATGACTAAAACAAATAATTATTAAAAATGGGAGTAAATGGAAATAAAGTGTAATAAGGGTCATTAAGTTAATAGTTAAGTAAGATGAAGGGGTAATAATGATAAACAAGTGAATGGATAGTGTCACAAGTAAATAAATTATAAATGGATTTGAAGGAAATACAAGGATTAATGGAGTTAGTCAAATAAACATAAATAGTGAGTTAAATGTTGAAATAGAAACATAATTAATATTGGAATAAAGTTCATAAGAACTATGGATTATTAATAAATCAATTATTAGCATAATGTTTAGTTTTGAGTCTAGGTATGTGCCTCAAGTTTTAGTAATGGATATAGTATAAATGTGATTATAATCTAGTTTAATTTGAGTTATTAAATTAGTATGTTAAATAAGATTAAAGTCTTAAATCTAAACTACTTGGAAAGTTAGAAACTAATAAGAATAAAATATTAGATGAAGTGATTAAGGTTAAAAGAACATAGAGTTGTTATGTCCAATACAATCTTACGTCAATAAGTATACATAAGTGAGGGAAAAACATAATAAGCTCTGGAGTCATTTGGTAAATGTAATGGGATGATTAATGTGTTTACCTATGTAATATGAAACCTCTAAGTGTGTTAGGAGACTATGTTTAACTTAATAAGCCTTCTATGCATATATGTACCTACATATGTTTATTGACCGAATACACATAGTTAGCCTAAGTGGATAAGCAAATTATAAGACTTAATTGATAATAATGATAGTAAGGTGACTAAGTACCTAATTCACCTATCTGTGTACACATGATATTTATGTATATCAATTGATTAGGTTTGAGCGTTGTATGTATATATGTGTAAATGTATATATATACATATATATACATATATATGGGTTAAATACATATTGTTAACTTAGTAAATAAGTAACAAGCCATTAAAGGATTAACGATGATAGTGTGACATCATAATAATAAGTAGACAAATAAAATAGTAAACGCGACTTTAAAATAAGAAGCGAAATAATTATGAACCTATAACCAATGGTTAACCTAATGGTAGCCAAGGTACTTAGTTGGCTCTAGAAGCGAGTAAAGCGACGTGTGAGCACGCAGGTAGTTTATGTGTCTTAGAGTATAGGTTCAATAGCATAGTTTAACGTCCTAAATGGTTGCAGGCACGTGCCGTGATTGGAAACTTCAACGTGTTCTCCAATCTAGAGTTCAAGTAACTAGAACACGGGGGAAATGTTTGAGTCAAGAGTTCGATGCAGCCAAGGTGAGTATTCTACTCACTGAGAAGTATTATTTTCATAAATGATGAATTGCAAAATATATATTGTTTTACAAACCTGAACTAACTTTATGTTGATTATGATCTGTTTTGGATGATTTGAGTACTTTTGAGTATATTGAAATTATGATGATGTTTTGAAGTATGAATATGATATGTGAGTTTAGAGTGAGTATAAGTTGGAGATTTAAGTTATGCAAATTGTTTAAGAAATGACATGTTAAATCGTTTACGTTTTTATAAAGAAAGCATGTGTTAAAGGCATAATTCATGAAATGAAATGTATATTGTTTTAAAGCATGAGGCATATGCATATGAACGCTAAACGTGCATCGAAGTGAGGTTTACAACTCACGGGAAACTATGCTTGGGGTAACACCCATGATGCTTGGATTAATTTCCATGATGCTTGGATTAATTCCCATGATGCTTGGGGTAAAACCCATGATGCTTGGGGTAACTCCCATGATGCTTGGATTAATTTCCATGATGTGCATTGCATAATCATTTATAGCATGGTTTTGATGAGTGTGATGTTTTTGTATTATGAGTAGTTTTGCTAGACTTATTAGTATGCATAAGAGTTTTAATGGAAAAGAACTTATGTATATTTCTATCGGATGGTTGCATGATTTAAATGTCATTGATTTCTAACATAAGGGTTATGTAAACCTAAGCAAATAAATCTTAAAGTATTATCGTAGGTGAGGTCGTACGTAGTCGTTTCTACAATAGAACTTCTACGTATAATCTTAGTTGCCAAGTATGTTCAAATGTTTTCTATTAGTCGGTGTGTGCTGTATCAGCTATGGGGGTTTTGAAACAAAAGTTTATAAAATTGGTGGCTGTTATAGTGTACGCGAGACTAAAAAAAAGAAAAGTTGGTTCTTTGCGAAAACTCAGTGAATAGTATACCTCTGAGGTCTTAGTGTATTTATTTATGATAAGATGGTGGGCTCATAATTCCACCTATACGGATGTGGCAAACCCCCACAACCGTATAGATGTTCCTTTGGCTGCAGGTACTCCGGTCATAGGGGAGAGTGTTGTAGATGTGCACTTTGGATAATATGACCGAAGCTCGCCACGACGGTCATAATGGTTGGACCACAGTTGTCCACTATTTTATAGGTTTTGTTTATGGCTGGTGACGCTTTAGTCACTTGTTATTGTATAAGCCATTCCTGTTGTTTAAATATTATGTTGATAGGACTTAAACATATAGATGTTAAATGGCTCTGTATTGTAAATAATTTGTAATAGATGTATAAGCTATGCTTTTTGCTATTCAGGTTTATGTTTCCGCTGCATAGTTAGTTATATGTTATACTCTGATTTACCAGGTGTATATATTATGGGATATATACCATATGTTGGCTTTGCGACGCATCGTCGTGCCACTATGAGGACTCGTTTATGTTTGAATTAAAAAAAAAAAAAAAAAAAAAAAAAAAAAAAAAAAGGGTCGTCACAGAGAGATTTCCGTGGAAACCCGTCGAACCCGCCAGACCCGGGAGTGAAACCCGTGACCCGTGTGTGCAACCCGACGAATTCGGGAGAACCTGTGCGACCCTTATCTTCAATGGCGAGGTTTGGTGCGATTTCCGGTGTTTGGAGGTCGATTTCCGGCGGTTCCAGTGGATTTCCGACGAAGACCTGTTGAACCACGAGGACCCCCGACCTGCTGAACCCGTGAAGGAAACCCGGTCCTCCAGGAGCTATTTTCCGGCGAATTTCCAACGACTGCCAGTAGCGTTTTCCGGTGGATTTGTTGAGGGAAATCCCCAAGGTATAAATTCTATAATTTTTGTGGATTGGTTTGATTATTATGGAATTAGGGTTTGATATTTTTGGGGCTTTTCAATTGATTGTGTTTCGGCTAGGCATAGTTTAAGAATTGATGAATTTGAACCGATTGTATGGGTTTTGTGTGGGCTGTTTACTGATTTGGGAGCTTTGGGTGTTCACTGTTTTGGATGGCTGGCCGTGTGTGTGTACCGTGATGGGGTTCACTGTGGTTGGCTGATTTGGGCTGATTATTGAAGTTGTTGAGTTAGTTATTATTTTGTATGTAGTTAAACGAACAAGATAATTACTAAAGTAAATAAATGAGTAAAGACTACATAGAGTAAACGAGCAAATAAAGTATGTGGGCATAATGAAAGAATAAACCCATGAGTATGTAAAGTGATTATATAAATAGATTATGGGATTTTAGTATAATATAGTTAAAGACATTTAGATAACCTTTAAGATTAAATCACTAGGGTCCTAGGTTGGAAAGACTAAATGGATAAGTGTATTAATAATAAGGTAGGAGCGTTAATGTAGAGTTGTGGTGGACTAATAGTAAATTGAGCTTAAGTGTAACGCTTAATTTTGAGGTCTTGGTATATGCCTCAAGCTTTGGTAGGCGTAAACATTACAAAACGAGATTGTAACCTAAGCTAATCTAAAGAGTTATTAGATTAGTACGTTAAATAAGATTAATTTTCTATAATCTAAACTACTTATGTGGTTAGTAACTAATTAAGGTTAAACATTAAAGTAATGGTTAAGATGTGAATGCCGTGAAATGATAATTATTCATATAATCCTTAGACAACGAAGAATTGATAAAAATGTAGAAGTACATAAATGTACTTTGAATCCTATAGGAGCTAATTTAGTAACTAACTCACCTATTCCTGTACACAAAGTATTTGAGTGCATCATCGGTTAGGTTTAAGAGTTGTATATGTATATGTATATATGTACATATGTACATATATACATATACATGCATACATGTTAAATATATATTGTTAACTTAGTAAATAAGCAACAAATCATTAATGGATTCACAATGGTAATGTGATGTAATAATAATACGTAGGCAAATAAAAAAGTAAATGCATCTCCTAATTAATAAGCAAGATATAATTAGCCTAATAATAGATTAGGATACCTAGTTAGCTTTAGAAGCGAGTGATGTGACGTGTGAGCACGTGAGTAGTCTATGTGTCATAGAGTATAGAGTTCAATAGCATAGTCTAATATTACCAATGTTTGCAGGATCGTGTCATAGTTGGAGACTTCAACGGGTTTTCCAATGTAGAGTTCGAATCGTGAGTCCAATGCAGCCAAGGTGGGTATTCCACTCACTGAGAAAAATATATATTTTTATATGTATTGGATTGATAAAAATATATATATATATATATATTGTTTATGAAACCGAACCGACCATATGATGAAATGTATATGCTTTGAGATGATTTGATTAGTTTCGATTATGTTTAAACTATATCAATGATGTTTAAAAGATAGTGCAAGAGTGAAAAGTATTGAATAGATTTAAAGTGTTAAGTTCTGTGGTTGAGATTTAAATTATGCAAATTGTTTGAGAACATATCATGTTGAAACTGTTTAGATTTTATAAAGAAACCAAGTTTTGAATGATTTCAAAGTGTTGGATAAAATGCTAGATTTGTTTAGTTTTAAGAGGACGTGATTTAACAACTGCATGATTTCAGCGTGATACAGTAGTGAAATATATACTGGTCAAGCACGGAACATTGAGCATGTAGTATAGAGCATACATACCAACAATATCAGTATATCAGCAGCATAACAGTATCAGCAGCATATCTGTATCAGCAACATAACAGTATCAGCAGCATATCAGTATCAGCAGCATTATTAGCCCCAGTTCATGCATAGCATATATAGCATTGTTTTATGAGTGATGTTTTTATCCTATGAGTAGTTTTATTAGACGTATTGGTATGCATAAGAGTATTCATGAAAAAGATCTTATGTATATTTCTATCGGATAGTCATGTGTTAAGATCATACATTGAACTTGAAAGTACATGGATACATGATTGCCCAGGTGCGAGTAATGACATGTCTATGAGTAAGAAGGTTGACTGTTCTTGTTCTTCAGGAAAGACGTGTTAGCATGATTGAGTTTAACTCTAGTGCTCTCATGATCTACTGACGTCAAGGCACGAAGCTGAAATACGATTAGAGATGGTGTTGCGAGTGTTTTGTTGATGGATGTTATCCTAGTATGGAAGAGTAAGATGACATGTTCCTTGCTTATGACCTATGTGTATGCGTGATATCTGTGATGGAGTGATCGTATGCACATATATCTGAGCGACCAATGAAAAGTATTATTATAGAGAGGTCTATATGTTGAAACTTCCAAGGAGGGATGACTGGAACTTCTACATATGTTCACAGCTATATAGTATGTTTTAAATGTTTTCTGGATAATCAGTATTTGCTGCATTAGCTATTGGTAAATTGTGGCTAATATAGTGCTCGCACGACTAAAAATAAAATAAGGGTTGGTTCTTTGTGAAAACTCAGTTAGTCTTATACCACTGAGGTCTTAGTATGTTTCATGCTAAGGCGGTGAACTCATTCTTTCACCTATGCGGATGTGGATACCACCACAACCGTGAAGATGATGTTTCTTTGGCTGCAGGTACTTCGGTATAGTTGATGAGTTGGTAGCAGTGTACTTGAGATATTATGACTGAAGCTCGCCGCGACAATTGTAATTGTCGGACCACGGGTTGTCCACTATGTTATAGGTTTGGTATGGTTTGTGACGTTTGTGTCACTTATTCTTTGTTAAGCCATTATTGTTATGTAAATATTGTGTTAATAAGACTCAAACAGATAGATGTTAAATGGCTCAATGTTGTAATTAATTTGTGATAGATGTATAAGTTGTAATTTTCGCTATTCAGATTTATGTTTTCCGCTGCATAGATAGATATATGTTATACTCTGATTATCTGGTGCATGTTATGGGACATGTGCCATATGTTGGCTGAGCGACACGTAGTCGTGCCACTGCGATGACTCGTTTATGTTTGTATTAAAAAAAAAAAAAAAAAAAAAAAAAAAAAAAAAAAAACGGGTCATCGCACCAGCTCCGTCTTTTCGCCATAGCCAAGGTACCATATGCGATATGAAATGAATCACAGGAGACAAAAAATAAAGGCGTTAAATAGTAGGGACCAAAAACAAATTTAACCCTGTGTATATATATATATATGTAAACTGAATCCTTCCTTAGAGTTATAAACTAAATCCTTCCTTAGAGTGGCCTAAAATTGCAACACGTACATAACGTGAAGCCATAATTTTTAGTTGATAAACTGGTCCTTTAAGTACTAACTTCCTTTAGCAAAAAATGAAGTGAACTGTATTTTTTTAAGTCGTTAACAACTTAAAAGTATCACGAACGTGAATTACTCACATCCTTTGAAAAAGGATCAGATTCACGTCGTTTGAACAGTTTAAAACGACGTGCGCCATTTAAGACAACTTTTATATTAATGCCATTTACAGTCAGAAACGACGTGAACCTATTTTCCATAACTCGCTTTCTCTCTCAGGAATTCTGCTTGCCTCCAACGAAGCAGCTTCTCTCCATCTCTCACAGGTAACCTTCTTTTTCTCTCTATTTTTCGGTAGATCTATCTCTTTTTTGGACGAGAAAAATCCCCTCTACTGTTTGTTTGTTTTTTTTTTTTTTTTTTTTTGAAGTTCTTTCTTTGATCAGATCACGTACATTTGCAGAAATTTGAAATTTTATTTTGTAAATAATGACGGGACATTGATAAACCCATTAGAAAAATTGCATGCCAGATTTCATTATGCTTTTCTTCGTGCTCTTGTTAATGAAACGGATGACCGTCTCTTTGATCTATATATCTTTTTAGCATATTTATCCATATATCTATATATCTGTTTTTCCCTTATAAGAAAGAGGTCTGAATTCCTATCAATTTCCACCAAAGTTTGTATGAAAATGTAAGGTAGATTACTCATCTGCAGCAGCTTAAGCACAGCGAGTTTATATAAGCTTGTGCCAAACTTATATGTGAGAGACTTGTTGCTAAACTTAATTAATGGATGATTTAGAGATATTTTGGAAAGCCCACTACTGACGTAAGATTTTGTTTTACCTTTTAAAAATTACGAAAATGAAGCCAATGATTTATATATGAACACAGGTGTCGCATAATTCAAACTTAATGTTATTGATTAGTGGTTTAATGACAAAATATATGAGGAGCCAGAAAGCTCTCGCAGGAGCTCATAGGAGCCCCCACAGTCAGACACACAGCCTAGATATGGAAATGCTGAATTTTGTGCCTCTGGTGCTCTTCTCTTGCTGGTTCCCTTGGTTAAGTTTCTTGTACAGAAAAATAATACTAGAAACTAGAAGTGTTCAGACAAAATTTGTCTAAGCAGTACTAGAGAGAAGAGTAAAACGACACCAATAATGAGTTAAGAGGCCATTTTCAATCGATTGGGTGTAATGTTTACTCAGTTTTTCACTCTATTGTTTTTGCTTTTCCTCCCTATAGATGTGCTGAGAATGAGTTAAGAGGCCGGAACGACTAGTACTGTTTCAGACATGAACTCTCAGTATTTACTTTCTTATACTTAATAAGTGTGCTTGTTTGGCACAGAGTTTTAAACTTATTTTGATTAATGTTGTAATTTAGGACAATTTTTCAAACATTTACTTGGATTAAGCTTCTTCACTTTATCGCCTCTAAAGTTTTTAATAAACTCTTTAGTTAGATTATTTATTCTCGGCCTTTCTTGTAATTTTTTGTGCCTTTGAGACTGAGTCCAGTTAGTTAACTAGCCCAACCCTAGGTCATGCATGGTACATTAACTCTCTCTAGATTATCACAATTTAGAGTCATATATATATATATATATATATGTGAAGATGCTTGATTATAAATTAGTCAACTAGTAATGGTGAATTATAATTCCTTTTCAACGACTCAAGATGATCGATTAAAGTTAACTAGTAATGGTGCATTCATAAATAGTGATACGTATAATTAGCAAGCTGCAGTTTTACTACCTTAGTTACCACGCATGCTAAGTCTAAAAATAAAAAAGAACAAAAAAGATCGAATATGAGAGTACATAAGCAACAATTTTATTTCATTATAATTATATATTGCTACGACGATACAACAAGCTCGGAAACATTTCAAACTTTTCAAACCATCAGACGGTTCATTATGGCTAGAACATATAGTTCTCTAACTGAATGTTTTCTGAAGAGACTCAACCACATTTTTGTCCAATTGAAAGGCCTTGGTGAGAACATCTGGATTGATAGGAGGATTGGATCCAAAAACATTCTTTGCTATGACGATGAGCCCAGGATTCTGGCTTCCAAGACCGGAGAAAGAAACAGCATTGGTCGTTCCTACATTAAATTGGAAGTGAATGAGACCGATTGGGAAGACGAAGACGTCTCCTGAGTTTAGAGTTTTTGTGATGAGGCGGTTATCCGGGTTTGATGTAACAAAGCCAACTAACAAAGTACCCTCTACAACTACTAAAATCTCTGTGGCACGAGGATGAGTATGGGGTGGATTTAGGCCGTACGGTGCAAAGTCAATGCGAGCCAAGGATACGCCTAATGTATTAAGGCCAGGTATTTGGTCTGCAGTCAAAAGAGTGACATTCGACCCGAGTTGATTTGCGGTGCTTCTAGGAATGTTCAGGCCTTGGAAGAAGAAATCATTGGCATTGGCAAGCTTTGGGTCTCTGCAGAACTTTCCATTCACAAATACTGCACAAAGGAAAGTTTGTTAATAGATATCACAAGGCACTTAGATAATAATGGTTTATAACGTGTGATGCAGAAATTAAAAAGGCCTATTCAAGTAATCCCTCCTACCATAATTACATTGATATGTAGATCCCATGGATGAGGAAAAACAATCCAGATTCCAGATTCTTCAAATGACTTCAAAAGAACATAATAATAATAACAAGAAGAAGAAGAATGTGAACGTACCAGCATCAGTGGAAGTATAATTGACTGCAACACAAAAGTCTTGCAGAGGAGCAGGGTCAAAGGCAGAGGCAACGGAGCATGCCAAAGCCATGAGTGCCAGAGCTACAACAAGGTAATTAAGAACCCCTTTCATGCTTATTTGCTTCTGTATTCGGTGAGTTGTTGGTTTTGTGAGGAGTGAGAGATCTTGGGTGGGAAACATGTCTATTTATAGCGGGGAGTCACTGAATTCACTAGATGGAGCCTCTAAGACTTGGTAATTATGGATTTTTTCACTAGATGGAGCCTCTAAGAGTTGGTAATTATGGGTTTTTTTTTTATTAGAAATGCAGCCAAATCCGAACACTTCCATTACTGGAATATTGGTTTCTCCAATATTCCGCAAAAGCCTTAATTAAAGTGATAGTATATTAAGAAATTGAAATTGAAATACCTAGTACACTTGACCCTGTCTTAACTAAGAAAATCTTTCCCATTAAAATATTAAGCTCCGAAATCTTTGCTTTTAATTACGAGCACTTAATCATGTTTCGAGTTGTGACATTATTTAATGATATATTTTATGCATTAATTCTAGGAAAATGTAGATGTTCAAACAGCGTGAAATGCTCCAAGTCAAATGATTTGATCTTATCTCGTACGTGAAGCTTGCTTCTTAGTTCTTTTGCTCTGCTAGATAAAGCTTTCCTAGATAACAACTATATATGTACCATGCTAAGGCATTTGGTATATTCTTGTCTTCTCCTTTTCTTTTCTTTTTTTTTTCTCTCTTCCATTACGTGTGGTTTGTAGGTATTTGGGGGAAATAAATTCTTGCAATTTAATGTTTCTGGTGTATTTCATTTAATTTAGAACAAAAGATCTAACTATCATTGATCCAAAATAGAAAAAAAAAAATAAAAAATAAAACAGAAACAAACAAAAAACAAAAGATCTAACTCCAATCGAAGATTTTACTGTTCAGACATGAAGTCCATTCTTTATATCTTAGCTGCAGCTTTCCTTTCAAGGAACTAGAAAACAGAGTCATGTTGGAATAGAAAATTTTGACACAAATTGCTCTTTGTCTTCTCAATCTACCGCTTTATATGCTATGTCCGTAACAAATTTCAAAATGCTCTATTAGTACAGTGACCGCACCTTGTTCGCCAAAAAGAAAAACTGAAAGAAAGTATAGAGGTTAGAGGGGTTCGTCGGGGCTATATATGGCGAGATCACTCCAACGCTCAAGTTGGTGTATATGGAGAGGGAATTTTAGCAGAGTCCTGTTAAGGCAATATGGGTGTACCTGAGTGAATATTATCCCTTTCTTTAGGGTTTTAGGGATTCTTGCCAATAAGTTGTTATTGAAGTGGAGATTTCCTCCCTAAATTTGTTTCAAATTGGCGTATGGCGCAGGCAAGCAGTAGCTGAGCTGGAAAAGTGAGGAATCATTTTTTGAGCACTGCATCTTGGTAGGGGTGCACTCAAATCATTGATAGTTATTTGGGCTGTGGCCCCGGTAGACCTTCTAGGCTTTTTTGTTGTGGCCGCTAGGAGAACATTGGTAACCAAGCCCTCCAGTAGTCTCACAATTCCCTTAAGGCTTAAGCGATTGGGCTGATAATCGTTTATGGGAACTTTGTCTATATGGTTGTCGGTAACCGGAACCTCTAGTAGTCCCCCAATTCTCTTGAGCGATTAGGCTAATAGTCGTTCATAGGAATTTTCTCTATAAGGTCATTAGTAACCCGACCTCTAGTAGTTCCCTAATTTCCTTAAACTATTGAGCGGATAATTAATCATGGGGATTCTCTTCTAATGGGCTAGCGTGACTTTGATTAGTCTGTCGAAAGTTGTGATTGTTAAGCCATCTTGACAAGTCGTGATTGGTACTCCATCCATACCAATGTGCGTACGCCGAGAATTATTTGTTGTCCACATTAATGCCGACCGCATCACAAAAGATTTTTCATCAAGATATCAAAAGTTTGTACCCCTACATTCCATAAATCCTATTATTCTGATATCAGAGGTTGTAGGTAGACATATATATTCATTCTAGATGAAGTTGGGCCTGAGATAATCATGGATAAGATGAAATACGTTTGTTTCATGCACAACCAAAAAGGCATGTTACAACAAACTAGCATGACAAGCCAAGTACTATAGGTTGTGTTCATGTTCCCAAAAAGATTAAGTCTATCTGAGACTTGCTCAAATCTAACATTGGGTGGGTTTGATGCAAAGTCTAGGTGTCGTATATCGAATGAGTTCCATGTTTTACCATCAGTCGGATGCCTTAATACCCGACTTTTGAGCGCCCATGAGTGTGCCACCTCATGCAACAGTACACTGTCACATAAGCAACCTTTGCAGTCTTGGTATCAATGGAGGCCACCGCAACATTTCACCGGCCATCTTTTCGATGTGCTAGATGATTCATCTTCATATATAATTTCGCACATCCTTCCACTTTGATTTTTCACACACTGTACATATATTAACTTCTCAATGTCCCTCAAAAATTGCATACAATCATTGCAACAAGCCCGAATCTTCTCATATCAAAGCTTTAAGTGCCTCAAATACTTTTTGACCTCATATGTATTTTTAGGCAAAGTTCCCTTTGTTGGTACGGTACAGGATATTTTTGGGATTTTTCATATATGCCCGTCTAGTAGGGTTTTGTTATAAATATGTTATACTGTGACTCTAAATTATTATTGAATATAGTTGCACTCCTGTGGACGTAGACACATTGTCGAACCACGTAAATCTATATCTCGATTTTCTCTTGCTCTTTCTCTTTTTCATTCCATATTATTCACCATTGTTGTGTACAGTAACAACATTGTTCATAAGTATGTCATGTTCTGCTTATTTTAAGTTAGTAGTAGTAATTATAATGAAAAGGTTTTTTATGTACACTTTATTTCTTTCTTTCTATTGTATTTATTTTTTTTTTTTTTTTTTTTTTTTGGGGGAAAACGTGGAAACAGAGGTAGGGAAAGCATACAATTGAATTGAATTAGATTAATAATCTTTATTGACCGTGAGATATCCGGTCACATCAGTGGGCCCAAGATTGGATGTATTAGAATTTTTGGTTCGAGTGATTTTTCTTTACAGCAATTTGTACTCCATCTTTAATTAGTGAATTATTTTGTGATCACCTTCTCCTGAAGACATATCTTATATCAAAGGAATCGATCACATAAATTCATGTGCTCTCGTGTGTGATTGATTTGTGTTATTTTATTGCGATCATAATCTATTGCAAAACAAATGGTACGTGTCAAGTTAAGTTCACGTGTTCCAATCGATGACTACATTAAATATGGAAAGAATAACTTCTCTATTAAGAAGAAAATGATGAAAAATCTTTCAATTCACCGAGTTTACATGAAATTATTGGGAGAGATGAAGAAATCCAAACAATGGACATCGATGAGTGAGAATTGATAGATGTCAAGGCTGCCAATGCAATCCATCTCAGTATGTCAGAAGAAATTTGATGAATAAGTTGTATGTAAAGAAGCATTTATATGGTTTACAGAAGAAGGAAAATATTGACCATTTGAACTTAACATGTTAAATACACAATTGTTAATTACATTACGAGAATCTTTTTTTTTCTTTTTTTTTTTTTAAGTACTTAACATGCATGTTCTCATTGTAAAGTTAAAAATAATAAAAAAGAAGTTATAGAAACTTATACTAGCCTATACAAGTCAAGTCGGGCTTATACGAGCAGAGCCTAAATTTATATGAGCCTGAATTTTTTGTTCAAGCTCTGTTCATTTAATAAACGAACCGATCTCGATTCTAGCTAAAGCATGTTCACGAGTAGCTCTGGTTGCTTACAACCCAAGTTCTAAGTGATTTTCTCTCTACTATATTTTGTACTCCATCTATTGATAGTAAATTTCTTCCGAGTCATCTCTACTAGTAGATGTAAAATTGTTAAGCTGGACCACTTAAATCTAAGTGTCATGTGTCATTGAGTTTTTTGCTTTCTTCTAATTTTTCGCATCTCACGGGCCTTGAAAAATAGAATAAATTTCCTAACATAATGCTAGTACTGTTTTGATGAGAAATGATGTTATGTGTAAGGCTATTGGAATAGCTACCATAAAAGTCAAAATGTTGGACAGGATTGTGAGAACACTTACTAATTTTATATATATTCTAGAATTTAAGAAAATCCTTATGTCTTTAGGCATATTAGATTTATTGGGCTATGGTTATTTAACTAGAGATGGAGTTTAAAATAATCAAAAGTGCTTTCGTAGTAATGACATATCAAAAATTGACAATTTGTATAAGTTACTCTTGAACCCAATCATATATGAAGTTGCACTAGTATCTCCTAAGGCAGAATTAGATTTTCATGATATGGTTTTGTAGAATATGCAACTTGGCTATTTAGGCAAACGTGGTATGTTTGAGCTTTACAATTAACTTTTGTTAAAAGGTGTAAACCATGCATGCAAATTGAGTTTCTACAAGTACTCTATCTATGGGAAGCATCGTAGATCGAGATGAATTTTTAGGGCAATGTTTGTTAACTTTCTCAAAAACACTTCTTTTCTTTTTCTTTCTTTCTTTTTTTTTTTTTTTTCCAAATACAAAAATACACTTTTCTCAAAATATCACACTTTTCAAAACTCAAAATGCAAAAACTTTTCAAAACACAAAACGTTTTTTCAGAAAATAAACACACTTAATGTTTTAGAATCTTCCAACACCTTCTTATAGAAATATTTTTATAAAAAAATGTACTTATTTTTTCTTCCACAAAATAGAAAATAAAAATAAAATTGGGAAAGATGGTCACATGGTCAATCCCAATGGAAGAGAAGGGTTGCTGCATGCCTACATCTAACCTATAGCGGGAGGTGGTCACTTAGCCGCTACAACAAGACCGGGGTGGCCGAGTGTCCACACTCTCTTTTCTTAGATTTTCTTTTTGTCTTTTTCTTCTTTTTTTTTTAACAGTAAAAATGTTAGCCTCCAGGCCTTAAAAGTTCATTTGGTATTGTATATTTAGTATTCATTTCTTTGAAAATACAAAGCACTTTTCAAAAAGTTTACCAAATGTAGACTCGAAAAATACTTCAACTTTCTATCACTTCAAAACCTTTTTCAAATAAGAAAATAAAAAACAGTTTTCAATACATTTAACAAACATAGATTAAATTTCACAAAATATAAGGCTTTACTCATCACTTCAACATTAAAAAGACTCCACAACAGAACGAAGTTGCTGAAAGGATGAATAAAACTTTGTTGGAAAGGGCAATATGCATGAAGATGAATGCAGGATCGCCAAAAAGTTTCTAGGTTGAGACAGTTAATTTTGCATGTCTCATCACAAAATGATCTTTATCTGGAGGGATAGATTTGATATTTGATGTCAGTGTGGTGTCAAGGGTTTTAAAGAATAAAATTGTTAGCAAACATTTGATATTTGATGAGTTCCATATGCTAAGAAAAAGTGAAGATGAAGCATCAACTAAATGATAAAATGGAAAACAACTCGTGGAGATGGATTTTGATGATTAAAGTTCACCCATGGAAAAGAGTGATGATAAACAGGTTTTTAAAGACTAACAGCACCAAGAAAGAGGCTTATTCTATAGAAAAAGGTAGAGAGGAACGTGATCAAAATGCACCAGAGAGGTGTAAATTTAAAGATATGGCTCATTTTGCTATAGTAGCTAGTAGCTGAGATCCATTGTGTATTTAGGATGCTACTAACACGAAGAACAGTAACAGTTATATGTTGGTAGAATTGCCTTAAAGAAAAAAGGTTATAACGTGCAAATGGGTTAATTTATAGAAAGACAGAGTTAGTTAATAAAAAAAATTAGACAAAAGGAACTGGTAGAAGATTATGGTGTTATGACCAAACCAAGTTCTATGCTCAAATTCAAGCTATGCTTGAACTTGAATAGTACTTGCAGCCTGTGGTTGTCAGTAAGGGCTTTGGCGGAGAAATCTTAATGAGACTCGCAATGTTTGTGTTAATGGAATGCAAATCAAGGTGGAAATTTGTTGATATTGATTTGATATTCCATCACATCAAGGGATTTATGTCTCTTTTCCCATTGTGGTTTAGAAGAAGCCGGCTATGTGTCTATGTAAAAAACCTACAAACTTAATGTTTTCAATGATGTACATGCTTAGCCAACTTAAAAAAAAAAATAGTATATATATTAGGCACTTCTTTTTTATTTAAGTGCAAGGTGAAGAAAGTGGCCGCACTAAAGATGAGAGAGAGAGAGAAAATTTTGGTAAAAAAATGAATAGAAGAAAATAGGAAGAAAAAACAGAAAAAGAGAAATAGTTTGAGCTGCCACACTAAAAGGTATTTCGATGTGTGCTGCCCATTTTTTTTTCTTTTCTAACGCTTATGAGCTTAGCCCAAGTCTAAGTTTCACGTCTAGCCCGCATTCAATGTAGCATTGGGATTCATGTACCTTCCAAAACCAAGGGTATTTAAGCCTATTGCTTACAATTATCTAGCCTTGCAGCAGCGAAAGGATTAGACATTCTCCCATGCTACGATTCCCTACAGTCCAAACCCGGTGCCGCATTAAGCTAGGGAGATGGGTGCATGAGAATAGCTCCTTTGGATCCAAAAGCGCATTGGCCTCCTAAGCTCAACCATATTAGTACCACTCAAATACCAAAGAAAGATAGAGAACGCTTAAAGGGTAAGCTAGTTTCGCCCAATAAGTCATTGCAACGAAGTTTACAAACAACAAATATTTTCATTATTATTAATTTTGAAATTATTTTCGACGAAACATTTTGGGAAAAAATTGTAGAAAATAATTTCATTCCACTTTGGGTCTGGATTTTCTGGATCCTCACCAGGGACAGAGAAGTCCACTCATGTAGGCCAATAAAAGAACCAAGAACCAAAACAAACTCAAGAGGAGTCCCATATTGTTTTCTCCTTCTCCAGTCAAAGCCAACAAATAACATTAGCTCTCTTTGAAATACCACAATGAGAGTGTGCGGAGATAAGAGAAATTTTGTACACGTCTCTCCACCAACTAGTAATCTAAGATTGCATATATACAATCGCTTTTTAGGTGCGTGCTATTGTAAAAAAGGTGGCAAAATATTTTTCAACAACAAGAATTAGTGGAAGAATATTGCATGTTGTAATCTTATATATAAATGTATTACTAAAATACTTTCTAACAGAATGCTTCCTATTTTGGATTCTTTGGTTAGTAAGAATCAATCTGCTTTTATTCCTGGCAGAAGCATTTCTGAAAATGTGTTGTTGGCTCAGGAATTGGTTAGAAATTACCATAGAAAGGTTGGGCAGCCTAGGTGCACTATGAAAATTGACTTGATGAAGGCATATGATTCGGTTAATTGGGATTTTATCATCCATTGCTTGTCTTGTTTTGGATTCCCAACTAGATTCATAAATTGGGTTAAAGAGTGTGTCTCTTCTCCTCGGTTCTTTATTGCTATAAATGAAACTTGGTTGGGTATTTTAAGGGAGCTAAAGGTTTGAGGGAGGGGGATCCCCTTTCTCCTTATTTGTTTGTCATTGCTATGGAAGTTTTCTCTAAACTCATGGAGGAATACACTGCTGCAGGATCTGATTTTAAATTTCATCCTAGATGCTCTAAAATGAAACTTACACATTTATGTTTTGCAGACGATTTGCTACTGTTTTCTGATGCTAGTATTCAGTCTATAAATGTTGTTAAGGCTGTTTTGATAGAGTTTGAAAAACTTTTTGGATTGAGAGCAAATCCTTCCAAAAGTTCTTTTTTCTGTTCTGGTTTATCTTCCAGAATGAAGGATTTATTGTTGGATGCTCTTCAGATGAAAGAAGGGACACTTCCTGTCAAATAACTGGGGGTGCCTTTAATATCTTCTAAGCTCTCTGGTAGCGGACTAACCGGCAACGTGAATTTTAAATTTATAAGTTTACCACTTGCAATAGTACGTATCGATTGTACTATAGTAAGGGTGATCGAACAACAGAGATTATTGGTTGTTTTGCGTAATGGAATATTAAAGAACGTATTTAACTTAACTTAAAGATAAAAATAAAAGCAAGGGTTGTAGAATTGAAGCTACAACAATAAAGTGAAGGAATGAAAGCGGAAATTGAAAACGACTTAAAGAAAACTTAGGGTGTTGATCTTATCCAATCCTCAACCAATGAAATGCTTAAAGTCTATATGGTTCTTCCAAACATGCATGATATGAGCGCGTAATGGGCGTCAACCATTACGATGACCTCGACGTGAAAACACTTTCGTTAAGATGTAGTTATAAAGCACCTAGTTTTACATTAATCTACTCTACGTAAAGATTAGTCTATAATTGAAAAACGTTTACACTACGAAAGGTGTGGAGTGATTAATGCTCCCTAGCTTACTACTCTACAACACATCCTAATAAGTATACACAATACATGAAAACCCTAATTAGGCCACAATGATAAAATATCTAGTTTCACACCAAACCATTTCACATAAAGTTTAAACTACAATTGAAAAACATTTTAGACTACCAAAGGTGTGAAATGATTGGTGTTCCCTAGCATACCCTATAAGGTGACTCTAATGAGAAATCACACATCATGTCAAATAGCATCATTGCAAAAGAAATCGTTCTTGTTTCCAAGAACGTTGGTTTTACTCAAAAAATCTAAGAAAACTCATAGACAAGTTTAACTCTTTTTCATGAATAATTAGATTGGAATCTTGAAAACAAAACCTTTTAGCATGGGTTTTGAGATCCTCTGACCCTTAACAATCATCAAACATCTAAAGAAAATCCTAAGAACCTCAAGAACACTTCATGATTTTTGGATTGGATTTTTATCAAACCTTAAGAACTAAATTAGCTAGATATGAAGTAAACTAATTTAAGCATGAAATTAAAGGAAAACAGTAAAGAAAACAAGATTTAAATAAACTAAGAACACTATATTAATCAAAGAGAATTCGGATTACAGAAAGAAATGAAAAGCATTAAAATTAACTAAGATACACCTGAGACAATCGAAACTCCTAAAAGATGCATGATAAACTACTGATGCTCTGGAAAATAAAGTCAGGAAAGCATACATCTCTCTCTCACCCATGCCTCATATATATAGAGGAAGATATTTAAAAATATCTAAAAAAGAGATAAGATAAGAGATATATCTGAAATATCTAAGATATTTTGGAAATATCTGAAAATATCTAAAAATATCTAAAAAATATCTAAAATATCTAAAAATATCTAGGAAGAGTGACATGTCATCATTGTTCCAGATTGTTTGGAAAATATCAAAATTCGATCGATCGATCGCATTTCGCTCGATCGCATTCGTGGTTGCTTTGTCTCGATCAATCGCATCTCACACGATCAATTTTTCTTCAACTAATGATTCGATCGATCGATTTGCCTTAGCCGATTCTTCACTCGACAGGAGCAACTTTGAACTCTGGAAATGACCAAATCACCCTTGATATATTTTCAGGTCTAATTCAAGTATTTTGAATTAGATTTCAATTAAGACCTGAAAATAAGACAAAACACTAAAACATAACAAAATATTATATTTACAACACAAACTAGGTATAACAAATGTAAATTAAGGGGTCTTGAATCGAATAATTCAAGGCTTATCACTCTCTGCTATGGATTGTAGAATTTTAGTTGAGAAGATTACCAGCTGAATTGACTCTTGGACTTCTAAGAAGCTGTCTTTTGCAGGGCGATTGCAATTACTTGTCTCTGTTCTCTATGGTTTGCAAGTCTATTGGACTAGTATCTTCATTCTGCCTAAACAGATTCTTAGGGAGATTTCTCAAAAATTTAATAGGTTTTTGTGGAATGGGAGGGATGGAGAGGTTGCTAAAGCCAAAGTTGCTTGGAATGATGTGTGTTTTCCTAAGGCAGAAGGTGGATTGGGTTTAAAATGTGTGGAAACTTGGAACATTTCGTCTGTGATGAGGCGCGTCTGGTCCTTATTTGCTCGGTCTGGTTCCTTGTGGCCGGGTTGCATGGGTGAAAGAATACCTCTTGAAGGGGAGAAGCTTCAGGAATATTAGTGTTTCCCAAAACTGTTCCTGGAGTAGGAGAAAACTCTTGGGTTTGCGTCAGCTTGCTCGAGGTTTTATCAAGTTTGAAGTGGGTGATGGGACTAACATTCACATGTGGCTGGATAATTGGCACCCTTGTGGTCCTTTACTTGAGAAATATGGCTTCCGAATTATTTATGATTCTCAAAGCCGAATTGATGCTAAGCTAGTTTCTGTCTTAAGGAATGGGGATTGGAATTGGACACCTGCTTGGTCCAAAGAGTTAGTAGACATTCAAAGTAGACTTTTGGAAGTCCATTTAGGTGTTTGTGATAAACCGGTCTGGACTACTGCACGTAAGGGTGTGTATGTAAGTGCAGATACATGGGATTTTCTAAGGAAGAAAAGGCCTGTGGTAGAGTGGTGGTCTATGGTATGGTTCCCCTATGCTATTCCAAAACAAGCTTTTTTGTTGTGGTTGGCTGTTCAGAATAGACTAACAACAGGTGATCGTCTTGCGGCTCGGGGGTATAAAGGGTATACTCGGTGCATGTTTTGCAGAAATGCAGCTTTAGTTCTCGGATATGGAGAACTTGCATGCAGTGGTGTAATGTTACTAACCCTCTCCTTGATTGGCAGCAAATGATGGATGAAGGGTGCAGGCAGTGGAAAACAAAGAAAATGTGGGGTATACTTTGCTGTGTGGTTTTGAGCTCTACTGTGTACAACTTATGGAGAACAAGGAATGAGATAAAATAGCATGGGTTGCCTAGAACAGAGGAGCAGATTCTTAGGATGATCTTCTGGGAAGTTAGGTTCCGGATTTCAGGAAAGGGCAAATTTGTGAAGACTAGGGAGAATATAGCTATATGTCATTACTGGAACATTGATAATTCGATTTTGGTTGAACTGTAGTTTCTTCTGTAGTGTTGTAGTTTGCTGAGTTTTGTTTTGCTCTGTGTATGACCTCTGGTTGTTTTGTTGCACTTTGTTTGTTCTTCGTTTGATGTTAGTAATAATATGGCTTACTTATTCATCAAAAAAAAAAATTAGTGGAAGAAGCCATGACAATTAGGTGATTGATTGGTTTCTTTTCATATAGTCTATCCTAATAAAACTTCCTTAATTAGCAATTGTCTATTTATTTTCATTAAAATATCGTTGAAAACTGTAAGTAGTTTGTTCATATCAAGGGCAAAAAATTTCGTTCTCTGACATCTCAATTTCTCTCTTATAAAGATACATATTTAAATAAGTAGAAACTTCGCTTAATCTTCTTGAACTTTCATCGCTTTTACAATCACCACCTTAAAGTTGATAAACTATCAATTCAGTGTTTCTAACTTTAAACAATTTGCAATGTCCCCCCTCCATTAGTATTTTCTGTTAAATCCTAACGGAAGTGGCCACACGGGCGTGCTATTTTGGCAATGTTCTCCCCATTATACCCCTTATCCATGCAAGTGAAACTCTAAAAAAACCCTTAACCCATTTGTTATGCTTTTAGTATTGGCAAATTCTGTGATGTCCCGAATATTTTTTCTTTTTAAAAATAAATTTAATGGGATAAATGATTAAAATTAATTTAACGATTGGAAAATACAATAGGACGCACAGAAAATATTTTATGGTCCTAAGAAATAAATTATATAAAAGAAAAAGAATTTAAAAGAATAAAATAAAGATTTAAAGAAAAGGCTAATAAATTAAATAAAGTAAAAATAATATAATTGGTGCATGGGGCGTAGACCTGCGCCCCACGTCCAAATTATTTGAGTGAAGGGCTAATAATTTTTCCACTTGATAAAGACTTCAAATTTATTTTATTTCTATTTGCTTTACAAAAAGAAAAAAAAAAATGTTTACAAATTTGGGATTAAGAGATGAAATTGCAACAAAATATCTATTGATTAATGTTCTTTTCTATAATCACTATTTGTTTAAGATTTTGCTCATTAAAGACTTTGGAGCTGATTTTGACCTGAAAAATCATGTCTTCTTTTAAGATTTGATGTAATTCCCTTTATTAGATGCGTTAATTAAAATGTTTTTTATTTATATATTTGAATTTGCTTTACTTATTGCTTACATACCTCTCTTGATATTCTTCTTCCTTTGCTTTTATTTTGCCTAAACTTTTATCTTTCAGTTTGTTTCTTAGTGATCGTATGATATTTGAAAAGCTTTTGAAAATTGTGAATGAAACCGACCTTTGAAATTTGTGAATCAAAGCGATCGACAGTTTTATTACGATATATATTACAAAAAATAAAAAAATTATAAAAGATTAAATTATAATAAATAAAAATTAGGGTTAAATACATATTTGCCCCCTGTGCTTTACGACCTTAATTTATTTTTTGCCCCCTCAGTTTCACTTTTTATCAAATTTGGTACATGTGGTATATGAAAAGACGGAAATGGTATCTCCGTCTGATTTCCCGTCCAAAACTAACGTCCACCCACGTCATTGGGTACCTAAAAATTTGAAGCCCAAAACCCAATTCTTTACACATCGTTTCCAACAACATGACAGAAAATGCTGTGGGTGAACGTTAGTTTTGGACGGGAAATCAGACGGAGGTACCATTTCCGTCTTTTCATATACCACAGGTACCAAATTTGATAAAAAATGAAACTGAGGGGGTAAAAAATAAAGGTCGTAAAGCACAGGAGACAAATATGTATTTAACCCTAAAAATTATTATAATATTAAGTATTCTTAAAATTAAATTATAATAAAAAAAAAATCCGCATATAGTGGGGGATATAGAGTAATGCTATACGTGCGTCAAGAGTCCGTCTGGTGTCCGGCTCTTGACCCACGTGGCACGTTTGTTTTTCGTTTTTTATTAAAAAAAGAAAAAATCAAAAAGAAAGGAGAAAACCGCAGGTATAGCATTTCACTTTCATTTCCAAAAAAATTTCCCCCCATTTCAAATCTCCCCCTCTCCACCGTACCCTACCCCACTGACCCACCAACCCACCGGCGCCTACCTACCGACCGCCCAACGACCGGCACCCACTGACTCACACCGTCCCTCGGCCAGCTCTCTGTCTCTCTCTCTCTCTCGCGAACCCAGCATACCGACGACCACCGACCGACCGGCGCCCAACCACCATCCGTCCCTCGCCCAACTCTCTCTCTCGGACCCAGCAGCCCAAGCGCCACCCCCCCTTCAGCCATCCTCCCAGCTGAAAGCCCCAAAACAACCCAAAATCAAACAATCAAACACCCCCCCCCTTTGGCCATCAACAGTGACCGGCCGTGGAGAGAGAGAGAGAGATAAACACAACAAAAATCCAGTGGCCGACTGTGGAGAGAGAGAGAGAGACCGTAGAGAGAGAATACGGTGGTTGGAGATCCTGGTCGGCGGTGCGAGGCGAATTGCGGTAGGCGGTGCTCCGAAGGGTGGCGGGGGGGTGGCTGTCGGTGGGGTGAGGGAGGAGGGAAAAAATTGGGGGAAAGTTTTGGGGAAGAAAACGTTTTTGAAAACTTTGGGGAAATCCGTGTGTTTTAACGCTGGTTAGCTTGTTTTTGATTTTTTTTTTTTTTTTAATAAAAAAACAAAAACTTGCCACGTGGGTCAAGAGCCGGACACTAGTCGGACTCTTGACGCACATATAGCATTACTCGGAGATATAAGCTAGTAAAGATTATGTAAAGATATTAGACCTGCTATTAGCTACCTTTTGAATTCGCTCTCGCGCCCTTTTTATTATTCATTTATTTCTAGGTTTATTAGTTTATTTTTTAGAAAAGAGGAAGCAAAGGGCATGTATCAAAAGAAATTAATAGTGATATCTCAAACGCACCGTATTACATACCTTAAATACCACGCATGCTACATCTAAACATAAAACAGAAAAGAGAAGAATATGAGACTACATAAGCAACCATTTCATTTCATTATAATTATATATTGCTACAATGTTACAATAAGGAAACATGTAAAATTTATTCAAACCGTCTAACGGTTCATTATTGCTACTAGACATATATAGTTCTCTAAGTACTGAATATTTTCTGAAGATATTCAACCACATTCGTGTCTAATTGGAAGGCCTTGGTGAGAACATTCGGATTAATAGGAGGATTGGATCCAAAAATATTCTTTGCTATGACGATGAGCCCAGGATTCTGGCTACCGAAACCGGAAATAGCGACAGCATTGGTCATTCCTACATTAAACTGGAAGTGAATGAGACCAATTGGGAAGACGAATACGTCTCCTGCGTTTAGAGTTTTGGTGATGAGGCGGTTATCCGGGTTGGACGTGATAAGCCAACTAACAGAGTACCCTCTAAGACTACTAAAATTTCTGTGGCACGAGGATGAGTATGGAGTGGATTTAGGCCGTATGATGCAAAGTCTAAGCGAGCTAAGGATACACCTAGTGTATTGAGGCCAAATATTTGGTCCACATTCAGAAGAGTGACATTCGACCCAACTTGATTTACAGTGCTTCTAGGAATGTTTAGTCCTTGAAAGAAGAAATCATTGGGAGTGACAAGCTTCGGGTCCTTGCAGAACTTTCCATTCACAAATACTGCACAGAAAAAAGTTAGTTAATGTCACGCAAGATACTAGCAAAATTACGTTGATATGTAGATGCCATAGATGAGAGAAAAGAATGGAGATGCATCAAATGACTTCAAAAGAACATAATAATAATAACAAGAAGAAGAAGAATGTATGCATACCACCATCGACGGAACTGTTAGTTGAAACGCAAAAGTCTTGCAGAGGAGAAGGATCAAAGGCAGAGGCAAGGGAGCATGCCAAAGCCATGAGTGCCAAAGCTACAAGGTAATTAGGAACCCCTTTCATCCTTATCTGTGTTTACGATCTCTTGCTTCTGTATTCGGTGAGTTGTTGGTTATGTGAGGAGTGAGAGATGTTGCGCTCATGGGAACATGTCTATTTATAGCCGGGAGACAATGAACCAGTCTATGTTTTTCACTAGGTGGAACCTAGCTTGTAAGACTTTGTAAGTTATTCATTTAAATTTTTATTTAGTGGGTGAATTAACCGGCCCTTATTGGACCTCTTAAAACGTAATTTGCACATAATAGAAATGCAGCCAAGTCCGACCACTTCAATTAATTAATGGAGTAGTTCTAACGTCACTTTGCTGCAATCCGCAGGAACCTTGAAGTGATTAATTGTACGTTCAGAAATTGACATGGCTAACCGGTACGTTCGCCCATGTACGCTTTCGTAACAACTACCTTGTAACTGTTGAAAAGTTTGTTAACTGTTAAAATATTAAGCTGAAATATTTGAAATAGCACGAAATGTTCCAAGTCAGATGATTTAATCTTTTCTTATTAAGCTTATATAAATCTCCTTAATTTTGCTCTTCAAGAAAAAGATTTCCTAGATAACGAGTATATATGTACCATGCCAAGGCAAATATGGCATATTTTTCAGTTCTCTATAGATGTTAAAATAAGAATAAAACAAAATAAAGATAATTAAACAAGTAATCATAAAAGAACATAAGATTTACATAGTTCACAACTAAGAGCTACGTCCACAAAGTTGCAGCAGATTTTACAATGTTGGAGAATATATCTCTATTCATAGACTTTTACAATCCAGAGATGTTGATTAAACTATTCAACTCTCAAACTCTTCTATAGATAACCTCTATATATAGAAAACCTAGAAAAGATCTCTCAGTGTTTTCACAATTTTTCCATAACAACAAAGTCTCATTTCAGTGTTTAAATAAAAAATAGAGTTTTCGAGTGGCGGTGTCTGGACGCCCCTAGGGTTCCCTAATTTGATACCCCGCATGTCCGGACACGTACACCATCGCACCGTCTGGACATGCACCAAAAAAGTCACTTCCTGAAACTCATGTTCAGACAGAATATATTGTCTATCTGTACACCCCAAATTAATCCAGCATCTCTAGAGTTCTTGTCCAAACAGGTTGTGCTGCCCGTCCGGACAGGCTCCATACCACAACATAATCATATCTACTCCTTTCTGTTTTTTTCTCTTCCAGTTATGGTTTATCAGGATTTGAAAGGTTTGTAGGTATTTGGGGGAAATAAATTCATGCAATTTAATTTTAAAATGCAGCAATCAGGCCCCTAATTCAAGTTCTAGTTGCCATATGCCCTCTCCGATCAACTCATACACACCAGGCAGCGTCCAATGTTCATTTATTCCATCCAAAATTATTTAAAATGACCAAATTACTTCATAGTATTGGAAAAAAATATTAAAATAAAAATAAAAAATAAAAGAAAAGCCATAGACAGTGCCACCCCTTGTATAAATTATCTCTATTCTACGCATGCATACCTACACACATCCTTTATTCCCACTCTCCTTTCCTTATTTTGGGTTTTGTTTGCACTCTCTTAACTCGAGAATAAGGAATCTCAAATTCTGGAACATGTTTTGCTTGATGAGGTGGATGAGATTGGCAATATTTAATGTACTTTACTTTTTCGACGTGAAGTCGAGCTAAAGCTATATATTATACTCACGCCCTATTACCATCTTACTATATTGATATAGTATTACCAATTTATTATTGAACTTCTTATTATTATTATTTAACAATAGATTATCTAAGTATGGATTGACAGTGTTATGTTAACATCATTATTCTTTTGAAAATTCTACCTTTTATTTATTCTTGATACAGTTGACCGCACACCGTTACTTCAAAAATTGATATGGATGACTCGCCGGATGTACCAGCAGAAGACATTGCGATGCCTAAGTTAGTGTGGTGTTTTTGAACGAAGCTAGGAGGCAAGAGAATGCTATGAAAAAAAATGTGCATACCTCGTTGTAGGGTTGTTGCCTTCACTTATAGGACCATCATTATTAAGGCAAGGTGGTTTGATATGGCAAGAATCAGAGGTGAAGGGTCCGTTATGGAAGGTAGCTAATATATTATCCTGAATGGCTTCCCTAGGGAAGTGCATCTACAGATTCTTTTCTTATCAAGCCAAATTTAAATAGGTAAGACCGTAACCGAAGGGATCTCAAAATACCTTCATTTTATGATCCTTTCTTCTAAGGTCCCTAAACCATTGGTCGGACAATCTCCGAGGGGTAAGGGACTATATATATTGGACTTTGAGTAGGCCTGTAAAAGGTCCGAAGAAGATTTTAGTGGTAAACGTACGGGATCACCATTTACCATGCATAACATAGACTTTTCAATTAAGCTTACCTAACGTAAGTTTCACATGAAACAGTAGCAATGTTTTTAAATTCAGAATACCCAAAGACATATTCTACTATATATATATATGAGCAGCAAATTCACTTCACTTCGGTGCGTTTGAAATTGCAATTTCGTAAACAATAAATGCAATTTTGAACCAAATCACAGAATATAAATCGTTTGGAAACTACGTGTTTAAAAATTACAATTTGAAAATGCAGAAAATCTGTTTTTTCAAATCACAGGTGAAATGATGTTTTTTTAAAAATGCATAGTTTTAAAGATTAATTTGCGATTTTAAAGGCTAAACTGGGATTTTGCCAAACACTTAACTGTACTTTTGAAAATCACTTTTTTAAATTGCAGATTTTAAAATTATTATTTAAAATTAAATTTTTTAAAATCGCAAATTCAAACAGACCATTCATCAACTGTGAGCGGCAACTTGACTCTTGTGCCACAAACATTCATCGGGTATAGAACGTAGAAGACAATTTTAAGGTTGGTTGAACAGATAGAATATGAATAGCCTTTAATGTTGTAAATTAAACACGACAGCAATTTTATTACCATTTTTCAAATCCAAGTTTTTCTATTCTTGCGAACAAGCCAGCCACCAAAGTGTTAATTAACATTGTTAATTAACATTCACAAAAGTGTCAATTATCGTTCAACAACAAATGTAAACAAATTAAGGATATTATACAAGATTTCCACATATCCATAAATATAAGGAAAATGTTAGATTTACAACACCAATACAACAACTGCACAACAACTCCTCACATGAGGGTAGATCCCACACATTGGGGCCCACCCTCACGTGAGGGATTGTTGTGTAGTTTACTACAAAAAATTTGATCATTAGCGGCCACATTATTAGCGGCCAACACATAGTGGCCGCTAATGATCATATTATTAGCGGCCACTTTTAAAAGTGGCCGCTAATAATACACTATTAGCGGCCAAACACAATTGGCCGCTAATAGTCGCCGTTATTTGTAAACTATTAGCGGCCACCTAATTGTGGCCGCTAATAACTTGGCGGGGAGGTGCGAAAAATTCCGGGAAACTACTAGTGGCGACTAATGTCGCCGCTAATAATAAAACTATTAGCGGCCAAAACAGTGGCCGCTAATAATTGATTATTAGCGGCCACTTTTTTATATGGCCGCTAATAATCAATTATTAGCGGCCACTTTTTATCCATTCCCCATCAAGTTTTTAGCGGCCACTTTTTTGTATGGCCGCTAATAATATTTAGCCTTTTTTTTATGTTTTCAAAATAATATGTACAAACTTTTTTCGTTTTCTTTTTTTTTAATTTTTTCAAAATTTTTTTTTTTGTTTTTATTTTAAATATATATTTTCCATTCTTATTTTTTTTTTTTCTTTAATTTTTTTAATTTGTTTGTAAACAATATTTTTTAAAAAAATAAAATTGGTTTTTTTAAAATAATAAAAAGAAAAGTTAATTTTTGGTTTTTCTATCAACAAAAAAAAAAATCGTTCTTTTTCCTTTAAAAAAAAGAAGATTAATAGAAAACTAGTTTTTCTTTTTATTTTTTTGTTTTTTTCAAAAAAAAAAAAATTGTTTTCCAGTACTATTAGCAAGTGGCCGCTAATAATATTTAGCGTTTTTTTATGTTTTCAAAATAATATGTGCTAACTTTTTTTTTTTTTTTAATGTTTTTAAAATTTTCATTTTTTTTGTTTTTATTTTAAATATATATTTTCATTCTTTTTTTTTTTTTGTTTTTCTTTAATTTTTTTAATTTGTTTGTAAAAAATATTTTTAAAAAAAATTGGTTTTTTTAAAATAATAAAAAGAAAAGTTAATTTTTGGTTTTTCTATCAACAAAAAAAAAAAAAAAAATCGTTCTTTTTCCTTTTTTTTTTTTATTTTAAAAAAAGAGATTAATAGAAAACTAGTTTTTTCTTTTTTATTTTATTTTTATTTTTTCGTTTGTTTTTTTAAAAAAAAATAAAAAAAATTGTTTTCCAGAGCTATTAGCGGCCACTTTTTTGGCCGCTAATAATCAATTATTAGCGGCCACTTTTTTATATGGCCACTAATAATGGATTATTAGCGGCCACTTATGTGGCCGCTAATAATATTTTTACTTTTTTCGTTATTTTTATTTTTATTTTTATTGTTCTTCTTTTATTTTTTGTTAATTTGTTTGTAAAAAATATTTTTTTTGAAAAATTGGTTTTTTTTTAAAAAAAAAAAAGTTAATTTTTGGTTTTTCTTTCAACTAAAAAAAATTCATTCTTTTTTCTTTTTTCTTTTTAAAAATTAATAGAAAACTAGTTTTTCATTTGTTTTTTTTTTTTTAAAAAAAAAATGTTTTCATAATTAATGCAATATGGTCAATCAGATGGTTTATCAATCATATTAATCGATCAAACCTTCATTGTGTGAAGTCTGATCAGTCGAACTCTATCACAATCGATCATATTGGTCTATCAAGATCATTCGATCACGATTGATCGGATGATTTATTGGTCATATTTATTGATTAGGATCGATCGGATGATCTATCGGTCCTATTGATCGATCACGATCGATTGGATGATCTATCAATCCTATTGGTCTATCAAAATCGGTCGAATGATCTATCGATTATATTGATAGATCACGATCGATCGGATGATCTATCGATCCTATTGATCTATAAAGATGGACGTTAATACACAAAAATATTAATATTAGTGTCGAAATTTGAGTCGCCGCTAATAACTTCGCGGGGAGTTGCGAAAAATTTCGGGAAACTATTAGCGGCCAAAAAAGTGGCCGCTAATAATTGATTATTAGCGGCCACTTTTTTATATGGCTGCTAATAATTAATTATTAGCAGCCACTTTTTTATATGGCCGCTAATAATCCATTATTAGAGTGGCCGCTAATAATATTTTTACTTTTCTTCTTTATTTTTTTTGTTTATTTTTTATTTTTTCAAGTTTTTGTTTTTGTTTTTTTAAATATATATTTTTCTTTAATTTGTATGTAAAAATAATTTTTTTTTCGAAAATTTCGTTTTTTTTATTTTTAAATTAAAAAAAAATGTTAATTTTTTGTTTTTCTTTCAAAAAAAAAAAATCTTTTTTCTTTCTTTTTTTTTAAAAAAAATAAAATTTAATAGAAAACTAGTTTTTTCGTTTTTTTTTTTTTTTTATTAAAAAAAAAAAAAAAATTGTTTTCATAATTAATGCACTACGGTCAATCAGATGGTTTATCAATCATATTAATTGATCAAACCTTCATTGTGTGAAGTTTGATCATTCGAACTTTATCACGATCGATCAAATGATCTATCGATCATATTGGTCTATCAAGATCGATCGAATGATCTATCGATCATATTGATCGATCGGATGATTTATTTGTCCTATTTATTGATCATGATCGATTGGATGATATATCGATCGATTGGATGATCTATCGGTTCTATTGATCTATCATGATCAATCAGATGATCTATCATGATTGACTGGATGATCAATCGATCCTATTGATCTATCACGGTCGATTTGATGATCTATTGATCCTATTGATCTTTCATGATCGATCGGATGATCTATCGATCCTATTGATATATCATGATTGATGGGATGATCTATCATGATCGATTGAATGATCTACCATGATCTACTATGATTGATCGGATGATCTATCGATCCTATTGATCTATCATGATCGATCGGATGATCTATTGATCCTATTGATCTATCATGATTGATCGAATGATCTATCATGATTGATCGGATGTTCTATCATGATCGATCAGATGATTTATCGATCTTATTGATCGATCGGATGATCTAATGATCTATCACGGTCGATTTGATGATCTATTGATCCTATTGATCTTTCATGATCGATCGGATGATCTATCGATCCTATTGATATATCATGATCGATGGGATGATCTATCATGATCGATTGAATGATCTACCATGATCTACTATGATTGATCGGATGATCTATCGATCTATTGATCTATCATGATCGATCGGATGATCTATCGATCCTATTGATATATCATGATCGATGGGATGATCTATCATGATCGATTGAATGATCTACCATGATCTACTATGATTAATCGGATGATCTATCGATCCTATTGATCTATCATGATCGATCGGATGATCTATTGATCCTATTGATCTATCATGATTGATCGAATGATCTATCATGATTGATCGGATGTTCTATCATGATTGATCAGATGATCAATCGATCCTATTGATCGATCGGATGATCTATAATGACTGATCATATGATCTACCATGATTGATCTATCCGGATTGATCATATGATTTGATCTACCATGATCGATCGGATCATTTATCATGATCGATCGAATGATCTATAATGACTGATCATATGAACTACCATGATTGATCTTATTGATCTATCCGGATCGATCAGATGATTTGTTGTGATCGATCAGATGATGTACCATGATTAATCGAATGATTTATCGATCATATTGATCTATCATGATGGATCGGATGATCTATCGATCGTGAAAAATTAAAGAAAAATCACATAAACCTGTTCTCATAATTAAAAACAAAAAAATTGAAAAATAACAAAAAAACCAAAGAAAATTTTTTTTAAAAAAAGAACTTATATTATATTTTTTAAAATTGAGAAGAATCTTAGTTGATTAAAATTTTATTTTACTTTTATTTTAATCTTTTCTTGGAATAAAAATATGAACTCAATTTTTTTTTTAAAAAAAAGATTTGATCATTTTAAAAAATTAGAATTAATTATTTTCTCTCCTAATCTACAGAGAGAGATTAGGAGAGAAAAGTCTTCTCTCTTTGTGAGAAAATTTAGAAAGAGAGATAAAGGGCAAGTGTTTGTGCTTTTTATAGGTGGGGTGTAAAAAAAATATAGTTTTTTAATTTTTTTTTTTTTAGTTTTTTTAATTTTTATATTCAATTGGAGTTTTTTTTTGTGCAAAAACGAGTCAACTGGAGTCTTTTCTCCCAAAACGACTCCGTTTTGGGGGGTGCGCGGGACACGAAATTTTCGTGTCCCGCGCAACCCCCTCTGTTTTTTTGGCAAAATTTTTCAAAGTTTTTTCTCCTGCCTCTTTTCTCTATTTCTTTTTCTTTCTTCCTCCTTTTTTTTTTCGTCGGCCTGCCACCCTCTTTTGGTCCTTCCTTTTTTATGTTTTTTTTTTTTTTTTTTTTTTTTTTTTTTTTTTTTTCGGATTGAGAGATCGGGAGAGGGAGATTGAGAGATCGGGAGCGGGAGATCAAAGAGGTCGAGGGAGATCGAGGGAGAGGGAGAAGTTTCTGGTGGGTCGGCCGCCGCTGCAGAGGACGCCGACGCCGGCGAGTCACGGTTGATGCCGGCGACGCCAGAGAGGGGTTTTTTCGGCGTTTTCCCGGAACCCAAACAGTGGGTTTCCGATTTTTGGGCAAATAGCTTCTCAGATTTTGTAAGTGGTCAATCACAAACTTTTTTTTGGACTTGTTTATCCAAGGAAACGAAAATTGTTCTCTTTACCGACTCTGGAAGCCTTGACTTGTGCTCTTGCTAAATCTATTTGAGGCCAAGAAAGGAAAGCTGGTTAAAAGAATTAAGATTATTTTGAAGTTTCTCTGATTTTCTAAGTTTTTGTTGCAAGAAGTTGATTCTCTTAATCTATCAATTGTTTGTCCTAACTATTTAATCGTAATATAGTTTTTGCTATTTACTACAGAATCAAGGTAGTCTTTCTTGGTATATCTTTGATTCTCTTATATGCTTGGTTGCATTTCAAAAAAATTATGTATATGCATTTACGTAGTTATATATATATATGTACATGTTTTTCTATTACCAGGCACGAGAAAATTTTGTGTCTTTGAAGAAAAATACAAGAGGAGAGATTGTTGCATAACTAGAAGAGGTATGCTTTGTATTCATTTTGACATTAGTAACTCATCTAACAATTTCCTGAACAAAAAATATCCATTATGACTATATTTTATATAATCTCCATTTGTGGATCTTTTTTCTTGACCGGTTACTTCTTCTATTGCATTTGCATTTTTCAAGTGTTGTCTTGCCGGTAATAAGTGTAGTTCATAGTATAACATCAATTATCTTAATATCAGACACTTATTACCATTATTGTGATTTAATGTGGGAGGATTACTGATTACCAATTTGAATTTATTACTGGTTTGGAGTTAGACCTAGAAACGGAGACAAAGTACACACACACACACACACACACACACACACACACACACACACATATATATATATATATATATATATATATTCATTTTTTAATAGTATTAGTTGCATATTGAGATTTAATTAATGCAGTGAAAGATAAATGGATCTAATTTTTTTTTAAAAATATATATATACCCACTTTCACGCATGGTTAGGGATTGATGTTTAAGCTTTTTGGTTTTCAATGCATTATATTTTGAAGAGAAAGGAAATGTACGACATCTTAAACATAGTTGGTCTCTGTTAAGTTCATAATTTACATGAGAATTGAGGTGAACATATGGAAATTAATAATGTGGCCTTTTTAAAAGATTAGTACATCATGCTTAGTTTTGGAACACCTTAACAATTGAGGCATCCTGTTGTCCAATATCATAGTTCATCATTTTATTTATTTTTCTCTCTTTAGTAACAGCAAGAAAACATCCAGCAAATGAGCTCCCTTCTTCTCTCATCAAGCCATTGCAGATTGAAAGAGTTGGTGTACAAGTTCATTGAGCCGCTGCTTAGAGACCTCTATCTTCATCGCACTTCTACCGGTGGTTATATATCTATTGATCATTTTCTGCTTACAAACTATAGGAGTTGATCCAAATTATTGTCTGCCAGTAATTTTGTGTTTAGAAATACATGATTATATATTAGTATCTGATTTTTTTTTTTTTAAAAAAATAAAGGGCTATTAATATTAATAGTATTTATTTTGGTTCCTAGCAATGGTCTCTATTCCGTTCGGGGTCTAGCGAAATAAATTTCATTTCCTTTTCAATTTTGTATGTTGTCATAATTATGCATTTTTTTTTTCTTTTGCTTAGACTTCGACTATGTTCTTGGTTGTGCGTGGTTACGGATTGGGCGATTAGGCTTTCATCTCTTGCTTAGCTGTGATGATTTGGATCCTGCCATGAAATTCTATTGGAAGTCTTGACAGTCAGTAGAAAAGATAACATCGCTTAAGCTTGAGATGCAGGTATCTTGCTATTATATATTGTTCGATTATCCAGCAATGCTTCAAATGTCTTTGTTGTGGTGTTTTGTCCCTTAGGCTTTTGTTCATGTATTGCTTTACTGTATATTTTATTAACCACTAATGCAATGGTAAAGACAGCATCATTGAACTCGTCTGTTGACATCTAAAGCACATCAAGCCACCTCTCATCAAATTTATTTCTTCTAACCCATTACTGCTCGCTGAGTTCACATATTTGTTTCTTTTATGAATGCCTCAATTAATTGTGAACTATTTGAACTTGAACCACAAGTTGACTGCAGAGTAAATTATGAAGTCAGTTTGACAATCTTGAGTTTTATTCTAAGCTTGCATTAACATTTTAACTTTAACATAAGCACATGGAATTTCTATTTGTAAAATCATATACATAAAGCTTTTACATTATGTGACTGAATGTGCATGATCATGTGTAGGTGCACATGGGCAGTTAACCTTTTTCTTCGCAGCCATGAGATTATTCTTTGCAAGATGATAAACTTAAAGCTATTACTATATTGCTTCTCGTAGGTACGACAAGAATGCAACTATCTAGCAGGATGGTTTTCTACAAGAGAAGCTGATGATAGAAGAGCACATGCATTAGAAAATCTTCAAGTAGAGCTTAGAACGGCACAAAGAAAGGTCTAAACATTTAAAGAGTTTTACTTCTGTCATTGGACTTTTGCTCAATCATAAAGTTACAACCTGTAGAGTGGACTTTTGCTCAAATGGAGAAGCAAAAAAAAAAAGAAAAAGAAAAAATTGATATGGACATTAATCTTTATCTAATGCTCTTTTTTCCTCTCTCTCTCTCTCTCTCTCTCTCTCTCTAGCAATATTTTTGCATTATTCTTGGCTTGTATCATATCAATTTAACTCCACTTGAATTTTATCTTATGAAGTTCTTGCTTTTGGGTGTGATTTCAGATGCATAGGTTCTGTGATTGCTCACCATCTCTCTTTCTATGGATGAACATATCCACTGCTTTGGATCCTGACATTTACAAACTGCTCTGGGATATGATAAATTATTATAAATTATGACATTTAAAAACAAACCTTATATCCTTCTCGAATAGAAGAACAAGTTCTTCCGAATGTTTTTAATTTATATAGGGTCCCCAGGGCACTGCATTTGGGTAATGAACATTCGTGTCAACCTTGCATAGGTTGCTGTCCTGTTAGACACTCTTTGGACATTCTTAATTACAATTTTCTACCACTACTTTTGCTGACAGTTCTTCTGCTGATTAGTGATATTTTCCCTTATAACTTGCTTGGATTACAGAATTTTACAATCTGCAATCTGCAATTTGTAGTTTATTTTTTGATAGATTCTGTTGGACAGTTGCTATTGCTTACTATCTGATTCTTGGTTTTTCGGGATTGGTGATTACATCAAAACTGCCTTTAACTGTGCAGGGTCAGCGATGCTAAAGCAACTTCATGCTCATAAGACACAGAATCGACTGGAAAGGGGTCTGGTTGAAGGAGAGGAAAATGTGAGACCTATTCTTCTATCTCACTTTTGGTTTGTTGCATTCACAATTATATTATTACTTGTGATATGAATATATGATGACTGTGTAGGTTGTCAACTCAATGACAATTTTCTTATTTTGGTATATTTTGTTTGATGTTTTTGTCTTATATCTCTGAACTGCTCCTGTTTATTACCTCTTTTTGGGAATTGCTTTTCCTTTACTCCATCTTATGCCATTGAGCTGTTTTTCAGCTTTAGCCAACAATGACTGTTTTTAATCCTTTGCTTAGTCCTCTGTTTTCTGGTTCTAGCATTAATGAAAAAAAAAAGGTTTCATTTCTTTGTTTGTTCCACTAAGATTCGTCTTGATTGTGCTAGTTAACCTCGTAGTCATTACTATTAGTTGAGTACTTAGATTAGCAGCGTATATTGTAGCTTTTGATAATTTGGTTTATACATTTTTTTCTATTTATCTAACAAAGAAGCCATGTGCTTGGTATCCTCAATATAGTGACAGTTTTATATCAATTTTCAATTTTTTAACCTACTTGACTTCTAGGTTATTAGTCTTAATGATAAATGAATTATTGAAAACTAATTTTTTGGTATTATATATATATATTTTGTTTTTTAAAAAATAAGACATTATTAGATGCGACTTTATAGTGGTTCATTTTTTAATAGTATTAGTTGCATATAGAGATTTAATTAATGCATTGAGGATGGATGGATTTGAATCTTTTTTTTTTAATTTTTTTTTTTTTTTTTTTTTTCCATTTTTTAATAAATGTGGCCGCTAATAGTTAAAATACTCAGGTATTATTAGCGGCCACGTATGTGGCCGCTAATAGTCTAGTATTAGTGGCCACATATGTGTGGCCGCTAATAATACTAAATGTATTTTAACTATTAGTACTAGACTATTAGCGGCCACACATATGTGGCCGCTAATAGTCTTTAGCGTCAGACTATTAACGGCCACTCTTTGGCGGCCAAATTTGGCTGCTGTTGATCAATAGCAGCCAAAATGACATTATTAGCGGCCAAATTTGTTGGCCGCTAATGAGTAAATTTTTTGTAGTGGTTGTTGTATTGGTGTTGTGCAAGAATCAAATCCCAAAATATAATAATAAATACATGATGATATCTCTTCAATAAGTGCTTTTAAAAAATTCGTACAATTTTAAACCTCTAATGACCACCATCATAATGAAAATCTCTTAAGGAATAGAGTAAATTAACCAAATCTAGTTTGAAATTTCTAGTTTAGACCGCAATTATGAGCTATAGCTCAATAAACCAAATATACAGTTATCAAATTAATCACCACATATATTATTACCACAATCAAAATAAGCAAGAAAATGAAAAAAAACACAAATTTGATGAAGAAGTTGAAATCTGTTTGAAGAAACGATCTTCAAAAACTAAATCCACTTCGGGAGACAACCAAGTTCTAAGCCATCCTCTATTGAAGACTTATGTTAGAGATTTTTTTTTTTTTTTTTTTTTTTTTTTTTTTTTTTTTTCCTTTTTACAAAACCCTTATAAACGTTGTTGGGAATAATCCCACTCGGTCCAGCCCACGCTAGGAGCTACAAGCCTTTTAGCCCACCTTCGCTCATGTAGAGATATGGGCCCAAGGCCCACCGGATATGAGTCAACAAGGATGAGTATCCGGGAGCCCAGCATGGTATTATCCCGGGGCTAACACAGCGGACCGGGAGTCTATTATACGCGGTCCCATATATTTTGGAATAGCGCATTGTCCCTTAAAATCCGGGATTGACATTAATCTCGGATTTGTATCTATGAATCTCGCCTTGAAACTATTAAGGAAAGAGTCTCGATTTAGAAGGTGAGTGATTCCTAGCTAAGGTCTGATTTTGGCGACGCTCCTAGGTAAAAAAAAAGAGACAAAACCCAAAGGCTGTGAAGGTACTGATCACTTAACCTATAAATAGGCCGAAACCTCATGTAAGAAAAAGATACTACTATTATTCTACTTGTGCATATTATACACTCAAACACTGACTTAGGCATCGGAGGAAAGAACGCTGGCCAACCCCCGACGTATTCTCTTCACCTTGTTTGTCCTCGCAGCAATTGGAAGGCGAAGTCATCGTAAAGGTGCGAGCTGTCACGGCCATACCGGAAACTGTACCAACAAATGTGAAGATCCAATCTCGTAACCTCGGTAAAAAACGCATTCACCTCCTACTGTAGTGGCTACAAACTATTCTGTGATTTGGAAGGCTAAGAAAAAACTAGGTAAAGTTTGATTTGTTTGGGTTAAAGAACAAGATGATGCTTATATAGAGAGGAGGAAAAAAAAAAGGTTTTAGGTCAAAGTCGATAGGAATTGAAATAGCTGGCGGGTGGGGTTGGTCGACCGAGTTAGAAGCTCAGTTGATCAAGCACTAGGGTTTCACAATCTTGAAAGCACTTTGCACTATCTTGGTCAACCAAGCTTAAACTGACCCTCTCAAGTTTTAATATGGAACAAGGATGCATCAGCTCGGTAAACCAAGGCATCATCTGAGTATATGGGATTTTGTACTAAAGTTGGATGTGCATCATTCTTAATACTTCTCCACCCATAGTTTAATCCCTACTCAACCCTAAACCTAATTCTTACAACAAATTAAACATGTTTTGACATTGAATTTACCAACACTAAAAGCCTAACATTGTTCCTCAAACATTAAACCAAGTCCAATAACATATATTCTATATGAATGTATGATGTAGACCAAGTTGTGTGTTTGACTAATGATGAAATCAGCAGAAGACAATGGCATCTTAATGAAGTCCAAAGCTCTTCCAAAAATACCTTCTGGATGAGCATAAGTAGCAGTTCCAGAGAGTCTCGATCAAAATGTTGGCACGTCAACATTCAAAAGGCATGTCTAGAACTGAGACCAGTTAGGACCCAAGGCATTCATTCGGTTCCACGGTCACACCCCGTTCGGCCAAGTATTAAGTTTGAGATGTCTGGTTGGAAGACTAGTTAGAGATTGTCCGACCAAAAGCATTGGTAGAGTTTCATTTTGTTCCTCGTTCGAAGGGGTTAGTAGTCCCATTTCAACAAGATCACGATTTGGTGTTTTTGTTGGTTTATTTTAATTAGCTCACTCTGTCTTGACAAAAACACCTCCATATCTGGAACTTTTATATCAGAGACTTCCATAACAGGGATACTGAAATTGCAGAGGATTCCAGAAGAATATTGCAGAATATATTTTTCAATATGGAAAGGAGTGATCAGAACAAGAATTTGCACAATATATCACTAAGAAGGAAATATCCTTGTGAATGAAAGAATCTGGAAGATTTACAACTCAGGAAGTCAGTTTTCCCTATAGACCGTCTGGACGCCTAGTTACCAAGGTCCGAACGCCCAAGTCAGAAATTCAGTGTCCAATCAAGGTTCGAACGCTATAGCAGACGGTGGAGTCAGTAGCTCATGGTCCATATGACGGTCCGGACAGCCCAATAGACGCTGAAGTCAATAACTTCCCGACAGCAAGGAGTCCGAACAATTATGCGGTAACTGCGGACGAAGGAACTACTTTATGCAACCGTTCGGACGCTAGGGCTTTCAAGTTTGGACGCGCTTCAGTATTTTATGAAGTCTCAGTTGTAGGTCAGGACGCCGCCTATGCAAATCCGAATTTGAGTAGAATTATGATTTCTATAGCCTATTTAAAGAGGCTCATAGGTTGTGTATATGTAAGAATTCAATATAGAATTCTCTTTGTGCTAAGAGAGGGTGTTTAGGCAGATATTGTTAGATGTGCAACACTCTTAGAGTATTTGTGTGATTTGATCAACCATTTGAAGTCTAGCTCAGATAGGAGCTCTAAGCTAAAGGAGTCCATTGAAGAACTCTTCAGACAAGAGGTCTAGTGGAGAGGCGTTCACGTATAAATGTGTCAGAGTTAAAGATACGACTACTACATTAGGGGTATGCGAGTACGACTGCTTTGTGACTAGTTTTTTCTTCAGAATAGTGGATTTCCTAGGTTTGGCTGTCCCATATGGGTTTTTCTCTTTGGTACAAAGGGTTTCCACGTTGTCACCAAAATATCTTTGTTATTTATTTTCTGCATTTTATATTTCAGTTGATTGGTTGATCACACACACACACACACACAAATATATGAGTCTTTATGTTTCAGTTTTATTTTGGGTGTTACTAGGGTAAGGACTTTATTTCTATATAAACCTAATAAAGACGGCTTAGGGCACAACTTATGTGTATTTTTCATTAGTTTTCAATAGGAAACTCCCTAAGGTTGAGTTTTCTCTTATTTTATCTTAATTCCTTGATTGGTTCTTCGTTTTGGAAATAGTTGTGAAACTTGTACTTGTTTGGCTTTGTGATCCACCACACCTTGCACTGCATTAGTTGGTATTAGAGCCTACGTTTCTTTCCTGCTATGACGCAAAGAGGCAACATGTGAGGACCAACTGATGGCATGTTTGCAACGCATGGAAGAACAGTTTGATCTGTTTGAGATAATGGGCACACAAATTGGAGCATTAATTGAGCAATTTGCTATCAAGGGTGATCCTAATAGACGTCGTTGTTAGCCAAATTCGCATTTCTTAGGATTGGGGTGTAATTTATGTGGTATCAGACCAAATGTTAGTTAAATTATATTTATATTCTCGAAAAGCCAGAGAGCATATCTACATCATTCATATTAATCGATTGACAAAAACAAAATATTCTCATATCACTGCGTGTTTTGGTGATGATATTGATATCAAACGTTTAACTACCTGAAAACTCAAAAACGTTAAGCCACCCATGACTCGCCAATTAAGGTTTGTTTGGGTTTATGATTTCAAAAACTGTCATTTAAAATTACAATTTTATAATGTATGATTTGAAAAGTGATTTTTAAAAATGCAGCTAAGCGTTTGGCAAACTCACAATTTAGCCTTTAAAATCACAGGTTAACTTTTAAAATTCTGCGTTTTTTAACAAAAACTCATTTCCTACTATTTGAAGGATGAGGCTTTGGGTGCTGTAAAATAGCTATGGCATATGTGCGGTAGTTTTTTCAATGGTAAAGATATAGTTTTACATGTTTTATAAAAATGAGAGAAAGAATGAAGTTAGATCTTAACCATTAAAAAAATTACAGCAGCTATGTTGTTGTTTTTGTTACAACACCTAAGCCAAATCTGGATTGGAAAAGGTAAATTTTTGCGTTTTTAAATTTGTAATTTTTTAAAAACGTAATTTCCAAACGATTCATTTTTTACAATTTGATTTAAAATTGTACTTTTTTATTTACGAAATTGCAATCTCAAACACATAATCTTTTTTTTTTGAACAAATAGAACTGGTTCATTCATTGAGGAAAAAACGACCTTACATAGAAGATCTAAGGAATCCTAAGTTAAATACGTTTGAACCCTTTGTGGTTTAACTCCTTTTTTTTTTTGCCCAATGTAGTTCATTTTGTATCGTAGATGGTACTTCATTTATGGCTAAAGATGGAGATGGTACTTCCGTTCAACTTCTGTTTAAAAATTGACGGAAGCCCATATCAACACCTTTAAGAAGCTGACATGCGTCTTATATCTAATAAAAAATTAAAAATATTGAAAATAATCAAAACTTAAAAATAAAATTAAAAATAAAAGCTTTAAAAGTTATAAAAAATAAAAATAAAAATAGAAGGGTTGCCTGAGCCATGCACCTCTATGGCCGGTCTGGGGGTAGTTGAACCACCCCATGGCCATTGGAGGTGGTTCGGCCACCCCCAAAGAGCAAAATTGGGGTGGGCGAAACCACCCCCGTTTGGCCTTGGGGTGGGTTCGGCCACCGCAGATCGAGCGGTCAAGGGGTGGCTGAACCACCCCTATGGCCTTTGAAGGTGGTTCGGCCACCCTCTTTTTTTTTTTTTTTTTTTTTTTTTTTTTTTTCTTCTTGTGGGGTGGCTAAACCTCCCCCAGGCCAAATGGGGGTGGCTCAAGGCTCTTGGGGGTAGTTTCAGCCACCCTCATTTTCTCTTTGGGGGTGGTAAAATTGTCACCTCCTAAATTTTTTTTTCAATTTTTTAAAGCATTTTTTTTGTTTTTTTTTGTTTTTTTTTTAAAAAAAGTTTTTATTATTGTCAAATGTTTATTTTTTTAATTTTTAACTAGGCATATAACACATGTCAGCTTCTTAGAGGGATTAACGTGTGCTTTCGTCAATTTTTGAACGGAAATTTGGACGAAAGTACCATCTCCGTCTTTCGTCATAATCAAGGTACCATCCTGCGATACGAAATGAATTACAAGGGACAAAAAATAAAGGCATTAAACAACATGGGCCAAAAACGTATTTAACCCAGTATATATATATATAAACCGAATCCTTCCTTAGAGTGGCTTAAAATTGCAACACGTAGCGTGAAACCATAATTTTTAATTGCTAAACAGGTCCTTTTAAGTACTCAACTTCCTTTAGCTAAAAATGAAGTGAATTGTATTTTTTTAAGTCGTTTAATAAAAACTTAAGAAGTATCACGTGAATTACTCGCATCCTTTGAAAAAGGATCAGATTCACGTCGTTTGAATTGTTTAAAACAACGCCATTTAAGACAACTTTTATATTAACGTCGTTTACAGTTGGAAACGACGTGAACCTATATTTCATAACTCTCTCTCTCTCTGTGTCAGGAATTCTTGTCTCCATTTTCAATCGATTAGGTGCATTAATTAATGTTTACTCAGTTTTTCACTCAATATTGTTTTTGTTTTTCCTTCCCTATAGATGTGCTGAGAATGAGTTAAGAGGCCGGAACGACTAGTGTTAGAGATAGACATGAATTCTCAGTATTTACTTTCTTATATTTAATAAGTGCTTGTTTGGCACTGAGTTTTAAACTTATTTTGATTAATGTTCTCTTTGGTTATATTATTTATTCTTGGCATTTCTTGTAATTTTTTGTGCCTTTGAGTCCAGTTAGTTAATTTTTTGTGCATTTCTTGTAATTAATTGCTACAAGATGAGTATTGTAGTATATTTCAGATGAAGTACACATTGAGTCGTTGGTGTATATGGAGAGGAAATTTTAATTAGGAGAGTCTTGTTAAGGCAAAGTGTATAAGATGAGCGTTAGAAAGCCATTGCACGTACGTTACAACAAATTTCATATTATCATTTGAAAAAGCTACAAATATACTCATTATTATTAAATTTCAAAAATATTTTCGACCAAACATTTTTGGAAAGAATTGTGAAAAATAATATCATTCCGCTTTGGGTTTGGATTTTCTGGATCCTCACTAGGGACAGAGAAGTCCGATCCACTCATGTAGGCCAATAAAACAACCAATAACCAAAGCAAACTTAATATATACAAGTCCCATATTGTTTTCTCTTTGAAATACCACAAGTAGAGTGTGCGGAGTGAAGAGAAGTCCTCCAATCATCCTGATTTGCCACACCATGTCCACGTTGCCAGTGACACGTGGCCAGCAGTTAGCCACGTGGATGACTCATTCACGTGGCTAACTGTAAGTGGCATAAAAAAATAAAAAAATTTATTTTGTAGGTACGATTCTCATGTTTGACTTTGAACTCATTCACGTGGCTAACTGTAAGTGGCATAAAAAAATAAAAAAATTTATTTTGTAGGTACGATTCTCATGTTTGACTTTGAACTATATAAGACTGATCGAGTTGTTTCACTAATTTCAATTCGATCAAATCTTACCACTTCAAATTTTATTTTAGTTAATAGTTGGTATTGTATTTGATCTTGAGGAAGTTATTATACTAAATACATTTTTCTTACACTTAATTCAACTCTGGTGCTTTGGACAATGGATTGGTGTCCTGGAATTTTTCCACATGACAAAGACTTCAAATTTATTTTATTTCTATTTGCTTTACAAAAGTAAAAGAAAAAGTTCACAAACTTGGAATTAAGATGAAATTTCAGTAAAATATTTATCGATGAATTAATGTTCTTCTCTAAAGTGACCATTTGTTTAAGCTTTTGCTAATCAGAGAGTTTGGATCGATCGAGGTGACAAATCATGTCTTTTTTGAGATTTGATGTAAGCCCTTTACAGATGCGTTAATTAAAATGTTTTTTATTCATATATTTAAATTAGCTTTACTTGATGCTTCCATACTATACCTGAAAAGAATAAATATGTTATTCAGTTTTAATTAAATTATTAGTTTTTATTTGTAATTCAATAATGGGCTTGGCCCACAGTTAGTCATGTTAGTTTAAATTATTTGCCATTTTATAAGTAGGCTTGACTCTTGGCCCAAAGTTAGTCACATTAGGGTTAGGGTTAGAGTGTCTATTTAAGTATAATGTTCTCTTGTAATATGACAGATTATGATATTATGAAAAACAATTTTGTTTCTTTGAGGTGTGACTCCTCTCTTCTTTCTTGGTGGTGAGACGCTGCCAAGGCCAGTGAGACGCTGGTTTGTTCTATCATCTTCGTTAATTTGGTGAGACTCTAAATTAACATAGATTTATTTTTATTTTATGTTCTTTTGTTATTCCTGCTGCGTCAATTTTGGTATCAGAGCTGGTATCAGAGCTCTGATACCAAAATTGACGCAACAAGAATTTAAAACAAACAGAAAATTAAAGAGATAAACATTTAGCTAACCTAGAGTTTCACCAAATTAACAATAGGGAAGAACAAACCAGCGTCTCACTGGCATTGGTAGCATCTCACCACCAAAAGAACATAGGCCTCACACCTCGAAGAAACAATATATTTTTTATTCCATCATAATCTGTCATATTACAAGAGAACATTATGCTTAAATAGACACTCTAACTCTAACCCTAATGTGACTGACTTTGGGCCAAGAGTCAAGCCCACTTATAAAATGACAAATAATTTAAACTAACATGACTAACTATTGGCCAAGCCTATTATTGAATTACAAACAAAAACTAATAATTTAATTAAAACTGAATGACATATTTATTCTTTTCTCGTCCTGCGTCAATACCTCTCTTGATATTCTTAATTAATAGCTTTTATTTTGTGTAAATTTGTCTTTCAGTTTGTCTCTTAGTGATCATATGATAGTTGAAAAGCTTTTTCAATTTGTGTATCAAAGCAACAGTTTTATTAAGATATATTACAAAAAATAAAAAATAAAAAATTATAAAAGATTAAATTATAATAAATAAAAATTATTTTAATATTAAGCATTCTTAAAATTAAATTATAATAAATAAAAAAATCCTCATACAGTGGGGTATATAAGCTAGCTAGTAAAGATTATGTAAAGATATTAGACCTGTTAATAGCTAGCTACCTCTTGAATCTGCTCTCGCTCCTTTTTTATTATTCATTTATTTCAATGTTTAATAGTTTATTTTTTTAGAAAAGAGGAAGCAAAGGGCATGTGTTTAAAGAAGTTAGAAGTGATATCTCAAACGCTTTGTGGATTCAAAATGTTATTAGGATTTTTTTTTTTTTAATTAAAAAATGCTGATAAGATTAATCGTGCACTTTTACTACCTTAGTTACCACGCATGCTACGCCTAAAAAAAAAAGAACACAAAAGATAAAATATGAGAGTACATAAGCAATTATTTTATTTCATTATAATTATATATTGCTACGATATTACAACAAGAGAGACATGTCAAACTTATTCAAACCATCAAATGGTTCATTATGGCTATTACATATATATATAGTTCTTTAAGTACTGAATTTTTTCTGAAGAGACTCAACCACATTCTTGTCCAATTGGAAGGCCTTGGTGAGAACATCCGGATTGATAGGAGGATTGGATCCAAAAACATTCTTTGCTATGACGATGAGTCCAGGATTCTGGCTACCGAGACCGGCAAAAGCAACAGCATTGGTCTTTCCAACATTAAACTGGAAGTGAATGAGACCAATTGGGAAGACGAATACATCTCCCGCATTTAGAGTTTTGGTGATGAGACGGTTATCTGGGTTGGATGTGACAAAGCCAACTAACAGAGTACCTTCTAAAACTACTAAAATCTCTGTGGCACGAGGATGAGTATGGGGTGGATTTAGGCCGTACGGTGCAAAGTCTATACGAGCTAAGGATATACCTAGTGTATTGAGGCCAAATATTTTGTCCACATTCAAAAGAGTGACATTCGACCCGAGCTGATTTACAGTGCTCCTAGGAATGTTTAGTCCTTGAAAGAAGAAATCATTGGCATTGACAAGTTTTGGATCCTTGCAGAACTTTCCATTCACAAATACTGCACAAAAGAAATCCAGATTCTTCAAATGACTCCAAAAGAACATAATAATAGTAAGAAGAAGAAGAAGCCAAGAAGAAGAATTTGTACATACCAGCCTCGGTGGAAGTGTTAACTGCAACACAAAAGTCTTGCAGAGGAGCAGGGTCATAGGCAGAGGCAAGGGAGCATGCCAAAGCCATAAGTGCCAAAGCTACGAGATAATTAGGAACGCCTTTCATCGTTACAAGCTTCTGTATTCGCTGAATTCTTGGTTATGTGAGGAGTGAGAGATGTTAACGTTGCGTGGGAACATGTCTATTTATAGCGTGGAGTCAGTGAACCGGTCTATGTTTTTCACTAGATGGAGCCTCTAAGACTTGGTAAGCTATCGATTATTTATTAGAAATGCGCCAAATCCGACCACTTCCATGAATGGAATATTGGAATTAATATTGACCCATTAAAATATTAAGGTGGGAAATGTTTGCTTGTAAGCCATGACTTTTGATTACGAGCAATTAATTAATCATGTTTCGAGTTGTGAAATTATTTAATGATTTTATGCATTCAAGGAAAATGTGGATGTTCAAACAGCGTGAAATGCTCCAAGTCAAATGATTTGATCTTATCTCGTGAATTATTGCTCGAAGTCAAATGATTTGATCTTATCTCGTGAATTATTGCTCGAAGTCAAATGATTTGATCTTATCTCGTGAAGCATTCTTCTTTTGCTCTGCTAGAAAAACCTTTCCTAGATAACAACTATATATGTTCCCTTTGCTCAGCTACTAGTGACTCTTTGATGCATTTATTTTTCTCCTGTCCCATTGCAAGAGTAATTTGGAGGAATTCTTTTTGGCCTTTGGATATTTCTGCTTTGCCTATTGCTTCTATGGCTGATTGGTTACTTATTATTTTGCATCCGGAGAAGATAGGTATTCCTCTTGTGGATACACAATTCTTTCAGATTTTTGCAGTGATTGCTTGTGATCAGATCTGGTATTCACGTAATAAGGCTTTGCATGAAGGTTTGATTCCTAATGCTTTATCAATTTCACGTTCTGTTAATCAAATCTCTAAGATTCATCTCTCTGCATGGTCTACACGTTCCCCTAGTTTGAAAGAAGTATGGAAGAAGCCTGATCCTGGCTGCTTCAAGATCAACTACGACACAGCCATTCGTTCTACTTTCTCAGCTCAATCTGCAGTTTGTCGTGACTCCAATGGGTTTATCGTCAATAGTATTACTCAGATTAGGCCTCCCTGTGTGGCTTTGTATGGAGAAGCGTCTGCGACTCTTCTTGCTGCACAGCTTTGCTCTTATTTGGGTTTGTCTCATGTTATATTTGAAGGGGATTCTCTCACAGTTAATCTTGCCATCAACAATCCATTGATTACACAAGATTGGCGTATCTCCACTGTCATCTCTGATTTTATTTCCACTATTCCATCTTCCACTTGCTGGTTCGCTAGCTCTGTTAACCGAAGTGCTAACTTCTGTGCCCATCATGTGGCTTACTGGGCCGCAACTAGATTTGCTTCTAGCTGCATTCCCAACTTTTCTACTCTACTAGTTTCTGGAACCATTCTACCCTGTTTTGGCACGGATTCCTCTTTTCCTTTTCTAGTTCCTTAAGTTTGGTTTATTTTCTCCTATTGTACTTTAAAAAAAAAAAAAAAAAAAAAAAAAAAAACTACTATATATGTACCATGCTAAGGCATTTGCTATATTCTTGTCTACTCCTTTTTGTTTTTTTCTCTTCCGTTACTTGTGGTTTGTAGGTATTTGGGGGAAATAAATTCATGCAATTTGATGTTTCTGGTGTATTTCGTTTCATTTACAACAAAAGATCTAACTATCATTGATCCAAAAAAAAAAAAAAAAAAAAACAAAACAAAAGATCTAACTCCAATCGAAGATTTTACTGTTCAGACATGAAGTCCATTCTTTATATCTTAGCTGCAGCTTTCCTTTCAAGGAATTAGAAAACAAAGCCATGTTGGAATAGAAAATTTTGACACAAATTGCTCTTTGTCCTCTCAATCCACCACTTCATTTGCTATGTCCATAACATATTTCAAAATGCTCTGTTACTATAGTGACCACACCTTGTTTGCCAAAAAGAAAAACTGCAACAAAGTAAAGAGGTTAGAGGGGTTCGTCGGGGCTGTATATGGTGAGACCACTCTGACACTCGATCAAGTTATTTGGTTTATATGTAAAGGAAATTTTAGCAGAGTCCTGTTATGGCAAAATGGGCGTACCTAAGTGAATATTATCTCTTTCTTTATATAAGACATCATCTCTGCCCTTCCTCTTTAGGGTTTTAGGGATTCTTGCCAATAAGTTGTTATTGAAGTAGAGATTTCCTCCCTAAATTTGTTTGAAATGGGTGTATGGCGCGAGCAAGCAATTAGCTGAGCTGGTAAAGTCAAGAATCATTTTTTTGGCATTGCAACTTGGCTGGGGTGCACTTGAATCTTTGATGGTTATTTGGGCTGAGGCGTGGCATACCTTCTAGGCTTTTCTGTTATGGATCTTCTAGGATATATTAACAGAAAAACTAAACCGTTTTGTATTTACAAAAAGTACAAAACAGATGCGGAGTTGAAGACACCTTCTTCGTTCAACTTCTTTCATCCTATATATTCATCACATGAAAGAACTCAAAAACCTAACTTAACCTAAAAAGCTGATTCCCTCTTTCTCTCTTGTTGTTGCCATCATTGCCATCATCAAACTCTGAATTTTGAAACTCATTCTCTCTCAATTTCTCGCTGAGTCGACCGTGCTGTGATTTGTTTTGAAAGGTAAACAAACTTGTTGTTTTATGCATTATTTATTCTTTCTTTTTTTAACTTTTAGGCTTTATTTATTTTTCTTTTTTGTTGTAAATTTTAGGCCTTAGTCTAGCCTATCTAGAAAGTTGGACGTTGGACTCCAAATTTTGGAGCAGTGTGCCACACAGTGCCAGTGCGTCTTTCACTTTTCAACTTCCACATGTCAAGGACGTCTTAGACGTGCACCAATCCATGACACGCATTAAAAATAATTGAAAGGACATAGCTTGAAATAAGTAACTTTTTTCTTCCACTAATGCTCCATCAATTATAAGCAACAACACTGTCAACACGAATGACACTAGAGGGTGTAGCTTTCTTTCATATACCGATATACGATTAGTATTTGCTACATCTACATCGTCCAAAGTCCAAGACGTGCGATCATTTGGAACAATGTGTCAATTTCAATCACTATTACACTGCAATTTTTTTTTTCTTTTTTTTTTTATGATAATTTTACTGGTGATCAGTTTCTCTTCAAAAAAATTATAAATTCGGAACACAGTTTGTGCCAATCAAACTGAGATGCAGGGCTAATTTGGAACCGTGTGTGTCAATCTTAATCACTATTTCACTGCAGATTTTTTTTCCTTTTCTTTCATAATAATTTCACTTCTGATCAGTTTCTCTTAAAAAAAAAAAATTATAGAATTTATATAGAACACCAAACACTGATTTAAACCGACCGTTTATTTATTTATTTATTTTTGAATTCAAATTAACCAACCCTTTATTAGACTATTAGTTAAAAACTTTTGTCTGACATATTTTTTCGAGATCATTATTCTATTTTTTTAAAAAAATTATAATTAAATTAATAATTTATTGGGAGTATCATATCATTATTATTGGACAATTGTTATATATATAGAGAGATTAGACTGTATGATTATTTGCTAGGAAAAAGAAAAATCACTTTGATGACTCAAATCATGAAATCACAATAATGCATCATGTTGGTTTACCATAATAATTAATAAGGAATAATATTAATTTTTAGCTTTCATTCATTACAGATGGATTCACCTCTAGGCTCACGTTCATTGGGTAGTGCTTCTTGTCATCTATCTTCTCCTCTGAACACTCCAGTGACTCCAATAGAGATTGAGGACACTCCGGTGACTCCCATAGAGATTGAGGACATAGAAACATCTGCTACTGGATCTATGCCAGCTAGTGGTCTTGGTCGTGGTGGACGACCACCACTCCTTAGAAAAAAAAAAAAAGAAATCTTTCAAACAAATCTGCAGCATGAGACCATTTCACTAGAAATAAAAGTATCCATGATGATGATCCTGTGGCACATTGCAATTACTGTGGGACTCCCTATAAATGTCACCCAAAAATCAATGGCACATCATCTATGTTGTATCATGTGAACTCATGCCAAAAGTACAAGAGCCTAAAATCTAAACAGGATAGGTCTCAATCTAAGTTCACTTTTGGGGTCGGGCAGAATGGTGGTGGTAACAACCTTATGATTATCAAGTATTCTGAGAAGGTTATTAGGGAGGAACTTTGCAAAATGATTATTGTTGATGAAGTGCCTTTTATGACCATGGAGGGAAAAGGATTTTAGAAACTACTCAGGATTCTTGAGCCTCGATTTAAGGTTCCTTCTCGATACACAATGATGAAAGATTATGTCAAACTGTATATGAGGGATAAAAACATACTGAAGAACACGTTTTTTACGGCTGGCCAAAGGGTTTGCTTGACCACTGACACATAGACTTCAGTTTAGAATATGAATTATATGTGTGTCACTCGGCATTTCATTAATACTAAATGGAAATATCACAAAAGGATATTAGCATTTCGTCAAGTGCCAGATTATAAAGGGCAAACAATTGCAAGGGAATTAGAAGAGTGTTTTGTTGAATGGGGGATTCATAGGATATTAACAATATCAGTTGACAATGCAAGTGCTAATGATACTGCAATTGATTGGTTTAAAAAAAGAACTGTGACCAATAAAGGAGTTGTTTGTCATCATTAATTTATTCATGTGAGGTGTTCTGCACATATTCTTAATCTAATTGTGCACGAGGGTTTGAAAAATGTTGACGATTCAATCATAAATGTAATATCCAAGAAATTATTTAATAAGTTTATTATGAATTAAATTAAAGTAAGCCCACTTAGTGTCGTAAAATTACACTTGTGGATTTAATTAAGAAAAGGGAAGAGACAAAGGTAAAATATTATTGATGGGTTTTTAGGATTAAATAAAAATAAGACTATTTAGTGTGGTAAAATAAAACAAGTGTTTTATTTCATCCTATGGGTTTGTAAGTGCTAGCACAAGAAAAGAAAATATAAGTGACATTTTTTAGGCCCAAATCACAAGTTTCCACTAAAGCCCACAAATGCCCATGTCTTTCACTTAAGTTGGGGGCATTTTTGAAACTTACACTAAAACACCTTATCTCCTCTATGTGGCTCACGATACTCCCTCTCCCAAATCAGATTTTTACTCTTTTTCTCCCTAAAACATAGCAGCTCTTGGTCTTTCTTCCTCCCCACCAAACCGTGAGCTCCAACCCCTCTCAACTCCCATCTCTTCTTCACACAAGCTCGGATTAGCATGAGAATGGGTTAAGCTCGTGCAGAAGACAAAGAGGAAGGGTTTCAAAGGCTGAAAATAATAGGTAATTTCTCAAACCCTCTTGCTCTCTCATTCTCTTTCACATGGGTTAAGATTTGAACATGAATTGCACACTTTAGATTAGCCAAAACAGCACGTATTAGAGAGCATTGGGGCTGATTTGGTGAGTTAAAATCCTGGAATTTCTCACCTTTCTCTATCTATTTTCATGTGAAGCTTGAGCTTGGATCATGGGTTTTGCTTCCAAGTGAAATTCCATCATCTACAAGCCTAGAGTAGCGATTATCAACATCAAATGGTTCAATTTACCAATTATTCCAAGGTAATTTCGAAACCCTAATATTCTTCGAAGTTAGGTTAATTTTGGGGATGTAATGAAATTATTGGAATTGGCATGAGGTCTTTATTTGCAATAAATTCTTACATGATATTTAAGTTTTGGGTTGATTTATTATTGGTCTAAAACTTCAATTTTAGGATTGTTGTAAATGAGGTGCTTTCTTTGGAACCGATTGGGAGTTGGGTTGGTGGATTGATTGATTAGCATGTTGATGTACGAATTTCGGTAGTGTTAGTTCGGTGTTCATTATGCTAGAATGGATTGTTAATTGGATATTGGTCTTATGACTAATAGAGGGTTGATTTTAATATGAAAAGGAAGATTCCAAAGTATTTGTAGGAATACAGTGGAATTGATCTTTAGTATGGGTTTTGATGTGTAGTTGGTTAATGAGGACTAATATGCTCTCCATGATATGCTTATGATGTTGGATATTTTAGAGATTGATAAAGTTGAATTAATTTGGGATAGGTTGTTAACTAATGGTTGAATTCCTCATTATAGTGTTATAGGTGTGTTGACTATGAAATTGTATTAGGTTGTAGTTTTAAGTAATATGAATAACAAATGAATAAATAGAAGATAGCTAAAATAAATTCTAGAACCTATCTATGCCCATAGGTTTGATGAAGAGTAAAGTATTAAATGAGAATGCTTTAAAATGGTAAATTCTCCAAATAACCTTAAGACAACAACTATAAATTAGTAAGGTATTAGAGATACATAATAGGTTTCGAATCCATTTGGTAATGTAACTAAATAATTAATACGCCTATCTATGTATTGTAAAATACCTAAGTGCGTTATGAGGCTATGCTTAGCTTAATAAGCATTTTATGTATGCATACATATACGTACCAAATATACACTTAGCTTAAATGGATTAACAAACTATAAGGCTTAATAGTTAATATTGATAATGAGGTAACTAAGTGATTAATTCACCTACCCATGTACACTAAGTGTTTTAGTGTATCATCGGATTAGGTTTAGACGTTGGATGTATAAATATATATGTAACAAGCTATAAAAAGGATTGAAGGGTTTGAAGTTAAAGTGTTTAGATCCTTGTTATGTAAATGACGGATACGGTTGAAATAGAGAATAAGTTATTGTGATGTCTAAAGGGATATATTATGAAAAGGGAATAGTTAAAGAAAGAATAAAATGGTAAAGTAGAACAAATGGGATGAATAGATCCACATAAATAGCAAATTAAGCTCAAAGTATAATCCTTAGCTTTGATGTTTGAGTATATGTCACAAACTTTAATAAATAAATGTATTGTAGTACGTGATTGTAACTTCATCTAATAATTAAAATGTTAAACAAGATTAAGGTTCTATAATCTAAACTATTTATATGGAAAGTAATTAAATAACTAATGCGCTTATTCATGTATATTAAAAATACTTAAGTGTATTACTGAACTAGGCTTATGTGGATAAACAAACCATAAGCTTAACGTCTAATAATGATTATAAGCTAACTTGGTATCCAATTTACCCATCTATGTACACTAAATATTTTAGTGTGTTCATGGACTAGGTTTAAGTATTATATGTGTATATGTATACATGAATACATATGCATGTACATGTATACGACTTAAATATATATATATATATATATATATATATATATATATATATATATATATATATATATATATATATATATATATATATATAATGCTAACTTGGTAAATAAACAAGAAACTATAAAAAGGGATTAACAATAATAATGTGACTTAATGATAATTAGTAGGCAAGTAAAATAGTAAACATGCTTTAGAGATAATAAGCGAAATAAAATGTGAACCTAAATCTAAATGATAACCTAATCATAGTTTTGGATACTAAACTAGACATAGACACGAGAAATGCGACGTGTGAGCACGCGGGTAGTCTTTGTGTCATAAAGTGTAGAGTTCAATAGCGTAGCCTAACGATTTCAATGTTTGCAGGATAGTGTCCGGATTGGAGACTCCAATGGGTTCTCCAATGTAGAGTTTAAGTTGGAGTCCAATGCAGCCAAGGTGAGTATTCTACTCACTGAGAAGTATTATTTTCATATGTGATGAATTGCAAAATGTATAGTGTTTTACAAACCAGAACCAACTGTATGTTGATTATGATCTGTTTTGGATGCTTTGAGTACTTTTGAGTATATTGAAATTAAGATGATGTTTTGAAATATGAATATGATATGTGTTTTTAGAGCAAGTATAAGTTGGAGATTTAAGTTATGAAAATTGTCTAAGAAATGACATGTAGAACTGTTTATATTTTATAAAGAAAGCATGTGTTAAAAGCATGATAATGAAATTAAACGTATAGTATTTAAGCATGAGCATTGAGCATTGAGCATGAAACATGAACGCATAAACAAACTATTAGGGGGATCTATGCCCCATAGGCATGAACTAGAAGGTGGACATATGCCCCAGGGGGGATCTACATCCCAAACGCATGAACTAGAAGGGGGACATACGCTCCAGGGGGATCTACTCCCCAAACGCATGAACTAGTGGGGGATATACGCCCCAGGGGGATCTACGCCCCAAACGCATGAACTAGTAGGAGATATACGCCCCAGGGGGATCTACGCCCCTTAGGTATGAACTAGTGGGGGGACATACGCCCCTTAGGTATGAACTAGTGGGGGGACATACGCCCCATACGAACACACGCATGAACTATGGGGGGACCGACGCCCCAGGGGGATTTACGCCCCATACGAACGTACACATGAACTAGTATTGGGAGATTTACACCCTTCAGGAACATACGCATGAACTAGTATTGGGGGACCAACGCCCCATAGGAATACACAGAAACTTACATGGGCATGTATATCATTGTTTTCATGAGTGATGTTTTTATACTATGAGTAGTTTTGCTAGACGTATTAGTATGCATAAGAGTCTCAATGAGAAAGAACTTATGTATATTTCTATCGGATGGTTGCATGATTTAAATGCTATTATTTTCTAAGTCTCATTGAATCAAAAGTATATGCTCAGCTGTGTAGTATGTTTTAAATGTTTTCTATTAGTCGGTGTTTGCTATATCAGCTATGGGGGGGTTTTCAAACAAAAGTTTATAAAATTGATGGCTTTACGACATATCGTTGTGCCACTGTGATGACTTGTTTATATTTTAAGAGATTAATGTATATGCAAATGTTTTGTATATATATATATATATAAAAAAATCGGGTCGTCACAATAAAGATCCGAAATATGTTGAAATATGTGAAGTCTTCTTCTCAAAGATTGGCTCTCTTCAAGTCTTGTGCAGAAAGAAAAAACATTGAGTGCAATGCTTCCTTAACACTTGATGTTTCCACTAGATGGAACTCTACTTATATGATGTTGGAGGTGGTAGAAAAGTACTAAATGGCATTTGAACTTATGATAGACGAAGATAGACATTTTTTAAACTATTTGTACGAGGATGGTGCGGGAAAAAGGGTGTTGGGTTCTCCGACTGATGATGATTGATATAATATCCGTCACTTTATTAAGTTCTTGCAAGTGTTTTACGATGTCACAATGCAAATCTCTGGTTCCTTGCATTCAACTTCCAACTTATATTTCGATGTACTTTGTTCTGTTTATTCATGTTTGACAGAATATTCTGAAAGTAGCGATCCGTTGTTGAATACTATGGCGAACAAAATGAAAGTAAAATATGATAAGTATTGGATTGGGGAGATGTTGAGAAGATTAACCCGTTGTTATTTGTGGTTAGTTTGCTTGATCCACGTTACAATATAACTGGTTTGGAATATTGGTTCCGGCTTAGTTTTAGGGCTGAGAAAGTGAAAAGAATTGACTTTCAACTTAAGGGGGTATTGGGCCGGTTATATGATCACTATGCCTGTGGTTCTAAAAATGTTGGAAGTGGGTCTATGTTATCAAATGATGAAGTGCGGAGTGATACAACATTAGTTGGTAGTTCTAGGTCTAGAACTACTTTTTTACTGAATTTTCATTCATTTCGGGCGTCTCGAAATTTGATGCAATGTAAGACAGAAATAGAACAATATTTTCCGAGGATGTTGATACACCCAATGAAAACTTTGATATTTTAATGTGGTGGAAGGTAAATTTGACAAAGTTTATAATTCTCGCTGAGGTAGCGTGAGATGTATTGGCAATTCCAATTACCACGATTGCTTCTGAGTCAGCATTTTGCACTGGTGGACGCGTGATAGATCCTTATCGGAGTTCTTTGGCTCAAAAAACAGTGGAGGCTCTTGTATGTACTCAAAATTGGTTGAGATCTTCTCCCATTAGTGCACATGAGTCATACTTGCCTAACGTTAAAGATGAAGAGAGCTACAAGCTTGACTCAAGTAATGGTAACAAAATAAATTTCATATTTTGTTAATTGTTCAAATTATTAATTGATTTTATTAATTCTTTAAAAATTTTATTGTGGTAGAAATAATATTCAATTCCATCACATATGACGCAAATTAAGGCTTGAATTATGTACTTCGTCAAACGATGTTTCTTTGTTAGTTCGAGGTATTTTTATGCATATTATTATTATTTTTACATAATATTTAGTTTGTAGAATTTTTTTTAATTGATCACTATGCTTATGTTTTGATTTATTTGATTATTGCAGGTATCACATGGAAGGAATAAAATCAAGTTGTTTAGTTTAATTTGATTATTTGATAATTTGATAGCATCAAATTGAATGATGCTATTTACTATTTAACTTGTGTTAGTTTTCTTCAGTAAATTTTAATTTGGTTTGTAAACTTTTAATTTGTTTTTTGTTTAATTATTTTTGTGAAGTATGATATGTTATTAAAGTATTTTATTTAATTCTTTCTTTCTTTCTTTCTCTTTTTTTATACAAATTTTCGAATCGTTTGGACTCTTTGTTTGACAAAAACACCATGACAGTTTGAACTTTTGGAGCAATGTGACGCAGTCACACTGCTTTTTTGGAGTAGTGTGCCTGCAACTAAACAATGTAGGTAGCTGCTAGCCGTAGTGCGTGTTTAGTCGTTGAATTCTTGAATTGTTATATTATCTGTTGTATTCTTGAATTATTTGGAATATGATTTTAATTTTTATTATTTTTATTTTTTTAAAGTGATCACTCCATAGTGGATCTATACACAATTCTATCTTGGAAATCCAAATTCATCAAGTTTCACAACTTTCACTTGTCACTTCACACTATACCTGATTCCTTCATTACACATTTTACACTGCCCAAGTAATGAAATAAATCCATGCTTGATTCATTTGTTACCTTGTAATTCGTGTCATCATTAATTTTTATTATTATTATTTTTTACTTCATTTATTAATTTTTTGGTAATATCTATTGGTAAAAAAATGTTCTCTAGAATCTCGTCTCTTCTGTCTCCCTTATTATCTTCTTCTCTCCTTGTCTAAACTCCCACAGTGTTAGGTGTCTGACTCTGCTGCACTCTCTCCTTTCTGTCAATTACAGCAGGAACCTTCATTTTCTTTATGGTCATGGTTAATGGTTACAGTGAAGTAGATTCCATTACTTGAGGCCAGATTTGAAGAGAGCTGAGGTACATTCACACAAGAGGAAAAGAACCTTATCAAACATCCATCTTCTTCTTCTTCTGCACGTCTAACCTCCCTCTAACCGACTTCACCGACTTTTACCGTCTTCGATTAACCAGTGACGGTAACGGTCAAAATATGAGATATCGGCACTTTGTCGGTGAAATTACCGATTTCACCGACAAATTCGGGACCGTAGGCGGAAAACCCTCTACCGTCACCGATTCCCCCGATACCCACCTCTAGCTAGAAGCATGTTGGTAACCGAGCCCTCCAGTAGTCTCTCAATTCCCTTAAGCAATTGGGCTAATAGTAACTGATTGATAAACTCAAGCAAGGATGTGAAAATCGAATTACTCCATCCACCCATACACTTCAAATTATATAGATGTACAATAGCACTCAGTTTGCTATGTCTTGTTTTCTCATGTAGTAGCTTATCTGCATCTTTAAGCAAGTTATAGAATTTTCTCGAACTCTTCTCGATCCTCGATGTCTTCTTCAACTACTTCTATTGCTTCAGCTTGCACTTCCTTTTGATACCTATAGTGGTTTGCTAGAACATCATGCATGCCGAAAACATCATGCAGAATAGCATCCATTGTTCTAGACTCGTTAGGTATTGAGGCTGTATCAACGTCTGCCGACCGACTCGAATTGGAGCCTTCCACTTGCGGTTCTCTATTAAGTACAGGAGCCCTAATCTTTTCTCCATGCCATACCCAGTCAGTGTTACCAGTCAAAATTTCACTTCCCACTGTCAAATGGTTAGATACTTCCTGTTGTCGTAGTGTTTTGTTCAAGCAACACTTGTTACATGGGCACACAATGAACTCTTTAGTTCTAGACTTGCTAAATTTCAAATCTCACAAACGCCTTAACCCCATCAATATACTCCTTCGAACCTCTCTACTTTGTCATCAAACTCTTGTCCATAGCATGACTACATTTTAAATGCACAACACGTATTCGTAAAGATGATTTGATATCATATCATATTATCACAATTTAAGTACTTAGGCTTATCGGTAGACATATGATAATTGACAATATATTATAGCTTATTGTTATTAAAAAAAATATTGGATAAATTAAATGGTTATACCATGCATGATTATAATTTTCTAAAGACTATAAACCCTAAACCATAAACATTAAACCCTAGAACCCTAAACCCAAACCCCAAACTCTAAACCCTAAAACACTAAAGTCAAACCCCAAACCCTAAACCACAAAAACAAAACCGTAAACCCTAAACAATAATGTTCTTAAAAATATTGAAAAAATTAAATGGCTATGACATGCATGAATTTTCATTAATTGTCAACATAATTTTTTAAGGACTTAGGTTTATTTGTAAGGTAAACATCAACTTGGGTATGACTATTCTTATGCACACATAATAACTAGTTAGAACATATATACTAACATATTAAAGTAAACTAAGTAACATTGTTAGTGTTACAAACTTAATATATGTTATCATAACTAACATTAATACCTTATCGTATATGCTGGTTAATATTCATATGTATATATGTATATTGACCATTTATTTATTCATTCTAACTTAAGAATCCGGCTTATGTGTTGTACTTTAAAAGTACATAACAATTGCTGTAATTTGATCAAAGGTTAGGATTGTTTTAGTATTTTTGGTTAAATACTTTATTGGTACCTGAGTTTTAAGCCATTTTAAATTTAGTACGTGAGTTTTATTTTGTATCACAGGTGGTACCTGAATTAGGGGTAAAAACTCAGTTGGTACCTCTGTTAGAGGTTGACATGAGGCACTATATAAAAATAAATAAATAAAAAATCTTTAAAAATTAATTAAAAATAGTAAAATTGACAAAAAAAAAAAAAAAAAAAAAAACTAGAAGGAGGTTGGTTGAGCCACCCCCTTGGCCGGTCTGGGGTGCCCGAACCACCCCCATGGGCCACGGGGGTGGTTCGGCCACCCCCAAGGGCCAAAACCCAGCAATTTTTTTTTCCTGCCATGGGGTGGTTCGACCACTGATGAGTGCCAAAAAGTGTATATTTGGACCCCTTAATTTACATTAGTTAAACCTTTAGCTTTATTATTTTATGATGTTTTGGTTAGTTTTTGTGTTTTTGCAGGACATTAAGAGAAAAATGGTAATTTTCAAGTGAAAATACATACAAAGCTGAAAATTCAGAATTGCTGGGAAGTCGATCGATTGAATCTCAAGTCGATCGATCGAAATTGTCCGAAGTCGATCGATCGATTATAAATACCATTCTTGTCTCATTTTTGAGGAGAGGAGGCCGCTTGGAAGCGCCCTAGGCGCCGTTCTCACTATAGTTTAGGGCTTTTGGGTTGATTTTGACCTAGAACTTTAATTATTTGTAAGTTTTTTTGATTTTTAATGCATTCTTGTTGTTTATTTATGCTTTATTTAGTTATGTGTAGCTGAAATCTCATCTAGGGGTGAGGATGAAACCTCACCATTGAAGAGAAACTGAGTTTCGATACTTGTTTATGCTATTTGAGTTTATGGATTTTGATTTCTCATTATTCTACTTCGATTATTGAGATTATTGTTGGATATCTCTTGTGATTTACAGATACAAGTGATGATTTGATATGGTTTCATTAAATTGATGGCTTGGGTTTTCATTTATCAAAATGTTGGATATTCGTTGTGTTTTATTCCATTGATACATTTGATGATTTAGTCAAAACTAGATATCTTTTGTGATTTGTGCAAGTATGGATTCATCGAATGATTTAAACAACTTTTGAAGCAAAGTAGGGCATATCTAAGTTTTGCATGTGAAAACTTCAAATATGTGTGATGAGCATGAGAATAGATTGCTATGATTTGGTGAGTATTGATTCCAAAACCCTAGATCCCTTTATTTTTATTAATTTTGTTTATGTTTCTTTTGTTAAAAATCTCTAAATTTGGAACTAGGTTAAAATAGAATTAGTTTAAATAGAGATTAATTTTTGCAACACAATTTCCTGTGGGATCGACCTCGCACTTGCATAACACTATATTGCAAAACGATTCGTGCATTTGCGAGTATTATAATTTGCACAATTGAGCCACCCCCTTGGCTGGTCTGGGGTGCCCAAACCACCCCCATGGGCCACGGGGGTGGTTCGGCCACCCCCAAGGGCCAAAACCCAACAATTTTTTTTTTCCTGCCATGGGGTGGTCGAATCACCCCAGACCGGCCAAGGGGGCGACCCGTCTTCTTTTTTTTTTTTTTTTTTTTTCAATTTTTTTTTTTTTAAAAATTTTATTATTTTATTATTTTTAATTAATTTTTAAAGATCTTTAGTTTTTAGTTTTATTTTTTTTTATATAGTGCCACTTGTCAACCTCAGTAATTGACACGTAGCAAGCGGTTAAAAAATTTGGACGAAAAATCTAACAGAGGTACCAACTGAGTTTTTACTCCTAACTCAGGTACCACCTATAATACAAAATAAAACTCAGGTACTAAATTTAAAATGGCTTAAAACTCAGGTACCAATAGGTTATCTAACCCTAGAATTTTACTAAAACAAACTTTTTGTGTCCTTGTTGTTTGACGCCGTTAAGGACGGTAGCAATCTTTTGCTCTCTCACGTCTCTCCCCCTTTCCTCTCTCTCTCTCTCTCTCTCTCTCTCTCTCTCTTTGTCAAATTTTCTTCCTATGAGATACTGGGATCTTCTGCTATCTAACGCCTCTCCCCCTTTGCATAACGACCAATCAGAAGAAGAAATTTGAGGTTTTTGTCTCTCTTCCTTTCGTCTCTCTCTGTCTCTCTCACACACACACACACAAATATGCCTCTCCCTTTCTCGTCACTGTCTCTCTCTCTCTCTCTCTCTCAAATTTTCTTCTTATGAGATACTAGGTTCTGAAATGGATTGAGATTAAATTGATAATTTATGGTTTTTGTTATACCCATTAGTTGGTTTAATTGAAATTTGGTAAATCCTAGAAATTGAAATTGATTGGTTGAAGTTTGACAAGATTCTAGGTTAAAGGAAGCTTGATTGTAATTTCTGATTGGTCAAAGGATTAGTGTCTTGGAATTTTTCCACATGACAAAGACTTCAAATTTATTTTATTTCTATTTAATTGCTTTACAAAAAGAAAAAAGAAAAAAGAAAAAAAAAGTGTACAAATTTGGGATTAAGAGATGAAATTGCAGCAAAATATTTGTTGATTAATGTTCTTTTCTACAATGACTGTTTGTTTAAGATTTTGCTCATCAGAAACTTTGGAGCTGAAAAATCATGTCTTCTTTTAAGATTTGATGTAAGCCCTTTTATCAGGTGCGTTAATTAAAATGTTTTTTGTTCATATATTTGAATTTGCTTTACTTAATGCTTACATACATGTCCGATATTCTTATTCCTTTGCTTTTATTTTGCCTAAACTTTTATCTTTCGATCAGTTTGTTTCTTAGTGATCATATGATATTTGAAAAACTTTTGAAAATTGTGATTGAAAGCGACTTTTGAAATTTGTGAATTATCTATATATATATAAGACTAAATTATAATAAATAAAAAATCCGCATATATTGGGGGATATAAGCTAGTAAAGATTATGTAGATATTAGACTCGTTATTAGTTACTTTTGAATCCGCTCTCGCTCCTTTTTTATTATTCATTTATTTCAATGTTTATTAGTTTATTTTTTAGAACAGAGGCCAGGAAGCAAAGGGCATGTACCAAAAGAAATTAGAAGTGATATTTCAAACACACCGTATTACGTACCTTAGATACCAGAAAAGAGAAGAATATAAGAGTACATAAGCAGCCATTTTATTTCATTATAATTATATATTGCCACGATGTTACAACAAGGGAAACATGTCAAACTTATTCAAACCATCAATTGGTTCATTTTGGCTACTACATATATATAGTTCTCTAAGTACTGAATTTTTTCTGAAGAGACATAACCACATTCTTGTCCAATTGGAAGGCCTTGACGAGAACATCCGGATTAATAGGAGGATTGGATCCAAAAACATTATTTGCTATAGTGATGGCCCCAGGATTCTGGCTACTAAAACTGGCAAAAGCAACAGCATTGGTCTTTCCTACATTAATCTGGAAATGAATGAGACCAAATGGGAAGATAAATAAGTCTCCCGGATTTAGAATTTTGGCGAAAAGGCGGTTATCTGGGCTGGATGAGACAAAGCCAGCTAACAGAGTACCCTCTACGACTAAGAAAATTTCTGTGGCACGAGGATGAGTATGGGGTGGATTTACGCCGTATGGTGCAATGTCTACACGAGCTAAGGATATACCTAGTGTATTGAGGCCAAATAATTGGTCCACACCCACACCAGTGACAGCCAACCCAAGTTGATTTTCAGTGCTTCCAGGAATGTTTAGTCCCGGAAAGAAGAAATCATTGGGAGTGACAAGCTTTGGGTCCTTGCAGAACTTTCCATTCACAAATACTGCACAGAAAAAAGTTAGTTAATGTCACGCAAGATACTAGCAAAATTACGTTGATATGTAGATGCCATAGATGAGAGAAAAGAATGGAGATGCATCAAATGACTTCAAAAGAACATAATAATAATAACAAGAAGATGAAGAATGTGTGCATACCACCATCGAGGGAACTGTTAGTTGAAACGCAAAAGTCTTGCAGAGGAGAAGGGTCAAAGGCAGAGGCAAGGGAGCATGCCAAAGCCGTGAGTGCCAAAGCTACAAGGTAATTAGGAACCCCTTTCATCCTTATCTGTGGTTACGATCTCTTGCTTCTGTATTCGGTGAGTTGTTGGTTATGTGAGGAGTGAGAGATGTTGCGCTAATGGGAACATGTCTATTTATTGCCGGGAGTCAATGAACCAGTCTATGTTTTTCACTAGATGGAACCTAGCTTGTAAGACTTTGTAAGTTATCCATTTAGATTTTTATTTAGCGGGTGAATTAACCGGCCATTATTGGACCTCTTAAAACGTAATTTGCACATAATAGAAATGCAGCCAAATCCGACCACTTCAATTGATGGAGTAGTTCTAACGTTACTTTGCTCCAATCCGCAGAAACCTTAAAGTGATTAATTGTATGTACAGAAAATGACATGCCTGAAGCGCCTCTCTTATGCATGTGTAGTTGACCACATATTAAGCTGAAATATTTGAAATACCACGAAATGTTCCAAGTCGAATGATTTGATCTTTTCTTATTAAGCTTATAGATCTTCTTTTGCTGTTCAAGAAAAGCTTTCCAAGATAACGAGTATTATATATGTACCATGCCAAGGCAAATATGTCATATTTTTCAATTCTCTATAGATGTGAAAATAAGAATAAAACAAAATAAAGATAATTAAACAAGTAATCATAAAAGAACATAAGATTTTGTGGTTCACAACTAAGAGCTACGTCCACAAAGTTGTAGCAGATTTTACTATGATGGAGAATATATCTCTATTCAGAGACTTTTATAATCCAGAGACGTTGATTAAACTATTCAACTCTTAAACTCCTCTATAGAAAACTTAGAAAAGATCTCTTAGTGTTTTCACAATTTTTCCATAACAACAGAGTCTCATTTCAGTCTTTAAATAAAAAAATCAGAGTTTTCGGGCGGTGGTGTCTAGACTCCCCTAGGGTTCCGGAACTTGATACCCCACATGTCCGAACACGTACACCATCACACAGTCCAGACATGCACCAAAAAAGTCACTTCCTGAAACTCATGTTCAGACAGAATATATTGTCTGTCCATACGCCCCAAAATTAATCCAATATCTCTAGAGTTCTTGTCCGAACAGGTTGTGCTGCCCGTCCAGACAGTCTCCATACCACAACATATTCATATCTACTCCTGTCTGTTTTTTTCTCTCCCAGTTATGGTTTATCAGGATTTGAAAGGTTTGTAGGTATTTGGGGGAAATAAATTCATGCAATTTAATTTTAAAATGCAGCAATTAGGCCCCTAATTCAAGTTCTACTTGCCATATGCCCTCTCCGATCAACTCATACACACCACGCAGCGTCCAATGTGCATTTATTCCATCCAAATTTATTGAAAATGACCAAATTACTTCATGGTATTGAAAAAAAATATTAAAATTAAAATAAAAAATAAGAGAAAAGCCATAGACACCACCCCTTGTATAAATTATCTCTATTCTACGCATACCTACACACATCCTTTATTCCCACTCTCCTTTCCTTATTTTGGGTTTTGTTTGCACTCTCTTAACTCGAGAATAAAGAATCTCAAATTCTGATACATGTATTGCTTGATGACGTGGATGAGATTGGCAATATTTGATGTACTATACATTTTCGACGTAAAGTCGAGCTAATGCTATAAATTATACTCATGTTTTATTACTATCTTACTATATTGATATAGTATTACCAATTTATTATTGAACTTCTTTTTATTATTATTTAACTATAGATTATCTAAGTGTGGATTGAAGTGTTATGTTAACATCGTAGGATAGTGGTGGAGATGAGGGTATAGTATGTATAATTACTTTTTTGAAAATTCTAACTTTTATTTACTGTTGGTACAGTTGACCGCACACCGTTACTTCAGCTGAGAATATCTATAAAATCCTCTTCGGACCCAAAAACATGAAACAGTTGCAATGTTTTTAAATTCAGAATACCCAAAAACATTTTCAACTATATATATATATATGAGCAGCAAATTCACTTTGCTTCAGTTGACCCTGTCCTTGTTAGAAATATTTAACATATTATTTAAACTAACATGCGTAGCGAAAATAAATAAAACGGATCTAAGCTTACCTCTAGCCATATTTGCTCAAGCGTTTTTCCGATCCATCTGAAGAACAAGGAAAATTATCTGAGGGATCTTCTAACCTATGTCTATGACTAAATTGCCGTACTGATGGTGTACACAGGCTATTAATTTATAGGCTAGGTCAGGGACCCTCAAATATGGTAAATATCGTATTGTTCTTCCTATCAAGAAACAATATTATTAATTAATTTTAAATCAATTAAACGATTCTATTACGGTAATTTAAATTAATAGAAATTATCATAACTATAATACCGTATATTATATTTATAATAAATATAACAAACACCGTATATGTGGCATATAGGCCATATATGGAGATAATATCTTACATTCTCCCACTTGGCCTTTATGACACATGACCTTATGGTATTAGGTTCTTTAATTTGGCCAATTTCTTATGGAATCCTCCAACTCAGATAAAAAATGTTTCACACGAATCATGGCGGTAAAACTATTATAAAATTAGGACGTCCCTTCCATGTATCACAATGTAAAACACTTTTTACATGAGTACCTTATGAATAATCAAGCTTTATGAATGAACTTCCTATAAGTCATTCGGGTCCAATTTTATTTATCCTCATGAATAAAATAACAAATGTGTACAAAATATTTATTATAATAACTTTATGTCTATAGACCAAAAAGAGACAAACCAATTTAACCAAGCAAAAATGAATTAATGAGTTTCATATACTCCGCATGACATTATACTTTCTTTACCGGTAAACTTTAAGTCATGGGATCCGTAATCATTAATTCAGTACTTATATGCTCAATAGACCATTTTATGTCTTTAATGTTATCTCTCGTACTGAGATACTTTATGTCGATTTACTTCTGCTTCTACTCTTTATTCTAATAAAGAAGATTATAGTAGAATTACCGCAGAGTATCTTTATGGTCTAACTGTAAAATCGATAATACTGAGACTTTCAACAAAATGTCTCATCCATCATGCCTGTGTACTAAATTCATAGCACACGAGAATTTTAGCTTTCTTGGTAGACGTAGCAACTATAGTCTGCATACTGCATCTCTAGGATATATCCCTCAATAAAAAAGATATATACCCTAAAGAAAACTTTCTACTATCTACACAATCAGCAAAACTCAAATCTGAACAACTAACCACCTCCAAATAGAAAGTGTATCTTTATGTTAAGTTGTACTTCTTGGTTCCTTGCGTATACTGCAATACTTTATTTGCAAAACTTTATTGACCCAGTATTCTTACTGTTAGTCCAATGGTTAAGTCTAGTGCAAGCCTATGCTTTTCTTAGGTTGCATAATGCAAATGCTTACAAAAGACTTTTCATCAACCCTTGTTCCAATATATTTTGGGACAATAATTTGTCCATCTTAGTTGCTACTGAAGGTGCAAAAATCCTTCATTCTAAATCTTCCCAAAACCTTTTCAATGTAAGCCTTCCGAGACAATGTTAATATTCTTTATGTCTCTATGAATCTCTATATCAAAAGACATAAAAGGTTTTACCCAAATCCTTCATTTCAAAGTTTTGTGAAATGAACTTTATGTAGCAAACCTAAATCACCACTTGCAAAAATAATATCTACATATAGGACTAGAAAGATTACTGCACTCCCACTGACCTTGGGACATATATACTAATTTACAAGGTTTTCAATAAACAATGAAGCAATAACCTTGTAAAAAGTATATCACCGATGAGAGATCTGTCACAGCCCATAAACTTCTTTAGTTTGCAAGCTTTCTGACTGTTATTTATAAAACCTTTTGATTGTTTCATGTAAACCTCTTACTTGAGATCCTTATTCAGGAAAGTTGTTCTCACATCCATTTGATGTAGCTCTACGTCAAAATGAGCTACTAATGCTATGATTATCTTGATAAACCATCTTAAACACTGGAGAGAATGTTTCATGATAATCAATGCCTTCTTTATGAGTAAAACCATTGGCTACAAGTCTAGCTTGACTTTTGAGCCATGGATTTATCTCTTACTTTATGGCATTGAACCACAATGTGGAGTTATCTCCACTCATAGTATGTGAAACCAATTTTAGATCATTTTTATGTCCAACATCAACATCAGACTCTATGAGGTATACAACATAATCACTAAGAATTGTTAATCTTCTTATTCTATAGGATTTTCTTAATTCTACTTCCTCTGCATTTTGCAAAGTCTAAGTAGATTCAAACTGAACCTATTCTACATAAGTTGACAATTCTAAGATTGATTGTAGCTCAAGGTAATCAATTTGATTTTCCATAAGTACAATCAAACATCTTTCATATGAAGGAGCCTCAGTCAATTCTCGTGTTTCCTCTAAGTAAAACCTCTGAATATAAACACTCCCACTAGGTTCAACATCCTCTAGAAATTTTACAACCAACAACTTTATGATTATATGAAGGATAATAAAACCTAAAACCCTTTCAAGTTTACTAGATAGCCTATAAAAGATCCGTTGGTTGTCCTTGAATCTAATTTCCTTAGGCGAGGATTATAATTCCCCTCTTTAGCAAGGCAACCTCATACGTGCAAATAATTTAAACTTGGCTTCCATTTATTTCATAAAAGGTGTCTTAAGGACAACCTTAAATGGAATCGTGTTTAACATATACACAATGGTCTTTAAAGCTTTATTCTATAAGGGTAATAACAGATTAGTATTACTAATCATTTCCCTTTTGTGTGTACTTACCATAATACTCTATGCCTATATCAGATCTTATGATCTTCATGTTGTTTCTCTTCTTCTTCCTTATAGGTATTATTTAGAAGATAGAGATAAATAAACCTTATATGGCCATCACTAAAAGAGATAAAAATATCTTTGACCATTTAGGCAATGAGTATGAAAAGGTTAACACCTTTCAATGTACATAATCTCAAAAATCTCAAAAGGCTCTCTTTGGCACCTTTAGTAGTCTTGTTGGTATGCTTTCCCTTATGCAGTCCACACAAGTACCAAAGTCAGTAAATTACCGACTTTTATTTTCTGTATGGAGATATATTTTAATCTCCAAAGCCATAACAAGAGCATTTTTAAATTCTCAAAGACTCTACTTTACGTCAACACCAGTATGCAAAAATAAACAAATAATTTTGTTTCAAAAAGTTGGGACGTAGGTCAATTTTAAATTGACTTTAAATAAACCCCCAACTAATATTCCACCCAAAATAAGAAAAATTTCAAGTTTAAAATAAAATTGAAATTTTTAACAAACTAAACTAGAAAATAAATTTCTAAATGATTATGGAATATAAAACATTTTTTAGGTCAAAATAATAACTGAATTTTAAAATTAACCTATAGATCCCAACAATCTGCAATTATAAAAACACGTATTCTGCATTTGTTGACTATGTGGATTGTCAAACTATAATCAATCCACAACAAATTTGAATGAGTCACTAAAAGAGATTCACGACATACTAGATATGTGAGATTAGCTTTATTTTAAGTCATTTATCATACTTTATGCAATCTTTCTTTATATGCCATTAATTTTTCTTATTACAGGAGAAATAGGTATCTTGATTACCATAATACTTTATTGGCACCTTATTCTCATGCTTTAACTGATGGACATGATTGCATTTATTGGTCTTTCCCTTAACATGAGTAACCATGTGACCACTTTATGGATTCTCTCATTTTCTTGAGCATACATGGTCAGAAGTTACTTTACTGACCATTTATCCTTATGTATGTCTCAAGATAAAATCTCATATTTAGAAGAGAGAATTCAAAAAAAGAAATAGACCACTAATGACTCAAAATCTCAATCTTTAGGGACTTAAACTAAGCTATAATATCTTTCATTCCCATAATGGGATTAGAAACACTCAAATGAAAAAGCATATTAATCTTTTTCCAGTCAGAAAAATATTACCATAATGTATTGGAATATAAAACTACCAAAAGGTAGAATAACATGAATAGCTGCAATCACCAAGAATATTAAAATAATATTACTTTAATGCTATCAAGTAACTTTATTTTAAATTAGCCAATGCCAATTTAAATAGTAAATTACAACCTAACTGTGAGCAAAGGTTGCATTACGCATGAAATTTACTCTTTATTAATAAGACTAAAGTAAATTTAAATATTAATAAATAAAATTCTCCGTACCTGTGGGCAACCGAGAGAAATTCTACTTTTAATACTAAATTTGTTATCTTATTCTAACTAAGTCATAAAAATAAAAACTTCCCTATGGGGATAAGTAATTAAATTTATGAATTAATTACAAGACGATATTAATTTTTCTATATGAAGTTCATGTGTATGATCTTTATACAATTATTATAAAATCGAGATGCTGTGGCACTCCCAAAATCATAATAATCATGCTATAATTCATGAACATCTAATAAAATTCTTTATGATGTTCATGCGTGTAATCCTGATGTAATTATCATAAAAAAATAGGATGCTGTGGCTCTCCCAAAATTATTATAATAATTACGTGTGTGTAATCCTAATGCAATTATCATTAAAAAATTAGGATGCTGTGGCTCTCCCAAAATTATTATGATAATTGTGACTTCATTAACATCTAACAACTTTATAGATGCCCACAAATGGCCCCAAGAATATAACAAACCAATACCTAAATGGGGTAAACAGCATTTTTCAATGTGCAACTAGGTGAGTTCCCAGGAAAGTGAGGGGGGTCACATGGACACACTTAAATCTCAAGACTTTCCTAACCAGAACTTTTCTAGACATTGCATTCTTGGATATTACTGTAAACACACTAACATATATGGTATTGTTAATTATTCTTAGGTCTAAGCATCAAACAATTTATATTTAAACAATATAAATTCAACAATTAAAAAATATATTCTTCAATTCATGTATTAAAGAAACAATCATTTTAATACATAGTATTGTAAATAATAAAATGAATAAAATCTTAATAAGAAAACATAAAACCAAGAATAGCTGAATGGTTTGAAGTTTGTCACTTTATGGACATGAAGGTCCCGAGTTTTAACCCCATATGAGCCCAACCTTCACTTTTAATTCTTGATGGGCTACTGAAATGGGTTGCTGTATTGGGGTCAACCCACCTAATCGAGTTGGGTATCTGTATTGGGCTGACCAAAATAAATCAGCCCACTCTATGGTAGGGCCGATTGATTTTCTGGATTAGGCTGACCTGAATGGGTCAACCCACTTAACAACCGGGTGGGCTAATAGGGCTAAAACCTTACCTGGTTCCCAATCAAACTCGGATTCCTAAATGGGTCAAAACCATTTTTACTCGAAATTGAATAAACCCTAACCCGTTAACCCTAAAATGACCCGGAAACACCTTAACTTCAACCTGAAAAACTCCTAACCCTAGCCGCCGCCCTTCACCTTCCTCATGCCCCGCCGCCGCCCGTCATAGTGACGGATCCTCATGTAGCGGCCCCTGCTCAGCACCAACGGCAACCCAGAGAGGTCGCCGTTTAACCTGAAACCAGGCGGCCCGTAAAGGCCGCCTATCCCGATGATGAGACGCGGAACGACGCCGGTCACGGAAAAGGCCAGCTTCTTCTGCATGCGGCGAAGTCGACGAATCATCGGTGCTGAGGAAATCGGCTGATTGGCCAGGGGCGACTAGGTGAATTTCTCGGCAGTGGGCTTGCGGTTCTACAGATTTTTGGGTTAGTGCACAGTAGATCTCATGGTGTCTCCAGTAGGTCTAGCAAATACATTATGGAAAAAATACCCATATCAAATATCACGGCAAGGATCTATTTCGTAAACCAATATGCTTTTCAACCAGACGTGAACATCAATAAATGTAATTACAAATAAATTATGTTCACAAAAAAAATATTGAATTCAACAAAAAACTTAATACTGACTACTGAGAAATACATGAAAGTACCCATATCGTAGTTCAAGAATCCATATCATAATATACCATGAATAGAAAATATCCATATGTTATACATGAACAAATTATGTTCACAAAAATACTGGATTGAACAAAAATATGTTCACAAAACTATGTTTAACAGCCGTATGTGAACAATAAAAATAGATTATGTTTACAAAAATTATGGATTCAACAAAACTTAATGCTAAGCAAAATAGCATAGAAGTTGCTCTGATACCACATGTAAGAAATATTTAACATATTATTTAAACTAACATGCGCAGCAGAAATAAATAAAACGGATCTAGGCTTACCTCTAGCCATATTTGTTCAAGCGTTTTCCCGATCCATCTGAAGAACAAGAAAAAGTTATTTGAGGGATCTTTTAACCTATGCCTATGACTGAATTGTCGTACTGATGGTATACACAGTCTATTAATTTATAGGCTAGGTCAGGGATCCTCAAATATGGTAAATATCGTATTGTTCCTCCCATCAAGGAAACAATATTATTAATTGATTTTAAATCAATTAAACGATTCCATTACGGTAATCTAAATTAATAGAAATTATCGTCACCATAATACCGTATATTATATTTATAATAAATATAACAAATACCGTATATGTGGCATATAGGCCATATATGGAGATAATATCTTCAAGTCCTAACCGGTGGAATCTGTGCCATTCAAAATATTAATCTGAAATATTTGAAATAGCACGAAATGTTCCAAGTCAAATGACTTGATCTTTTCTTATTAAGCTTATAGATCTTCTTTTGCTCTTCAAGAAAAAGCTTTCCTAGATAACGAGTATATATGTACCATGCCAAGGCAAATATGTCATATTTTTCAGTTCTCTATAGATGTGAAAATAAGAATAAAACAAAATAAAGATAATTAAACAAATCATAAAAGAACATAAGAGTTCGTGGTTCACAACTAAGAGCTACATCCACAAAGTTGTAACAGATTTTACTATGATGGAGAATATATCTCTATTTAGAGACTTTTACATTCCAGAGACATTGATTAAACTATTCAACTCTTAAACTCCTCTATAGAAAACCTAGAGAAGATCTCTCAGTGTTTTCACAATTTTTTTCCATAACAACATAGTCTCATTTCAGTCTTTAAATTAAAAAAAAAAAAAAAAAAAAAAAAAAACCAGAGTTTTCGGGCAGTGGTGTCTGGACTCCCCTAGGGTTCCGTAACTTGATACCCCACATGTCCGGACACGTACACCATCGCACAGTCCAGACATGCACCAAAAAAGTCACTTCCTGAAACTCATGTTCAGACATAATATATTGTCTGTCCGTACGCCCCAAATTAATCCAGCATCTCTAGAGTTCTTGTCCGAACAGTTTGTGCTGCCCGTCCGGACAGTCTCCATACCACAACATATTCATATCTACTCCTTTCTGTTTTTTTCTCTTCCAGTTATGGTTTATCAGGATTTGAATGGTTTGTAGGTATTTGGGGGAAATAAATTCATGCAATTTAATTTTAAAATGCAGCAATCAGGCCCCTAATTCAAGTTCTAGTTGCCATATGCCCTCTCCGATCAACTCATACACACCACGCAGCGTCCAATGTGCATTTATTCCATCCAAAATTATTGAAAATGACCAAATTACTTCATAGTATTGAAAAAAATATATTAAAATTAAAATAAAAAATAAAAGAAACGCCATAGACACCACCCCTTGTATAAATTATCTCTATTCTACGCATACCTACACACATCCTTTATTCCCACTCTCCTTTCCTTATTTTGGGTTTTGTTTGCACTCTCTTAACTCGAGAATAAGGAATCTCAAATTCTGAAACATATTTTGGTTGATGACGTGGATGAGATTGGCAATATTTGATGTTCTATACTTTTTCGACGTGAAATCGAGCTAATGCTATATGATATACTCACGTCCTATTACCATCTTACTATATTGATATAGTATTACCAATTTATTATTGAACTTCTTATTATTATTATTATTTAACAATAGATTATCTAAGTATAGATTGACAGTGTTATGTTAACATCAAAGGATAGTGGTGGAGATGAGGGTGTAGTATGTATTATTACTCTTTTGAAAATTCTACCTTTTATTTATTCTTGGTACAGAAGACATTGTGATGCCTAAGTTAGTATAGTGTTTTTGAACGAAGCTAGTAGGCAAGAGAACGCTATGAAAAAAAATGTGCATACCTCGTTGTAGGGTTTGTTGCCTTCACTTATAGGACCGTCATTCTTAAGGCAAGTTGGTTTGATATGTCAAGCATCGGAGGTGAAAGGTCCGTTATGGAAGGTAGCTAATATATTATCATGAATGGCGTCCCTAGAGGGGTGCTTCTACAGATTCTTTTCTTATGAAGCCAAGTTTAAATATGTAAGACCTTAACTGAAGGGATTCTCAAAATACCTTTCATTTTATGATCCTTTCTTCTAAGGTCCCTAAACCATTGGTCGGACAATCTTCGAGGGGTAAGGGACTATATATATTGGACTCTAAGTGGGCCTTTAAAAGGTCCGAAGAAGATTTTACTGGTAAACGTACAGTATCACTATTTACCATAACATAGACTTTTCAATTAAGGTTACCTAACGTAGGTTTAGCATGAAACAGTAGAATTGTTTTTAAATTCAGAATACCCAAAGACATATTCTACTATATATATATATATATATATATATATATATATATATATATATATATATATGAGCAGCAAATTAACTTCACTTCGGTGCTTCGTAAACAATAAGTGCGATTTTAAACTAAATCGCAGAACATAAATCGTTTGGGAACTACGTGTTTAAAAATTACAATTTGAAAACTCAGAAAATCTACCTTTTCAAATCACAGGTGAAATGATACGCGCTTTTTTAAAAATGCATAGTGTTAAAAGATTAATTTGCAATTTTAAAAACTAAACTGAAATTTTGGCAAACGTTTAACTGTACTTTTGAAAATAACTTTTTTAAATTACAGATTTTAAAATTATTATTTTAAATCAAATTTTTTAAAATCGCAAACTCAAACTAACCTCCATCAACTGTGAGCGGCAACTTGACTCTTGTGCCACAAACATTCATCGGGTATAGAACGTAGAAGACAATTTTAAGGTTGGTTGAACAGATAGAATATGAATAGCCTTTAATGTTGTAAATTAAACACGACAGCAATTTTATTACCATTTTTCAAATCTAAGTTTTTCTATTCTTGCGTTCAAGCCAGCCACCAAATCAGTCCTTAGATTCTTCGTCACATGGACGCAGACACATGCACGTTGGGTAATAAATAGCCGCCAATAAGGGGGGCCTTATGAGTTTTCTTAAAAAATAAAATAAAATAACAAAGTCGGGGATGCCGGATGTCCACATAGATCGAGATCCACCACAATTAAGTTGATCGAAAATTTTGAATATTTTAGAAAAGATTATGTCACACGGCATTTCTAAGAAAAATGAGTAGATGGTAAAGGTGCGAGTTTGCTAGAAAGGAAGAGAATAAGAGATAAGATGGAGTTTTGGAGTTCGCTAAAGATCAGTTACGTGACAGCATCTGAATTGGACAGATGAGAGGTGTGATCTAGCTGGCTTCTAAAAAGGTTTGCCCAAACGTTGTGTTTTGACTAGCTTAGGGTTATGCGTTTTATTCACAAGCTATAATCGTTTTTTGTCTTTATTAGTAGGTGTCATTTTATGTCTTTTGGGGTTGTGATTTGTAAGGGACCTATATAAAGTTTCAAGAGTGGTTTTAGTAAGTATTTTTGGAATTGTTGAATTGTGTTTGGTTGAAGGTTGGCATCCTCGAATGTGCCTGAATTTGTTTCTCTCAGATTTATCAATCTATCTTAGTAATTTTCATCAAATTTCATCCGAAATTTCGGAATAGATAAATCCCATACCTTGCTTTATAAAAAAATTTAAATAGCCTAATTGCAGTGAATTCTCGTCGTCTTCGCGTTTAGGGCACCCAACTCGAAAAACTTCTTCTAGAGAGCGCAAAAATAATCGCTTTCTCGCCTAGACTGCCTAATTTGGTGGCCGAAATTGGCTATTGACCCTTCCAAAAGCACAACCAAACGGGCTCGTAAGAGCCAATATACCATTGAATATAGTACTGACCAATTAACCTGATTCTCACCTCGAACGGCTGAGAATTGATGATCCTTACGAGGGAACACCCCAAAGTTAAACAGTGACAGCAATTTGGATAACAGGTGTGAGGCTAATTCATACTATAAAAGCCCAGAACCGGATGTGAGCCTTTGGAACGTACATAAGGCCACAATAAAATGTAGATAAACTTCAGAAAAAATTATATAAATACAAATAAACAAGACGATCAATTAAAACAAATATAATAAATACATAATGATATCACAAAATATATATATATATATATATATAAAATTATAAAATTCTCTTCAACATTGTTAATTAACATTCACAAAAGTGTCAATTATCGTTCAACAACAAAAGTAAACAAATTAAGGATGTTATACAAGATTTCCACGTATCCATAAATATAATAATAAATACATGATGATATCTCTTCAATAAGTCCTTTTAAAAAATCCGTACAATTTTAAACCTCTAATGACTACCATCATAATGAAAATCTCTTAAGGAACAGAGTAAATTAACCAAATCTAGTTTGAAATTTCTAGTTTAGACCGCAATTATGAAATAGCTCAATAAACCAAATATACAGTTATCAAATTAATCACCACATATATTATTACCACAATCAAAATAAGCAAGAAAATGAAAAAAACACAAATTTGATGAAGAAGTTGAAATCTGTTTGAAGAAACGATCTTCAAAAACTAAATCCACTTCGGGAGACAACCAAGTCCTAAGCCATCCTCTATAGAAGACTTATGTTAGAGATTTTTTTTTTATTATTATTATTATTTACAAAACTTTTATAAACGTTGTTGGGAATAATCCCACTCGGCCCGGCCCACGCCAGGAGCTACAAGCCTTTTAGCCCACCTTCGCTCATGTAGAGATATGGGCCCAAGGCCCACCGGATATGAGTCAACAAGGATGAGTATTTGGGAGCCTAGCATGGTATTATCCCGAGGCTAAGACAGCGGACCAGGAGTCTATTATACGCGGTCCCATATATTCTGGAATAGCGCGTCGTCCCTTAAAATTCGGGATTGACATTAATCTCAGATTTGTTTCTATGAATCTCGCCTTGAAACTATTAAGGAAAGAGTCCCAGGTTAGAAGGTGAGTGATTCCTAGCTAAGGTCTGATTTCGGCGATGCTCCTAGGTACAAAAAAGAGACAAAACCCTAAGGTTGTGAAGGTACTGATCATTTAACCTATAAATAGGCCGAAACCTCATGTAAGAAAAAGATACTACTATTATTCTACTTGTGCATATTATACACTCAAACACTGACTTAGGCATCGAAGGAAAGAACGCCGGCCAACCCCCGGCGTATTCTCTTTACCTTGTTTGTCCTCGCAGCAATTGGAAGGCGAAGTCATCGTAAAGGAGTAAGCTGTCACGGCCATACCGGAAACTGTACCAACAAATGTGAAGATCCAATCTCGTAACCTCGGTAAAAAACGCATTCACCTCCTACTGTAGTGGCTACAGACTATTCTGTGATTTGGAAGGCTAAGAAAAAACTAGGTAAAGTTTGATTTGTTTGGGTTAAAGAACAAGATAATGCTTATATAGAGAGGAGGGAAAAAAAAAAAAAAAAAAAAAAAAAAAATTAGGTCAAAGTCGATGGGAATTGAGATAGCTGGCGGCTCGGGTCAGTTGACCGAGTCAGAAGCTCAGTTGATCAAGCACTAGGGTTTCACAATCTTGAAAGCACTCTGCACTATCTTGGTCAACCAAGCTTAAACTGACCCACTCAAGTTTTAATATGGAACAAGGATGCATCAGCTCGGTAAACCAAGGCATCATCTGAGTATATGGGATTTTGTACTGAAGTTGGATGTGCATCATCTAGGTCAATCAATCATCGACTGAGCTCTTCCTAACTTCAATTCTTGATGCTTTTTCAACCACATTTTCGTCCCAACTCAAACCTAAACCTAATGCTTACAAAAAAAAAAAAAAAAAAAACATATTTTGCACTAAATATGTCAACACTAAAAACCTACTAAACTCCCATTTGGGAATTCTACCCCAAAACTATAAAACAATTATAACTAAAAAAAAAAATGAATTACAAATCAACCCTATCAAACATCTAAAGTAGTATTAGTTTGAATTCATCGACTACGCATTGAGTGACTCTTTTGAGTTTTAGTATGGTACAAGGATGCATCACCTTCGTCGACTGAGTGTCTCAAAATTTTGTATTGGACTTGGATGCATCATCTTGGTCGATCGAGCATCAACTGTGCTACTCCCAACTTCAATTCTTAATACTTCTCCACCCATAGTTTAATCCCGACTCAACCCTAAACCTAATTCTTACAACAAATTAAACATGTTTTGATACTGAATTTACCAACACTAAAAGCCTAACATTGTTCCTCAAACATTAAACCAAGTCCAATAACATATATTCTATATGAATGTCTGATGTAGACCAAGTTGTGTGTTTGACTAATGATGAAATCAGCAAAAGGCAATGGCATCTTAATGAAGTCCAAGCTCTTCCAAAAATACCTTCTGGATGAGCATAAGTAGCAGTTCCAGAGAGTCTTGATCAAAATGTTGGCACATCAGCATTCAAAGGGCATGTCCAAAACTGAGACCAGTTAGGACCCAAGGCATTCATTCGGTTCCACGGTCACACCCCGTTCGGCCAAGTATTAAGTTTGAGATGTCTGGTTGGAAGACTAGTCAGAGATTGTCCGACCAAAAGCATTGGTAGAGTTTCATTTTGTTCCTCGTTCGAAGGGGTTAGTAGTCCCATTTCAACAAGATCACGATTTGGTTTTTTTGTTGGTTTATTTTAATTAGCTCACTATGTCTTGACAAAAACACCTCCATATCTGGAACTTTTATATTAGAGACTTCCATAATAGGGATACCGAAATTCCAAAGGATTCTAGAAGAATATTGCAGAATATATTTTTCAATATGGAAAGGAGTGATCAGAACAAGAATTTGCACAATATATCACTAAGAAGGAAATATCCTTGTGAATGAAAGAATCTGGAAGATTTACAACTCAGGAAATCAATTTTCCCTATAGACCGTCTGGACGCCTAGTTACCAAGGTCCGAACACCCAAGTCAGAAATTCAGTGTCCAATCAAGGTTCGAACGCTATAGCAGACAGTGGAGTCAGTAGCTCATGGTCCATATGACGGTCCGGACAGCCCAATAGACGCTGAAGTCAATAACTTCCTGTCAGCAAGGAGTCTGAACGATTATGCGGTAACTGCGGAAGGAGAATCTACTTTATGCAACCGTTCGGACGCTAGGGTTTTCAGGTTTGGACGCGCTTCAGTATTTTATGAAGTCTCAGCTGTAGGTCAGGACGCCGTCTTTGCAAATCCGAGTTTGAGTAGAATTATGATTTCTATAGCCTATTTAAAGAGGCTTATAGGCTGTGTATATGTAAGAATTCAATATAGAATTCTCTTTGTGCTAAGAAAGGGTGTTTAGGCAGATATTGTTAGATTTGCTAACACTCTTAGAGTATTTGTGTGATTTGATAAACTATTTGAAGTCTAGCTTAGAGAGGAGCTCTAAACTAAAGGAGTCTATTGAAGAACTCTTCAGACAAGAGGTCTAGTGGAGAGGCGTTCACGTATAAATATGTGTCAGAGTTAAAGGTACGACTACTACATTAGGGGTATGCGAGTATGACTGCTTTGTAACTAGTTTTTTCTTTAGAACAGTGGATTTTCTGGGTTTGGCTGCCCCATATGGGTTTTTCGCTTTAGTACAAAGAGTTTCCACTTTGTCACCAAAATATCTTTGTTATTTATTTTCTGCATTTTATATTTCAGTTGATTAGTTGATCACACACACACATACATATGAGTCTTTATGTTTCAGTTTTATTTTGGGTGTTACTAGGGTAAGGACTTTATTTTCTATGTAAACCTAATAAGGACAGCTTAGGGCACAACTTATGTGTATTTTTCATTAGTTTTCAATAGGAAACTCCCTAAGGTTGAGTTTTCTCTTATTTTATCTCAATTCCTTGACTGGTTCTTCATTTTGGAAATAGTTGTGAAACTTGTACTTGTTTGGCTTTGTGATCCACCACACCTTGCACTGCATTAGTTAGTATTAGAGCCCACGTTTCTTTCCTGCTATGGCGCAAAGAGGCAACATGTGAGGACCAACTGATGGCATGTTTGCAACGCGTGGAAGAACAATTTGATCAATTTGAGATAATGGGCACACAAATTGGAGCATTAACTGAGCAATTTGCTATCAAGGGTGATCCTAATAGACGTCATTGTCAGCCAAATTCGCATTTCTTGGGATTGGGGTGTAATTTATGTGCTATCAGACCAAATGTTAGTTAAATTATATTTATATTCTCAAAAAGTCAGAGAGCATATCTACATCATTCATATTAATCGATTGACAAAAAAAAAAAATATTTTCATATCGCTGCGTGTTTTGGTGATGATATTGATATCAAACGTTTAACTACCTGAAAACTCAAAAACGTTAAGCAACCCATGACTCGCCAATTAGGGTCTGTTTGGGTTTATGATTTCAAAAAGTGACATTTAAAATTGCAATTTTATAATGTACGATTTGAAAAGTGATTTTTAAAAATGCAACTAAGCGTTTGGCAAACTCACAATTTAGCCTTTAAAATCACAGGTTAACTTTTAAAATTCTGCGTTTTTTAACAAAAACTAATTTCCTACTATTTGAATGATTAGGCTTTGGGTGCTGTAAAAAAGCTACGGCATATGTGCGATAGTTTTTTCAATGGTAAAGATATAGTTTTAAGTGTTTTATAAAAATGAGAGAAAGAATGAAGTTAGATCTTAAGCAATGAAAAAATTGCAGCAGCTATGTTGTTGTTTTTGTTACAACACCTAAGCCAAATCTAGATTTGAAAAGGTAAATTTTTGTCTTTTTAAATTCGTAATTTTTTAAAAACGTAATTCCCAAACGATTCATTTTCTACAATTTGGTTTAAAATCGTACTTTTTTATTTACGAAATTGCAATCTTAAACACATAATCTTTTTGTTTTTTTTTTTTTGAACAAATAGAACCGGTTCATTCATTGAGGAAAAAACGACCTTACAGAGAAGATCTAAGGAATCCTGAGTTAAATACGTTTGAACCCTTTTGTGGTTTAACTCCTTTTCTTTTTTTTTTTTTTCTTTTTTTTTTGCTCAATGTAGTTCATTTTGTATCGTAGATGGTACCTCATTTATGGCTAAAGATGGAGATGGTACTTCCATTCAACTTTCGCTTAAAAATTGAAGGAAGCCCATGTCAACACCTCTAAGAAGCTGACATGCGTCTTATACCTAATAAAAAATTAAAAAATATTGAAAATAATAAAAACTTAAAAATAAAAGCTTTAAAAATTAAAAAAATAAAAATAAAAATAGATGGGTTGCCTGAGCCATGCACCTCCTTGGCCGGTCTGGAGGTAGTTGAACCACCCCATGGCCCTTGGAAGTGGTTCGGCCAACCCCAAAGAGTAAAATTGGGGTGGCTGAAACCACGTCCGTTTGGCCTAGGGGTGGGTTCGGCCACCGCAAACCGAGCGGTCAAGGGGTGGCCGAACCACCCTTATGGCCCTTGGAGGTGGTTCGGCCACCCCTTTTTCTTTTTTTCTTTTTTTCTTGTGGGGTGGCTAAACCTCCCCCAAGCCAAATGGGGGTGGCTCGAGGCTCTTGGGGGTAGTTTCGGCCACCCGCATTTTCTCTTTGGGGGTGGTAAAATGGTCACCTCCTAAATTTTTTTTCAATTTTTTAAAGCTTTTTTTTAAAAAAAAAAAAAAAAAAAGTTTTTATTATTGCCAAATGTTTATTTATTTATTTATTTTTAATTTTTACCTAGGCATATGACACATGTCAGCTTCTTTGAGGAATTAAAGTGTACTTTCGTCAATTTTTGAACGGAAATTTGGACGAAAGTATCATCTCCGTCTTTCGCTATAACCAAGGTACCATCTGCGATACGAAATGAACTATAAGGGACAAAAAATAAAAGCATTAAACAACGTGGGTCAAAAACGTATTTAACCCAATATATATATATATATATATAAACCGAATCCTTCCTTAGAGTGGCTTAAAATTGCAACATGTAGCATGAAGCCATAATTTTTAATTGCTAAACAGGTCCTTTAAGTACTCAACTTCCTTTAGCTAAAAATGAAGTGAATTGTATTTTTTTAAGTCATTTAATAAAAACTTAAGAAGTATCACGTGAATTACTCACATCCTTTGAAAAAGGATCAGATTCACGTTGTTTGAACTGTTTAAAACAACGTCATTTAAGACAACTTTTATGTTAACGTCATTTACAGTTGGAAACGACGTGAACCTATTTTCATAACTCGCCCTCTCTCTCTCTCTCTCTCTCTCTCTCTCTCTCTCTCTCTCTCTCTCTCTCTCTCTCTCTCTCTCTCTCTCTCTCTCTCTCTCTCTCTCTCTCTCTCTCTCTCTCTCTCTCTCTCTCTCTCTCTCTCTCTCTCTCTCTCTCTCTCTCTGTGAGGAATTCTTGTCTCCATTTTCAATCGATTAGGTGCAATGTTTACTCAGTTTTTCACTCGATATTGTTTTTGTTTTTCCTTCCCTATAGATGTGCTGAGAATGAGTTAAGAGGCCGGAACGACTAGTGTTAGAGATAGACATGAACTCTCAGTATTTACTTTCTTATATTTAATAAGTGCTTGTTTGGCACAGAGTTTTAAACTTATTTTGATTAATGTTCTCTTTGGTTATATTATTTATTCTTGGCATTTCTTGTAATTTTTTGTGCCTTTGAGTCCAGTTAGTTAACTAGCCCAACCCTAGGTCGTACGTGCATGGTACATTAACTCTCTCTAGATTATCACAATTTAGAGTCATATACATATGAAGATGCTTGATTATAAAATCAACTAGCTAGTAATGGTGCATTGGTAAATAGTGATACGTATAATTAGCAAGCATTAATTGCTACGAGATGAGTATTGTAGTATATTTCAGATGAAGTACACATTGAGTCGTTGGTGTATATAGAGAGGAAATTTTAGGAGAATCTTGTTAAGGAGGAAAAGTGTATAAGATGAGCATTAGAAAGCCATTGCATGTTACAACAAATTTTATATTATCATTTGAAAAAACTATAAATATATTCGTTATTATTAAATTTCAAAAATATTTTCGACGGAACATTTTTGGAAAGAATTGTGAAAAATAATATCATTCCCCTTTGAGTTTGGATTTTCTGGATCCACTCATGTAGGCCAATAAAACAACCAATAACCAAAGCAAACTCAATATATAGAAGTCCCAAATTGTTTTCTCCTTCTCCAACCAAAGCGAACGTACGACTAACATGATTAGCTCTCTTTGAAATACTACAATTAGACAAACTCAATATATGCGGAGTGAGGAGAAGTCCTCCAAACATCCTGATTCGCCACGCTGTGTCCATGTTGCCAGTGACACGTGGCCAATAGTTAGCCACGTAGATGACCCATCCAAGTGGCTAACTTCAAGTGGTAAAAAAAAAAAATGATAAATTGTAGTGTGAACACGTCTCTCCACCAACTAGTAATCTAAGATTGCATATATACAATTGCTTTTTAGGTGCATGCTGCTGTAAAAAAGGTAGCAAAATATTTGTCGACAACAAGAATTAATGGAAGAAGCCTGACAAGGTAATTGATTGCTTTCTTTTTATATAGTTTATCCTAATAAAAACTTCGTTAGCAATTGTCTATTTATTTTCATTAAAATATCACAAAAAACTATGACTAGTTTGTCCATAGAAAGGGCAGTAATTTTTTTTTTTTTTTTTTTGACATCTCAATTTCAGGGGGTTTATATGAAGTTTCTGTAATATATTATCTCCATATATGACCTATATGCCACATACACCGTGTTTATTATATTTATTATAAATATAATATACGATATTATGGTTATGGTAATTTCTATTAATTTAGATTACCATAATAAAATTGTTTAATTGATTAAAATCAATTAATAATATCGTTTTCTTAATGGGAGGAACAATACAGTATTTACCATATTTGAGGATCTCTGACCTAGCCTATAAATTAATAGCCTGTGTACACCATCAGTACAGCTATTTGGTTATAGGCATAGGTTAGAAGATCCCTCAGATAACCTTTTTCTTGTTCTTCAGATGGATCGTAGAAATGCTTGAGCAAATATGGCTAGAGATAAGCCTAGATCCTCGTCTTTTGTTTTTCCGCTGCGCATGTTAGTTGAGCATAATAAGTTTGTATGTTATAACATGTGGTATCAGAGCATCCTTTATGCCGTTTTGCTTAGCGTTAAATTTTGCTATGTGTTATCATTGTTGAATTCAGTAGATTTTTGTAAACATAATTTATTTGAAATTATGTCTTACTGTTCACATCCTATTGAAAAACATGGAACATTGATATGAGTATTTTCTGTTCATATTTACTATTTTGCCCTTGTGAAGCCTATTGAATATTCAACAACCCATTGCCACTGCCGTGAAACCTACCTTGGGAGACCACCGTTGTAGGCGGTCCTTGCGGGCCGCTGCTGTCTTGGAAAACAGCAACCCCTGTGGGTTGCTATTGGTCGCCGAGCGGCAGCCTCTCTTGGCCGCCACACAAGTTTCTGGCTAAGGAAGGTGGTCGGCGTAGTCCGTGTAAGGCGGCCTCTCCCCGTCACGGACGCCATACGGAGACGCGCTAGCCGCTGGGCGTAGCGGCGTCGTTGCACAAAGAGGAGAGGCCGCTTCCAAGCAGCCTCTACCCTTCACAATGACGGGCGGCCCCCAAGGGTTGCTCGTGGCAATATCGATGGGCCGCTTGGTACTTGGGTGAATGGCGACCCCTGTGGGTTGCCGTGACCTGCTGAGCAACGGCCCTCGTGGCCGTCGTATGAGGAAACAGTGGGATTGGCGGCGGCAAATTTCTAGTGTTTGCTGCAATAGGTATACAAATCTCAAATTGTTAGGTAAAAATCATCTTAATGAGGCTATGATTAACATGTTTTTAGGTGAAAACTAAACATAAGTAATGATTATAATATAACTGCCTAGATACATACTCATACAAGCAACTTAATTTTTTCTTTTTCGCTTCAAATGATAGAATAGATCCTTAAACTAGTAGTAACATTAGGAATTAAGTAGCTAACTTTTAACTGTCAATATCACACTACTAAGCTAATGTACATTAGAGAAAACAATGACGGTATTGCACTACAGAGCCATTTCAGGACCTACACATCAAAGCCATTTCAGAACTGCAAAACCTGAGAGGCACGTTACAACTACAACGACAAATGTCCTTTAATCGCTCAAGGTAATTGATTGTTTTCTTAAAATAGACACTCTAACCCTAACCCTAATGTGACTGATTTTGGGCCAAGAGTCAAGCCTACTTATAAAATGACAAATAATTTAAACTAACATGACTAACTTTGGGCCAAGCCCATTATTGAATTACAAACAAAAACTAATAATTTAATTAAAACTGAATGACATATTTATTCTTTTCTCGTCCTGCGTCAATACCTCTCTTGATATTCTTAATTAATAGCTTTTATTTTGTTTCAACTTGTCTTTCAGTTTGTCTCTTAGTGATCATATGATAGTTGAAAAGCTTTTTCAATTTGTATATCAAAGCGACAGGTTTATTAAGATATATTACAAAAAATAAAAAATTATAAAAGATTAAATTATAATAAATAAAAATTATTTTAATATTAAGTATTCTTAAAATTAAATTATAATAAATAAAAAAATCCTCATATAGTGGGGTATATAAGCTAGCTAGTAAAGATTCTGTAAAGATATTAGACCTGTTAATAGCTACCTCATGAATCTGCTCTTGCTCATTTTTTATTATTCATTTATTTCAATGTTTATTAGTTTATTTTTTTAGAAAAGTGGAAGCAAAGGGCATGTGTTGAAAGAAGTTAGAAGTGATATCTCAAACGCTTTGTGGATTCAAAATGTTATTAGGATTTTTTTTTTTTTTTTAAGTAAAAAATGTTGATAAGATTAATCGTGCACTTTTACTACCTTAGTTACCACGCATGCTACGCCTAAAAATTAAAAAGAACTGAAAAGATAAAATATGAGAGTACATAAGCAATTATTTTATTTCATTATAATTATATATTGCTACAATATTACAACAAGAGAGACATGTCAAACTTATTCAAACCATCAAATGGTTCATTATGGCTATTACATATATATAGTTCTTTAAGTACTGAATTTTTTCTGAAGAGACTCAACCACATTCTTGTCCAATTGGAAGGCCTTGGTGAGAACATCCGGATTGATAGGAGGATTGGATCCAAAAACATTCTTTGCTATGACGATGAGTCCAGGATTCTGGCTACCGAGACCGGCAAAAGCAACAGCATTGGTCTTTCCAACATTAAACTGGAAGTGAATGAGACCAATTGGGAAGACGAATACATCTCCCGCATTTAGAGTTTTGGTGATGAGACGGTTATCTGGGTTGGATGTGACAAAGCCAACTAACAGAGTACCTTCTAAAACTACTAAAATCTCTGTGGCACGAGGATGAGTATGGGGTGGATTTAGGCCGTACGGTGCAAAGTCTATACGAGCTAAGGATATACCTAGTGTATTGAGGCCAAATATTTTGTCCACATTCAAAAGAGTGACATTCGACCCGAGCTGATTTACAGTGCTCCTAGGAATGTTTAGTCCTTGAAAGAAGAAATCATTGGCATTGACAAGTTTTGGATCCTTGCAGAACTTTCCATTCACAAATACTGCACAAAAGAAATCCAGATTCTTCAAATGACTCCAAAAGAACATAATAATAGTAAGAAGAAGAAGAAGCCAAGAAGAAGAATTTGTACATACCAGCCTCGGTGGAAGTGTTAACTGCAACACAAAAGTCTTGCAGAGGAGCAGGGTCATAGGCAGAGGCAAGGGAGCATGCCAAAGCCATAAGTGCCAAAGCTACGAGATAATTAGGAACGCCTTTCATCGTTACAAGCTTCTGTATTCGCTGAATTCTTGGTTATGTGAGGAGTGAGAGATGTTAACGTTGCGTGGGAACATGTCTATTTATAGCGTGGAGTCAGTGAACCGGTCTATGTTTTTCACTAGATGGAGCCTCTAAGACTTGGTAAGCTATCGATTATTTATTAGAAATGCGCCAAATCCGACCACTTCCATGAATGGAATATTGGAATTAATATTGACCCATTAAAATATTAAGGTGGGAAATGTTTGCTTGTAAGCCATGACTTTTGATTACGAGCAATTAATTAATCATGTTTCGAGTTGTGAAATTATTTAATGATTTTATGCATTCAAGGAAAATGTGGATGTTCAAACAGCGTGAAATGCTCCAAGTCAAATGATTTGATCTTATCTCGTGAATTATTGCTCGAAGTCAAATGATTTGATCTTATCTCGTGAAGCATTCTTCTTTTGCTCTGCTAGAAAAACCTTTCCTAGATAACAACTATATATGTACCATGCTAACACTACAAGAAATTTGCACATTAGCGGCCAACTTTTTAGCGGCGACACCATAGTCGCCGCTAAAGACACCTCATTAGCGGCGACATTTAGAGGTCGCCGCTAATTAGTGATCTTTAGTCGCCGCTAAAAAGTTGCCGCAAATATACATTAGATCTTTAGCGGCGACCATTTGTCGCCGCTATTGACCCATCATTAGCGGCGACCCTTGTTGGTCGCTGCTAATAATGGGTCAATAGCGGCGACAATTGGAGTCGCCGCTATTGACCCTACAAAATAAAAAATAATAATAATAATAAATCATATTCATTAGCGGCGACTCCTAAAGTCGCCGCTAATGCTAGATCAATAGCGGCGACATTTAGATGTCGCCGCTAATAATTGGTCAATAGCGGCGACAATTGGGGTCGCCGCTATTGATCCTACACAATAAAAAAAATAGAAAAAAAATAATGAATCATATTCATTAGATGCTAGATCAATAGCGGCGACATTTAGATGTCGCCGCTAATAATTGGTCAATAGCGGCGACAATTGGGGTCGCCGCTATTGATCCTACACAATAAAAAAAATAGAAAAAAAATAATAAATCATATTCATTAGCGGCGACTTCTATAGTCGCCGCTAATGCTAGATCAATAGCGGCGACATCTAAATGTCGCCGCTAATAATTGGTCAATAGCGGCGACAATTGGGGTCGCCGCTATTGATCCTACACAATAAAAAAAATAGAAAAAAAATAATAAATCATATTCATTAGCGGCGACTTCTATAGTCGCCGCTAATGCTAGATCAATAGCGGCGACATTTAAATGTCGCCGCTAATAATTGGTCAATAGCGGCGACAATTAGGGTCGCCGCTATTGATCCTACGCAATAAAAAAAATAGAAAAAAAATAATAATCATATTCATTAGCGGCGACTTCTAAAGTCACCGCTAATGCTAGATCAATAGCGGCGATATCTAAATGTCGCCGCTAATAATTGGTCAATAGCGGCGACAATTTGGGTCGCCGCTATTGATCCTACACAATAAAAAAAAAAAAATAGGAAAAAGTACACATAACCCCTTTAAACAACCACCTCATTGTCAATGTACCTTCCAAACTACCAATTGTATCAATGTCCCCCCCCTAAACTACCAAAAAATGTCAATGTCCCCCTAATGACAAAAGTGTCATTCATAAAATTATTAAAATAAAATAAAATTATTAAAAAAAATATATAAAATAACAAAAATTTCTTCAAAAAAAAAATTAAAAACTATTTTTTATTTTTTATTTAAAAAAAAATAATAATTTTCAGTTCTTTTTTCTTTTAAAAAAAAATGTACTTTTTTGTCTTTTTATTTTAATAAATTTTTTTTAATTTGTTTTATTATTTAAATAAATAAATAAAGTTCTGTTATTTTTTCGTTTTTTTCTTTAGAAAAAAAATTGTACTTTTTCGTTTTTTAATTTAATAAAAATTTGTTTTTCTTTTTCTTTTTCTTCATTTGTTTTATTTTTTAGTCTTTTAGTTTTAATTTTTTGAATTTATGATGACATTTTTGTCTTATTCAAAAAAAATTAAGGTCATTTTTGTCTTTTTGTTGGTCTTAGGAGTTACATTGACATTTTTTAGTAGTTTAAGGGGGGACATTAACACAATTGGTAGTTTGTGGGGTACATTGACAATTGAGTGGTAGTTTGAGGGGGTTATGTGTACTTTTTTCAAAAAAATAATAATAATGATAGAATAATAAGATCCTTTTGTAGTGATAGTCTGGTCAATCATGATAGAATAATAGGATCGATAGACCATCCGACCTTGTGCATTAGTCTGATCAGATGATCTATCGATCCTATAGATCTATCATGATCGATTGGATGATTTATCGATCCTGTAGATCTATCATGATCGATCGGATGATCTATCGATCCTATTAATCTATCATGATCGATCGGATATTCTATCATGATTGATCAGATGATTTATCAATCCTATTGATCTACCATGATTGATCAGATGATCTATCGATCCTATTGATCTATCATGATCGATCGGATGATTTATCAATCCTATTGATCTATCATGATCAATCGATCCTATTGATCTATCATGATCGATCAGATGATCTACCATGATTGATCGGATGATTTATTGATCACATTGATCTACCATGATTGATCGGATGATTTATTGATCACATTGATCTACCATGATTGATCGGATGATCTATTGATCACATTGATCTATCATGATCGATCAGATGATCTACCTTGATTGATCGGATGACGTATTGATCCTATTGATCTATCATGATCGATTGGATGATCTATCATGATCGATTGGATGATCTATCGATCCTATTGATCTATCATGATCAATCAGATGATCTACTATGATTGATCAGATGATCTATCGATCATATTGATCTATCATGATTGATCGGATAATCTATCGATCACATGTATCGTACCATGATCGATCACATAGATCGTACCACGTTGCATCACATAGATCGTACAACGATCGACCACATAAATCGTACCACGATCGATCACATGTACAGTATCATGATTGATCACAAACTATCAATTATGTCAATGTTCCTCCTAAAATTATAAAAAAATGTCAATGTTCTCTCATAATGAAAAAGGACACCATTGATAAAATTATTAAAATTAAGAAAAATAGAAAAAAACAAAAAATTATAAATAAATAAATAAATAAAAACTGGTTTTAATTTTTTTTTAATTTTCTGTTTTTTTTAAACAAAAATTTGTTTAATTATTTTTTAATATATATATATATATATATATATATATATATATATATATATATATATATATATATATATATATATATATATATATATATATATATATATATATATATATATATATATATATATATATATATATATATATATATATATAGATTATTTTCGAATTTATAAGTGATTGGAGCCATTTTGGAAGAAAATAACTCTAAATTTTGGGGTCCTGCAGCAAAAAAATTTCAAATTTTTTGAATTTTAATTTTTTTTAAACAAAAATGTTTTTTTCATTTTATTTTTTTTTCTTTAATTTGTTTTTAAAAATATATATTTTTTATTTTATTCTTAGATTATTTTTAAATTTATTTTTCTTAAAAATTGGTTCTAAATTTTGGAGTACAGTGCGCGGGACACGAAATTTTCGCGTCCCGCGCGCACAGCCAAAACAAAATGCAAAGTTTTGAATTTTTTGTTTTTTCCTCCTTTTCACACACTCATAAGTATCTCCTTAACTCTCATCTCTCTTAATCTCTAGAGACAGAATATCTCTTTCTTTACTCATAAGTATCTATCTGATCCGTCTCTCATCTCTCCATAGCTCTCCATGATTTTCTTTTCTCTCTTTCTTTCTTCTTTCTTGTTCTTCTTCTCCCTTCTTCTTCTCTCTCTCCCGACAACCACCACTGTGCATCTCAAGAGACCCAGCCGTGGGTCTCTCAAGAGACCCACGTCCTGGGTCTCTTGAGAGACCCAGGATGTGGGTCTCTTTGAGAGACCCTGCCGTGGGTCTCTCAAGAGACCCACATCCTGGGTCTCTCAAGAGACCCACATCCTGGGTCTCTTGAGAGACCCAGCGCTGGGTCTCTCAAGAGACCCACGTTCTGGGTCTTTTTTTTTTTGTATTTTGAATGCTTAATGCATATTTTTTTGCCCTTTTTTTTGTATTTGCATGCTTAATGCATTTTTTTTTTGGCTTTTTTTGTTGGATTCTGTGTTAATTTGAATGTGAATGTTGATTACAATAATAGTAAAAATTAGGACTTTGTTTGGTAATTTTTCATGTTTCTTTGCTTATTATGAAGTCATTTGCAGTCCTCTCAAGAGACCAACGTCCTGGGTCTTTCTTTTGTATTTGCATGCTTAATGCATTTTTTTTTTTTGGCCCTTTCTTTTGTATTCGCATGCTTAATGCATTTTTTTTTTTTGGCTTTTTTTGTTGGATTCTGTGTTAATTTGAATGTTAATGTTGATTACAAGAATAGTAACAAGTAAAAATTAGGACATTGTTTGGTAATTTTTCATGTTTCTTTGCTTATTATGAAGTCATTCGCAGTCCTGGGTCTTTTTGATGGGTCTCTCTTTTTTTTTCTTTTCTTTTTTTTCTTTTCTTTTTTTTTTTAATTTTTTTTATTATCATTAGCGGCGACCCGTATGTCGCCGCTAATAAGTTTTTTATTTTTTTTTAATTTTTTTCATATCATTAGCGGCGACCCATTTGTCGCCGCTAATAATGTTTTTTTAATTTTTTTCATATCATTAGCGGCGACCCGTATGTCGCCGCTAATGATAGCACATTAGCGGCCACATTTGGTGTCGCCGCTAATGATAGATCATTAGCGGCGACAATGACCTCCATTCTATAATTTTTTTGCGGCGCCAAAAAATATTATTAGCGGCGACATTTGTCGCCGCTATTGAGCGAACATTAGCGGCGACTCTATATGTCGCCGCTATTGATCTTTAGAGGCGGAGTATATGCGGCGACTGCATTAGCGGCCACATGTCGCCGCTATTGATCAATAGCGGCGACAAAAAGACTTTTAGCGGTGACAAAAAGTCGCTGCTAATGATCTTTTTTTTTGTAGTGTAAGGCATTTGCTATATTCTTGTCTACTCCTTTTTGTTTTTTTCTCTTCCGTTACTTGTGGTTTGTAGGTATTTGGGGGAAATAAATTCATGCAATTTAATGTTTCTGGTGTATTTCATTTCATTTACAACAAAAGATCTAACTATCATTGATCCCAAAAAAAACAAAAACAAAACAAAACAAAAGATGTAACTCCAATCGAAGATTTTACTGTTCAGACATGAAGTCCATTCTTTATATCTTAGCTGCAGCTTTCCTTTCAAGGAATTAGAAAATAAAGCCATGTTGGAATAGAAAATTTTGACACAAATTGCTCTTTGTCCTCTCAATCTACCACTTCATTTGCTAAGTCCATAACATATTTCAAAATGCTCTGTTGCTATAGTGACCACACCTTGTTTGCCAAAAAGAAAAACTGCAACAAAGTAAAGAGGTTAGAGGGGTTCGTCGGGGCTGTATATGGTGAGACCACTCCGACACTCGATCAAGTTATTTGGTTTATATGTAAAGGAAATTTTTGCAGAGTCCTGTTATTGCAAAATGGGCGTACCTAAGTGAATATTATCTCTTTCTTTATATAAGACATCATCTCTGCCCTTCCTCTTTAGGGTTTTAGGGATTCTTGCCAATAAGTTGTTATTGAAGTAGAGATTTCCTCCCTAAATTTGTTTGAAATGGGCGTATGGCGCGAGCAAGCAATTAGCTGAGCTGGTAAAGTCAAGAATCATTTTTTTGGCATTGCATCTTGGCTGGGGTGCACTTGAATCTTTGATGGTTATTTGGGCTGAGGCGCGGCATACTTTCTAGGCTTTTCTGTTATGGACCTTCTAGGATATATTAACAGAAAAACTAAACCGTTTTGTATTTACAAAAAGTACAAAACAGATGCAGAGTTGAAGACACCTTCTTCGTTCAACTTCTTTCATCCTATATATTCATCACATGAAAGAACTCAAAAACCTAACTTAACCTAAAAAGCTGATTCCCTCTTTCTCTCTTGTTGTTGCCATCATTGATCATAAAAAATAAAAATAAAAAAAAAAAAAAAAAAAATTGCAGTGTAATAGTCATTGAAATTGACACATTGTTCCAAATGATCGCACGTCTTGGACTTTGGACGATGTAGATGTAGCAATTACTAATCGTATATCGGTATATGGAAGAAAGCTACAGCCTCTAGTGTCATTCGTGTTGACAGTATTGTTGCTTATAATTGATGGAGCATTAGTGGAAGAAAAAAGTTACTTATTTCAAGCTGTGTCCTTTCAATTATTTTTAATGCGTGTCATGGATTGGTGCACGTCTAAGACGTCCTTGACATGTGAAAGTTGAAAAGTGAAAGACGCACTGGCACTGTGTGGCACACTGCTCCAAAATTTGGAGTCCAACGTCCAACTTTCTAGATAGGCTAGACTAAGGCTTAAAATTTACAACAAAAAAGAAAAATAAATAAAGCCTAAAAGTTAAAAAAAGAAAGAATAAATAATGCATAAAACAACAAGTTTGTTTACCTTTCAAAACAAATCACAGCACGGTTGACTCAGCAAGAAATTGAGAGAGAATGAGTTTCAAAATTCAGAGTTTGATGAAAATTTTACTGATGATCAGTTTCTCTTCAAAAAATTATAAATTCGAAACACAGTTTGTGCCAATCAAACTGAGATGCAGGGTTAATTTGGAACCATGTGTGTCAATCTTAATCACTATTTCACTGCAAATTTTTTTTCCTTTTCTTTCATAATAATTTCACTTCTGATCAGTTTCTCTTAAAAAAAAAATTATAGAATTTATATAGAACACCAAACACTGATTTAAACCGACCGTTTATTTATTTATTTATTTTTGAATTCAAATTAACCAACCCTTTATTAGACTATTAGTTAAAAACTTTTGTCTGACATATTTTTTCAAGATCATTATTCTATTTTTTTTAAAAAATTGTAATTAAACTAATAATTTATTGGGAGTATCATATCATTATTATTGGACAATTGTTATATATATATATATATATATATATATATATATATATATATATATATATATATATATATATATATTAGACTGTATGATTATTTGCTAGGAAAAAAAAAATCACTTTGATGACTCAAATCATGAAATCACCATAATACATCATGTTGGTTTATAATAATTAATAAGGAATAATATTAATTTTTAGCTTTCATTCATTACAGATGGATTCACCTCTAGGCTCATGTTCATTGGGTAGTGCTTCTTGTCATCTATCTTCTCCTCTGAACACTCCAGTGACTCCAATAGAGATTGAGTACACTCCGGTGACTCCCATAGAGATTGAGGACATAGAAACATCTGCTGCTGGATCTATGCCAGCTAGTGGTCTTGGTCGTGGTGGACGACCACCACTCCCTAGAAAAAAAAAAAAAAAAAAAAAAAAAAAAAAAAAAAAATCTTTCAAACAAATCTGCAGCATGGGACCATTTCACTAGAGATAAAAGTATCCATGATGATGATCCTGTGGCACATTGCAATTACTGGGGGACTCCCTATAAATGTCACCCAAAAATCAGTGGCACATCATCTATGTTGTATCAGGTGAACTCATGCCAAAAGTACAAGAGCCTAAAATCTAAACAGGATAGGTCTCAATCTAAGTTCACTTTTGGGGTCGGGCAGAATGGTGGTGGTAACAACCTTATGATTATCAAGTATTCTGAGAAGATTATTAGGGAGGCACTTTGCAAAATGATTATTGTTGATGAAATGCCTTTTAAAGCCGTGATGGCAATGAACCTATCAGAACTCCGCAGTTAAGCGAGCCGCTGCGAAAGCAATCCCAGGATGGGTGACCTCCTGGGAAGTCTGGTTTGGGGAGCCAAAAGCGGACAATATTGTTTCATTGGGGGTGGGTCGTTACACATGAACTAGTATTGGGGGACCAACGCCCCATAGGAATACAACAGAAACTTACATGGGCATGTATATCATTGTTTACATGAGTGATGTTTTTATACTATGAGTAGTTTTCCTAGACGTACGTATTAGTATGCATAAGAGTCTCAATGAGAAAGAACTTATGTATATTTCTATCGGATGGTTGCATGATTTAAATGCTATTATTTTCTAAGTCTTATTGAATCAAAAGTATATGCTCAGCTGCATGGTATGTTTTAAATGTTTTCTATTAGTCGGTGTTTGCTATATCAGCTATGGGGGGGTTTTCAAACAAAAGTTTATAAAATTGATGGCTTTACGACATATCGTCGTGCCATTGTTATGACTTGTTTATATTTTAAGAGATTAATGTATATGCAAATGTTTTGTATATATATATATATATATAAAATAAAAAAAAAATTAAAAAAAAAAAAATCGGGTCGTCACAATAAAGATCCGAAATATGGTGAAATATGTGAAGTCTTCTCCTCAAAGATTGGCTCTCTTTAAGTCTTGTGCAGAAAGAAAAAACATTGAGTGCAATGCTTCCTTAACACTTGATGTTCCTACTAGATGGAACTCTACTTATATGATGTTGGAGGTGGTAGAAAAGTACCAAATGGCATTTGAACTTATGATAGACAAAGATGAACATTTTTTAAACTATTTGTACGAGGATGGTGCGGGAAAAAGGGTGTTGGGTTCTCCGACTGATGATGATTGGTGTAATATCCGTCACTTTATTAAGTTCTTGCAAGTGTTTTACGATGTCACAATGCAAATCTCTGGTTCCTTGCATTCAACTTCCAACTTATATTTCGATGTACTTTGTTCAGTTTATTCATGTTTGACAGAATATTCTGAAAGTAGTGATCCGTTGTTGAATACTATGGCGAACAAAATGAAAGTAAAATATGATAAGTATTAGATTGGGGAGATGTTGAGAAGATTAACCCGTTGTTATTTGTGGTTAGTTTGCTTGATCCACGTTACAATATGTCTGGTTTGAAATATTGGTTCTAGCTTAGTTTTGGGGCTGAGAAAGTGAAAAGAATTGACTCTCAACTTAAGGGGGTATTGGGCCGGTTATATGATCACTACGCCTGTGGTTCTAAAAATGTTGGAAGTGGGTCTATGTTATCAAATGATGAAGTGCGGAGTGATACAACATTAGTTGGTAGTTCTAGGTCTAGAACTACTTTTTTATAGAATTTTCATTCATTTCGGGCGTCTCGAAATTTGATGCAATGTAAGACAGAAATAGAACAATATTTTTGGAGGATGTTGATACACCCAATGAAAACTTTGATATTTTAATGTGGTGGAAGGTAAATTTGACAAAGTTTCCAATTCTCGCTGAGGTAGCGCGAGATGTATTGGCAATTCCAATTACCACGGTTGCTTCCGAGTCAGCATTTAGCACTGGTGGTCGCGTGATAGATCCTTATCGGAGTTCTTTGGCTCAAAAAGCAGTTGAGGCTCTTGTATGTACTCAAAATTGGTTGAGATCTTCTCCCATTAGTGCACATGAGTCATACTTGCCTAACGTTAAAGATGAAGAGAGCTACAAGCTTGACTCAAGTAATGGTAACAAAATAAATTTCATATTTTGTTAATTGTTCAAATTATTAATTGATTTTATTAATTCTTTAAAAAAATTATTGTGGTAGAAATAATATCCAATTCCATCACATATGATGCGAATTAAGGCTTGAATTATGTACTTCGTCAAACGATGTCTCTTTGTTAGTTCGAGGTATTTTTATGCATATTATTATTATTTTTGCATAATATTTAGTTTGTAGAATTTTTTTTAATTGATCACTATGCTTATGTTTTGATTTATTTGATTATTGCAAGTATCACATGGAAGGAATAAAATCAAGTTGTTTAGTTTAATTTGATTGTTGATAATTTGATAGGATCAAATTGAATGATGCTATTTACTATTTAACTTGTGTTAGTTTTCTTCAGTAAATTTTAATTTGGTTTGTAAACTTTTAATTTGTTTTTTGTTTAATTATTTTTGTGAAGTATGATATGTTATTAAAGTATTTTATTTAATTCTTTCTTTCTTTCTTTCTCTTTTTTTATACAAATTTTCGAATCGTTTGGACTCTTTGTTTGACAAAAAGACCATGACAGTTTGAACTTTTGGAGCAATGTGACGCAGTCACACTGCTTTTTTGGAGCAGTGTGCCTGGAACTAAACAATGTAGGTAGCTGCCAGCCACAGTGCGTGTTTAGTCGTTGAATTCTTGAATTGTTATATTATCTGTTGTATTCTTGAATTATTTGGAATATGATTTTTATTTTTATTTTTTTAAAGTGATCACTCCATAGTGGATCTATACACAATTCTATCTTGGAAATCCAAATTCATCAAGATTCACAACTTTCACTTGTCACTTCACACTATACCTGATGCCTTCATTACACATTTTACACTGCCCAAGTAATGAAATAAATCCATGCTTGATTCATTTGTTACCTTGTAATTCGTGTCATCATTAATTTTTATTATTATTATTTTTTACTTCATTTATTAATTTTTTGGTAATATCTATTGGTAAAAAAATGTTCTCTAGAATCTCGTCTCTTCTGTCTCCCTTATTATCTTCTTCTCTCCCTGTCTAAACTCCCACAGTATTAGGTGTCTGACTCTGCTGCACTCTCTCCTTTCTTTCAATTACAGCAGGAACCTTCATTTTCTTTATGGTCTTGGTTAATGGTTACAGTGAAGTAGATTCCATTACTTGAGGCCAGATTTGAAGAGAGCTGAGGTACTTCACACAAGAAGAAAAGAACCTTATCAAACATCCATCTTCTTCTTCTTCTTCTGCATGTCTAACCTCCCTTTAACCGACTTCACCGACTGTTACCGTCTCTGATTAACCAATGACGGTAACGGTCGAAATATGAGATATCGGCACTTTGTCGGTGAAATTACCGATTTCACCGACAAATTCGGGACCGTAGGCGAAAAACCCTCTACCGTCACCGATTCCCTCGATACCCACCTCTAGCTAGAAGCATGTTGGTAACCGAGCCCTCCAGTAGTCTCTCAATTCCCTTAAGCAATTGGGTTAATAGTAACTGATTAATAAACTCAAGCAAGAATGTGAAAATCGAATTACTCCATCCACCCATACACTTCAAATTGTATAGATGTACAATAGCACTCAGTTTGCTATGTCTTGTTTTCTCATGTAGTAGCTTATCTGCATCTTTAAGCAAGTTATAGAATTTTCTCAAACTCTTCTCGATCCTCGATGTCTTCTTCAACTACTTCTATTGCTTCAACTTGCACTTCCTTTTGATACCTATAGTGGTTTGCTAGAACATCATGCATGCCGAAAACATCATGCAGAATAGCATCCATTGTTCTAGACTCGTTAGGTATTGAGCCTGTATCAACGTCTGCCGACCGACTCGAATTGGAGCCTTCCACTTGCAGTTCTCTATTAAGTAGAGGAGCCCTAATCTTTTCTCCATGCCATACCCAATCAGTGTTACCAGTCAAAATTTCACTTCCCACTGTCAAATGGTTAGATACTTCCTGTTGTCGTAGTGTTTTGTTCAAGCAACACTTGTTACATGGGCACACAATGAACTCTTTAGTTCTAGACTTGCTAAATTTCAAATCTCACAAACGCCTTAACCCCATCAATATACTCCTTCGAACCTCTCTACTTTGTCATCAAACTCTTGTCCGTAGCATGACTACATTTTTAAATGCACAACACGTATTCGTAAAGATGATTTGATATCATATCATATTATCACAATTTAAGTACTTAGGCTTATCGGTAGACATATGATAATTGACGATATGTTATAGCTTATTGTTATAAAAAAAAAAAATATTGGATAAATTAAATGGTTATACCATGCATGATTATAATTTTCTAAAGACTATAAACCCTAAACCATAAACATTAAACCCTAGAACCCTAAACCCAAACCCCAAACTCTAAACCCTAAAACACTAAAGTCAAACCCCAAACCCTAAACCACAAAAACAAAACCATAAACCCTAAACAATAATGTTCTTAAAAATATTGAAAAAATTAAATGGCTATGACATGCATGAATTTTCATTAATTGTCAACATAATTTTTTAAGGACTTAGGTTTATTTGTAAGGTAAACATCAACTTGGGTATGACTATTCTTATGCACACATTATAACTAGTTAGAACATATATACTAACATATTAAAGTAAGCTAAGTAACATTGTTAGTGTTACAAACTTAATATATGTTATCATAACAAACATTAATACCTTATCATATATGCTAGTTAATATTCATATGTATATCTGTATATTGACCATTTATTTAGTATATTCTAACTTAAGAATCCGGCTTATGCGTTGTACTTTAAAAGTACAGAACAATTGCTGTAATTTGATGAAAGGTTAGGATTGTTTTAGTATTTTTGGTTAAATACCTTATTGGTACCTGAGTTTTAAGCCATTTTAAATTTAGTAATTGAGTTTTATTTTGTATCACAGGTGGTACCTGAATTAGGGATAAAAACTCAGTTGGTACCTCTGTTAGAGGTTGACATGTGGCACTATATAAAAATAAATAAATAAAAAATCTTTAAAAATTAATTAAAAATAGTAAAATTGAAAAGAAAAAAAAAAAAAAAAAAAAAACTAGAAGAAGGAGGTTGGCTGAGCCACCCCCTTGGCCGGTCTGGGGTGCCCGAACCACCCCCATGGGCCACGGGGGTGGTTCGGCCACCCCCAAGGGCCAAAACCCAACAATTTTTTTTTCCTGCCATGAGGTGGTTCGACCACTGATGAGTGCCAAAAAGTGTATATTTGGACCCCTTAATTTACATTAGTTAAACCTTTAGCTTTATTATTTTCTGATGTTTTTGTTAGTTTTTGTGTTTTTGCAGGACATTAAGAGAAAAATGGTAATTTTCAAGTGAAAATACATAAAAAGTTGGAAATTCAGAATTGCTAGGAAGTCGATCGATTGAATCTCAAGTCGATCGATCGAAAATTGTCCGAAGTCGATCGATCGAATTTATGCGGAGCTGGAATTTTAGAAACCCTAGCTAACTCTATAAATACCATTCTTTTCTCATTTTTGAGGAAATGAGGCCGCTTGGGAGCGCCCTAGGCGCCGTTCTCACTATAGTTTAAGGCTTTTGGGTTGATTTTGACTTAGAACTTCAATTATTTGTAAGTTTCTTTGATTTTTAATACATTCTTGTTGTTTATTTATGCTTTATTTAGTTATGTGTAGCTGAAATCTCGTCTAGGGGTGATGATGAAACCTCACCATTGAAGAGAAACTGAGTTTCCATGCTTGTTTATGCTATTTGAGTTTATGGGTTTTGATTTCTCATTGTTCTACTTCGATTATTGAGATTATTGTTGGATATCGCTTGTGATTTACGGATACAAGTGATGATTTGATATGGTTTCATTAAATTGATGGCTTGGGTTTTCATTTATCAAAATGTTGGATATTCGTTATGTTTTATTCTATGGATACATTTGATGATTTAGTCAAAACTAGATATCTTTTGTGATTTGTGCAAGTATGGATTCATCGAATGATTTAAAAAACTTTTGAAGCAAAGTAGGGCATATCTAAGTTTTGCATGTGAAAACTTCAAATATGTGTGATGAGCATGAGAATAGGTTGCTATGATTTGGTGAGTGTGGATTCCAAAACCCTAGACCCCTTTATTTTCATTAATTTTGTTTATGTTTCTTTTGTTAAAAATCTCTAAATTTGGAACTAGGTTAAAATAGAATTAGTTTAAATAGAGATTAATTTTCGCAACACAATTCCCTGTGGGATCGACCTCGCACTTGCATAACACTATATTGCAAAACGATTCGTGCATTTGCGAGTATTATAATTTGCACAACTGAGCCACCCCATTGGCTGGTTTGGGGTGCTCGAACCATCCCTATGGGCCACGAGGGTGGTTCGGCCACCCCCAAGGGCCAAAACCCAACAATTTTTTTTTTCCTGCCATGGGGTGGTCGAACCACCCTAGACCGGCCAAGGGGGCCACCCCTCTTCTTTTTTTTTTCTTTTTTTCTTTTTTTCTTTTTTTCAATTTTTTTTTTAACTTTTATTATTTTATTATTTTTAATTAATTTAAAGATCTTTAGTTTTTTGTTTTATTTTTTATATATAGTGCCACTTGTCAACCTCAGTAGTTGACACGTGGCGAGCGGTTAAAAAATTTGGACGAAAAATCTAACAGAGGTACCAACTGAGTTTTTACTCCTAACTCAGGTACCACCCATAATACAAAATAAAACTCAAGTACTAAATTTAAAATGGCTTAAAACTCAGGTACTAATAGGTTATTTAACCCTAGAATTTTACTAAAACAAACTTGTTGTGTCCTTGTTGTTTGACGCCGTTAAGGAGGGTAGCGATCTTTTGCTCTCTCACGTCTCTCCCCCTTTCCTCTCTCTCTCTCTCTCTCTCTCTCTCTTTGTCAAATTTTCTTCCTATGAGATACTGGGATCTTCTGCTATCTCACGTCTCTCCCCCTTTGCATAACGACCAATCAGAAGATGAAATTTGAGGTTTTTGTCTCTCTTCCTTTCGTCTCTCTCTCTCTCTCTCTCTCTCTCTCTCTCTCTCTCTCTCTCTCTCACACACACACAAATATGCCTCTCCCTTTCTCGTCATTGTCTCTCTCTCAAATTTTCTTCTTATGAGATACTAGGTTCTGAAATGGATTGAGATTAAATTGATAATTTATGGTTTTTGTTATACCCATTAGTTGGTTTAATTGAAATTTGGTAAATCCTAGAAATTGAAATTGATTGGTTGAAGTTTGACAAGATTCTAGGTTAAAGGAAGCTTGATTGTAATTTCTGATTGGTCAAAGGATTAGTGTCTTGGAATTTTTCCACATGACAAAGACTTCAAATTTATTTTATTTCTATTTAATTGCTTTACAAAAAGAAAAAAGAAAAAAAAAAGTGTACAAATTTGGGATTAAGAGATGAAATTGCAGCAAAATATTTATTGATTAATGTTCTTTTCTACAATGACTATTTGTTTAAGATTTTGCTCATTAGAAACTTTGGAGCTGAAAAATCATGTCTTCTTTTAAGATTTGATGTATGCCCTTTTATCAGGTGCGTTAATGCTTTACTTATTCCTTTGCTTTTATTTTGCCCCAACTTTTATCTTTCGATCAGTTTGTTTCTTAGTGTGGATCATATGATATTTGAAAAACTTTTGAAAATTGTGATTGATAGCGACTTTTGAAATTTGTGAATCGAAGCGACAGTTTTATTAAGAAATAAAAAAATATATATATATATATAAAAGATTAAATTATAAAAAATAAAAAATCCGCATATATTGGGGGATATAAGCTAGTAAAGATTATGTAAAGATATTAGACATGTTATTAGCTACCTTTTGAATCCGCTCTCGCTCCTTTTTTATTATTCATTTATTTCAATGTTTATAAGTTTATTTTTTTAGAAAAGAGGAAGCAAAGGGCATGTACCAAAAGAAATTAGCTAGAAGTGATATTTCAAACACACCGTATTACGTACCTTAGATACCAGAAAAGAGAAGAATATGAGAGTACATAAGCAGCCATTTTATTTTACTATAATTATATATTGCTACGATGTTACAACAAGGGAAACATGTCAAACTTATTCAAACCATCAATTGGTTCATTTTGGCTACTACATATATATAGTTCTCTAAGTACTGAATTTTTTCTGAAGAGACTCAACCACATTCTTGTCCAATTGGAAGGCCTTGACGAGAACATTCGGATCAATAGGAGGATTGGATCCAAAAACATTATTTGCTATATTGATGGTTCCAGGATTCTGGCTACTAAAACTGGCAAAAGCAACAGCATTAGTCTTTCCTACATTAATCTGGAAGTGAATGAGAGCAAATGGGAAGATAAATAAGTCTCCCGGATTTAGAATTTTGGCGAAAAGGCGGTTATCTGGGCTGGATGAGACAAAGCCAGCTAACAGAGTACCCTCTACGACTAAGAAAATTTCTGTGGCACGAGGATGAGTATGGGGTGGATTTACGCCGTATGGTGCAATGTCTACACGAGCTAAGGATATACCTAGTGTATTGAGGCCAAATAATTGGTCCACACCCACAGGAGTAGCATTGAACCCTAGCTGATTTTCAGTGCTTGCAGGAATGTTTAGTCCTGAAAAGAGGAAATCATTGGGAGTGACAAGCTTTGGGTCCTTGCAGAACTTTCCATTCACAAATACTGCAAAGAAAAAAGTTTGTTAATGTCACGCAAGATACCAGCAAAATTACATTGATATGTAGATGCCATAGATGAGAGAAAAGAATGGAGATGCATCAAATGACTTCAAAAGAACATAATAATAATAATAACAAGAAGAAGAAGAATGTGTGCATACCACCATCGAGGGAACTGTTAGTTGAAACGCAAAAGTCTTGCAGAGGAGAAGGGTCAAAGGCAGAGGCAAGGGAGCATGCCAAAGCCATGAGTGCCAAAGCTACAAGGTAATTAGGAACCCCTTTCATCCTTATCTGTGGTTACGATCTCTTGCTTCTGTATTCGGTGAGTTGTTGGTTATGTGAGGAGTGAGAGATGTTGCGCTCATGGGAACATATCTATTTATAGCCGGGAGTCAATGAACCAGTCTATGTTTTTCACTAGATGGAACCTAGCTTGTAAGACTTTGTAAGTTATCCATTTAGATTTTTATTTAGTGGGTGAATTAACCGACCATTATTGGACCTCTTAAAACGTAATTTGCACATAATAGAAATGCAGCCAAATCCGACCACTGCAATTGATGGAGTAGTTCTTACGTTACTTTGCTCCAATCCGCAGAAACCTTAATGTGATTAATTGTATGTTCAGAAAATGACGTGGCTGAAGCACCTCACTTATGCATGTGTAGTTGACCCTGTCCTAACCGGTGCAATCTGTGCCATTCAAAATATTAAGCTGAAATATTTGAAATAGCACGAAATGTTCCAAGTCAAATGACTTGATCTTTTCTTATTTAGCTTATAGATCTTCGATCTTTTGCTCTTCAAGAAAAAGCTTTCCTAGATAACGAATATATATGTACCATGCCAAGGCAAATATGTCATATTTTTCAATTCTCTATAGATGTGAAAATAAGAATAAAACAAAATAAAGATAATTAAACAAATCATAATAGAACATAAGATTTCGTGGTTCACAACTAAAAGCTACGTTCACAAAGTTGTAGCAGATTTTACTATGATGGAGAATATATTTCTATTCAGAGACTTTTACTATCCAGAGACGTTGATTAAACTATTCAACTCTTAAACTCCTCTATAGAAAACCTAGAAAAGATCTCTCAGTGTTTCCACAATTTTTCCATAACAACAGTCTCATTTCAGTCTTTAAATAAAAAAATCAGAGTTTTTGGGCGGTGATGTCTGGACTTCCCTAAGGTTCCATAAATTGATACCCCACATGTTCGGACACGTACACCATCGCACAGTCCGGACATGCACCAAAAAAGTCACTTCTTGAAACTCATGTTCAGACAGAATATATTGTATGTCCATACGCCCCAAAATTAATCTAGTATCTCTAGAGTTCTTGTCCAAACAGGTTGTGCTGCCCGTCCAGACAGTCTCCATACCACAACATATTCATATCTACTCCTTTCTGTCTTTTTCTCTTCCGGTTATGGTTTATCAGGATTTGAAAGGTTTGTAGGTATTTGGGGGAAATAAATTCATGCAATTTAATTTTAAAATGCAGCAATCAGGCCCCTAATTCAAGTTCTAGTTGCCATATGCCCTCTCCAATCAACTCATGCACACCACGCAGCGTCCAATGTGCATTTATTCCATCCAAATTTATTGAAAATGACCAAATTACTTCATAGTATTGAAAAAAAAATATTAAAATTAAAATAAAAAATAAAAGAAAAGCCATAGACACCACCCCTTGTATAAATTATCTCTATTATACGCATACCTACACACATCCTTTATTCCCACTCTCCTTTCCTTATTTTGGGTTTTGTTTGCACTCTCTTCACTCGGGAATAAGGAATCTCAAATTCTGAAACATGTTTTGCTTGATGACGTGGATGAGATTGGCAATATTTGATGTACTATACTTTTTCAACGTGAAGTCGAGCTAATGCTATATATTATACTTACGTCCTATTACCATCTTACTATATTGATATAGTATTACCAATTTATTATTGAACTTCTTTTTATTATTATTTAACAATAGATTATCTAAGTGTGGATTGAAGTGTTATGTTAACATCGTAGGATAGTGGTGGAGACAAGGGTATAGTATGTATCATTACTCTTTTGAAAATTCTATCTTTTATTTACTGTTGGTACAGTTGACCGCACACCGTTACTTCAGTTGAGAATATCTGTAAATTAAGACAAAAATAGATATGGATGACTCGTTGGACGTACCACCAGAAGACATTGCAATGCCTAAGTTAGTGTAGTGTTTTTGAACGAAGTTAGGAGGCAAGAGAATGCTAGGAAAAAAAATGTGCATACCTCGTAGTAAGGTTTGTTTCCTTTACTTATAGGACTGTCATTGTTAAGGCAAGTTGGTTTGATATGGCAAGCATCGGAGGTGAAAGGTCCGTTATGGATGGTAGCTAATATATTCTCATGAATGGCTTCCCTGGGGGGTGCTTCTACATATTCTTCCCTTATCAAGTCAAGCTTGAATAGGCTGGTAAGACGTAACTAAAGGGATTCTCAAAATACCTTTTCTTTTATGGTCCTTTCTTCCAAGGTCCCTAAACCATTGATCGGACCATCTCCGAGGGGTAACAGACTATATATATTGGACTTGAGTGGGCCTTTAATATGTCCGAAGAGGATTTTACTTGTAAACGGTTATCACCATTTACCATAACGACATTGACTTTTCAATTAAGCTTACCAAACGTAAGTTTCACATGAAACAGTTGCAATGTTTTTAAATTCAGAATACCCAAAAACATTTTCAACTATATATATATATATATATATATATGAGCAGCAAATTCATTTTACTTCGGTGCGTTTAGGATTGCGATTTTATAAACAATAAATACGATTTTAAACCAAATCGCAGAACAAAAATCGTTTGGAAACTGTATGTTTAAAAATTACGATTTGAAAATACAAAAAATCTGCTTTTTTTAACTCGCAAGTAAGTGGGTGATTTTTTAAAACGCAAAATTTTAATTGTTAATTTGTAATTTTAAAGTTTAAACTAAGATTTTGTCAAATGTTTAACTATTCTTTTAAAAATCACTTTTTTAAATATTTTACAATTGTTATTTTAAATCAAAAAATCTTATACTTAAACAGACTATTCTTCTGCTGGGAGCGGCTTGTGCCAGAAGCATTCCTCGGGTATAGAACGTAGAAGACAATTTTATGGTTGGTTGAACAGATAGAATATGAATAGCCTTTAATGTTGTAAATTAAACACGACATGGACGTGTTCAAATCTAAGTTTTTCTATTCTTGCGTACAAGCCAGCCCCCAAATCAGTCCTTAGATTCTGCGTTACATCACATCGACGCAAACACATACACGTTAGGTAATAAATACCCACAGCCACCAAATCTGTCCTTAGATTCTGCGTCACATGGACGCAAAATAAAATAAAATAATAAAGCCGGAATGCCCGGTGTCCACTTAGATTGAGATCCATCACAATTAAGTCGATGGAAAATAATACAGGTGCGATTTTGCTAGAAAGGAAGAGAAGAAGAGATAAGATGAAATTCTGGAGTTAGCTGAAGATCAGTTACGTGACAGCATTTGAAGTGGACAAGTGAGAGGTGCGATTCCAGCTGGCCTCTAGAAAGGCTTGTCAAAACAGCGTGTTTTGACTAGCTTAGGGTTATGCGTTTATTCACAAGTTAGAGTCGTTTTATGTCTTTACTAGTAGGTGTCGTCTTAGAGGAATGATCTATGAACTCTTGGGTGGGACCTAATAGGAGGTTTTTAGCATTTCCCGTCGTTTTATGTCTTTTGGGGTTGCATTTTGTAAAGGACTGCATATAAAGTCTCAATAGTAGTTCTAGTAGGTATCTTTGGAATTGCTGAATTGTGTTTGGTTGGACTATTGGAGGTTGGCATCCTCAAATGTGCCTGAACCTGTTTCTCTTAGATTTATCAATCTATCCTAGTAATTTTCATCAAATTTCATCCTAAACTTCTTAAAACACATAAAACAGTAATTATTCTATTCCAGATTATGGAATCACGTCCCCAACAAGTGGCCTAACACCCTAGACGGTTCGAAATAGATAAATCCCACGACTTGCTCTATAAAAAAAATTCTAACAACTTGATTATAGTGAATTCTCGTCCTCTTCGCGTTTAGGGCACCCGACATGAAAAGCTTCTTCTAGAGAGCACAAAAATAATCGCTTTCTCGCCTAGACTGCATAATTTGGGGGCAGAAAATGGCTAATGACCCTCCCAAAAGCACAACCAAACGGGCTTGTAAGAGCCAATACCCATCTCCATCCTATACCGTTGGATATACAGACCAATTAACCTAATTCTCACCTCGGACGGTTGAGAATTGATGATCCTTATGAGGGGCCACCCCAAAGTTAAACAGTGACAGCAATTTGGATAATAGGTATGAGGTTAATTCATACTATAAAAGCCCAGAACCGGATGTGAGCATCTGGAACATAATTAAGGCCGCGCCACAACAAAATCTAGATAAACTTAAGAAAAAAATTATATAAATACAAATAAACAGGACGTTCAATTGAAACAAATATAATAAATACATAATGATATCATAAAAAATAAAAAAAATAAAAAAAATTATAAAATTCTTTTCAACATTGTTAATTAACATTCACAATAGTGTCAATTATCGTTCAACAACAAAAGTAAACGTACGATGTTATACAAGATTTCCACATATCCATAAATATAATAATAAATACATGATGATATCTCTTTAATAAGTACTTTAACAGGATCTGTACAATTTTAAACCTCTAATGGCCACTATCACAATGAAAATTCTCTTAAGGAACAGAATAAATTAACCAAATCTAGTTTGAAATTTCTAGTTTAGACCGCAATTATGAAATAGCTCAATAAACCAAATATACATTACTTATCAAATTAATCAGCACATATTTTATTACCACAATTAAAATAAGCAAGAAAATAAATAAAATACAAATTTTATTACCACGAGCCTCGATGCTGGCAACTGCTTCACATTCTGTTTCACGCGTGCAATGTACTTGCACGCGCCAATCACTGGTTTGATAACCCAATTCGATCCAGCTACCCGGTCCTTTGGCCTAAGTGATCTTGTCTCTTGGCCCAAGTAGGCCTTGTCTTTTACGAGAAATCTTTGAATATTTTTCAACGGTTCAAATTTAATTCTACTTTATGTCTCATTGAAAACTTTAATCTAAATCATTAAAAAAAACTAAAGAAAACCTCTTCTAATTTTTCTTTAAGCATCTAAGCAGGGCTCTCCAAATCATGTGCTCGATCACATGTTAATATTCATACTCAGATACCCATTAATTTAATTAATGGAGGCCCTCCAAAAGTTTGGAACTATGATGAAGACAAAGATCAAAGTAATTAATGATTCTTAGATTTGCAAAGCACTGAGGAAAGATGCCAAAGCAAAAGAAAAAACCTGATGTGAACAGCCCCGTTGACTTGTTGCAGATCATAATTTTTTTTTTAATAATAAAAACGTATATTTTCAACCCAAAAATAAAAAAATAAAAAAATCAACAAACAGTTAACACCTGGATTCTCCTGTCAAACAACAACCTAATTAATTCCATTGAGGGATTATTTTAATTAGCACACTCATCAACTTCCGTCGAAGAAAAGATTTAAACCTACTGCCCCAGCTAAAACAGAACTAACCTTTTTACTTTTTTTTTTTTTATTTTAATCAAAATGTTGATTTTCATTGTCATATCATCATCCGAGTTAAGATTTCTTAAGGCTGAGAAACAGAGCTAGCTCTATATGTGTTTAGCTGAAACGAAAAGCGAGAGAGACCTAGACCGAGCGCAAAAGTAAGAGATAGCTAGCTAGGCGGGAGATTTTGATTTTTCCAAAAATTTCTAGCCTTTGTATATACGCTAGTAAATTCGTATTTTTCTAGCCTATGTCTAAACACCAAGAAATTGTAACATTCTTGACACATATATAAACGCCAGAAAATGTTTTCACTTAATTTTTTCCAAACACATAAAATTATACGACAAGAAATTGTAACATTCATCGTGCATATATAAACGCAAGCTAGGAATGTTTTGTTTGTTAACTGGCGTTTTACAAAGATATGCCACAAAAGAAAAAATCAACCTGGCGTTTGTTATAAGAGAAATTAATTTCTTCTTCCTTCTTTGGAATCCCAAACGTGTTGGGAGGGGAATCCCAAACGTTTGGCCTCTCCCTCTCCCCTCTCTGTCTCTCTTCCTCTCTCTCGATCTTCTCTCTCTTTGTTCTTCTCCCCGGATAATCTCTCTCGACAGAATCTTTGCAGGATCTCGCCGGCAAATCTTTCTCTCTCCAGCCGACTGTCCTTCTCCTGACGGAAACTCTGTCGGATCTTGCCGGAAAATTTCTCTCTCTCTCTCTCTCTCCAGAATCCCTCTCTTGTAGTGGTTGTAAATAGCAATATATTAAATAGAATTTTTTTTTTCCCAGGTTTAATTTGTAATCTACAAAAAGAACAAGTATTTTTTTCCTAGCTAAGAAAAGGATGATGAATATCATACAATGTAAACAAACTTTTGCATGATTTACAGCAACTCCCCCCTTTGAGAGAAAGCATCAAATTAATGATGCAAAGCAAAATCCAAGTACGAGGGGATACGTGAAATAGTGCCACCGCCACAGTTGGAATGACAAGTATTATATACATTAGAAAACAACAAAGACCTACAGAGCGGGCAGGTGAAGTTATTTCGGTGTAGCCACCGTTCGATGCAGTGGAAATGGAAAACGTGGCGACATCTGGACAGTTGGCTCACCACGTCTTCCCTCTCGAACTCCACTAAGCAAATAGAGCACATCTCTTCCACATTGTCGTCGTTTCCTCTACTAGTGCTGTTCCTCTGCATGTCTTCAAACCTCGTTGCCGGAAGGTAGGCCTGAGTGAAGCTCTCCACAGGCGGAGACTTGAAGAAGACGAAGCCCATCGTCATGGCAAAAGCTTTCTTGAGTTGCAGGAATGGGACCCAAATGCATGTGTAGCAGACAATGGTGGCCATGCACAAAGGAGACTGAGAAAGCAGAAGACAAATCATTTTTCTTGTTTGTTTTGTGTGAAAGCTGATACGAAGGAAACCTGGAGGAAACGTTCCTTATATACCAAAAAAAGCGTCCGTGCTGACCAGTACAGCTCTCTATTTTTTATTTTATTTTTATTATTATTATTTTTTAAAGCTCTGACTTGTGGAGGTTGGGGGACTTTTTCTAATTCATATGCTATAATAATTAGTGTTTGAATTTGTTCTACATAGTATATTTTAAGTAGCTATTGAACTTGGATATCCGCGAGGCGGCAGGGCCGGCGCCGACCCCACATCAGCAGAGAGTTGTATTTATTAATTAAAACTCTGACCGGCCACCCCAGATGAAGTAACGTAATAAAGCATGTTGGTTAACAAGCTAGAAAAAATTAACAATTATTTAAAATATCAACATGTGAGTAGCGTTGGATCCATGCTGTTAACAGTAAGAGTGATCGAGAGAGTTTCTCTCCTCTTTCGTCTTTGGGAACGTTCTATCTAGCAAGTGAGTCTTTCTTACCTCCTTTGTAAATATTAGGTTAGAGCAAAGGTGTCAATTTTTTAGGCGGTCTACTAATTTGACAAGTTCTAAGGTTAAGATTAAATTTAAATGGATTGTCCCGTTTATGACATGTTTAATATACTGGTCAAATGGGTCAACCCGTGGATAATTCCTCTTACCTTTTTTCAAAAAAAAAAAATAATAAAACTTAAAACCCAGAACCATAAAACCATAAAACAGTAAAACTAAAGCAAAAGAAAGGCTAAAACCGTGAAACCCTAAATTAAATCACTCTCAGGCCTCAGCCCCTCAAACCTATTTGCTTGAAAGGTTGTCGGCTTGCCGCTCCCTCTCCCCCTCTCTCAACGGCCTCTCCGTCAAGGAATCAACTGCATATATAGAGCCATTTTCCTTTGCTTTGAGCAGCAACACTTTGGAGAGGAGCAAATGAAGGAAATGATTTACCAAGAGGCCTTGACGCTCAACCCAGAGTACGTAAAAATAAAGAACAGTATTTGGTTTTATCTCATAAGTTGGTAACCCTGTTAGTTACTGTGATCAAAGTATTGCAACAAGCAATCTAATGGGTCAGAGCTAGATTGAACAACAGAGTTTATCCTATTTCATCTGTATAATTACCTCGGGTGGGTTCGCCTATATTACGTCTTTGTTTTGGGTCAATCAGGTTGTGTAAACCCACACGACTCATTAAGTAAACCGGCCAGACGGGTCGTGTTATGTTACCCATAAAATTAACGTGTCGTATTTAGGTTGACATGTCGGACCGTTAATTAAATTGGATTGTGTTGTATCAAGCGTAAACGGGTTAACTCGAACCCGACACGCCCATGTGTTTTGCCGCCCCTAGATTGGAGGGAAGAGCCTTCCTTCTCACCCTCTCTTCTGTGCCGCCCATTTTTATTTTTATTTTTTGTTCAGAAGACGTACAAGCTAGCTTCTGTTTGTGTTCTTTTTTTGCTATTTGCTACGACAAGTAGTATCAGAGTCGATCAGCTTTATCCAAAGTCAATGGCCAACTAGAACAACGATAGCAAACCCTCTAATGACACCGACCTTTAGAGGGAGGTTCTTTTGAGAGCCGAACTACTGAAGTTTGAGCATTCTATCGAGCAGTCGATTGCGCAATTGTAGCAAGAACTACAACAAAAACCACAACAATTGATACATGATCTATAGGAAGCTAGCGTTCACTCCAATGCACGTAGCACCTGTTCAGAATAATGGGAATGACGGGGCTCAGGATGATGACGGAATTCGAGTATTGTCTATTCATCACCATTTTCCTGCTCCTATAAATCGGCTTGAGGAAAACTTAATTGACAATGAAGGACTTCTCTAAACTAGGGTTCAGAAGGAATGGCAGAATGGGCTGAAGGGGTGCCGGATGTTGAGGCGTCAAGTGTAGCGACACAAGACATGGAGGCTTTAAGTGCGGCGGCGCCAAGTTTGGAGGAGAATCTTATGGAGGTGCTAGTTAATAGTTATAGAGGTACATACGGAGGTCATTGAATGCACGCCGATTATATTGGCTGGGAAACTCACGTCTACCAGATAAAGATTGGTGTCCCATCATCCAGCGGTCATCTTCACAGAGAAGATTTCCTTGATTGGGTGACAGAGGTTGAGAGGTTCTTCAAATACCTGTGTATTCTTGAAGACCACGAGGTGAAATTGTTGATGTATAAATTCGAGGGAAGAGCCTCTGCTTCGTTGGAACAGCTGCAAATTTCACACGCCCAGCAAGGAAAATGGCTTAGGACTTTGTGGCTAAATATTAAGCGGCACCTCAAGGCACAATTCTTGCCACCGAATTTTGAGCAACAGTTATTCCAACAGTACCCGGAGTGTAGGCAAGGTAGTAGGTCAATTTAGGCCTACATAGACGAATTCTATTGTCTATTAGCATGTAAAAATCTCATGATGGAGACGGAGGCACAACAAGTGGCACGATTTGTCGAAGGATTGAACGTGGCTATTCACTATAGTGTGTCTATGCACCCCGTATTCTCCCTAACGAAAGCCATCAGCTCGGCCACCCATGCAGAGATGTAGTTGGAGCAGGCCAAGGTGCCTGCAACAAAGCAAAACTCTACTGATTCGGCGCGAGCTGCACAGGCTTTAGGGAAACAACCAATGGAATTTTTCCACATGACAAAGACTTCAAATTTATTTTATTTCTATTTAATTGCTTTACAAAAAGAAAAAAGAAAAAGAAAAAAAAAAGTCTACAAATTTGGGATTAAGAGATGAAATTGCAGCAAAATATTTATTGATTAATGTTCTTTTCTACAATGACTGTTTGTTTAAGATTTTGCTCATCAGAAACTTTGGAGCTGAAAAATCATGTCTTCTTTTAAGATTTGATGTAAGCCCTTTTATCAGGTGCGTTAATTAAAATGTTTTTTGTTCATATATTTGAATTTGCTTTACTTAATGCTTACATACATGTCCGATATTCTTATTCCTTTGCTTTTATTTTGCCTAAACTTTTATCTTTCGATCAGTTTGTTTCTTAGTGTGGATCATATGATATTTGAAAAACTTTTGAAAATTGTGATTGAAAGCGACTTTTGAAATTTGTGAATTATATATATATATATATATATATATATATATATATATATATATATATATATATATATATATATATATATATATATATATGTAGGTCATACTGCTCACAGAAATTACTCATTTCATACTTAGCCTTTTTCTTATCCTTATTGGCTTGATTCGATATTTTCATATCGATACACATTCTTAGACCTTCTTTCTGGATAGTACTTATGATATTCCCGTAAGTGAGATTATCATAATCTATCACATTGTTCTCATTGACTAAGACTTCTTTGATCTTATGGGCAAAGACGTGAGGCAGATTGTTTATGAATTTTTCTTTCCAAAACGGTTGGTTGCTATCATCTCTTAGCATGACTCTAGAATAGAAAACATCCTTATACCATCTAAAGTCGCTTAGGGTTGGACATCTAAGGTTACTCAGTTGGTCATAGACCCTAGACGTATATATAAAAGACTAAATTATAATAAATAAAAAATCCGCATATATTGGGGGATATAAGCCAGTAAAGATTATGTAAAGATATTAGACCTGTTATTGGTTACTTTTGAATCCGCTCTCGCTCCTTTTTTTTATTCATTTATTTCAATGTTTATTAGTTTATTTTTTTAGAAAAGAGGAAGCCAAGGGCATGTACCAAAAGAAATTAGAAGTGATATTTCAAACACACCGTATTACGTACCTTAGATACCAGAAAAGAGAAGAATATGAGAGTACATAAGCAGCCATTTTATTTCATTATAATTACATATTGCCACGATGTTACAACAAGGGAAACATGTCAAACTTATTCAAACCATCAATTGGTTCATCATGGCTACTACATATATATAGTTCGCTAAGTACTGAATTTTTTCTGAAGAGACTCAACCACATTCTTGTCCAATTGGAAGGCCTTGACGAGAACATCCGGATTAATAGGAGGATTGGATCCAAAAACATTATTTGCTATAGTGATGAGCCCAGGATTCTGGCTACTAAAACTAGCAAAAGCAACAGCATTGGTCTTTCCTACATTAATCTGGAAGTGAATGAGACCAAATGGGAAGATAAATAAGTCTCCCGGATTTAGAATTTTGGCGAAAAGGCGGTTATCCGGGCTGGATGAGACAAAGCCAGCTAACAGAGTACCCTCTACGACTAAGAAAATTTCTGTGGCACGAGGATGAGTATGGGGTGGATTTACGCCGTATGGTGCAATGTCTACACGAGCTAAGGATATACCTAGTGTATTGAGGCCAAATAATTGGTCCACACCCACACCAATGACAGCCAACCCTAGTTGATTTTCAGTGTTTCCAGGAATGTTTAGTCCTGAAAAGAGGAAATCATTGGGAGTGACAAGCTTTGGGTCCTTGCAGAACTTTCCATTCACAAATACTGCACAGAAAAAAGTTTGTTAATGTCACGCAAGATACCAGCAAAATTACATTGATATGTAGATGCCATAGATGAGAGAAAAGAATGGAGATGCATCAAATGACTTCAAAAGAACATAATAATAATAATAATAACAAGAAGAAGAAGAATGTGTGCATACCACCATCGAGGGAACTGTTAGTTGAAACGCAAAAGTCTTGCAGAGGAGAAGGGTCAAAGGCAGAGGCAAGGGAGCATGCCAAAGCCATGAGTGCCAAAGCTACAAGGTAATTAGGAACCCCTTTCATCCTTATCTGTGGTTACGATCTCTTGCTTCTGTATTCGGTGAGTTGTTGGTTATGTGAGGAGTGAGAGATGTTGCGCTCATGGGAACGTCTATTTATAGCCGGGAGTCAATGAACCAGTCTATGTTTTTCACTAGATGGAACCTAGCTTGTAAGACTTTGTAAGTTATCCATTTAGATTTTTATTTAGTGGGTGAATTAACCGACCATTATTGGACCTCTTAAAACGTAATTTGCACATAATAGAAATGCAGCCAAATCCGACCACTTCAATTGATGGAGTAGTTCTAACGTTACTTTGCTCCAATCCGCAGAAACCTTAGAGTGATTAATTGTATGTTCAGAAAATGACATGGCTGAAGCACCTCTCTTATGCATGTGTAGTTGACCCTGTCCTAACCGGTGGAATCTGTGCCATTCAAAATATTAAGCTGAAATATTTGAAATACCACGAAATGTTCCAAGTAGAATGATTTGATCTTTCCTTATTAAGCTTATACATCTAGCTTCTTTTGCTCTTCAAGAAAAGCTTTCCTAGATAACGAGTACTATATATGTACCATGCCAAGGCAAATATGTCATATTTTTCAATTCTCTATAGATGTGAAAATAAGAATAAAACAAAATAAAGATAATTAAACAAGTAATCATAAAAGAACATAAGATTTTGCGGTTCACAACTAAGAGCTACGTCTACAAAGTTGTAGTAGATTTTACTATGATGGAGAATATATATATCTCTTTTCAAAGACTTTTACAATCCAGATACGTTGATTAAACTATTCAACTCTTAAACTCCTCTATAGAAAACCTCTATATATAAAAAACCTAGAAAAGATCTCTCAGTGTTTTTATAATTTTTGCATAACAACAAAGTCTCATTTTCAATCTTTAAATAAAAAACCAGAGTTTTCAGGCGGCAGTGTCTGAACGCTCCTAGGCTTCCGTAACTTGATACCCCACATGTCCAGACACGTACACCATCGCACAGTCCGGACATGTAGTAAAAAATTCACTTCTTGAAATTCATGTTCAGACAGAATATATTGTATGTCCATGCGCCCCAAAATTAATCCAGTATCTCTAGAGTTCTTGTCCGAACAGGTTGTACTGCCCATCCAGACAGTCTCCATACCACAACATATTCATTTCTACTCCTGTCTGTTTTTTTCTCTTCCAATTATGGTTTATCAGAATTTGAAAGGTTTGTAGGTATTTGGGGGAAATATATTCGTGCAATTTAATTTTAAAATGCAGCAATCAGGCCCCTAATTCAAGTTCTAGTTGTCATATGCCCTCTCCGATCAACTCATACACACCACGCAGCGTCCAATGTGCATTTATTCCTTCCAAATTTATTGAAAATGACCAAATTACTTCATAGTATTGAAAAAAAATATTAAAATTAAAATAAAAAATAAAAGAAAAGCCATAGACACCACCCCTTGTATAAATAATCTCTATTCTACGCATACCTACACACATCCTTTATTCCCACTCTCCTTTCCTCATTTTGGGTTTTGTTTGCACTCTCTTCACTCGAGAATAAGGAATCTCAAATTCTGAAACATGTTTTGCTTGAAGACGTGGATGAGATTGGCAATATCTGATGTACTATACTTTTTTGACGTGAAGTCGAGCTAATGCTATATATTATATCCACGTCTTATTACTATCTTACTATATTGATATAGTATTACCAATTTATTATTGAACTTCTTTTTATTATTATTTAACAATAGATTATCTAAGTGTGGATTGGCAGTGTTATGTTAACATCGTAGGATAGTGGTGGAGATGAGGGTATAGTATGTATTATTACTCTTTTGAAAATTTTACCTTTTATATATGGTTGGTACAGTTGACCGCACACCATTACTTCAGCTGAGAATATCTGTAAATTAAGACAAAAATAGATATGGATGACTAGCCGGATGTACCAGCAAAAGACATTGCGATGCCTAAGTTGGTGTGGTGTTTTTGAACGAAGCTAGGAGGCAAGAGAATGCTAGGAAAAAAAATGTGCATACCTCGTAGTAGGGTTTGTTTCCTTCACTTATACGACCGTCATTGTTCAGGCAAGTTGGTTTGATATGGCAGGCATCAGAGGTGAAAGGTCCGTTATGGATGGTAGCCCTAGGGGGGTGCTTCTACATATTCTTCCCATATCAAGTCAAGTTTGAATAGGTAAGACGTAACTAAACGGATTCTCAAAATACATTTTCTTTTATGCTCCTTTCTTCCAAGGTCCCTAAACCATTGATCGGACCATCTCCAAGGGGTAACAGACTATATATATTGGACTTGAGTGGGCCTTTAAAAGGTCCGAAGAGGATTTTACTTGTAAACGGTATCACCATTTACCATAACGACATAGACTTTTCAATTAAGCTTAATTACCAAACGTAAGTTTCACATGAAACAGTTGCAATGTTTTTAAATTCAGAATACTCAAAAACATTTTCAACTATATATATATATATATGCGCAGCAAATTCACTTCACTTCAATGCGTTTGTGATTGCGATTTCATAGACAATAAGTACGATTTTAAACTAAATTACAAAACGTAAATCGTTTGGAAACTGTATGTTTAAAAATTACGATTTGAAAATACAAAAAATTTGCTTTTTTAACTCGCAAGTAAGAGGGTGTTTTTTTAAAACGCAAAATTTTAATTGTTAATTTGTAATTTTAAAGTCTAAACTAAAATTTTGTCAAATGTTTACACTACGCTTTTAAAAATTACTTTTTTAAATTACTTATTTTACTATTGTTATTTTAAATTAGACTTTTTAAAATCTTATACTTAAACAGACTATTCTTCTGCTGGGAGCGGCAACTTGACTCTTGTGCGAGAAGCATTCCTCGGGTATAGAACGTAGAAGACAATTTTATGGTTGGTTGAACAGATAGAATATGAATAGCCTTTAATGTTGTAAATTAAACACGACATGGACGTGTTCAAATCTAAGTTTTTCTATTCTTGCGTACAAGCCAGCCCCCAAATCAGTCCTTAGATTCTGCGTCACATCACATCGACGCAAACACATGCACGTACGTTCGGTAATAATTAATACCCGCAGCCACCAAATCAGTCCTTTGATTCTGCGTCACATGGACGCAAAATAAAATAAAATAGTAAAGCCGGGAAGCCCGGTGTCCACTTAGATTGAAATCCATGTTGATCGAAAATGGTAAAAGTGCTATTTTGCTAAAAATGAAGAAAAGAAGAGATAAGATAGAATTTTAGGGATCGCTGAAGATCAGTTACGTGATAACATTTGAAGTGGACAAGTGAGAGGTGCGATCCAGCTTACTTCTAGAAAGGCTTGGCAAAACAGTGTGTTTTGACTAGCTTAGGGTTATGGGTTTTATTCATAAGCTAGAGTTGTTTTATGTCCGTTTTAGGAGAATGATTCATGAACTCCTAGGTGGGACCTAATAGGAGTTTTTTAGCATTTTCCGTCGTTTTATGGTTTTTGGGGTTACGTTTTGTAAAGGACTCCATATAAAATCTAGTAGGTATCTTTGGAATTGCTGAATTGTGTTTGGTTGGACTGTTGGAAGTTGGCATCCTCGAATGTGCCTGAATCTATTTCTCTTATATTTATCAATCTATCCTAGTAATTTTCATCAAATTTCATCCTAAACTTCCTAAAATACATAGAACGGTAATTATCCTGTTCCTGATTATGGAATCACGTCCCCAACAAGTGGGCTAACACCCTAGACAGTTCGAAATAGATAAATCCCACGGCTTGCTCTATAAAAAAAACTCAAACAACTTAATTATAGTGGATTCTCGTCCTCTTTGCGTTTAGGGCACCCGACATGAAAAGCTTCTTCTAGAGAGCACAAAAATAATCGCTTTCTTGCCTAGACTGCATAATTTGGGGGCCGAAAATGGCTATTGACCCTCCCAAAAGCACAACCAAACGGGCTTATAAGAGCCAATATACCGACCAATTAACCTAATTCTCACCTCGGACGGCTGAGAATTGATGATCCTTATGAGGGGCCACCCCAAAGTTAAACATTGACAGCAATTTGGATAATAGGTATGAGGTTAATTCATACTATAAAAGCCCAGAACCGCCGGATGTGAGCATTTGGAACATAAGGCCACAACAAAATCTAGATAAACTTAAGAAAAAATTATATAAATACAAATAAACAGGACGTTCAATTGAAACAAATATAATAAATACATAACGATATCATTATATATATATATATATATATATATATATATATATATATATATATATATATATATATATATATATATATATATAAAATTCTCTTCAACATTGTTAATTAACATTCACAATAGTGTCAATTATCGTTCAACAACAAAAGTAAACGTACGATGTTATACAAGGTTTCCACATATCCATAAATATAATAATAAGTACATACATGACGATGTCTCTTCAATAAGTACTTTAAAAGAATCTGTACAATTTTAAACCTCTAATGGCCACCATCATAATGAAAATCTCTGAAGGAACAGAATAAATCAACCAAATCTAGTTTGAAATTTCTAGTTTAGACCGCAATTACGAAATAGCTCAATAAACCAAATATACATTACTTATCAAATTAATCAGCACATATTTTATTACCACAATTAAAATAAGCAAGAAAATAAATAAAACACAAATTTGATGAAGAAGTTGAAATCTGTTTGAAGAAATGATCTTCAAAAACTAAATCCATTTCGGAAGACAACCAACTCATAAGCCATTCTCTATAGAAGACTTATGTTAGCTAGAGATTTTTTTATTTACAAAACCTTTATAAATGTTGTTGGGAATAATCCTACTCGGCCTGGCCCACGTCGGGAGCTACAAGCCTTTCAGCCCACCTTAGCTCATGCAGAGATATAGGCCCATGGTGATATGAGTCAACAAGGATCGGTATCCAAGAGCCCAGGCATGGTATTATCTTGGGGCTAACACAACGGACCGGGAGTCTATTATACGCAATCCCATATATTCTGAAATCGCGCCTAATCCCTAAAAATTCGGGATTGACAATAATTTCGAATTTATCTTTATGAATTTCACCTTGAAACTATTAAGGGAAGAGTCCTGGTTTGGAAGGCTGGTGATTCTGGGCTAAGGTCTGATTCTAGCTGCGCTCCTAGGTAAAAAATATAAAATATAAAATAAAGGAGACAAAACCCTAAGGCGGTGAAGGTACTAATCACTTAACCTATAAATAAGTCGAAACCTCATCTAACAAAAAGAAACTACTATTATTAACCGCTTCATTCAATTGAGGAAAAAACGACCTTACAGAGAAGATCTAGGGAATAACATGTTCCCTACAAAGCAAGTTACAAATCAAAATAGGAGGAGCCTCGCCTCCTCCTTTGCCAAAGATTGTGCCACACCATTAGCCCCCTTTTGAAGTCAACAAACCTGGAAGAGCTGGAAAAATTCTGCATGTGCTAAATTCTGTCCACAAAGTGCCAGAAGTATTATAAAGTGGGAAACCTAGCTTACGTGTTTATATCTTGAATAAGCTGCAACGTATCCCCTTCAAAGATAAGATCTGAGAAACCCGTTGCTATACCAAACTGAACTGCATGAAGAGTGCAGAGATGGCCTCTGCCATTTTCGGCTCCACCATGATCCGTTGGAAGGTGCACTTAGCTCCTAAAAATTTCCCCGTCCAATCCCGAGGTACACAGTGAAATCTCACACGCATACTTAATTAGTATTACACCAATACACAGCTTTTTCTCTTTGTTTCTTCTTCTTCGATGTGCTCTGAAACAGGCTTATTATGATGGGACTCGGGCCCGATCCAAGACCTTTTTATCACGGGTTCAGCTGAGAAAGATCGGATATTGGGTCTTAAATCATAGCCGGAGTAATCACTTTCGGCTCGGCTCAACCTATATAGACTATAGTACAACAATATTCAAGAATCCATCGATTGCTTCGGGTCGACCCAACCCCCACCTCTTGTTACGACGCATATCTAGCCAGCAACGTTTGGAAAATTTCAAAAGAAAACAAAAATAAATCAGCAATTAATACAAAATATATTTTGTGAATTTGGGGCATGCAGTGGCATAATTTGATGCAGATCTTTTTCGGAATTTAATTTAATTTTTTTTTACCGGTAAAAATAGAAAGAGTACGTAATGCTATAAACTACATTTTTATCTCGCAACTATCTTGAGTAATGTTATCAACCATCATTTTATTCTCTTAAAGTTGACGTAACTTTTAAAATCGACTTTAAGAGGATAAAAATATAATATATATATATATATATATATATGTAGCATTACTCCAACTATTCCATAAGAAATATGATAAATTGTCACTTTAAGACAAAACTTTTGATCATCTTTGCCCAGGTAGCAACTTTTACTTTTATTTATTTATTTAAAAAAAAAAAAAAAAAAAATTAAAGCTAGCTAGGAGACCACCTTGTCACATAAGTAAGGTGCTCAAGAGTTGTGTCTTGAAGTGACAAAAAATTAATTATATCTCATTCCATAATATTGTCATGGTCTCAACCGACCCTTTAATCAGTCTGGTTAAAAGACGAGTACTGTTTTTTTTTCCTACGTACCTTTCCTTTTCCTACCCACGTTGTCTTTTTCAAACCAAATGGAGAGAAAATGCCTTGTTGGATAAAGAAGGCCGGATTGACTCCATTTTTCAATTCATTCTTAATTTGTTTATTATATTTCATATTATATTTTTATACAGAACATTTTCAAAGAGGTCCTTTTAATTTTCAGGTCAATGCTCTTCTTTTTTTTTTGACATTTTCAGGTCAATGCTTAAAAGGTCTAACTTAGCTCGATCCATTTGTATCGCAGAAGACAAATTACGAAATTAACGTTATGAGGAGGGAAGGGCCAAGCACTTTTTGTATCTAGCTCGTTCATATGAAAATGAAAGAGTAGACATTCCTTATATATAAATAGGGGTCATTTATATTATATTATATTATAAATATATGAAGTAATAAGATTACAATGTAGTAAATGTACCGGAATTAATTGTTTCCCTGGCCTGTTGATGTTCTTTCGATCCGGAGACCCTGCAGCTATTCCAAACATTCTTTCGAGATGCTAACCACATCAATCAAAAGCTCATAATCTAATCACCTTTCCAACACTAGCAAGTACATTGCACGCGCCAATAACTTGTTTGATGACCCGATTCGATCCAGCTACCTCGTCCTTTGGCCCAAGTGATCTTGTCTCTTGGCCCAAGTAGGCCTTGTCTTTTATGAGAAATCTTAGAATATTTTTCACCGGTCCAGATTTAATTTTACTTTCTGTCTCATTGAAAACTTTAATCTAAATCATTAAAAAAAACTAAAAAAACACCTCTTCTAATTTTTTTTTAAAGCATCTAAGCAGGGCTCTCGAAATAATGTGCTCGATCACATGTTAATATTCATACTCAAATACCCATTAATTTAGTTAATGGAGGCCCTCCAAAAGTTTGGAACCATGATGAAGACAAAGATCAAAGTAATGATTCTTAGATTTGCAAAGCACTGAGGAAAGATGCCAAAGCAAAAGAAAATACCTGATGTGAACAGCCCCGTTGACTTGTTACAGATCATTACTTTTTTTTTAATAAAAAAAAACGTATATTTTCAACCCAAAAAAATAAATAAATAATCAAGAAACAGTTATCACTTGGATTCAAGCAACTACCTAATTAATTCCATAGAGGGATTATTTTAATTAGCACACTCATCATATTCCGTTGAATAAAAGATTTAAACCTACTGCCCCAGCTAAAACAGAACTAACCTCCTTTATTTTTTATTTTTTTTTATTTTCACCGTCATATCATTCAAGTTAAAATTTCTTTAAAGGCTGAGAAACAGAGCTAACTCTATATGTGTTTAATTAGCTGAGATGAAAAGTGAGAGAGACCTAGACCGAGCGCGAAAGTAAGAGATAGCTAGGCGGGGGATTTTGATTTTCCCAAAATTTTCTAGCCTTTGTATATAGGCTAGTAAATTCATATTTTTATAGCGTATGTTTAAACACCAAGAAATTGTAACATTCTTGACACATATATAAATGCTAGAAAATGTTTTCACTTAATTTTTTCCTAACACAAAACTATACAACAAGAAATTGTAACATTCATCGTGCATATATAAACGCAAGGAATGTTTTGTTTGTTAACTGGCGTTTTAGAAAGATATGCCACAAAAGAAAAAATCAACCTGGCGTTTGTTATAAGAGAAATTAATTTCTTTTTCTTTCTTTGGAATCCCAAACGTTTGGCCTCTCCCTCTCCCCCCTCTCTCTTCCTCTCTCTCGATCTTCTCTCTCTTTGTTCTTCTCCCCGGATAATCTCTCTCGACAGAATCTTTGCAGGATCTCGCCGGCAAATCTTTCTCTCTCCAGCCGACCGTCCTTCTCCTGACGGAAACTCTGTCGGTTCTCGCCGGAAAATTTCTCTCTCTCTCTCTCTCCAGAATCCCTCTCTTGTAGTAGTTGTAAATAGCAATATATTAAATAGAATTTTTTTTTTTCCCAGGTTTGTAGTCTACAAAAAGAACAAGTATTTTTTTCCTAAGAAAAGGATGATGAATATCATACAACGTAAACAAACTTTTGCATGATTTACAGCAACTACCTCCTTTGGGAGAAAGCATCAAATTAATGATGCAAAGCAAAATCCAAGTACGAGGGGATACGTGAAATAGTGCCACCGCCACAGTTGGAATGACAAGTATTATTTACATTAGAAAACAACAAAGACCTACAGAGCGGGCAGGTGAAGTTATTTCGGTGTAGCCACCGTTCGATGCAGTGGAAATGGAAAACATGGTGACATCTGGACAGTTGGCTCACCACGTCTTCCCTCTCGAACTCCACTAAGCAAATAGAGCACATCTCTTCCACATTGTCGTCGTTTCCTCTACTACTGCTGTTCCTCTGCATGTCTTCAAACCTCGTTGCCGGAAGGTACGCCTGAGTACTGAAGCTCTCCACAGGCGGAGACGTGAAGAAGACGAAGCCCATCGTCATGGCAAAAGCTTTCTTGAGTTGCAGGAATGGGACCCAAATGCATTTGTAGAAGACAATGGTGGCCATGCACAATGGAGATTGAGAAAGCAGAAGGCAAATCATTTTTCTTGTTTGTTTGGTGTGAAAGCTGATACGAAGAAAACCTGGGGAAAACGTTCTTTTATATAGCAAAAAAAGCGAACTGCGTGATCAGTACGGCTCTTTATTTTTTTATTATTATTATTATTTATTTTTTAAAGCTCTGACTTTTGGAGGTTGGGGGACTTTTTCTAATTCATATGCTATAATAATTAGTGTTTGAATTTGTTTTACATAATATATTTTAAGTAGCTATTGAACTTGGATATCCGCGAGGCGGCAGGGCCGGCGCCGACCCCACATTAGCAGAGTGTTGTATTTATTAATTAAAAGTCTGACCGGCCACCACAGATGAAGTTACGTAATAAAGCATGTTGGTTAACAAGCTATGAAAAATTAACAATTATTTAAAATATTAACATGTGAGTAGCGTTGGATCCATGCTGTTAACAGTACGAGTGATCGAGAGAGTTTCTCTCCTCTTTCGTCTTTGGAAACTTTCTATCTAGCAAGCGAGTCTTTCTTACCTCCTTTGTAAGTATTAGGTTGGAGTAGAAGCGGTAATTTTTGACACGACATGCTAATTGGACAAGAAGTTTTAAGGTTAAGATTTAATCTAAACGGATCAATTCATTTATAATACGTTTAATATAAAAGTCAAACGAATCAACCTATGAGTGACTTGTCTTACCTTTTTCTAAAAAAATAAAACTTAAAACTTAAAACCGTAAAACTAAAGCTAACGAAAGGCTGAAACGGTGAAACCCTAAATCACTCTCAGGCCTCAGCCCCTCAAACCTATTTGCTTGAAAGGTTGTTGGCCTGCCGCTCCCCTCTCCCCCTCTCTCAACTGTCTCTCCGTTAAGGCATCAACTGCACAGAGCCATTGTCCTTTGACTTTGAGCAGCAACAGAGCCATTTTCCTTTGACTTTGAGCAACAACACTTCGGAGAGGAACAAATGAAGGAAATGATTTACCAGAAGGCCTTGGCGCTCAACCCAGAGTACGCATAAATAAAGAACAGTATTTGGTTTTGTCTCATAAGTTGGTAACCCTGTTAGTTACTGTGATCATAGTATTGCAACTAGCAATCTAATGGGTTAGAGATTGAACAACATATTTTATCCTATTTCATCTGGATAATTACCTCGGTGGGTTCGCCTATATTACATCTCTGTTTCGGGTCGAGTCGGGTCGTCTCAATCCAACACAACTTATTAATTGAATGCGTTAGACGGGTCGTGTCGTGTTACCCGTTAAATTAACGTGTCGTGTTCATGTTGACATGTCTGACTTGTTAATTAAATCGGGTCGTGTCGTGTTAAGCCTAAACAAGTTGGTGGGTCAAACGGGTTGACCTAAACCCGACACACCAACCTGTGGAGCCAAGCTCTGATTTCGAGGGAGAGTCAGGTGCCACTTGTTGGGGAGAGTGAAGGGCCGGATATGGGGGAGAGCCAGATGCCCTATGAGTGGGACTTTGCGATGTTGGGTCCCGATCAGTTGGCTCCAGATAGCCCCCAGGATATGCTTTCAGATGACGACACTACAAAAAACACTGAAAATCGCCGCGTGTCTACAGTACCAGTTACTGTAGACACGCGGCCAGATGGCAGCGTGTTTTTCTGGCCACGTGGCCATATGCGGCGAAGAAACAATTGGCCGCGTGTAATTTTTTAAAAAAAAAAAAAAAACAAACAAACAAATAGTATGTACATGATAATATTACTATGTACCCTATACCAAATTAGAGTTTATAAACTAATTAGTTTTGTACAGTACTTGTATTTAAATTTTTTTGAATTTATTTATATAAAAAATTCTTATTATATACCCCAACAATAAATTTGTGCTATATTTAGTATGTATTGTACTTATGGTTATGTTTTAGGGTTTACATGCAGGTTGAGTTTCTTGAATATGGTTTATGCGTTAGGACTTAATTTATCGTATGTGTAGTACATACTCTCAGGGTTAGGGTTCGTAGAACATCTATCTGAATGTGTTGGCCTTGTGGTCCCGATCATTATAGCATACCTTACACAAGTATAAAATTGCATGCCTCTATCATTTGATCCAGTTCAATGTTCAAAACTTGGTCGAACTATCAGTTGATCCTAGAGTTAGGGTTTATAACTATATATATAGTATATATATTTAGGGTTAGGGTTTATAGCTATATATAGTACATACACTTAAGATTAGGGTTAAGATTATGGGTTTTAGGGTTCAATTTTATGGTCAGGGTTTAGTATAGTATATATATATATATACTTAGGGTTAGGATTTAGTTTTAATTTATAGTTTTAATTGGCCGCGTGTATAAATTACACGTGGCATTCTGTTGGACACGTGTATAAAAAAACACGTGGCCAACTGGTGTTTTCTGAAAAAATATTTTTGGAATTCTTTTTTTAAAAAAAAAAAAAAAAAAAAACAAACAAACAAATAGTATGTACATGATAATATTACTATATACCCTATACCAAATTAGAGTTTATAAACTAATTAGTTTTGTACAGTACTTGTATTTAAATTTTTTTGAATTTATTTATATAAAAAATTCTTATTATATACCCCAACAATAAATTTGTGCTATATTTAGTATGTATTGTACTTATGGTTATGTTTTAGGGTTTACATGCAGGTTGAGTTTCTTGAATATGGTTTATGCGTTAGGACTTAATTTATCGTATGTGTAGTACATACTCTCAGGGTTAGGGTTCGTAGAACATCTATCTGAATGTGTTGGCCTTGTAGTCCCGATCATTATAGCATACCTTACACAAGTATAAAATTGCATGCCTCTATCATTTGATCCAGTTCAATGTTCAAAACTTGGTCGAACTATCAGTTGATCCTAGAGTTAGGGTTTATAACTATATATATAGTATATATATTTAGGGTTAGGGTTTATAGCTATATATAGTACATACACTTAAGATTAGGGTTAAGGTTAGGGTTTATGGCTTACATATAGTACATACACTTAAGATTAGGGTTAAGATTATGGGTTTTAGGGTTCAATTTTATGGTCAGGGTTTAGTATTGTATATATATATATATACTTAGGGTTAGGATTTAGTTTTAATTTATAGTTTTAATTGGCCGCGTGTATAAATTACACGTGGCATTCTGTTGGACACGTGTATAAAAAAACACGTGGCCAACTGGTGTTTTCTGAAAAAATATTTTTGGAATTCTTTTTTTTTAAAAAAAAAAAAAAAAAACAAACAAATAGTATGTACATGATAATATTACTATATACCCTATACCAAATTAGAGTTTATAAACTAATTAGTTTTGTACAGTACTTGTATTTAAATTTTTTTGAATTTATTTATATAAAAAATTCTTATTATATACCCCAACAATAAATTTGTGCTATATTTAGTATGTATTGTACTTATGGTTATGTTTTAGGGTGTACATGCAGGTTGAGTTTCTTGAATATGGTTTATGCGTTAGGACTTAATTTATTGTATGTGTAGTACATACTCTCAGGGCTAGGGTTCGTAGAACATCCATCTGAATGTGTTGGCCTTGTGGTCCCGATCATTATAGCATACCTTACACAAGTATAAAATTGCATGCCTCTATCATTTGATCCAGTTCAATGTTCAAAACTTGGTCGAACTATCATTTGATCCTAGAGTTAGGGTTTATAACTATATATATAGTATATATATTTAGGGTTAGGGTTTATAGCTATATATAGTACATACACTTAAGATTAGGGTTAAGGTTAGGGTTTATGGCTTACATATAGTACATACACTTAAGATTAGGGTTTAGATTATGGGTTTTAGGGTTCAATTTTATGGTCAGGGTTTAGTATAGTATATATATATATATATATATACTTAGGGTTAGGATTTAGTTTTAATTTATAGTTTTAATTTATAGTTTTAATTTATACTTAGGGTTCAATTTAGAGTTTACGTAAACCTTAACACTATATATATTACATACACTTAGGGTCGGATTAGGGTTTGTGTTTATGTTTGTGTTTACAAATACAAATATATAGAGACGTGTATTAGTATACACGTCTCTAATTGGCCAGGTGACCTGCGCGGGACAATTCCCACGCGCCACCTGGCCTATTTTTTAAATAAAAAAAATTTAATTAAAAAAAAGGGGTAGCTTCCAGAGGAAGCTACCCTCGATCCACTCATCTCTCTCACTCAGCTCTCTCTTTCTCACTTAGCTCTCTCTCTCTCTCTCTCTCTCTCTCTCTCTCTCTCTCTCTCTCTCCCTCTCCGTCTCCGTCGATCACGGACGTCCGCACCGACCACCGCCCTCCGCTGTCTTCTCCGGCCAGCTCCCTCTCCGGCCGTCACTGCACCACGCGTGCACCAACCTATAGGTGCATGCTCTCTCTCTCTCTCTCTCTATCTCTCTGTCTCTCTCTCTAGCTCTCTCTCTCTCTCTCTCTCTCTAACCGAACCAGGAACCCTAACCCTAGGTCCGGACCTCTCTCTCTCTACATCCGTCTCTCTGTCTCTATCTCTCTCTACATCTCCCTCTCTCTCTCTCTCTCTCTCTCTATCTCTCTGTCTCTCTCTCTAGCTCTCTCTCTCTCTCTCTATCTCTCTCTCTCTCTCTCTCTAACCGAACCACAGTAGGAACCCTAACCCTAGGTCCGGACCTCTCTCTCTACATCCATCTCTCTGTCTCTATCTCTCTCTACATCTCTCTCTCTCTCTCTCTCTCTCTCTGAAACCTCTCCCGGTCTGTGTGTGTGTGTGTGTGTGTGTCTCTCTCTCTCTCTCTCTCTCTCTGTGCCTTGTACATGATTGCTATTTTGGGACTTGTTTTGGGATATTATTTTGGGACTAATATGTTTTAATGCAGGTACATTTTGGCTAAGGAGCATAAAATACAGCCAAAAATATATTTGTGAGTAATTTTAGCATTAATTTTTTTTCTTTATTTTTGGCTATAATAAACTTGGTGCATTTAAATTAATTTGTTTAAAATCTGTTTCTAATTGTTTTAATAGTTTCATATAATAATTGTGGATTTAGCAATTAATAATGGTCTATGCAATGCTGTTAATTTTGTTGGGTTTGAATATCTATTGTTGTGTAATTTTATGTGTTTTGATGTGGTTGGTCGTTATGCATGGAAAATATTCGTACTGTTGTGTTATTTTTCTTTTTTGTAATATGTTTTACTGTACTACGAATTGGTGTGTGGATTATTATTTGTGGCAATTTATGCTAAAACATTTGAACAGATTAAACAATCTCACCATTATTTTATTAACTTCATCATAAAATCAATGATGCAAACCAATAAAATATAAATAAGTATGCGGTACTATTTCAACAATTTTTGGGTTTTTTAAGAACAAAAAAAAAAGTTTAATTGTTCATTTTCAGGTAATTTTTTTACAAACAAAAAAAAAAAACATTTCAAAGTAAACTCGCCATCATTTTATAATAAAATGATCGTATCCAACAATTATTGGATAGATACAGAAAATTAAATTTGGCCACCGTCTACCATTTATAATAATTTCTTTTATTATTCAATTTATAACAAAGGTCTAAACAATAAACCCTAAACCCTAAATTAAAACCAATATAAAAATCCCTATACTCTAATCTCAAAACCAAACCCCTAAACTTTATACTCTAAAAAACAAGCAAAAACCATAAACCCTAAACCCTAACCCAAAATACCGTACACCCTAAAAACCCTAAACCCTACAAAAGAGTGAGATTTTTTTATTTTTTTATTGCTTTTTTATTTTAGTTAAACCCTAAACCCTAACCTTAAAACCCTAACCCTAAAAACTAAACCCTAAAAACCTAAACCCTAACCTTAAAACCCTAAAACCTAAACCCTAAACCCTAAAACCCTAACCCTAAAAACTAAACCGTAAAACTAAACCCTAAACCCTAAACCCTAACCTTAAAACCCTAACCCTAAAAACCTAAACCCTAACATTTTTAACCCTAACCCTAAAAACTAAACCTTCAAAACCTAAACCCTAACCTTTTTAACCCTAACCCTAAAAACTAAACCCTAACAACCTAAACCCTATACCCTAAACCCTAAACCCTAAACCCTAAAACCTAAACCCTAACCTTAAAACCCTAACCCTAAAAACTAAACCCTAAAAACCTAAACCCTAACCTTAAAACCCTAAAACCTAAACCCTAAACCCTAAACCCTAACCTTAAAACCCTAACCCTAAAAACCTAAACCCTAACCTTTTTAACCCTAACCCTAAAAACTAAACCTTCAAAACCTAAACTCTAACCTTTTTAACCCTAACCCTAAAAACAAAACCCTAACAACCTAAACCCTAACCTTAAAACCCTAACCCTAAAAACCTAAACCCTAACCTTAAAACCCTAAACCCTAAAAATAGAAAGAATAATATTAAAAAACATAAAAGAAAAAAGAGACAGATCTTTTTATTTTTTTATAACTTTTTTATGGTGAGGTAAACCCTAAATCCTAACCTTAAAAACTAAACCCTATCAACCTAAACCCTAACCTTAAAACCCTAACCCTAAAAACTAAACCCTTAAAACCTAAACCCTAACCTTAAAACCCTAACCCTAAAAACTAAACCCTTAAAACCTAAACCCTAACCTTAAAACCCTAAACCCTAAAAATAGAAAGAAGAATATTAAAAAACATAAAAGAAAAAAGAGACAGATCTTTTTTTTTTTTTTTTTATAACTTTTTTATGGTGAGGTAAACCCTAAACCCTAACCTTAAAACCCTAACCCTAAAAACTAAACCCTTAAAACCTAAACCCTAACCTTAAAACCCTAAAACCTAAACTAAACCTTAAAAACCTAAACCCTAACCTTAAAACCCTAAACCCTAAAAATAGAAAGAAGAATATTAAAAAACATAAAAGACAAAAGAGACATATCTTTTTTTTATATATAACTTTTTATGGTGAGGTAAACCCTAAACCCTAACCTTAAAACCCTAACCTTAAAAACTAAAACCTAACAACCTAAACCCTAACCTTAAAACCCTAAACCCTAAAAATAGAAAGAAGAATATTAAAAAACATAAAAGAAAAAAGAGACAGATCTTTTTTTTTTTATAACTTTTTTATGGTGAGGTAAACCCTAAACCCTAACCTTAAAAACTAAACCCTAACAACCTAAACCCTAACCTTAAAACCCTAACCCTAAAAACTAAACCCTAAACCCTAAACCCTAACCTTAAAACCCTAACCCTAAAAACCTAAACCCTAACCTTTTTAACCCTAACCCTAAAAACTAAACCTTCAAAACCTAAACTCTAACCTTTTTAACCCTAACCCTAAAAACAAAACCCTAACAACCTAAACCCTAACCTTAAAACCCTAACCCTAAAAACCTAAACCCTAACCTTAAAACCCTAAACCCTAAAAATAGAAAGAATAATATTAAAAAACATAAAAGAAAAAAGAGACAGATCTTTTTATTTTTTTATAACTTTTTTATGGTGAGGTAAACCCTAAATCCTAACCTTAAAAACTAAACCCTATCAACCTAAACCCTAACCTTAAAACCCTAACCCTAAAAACTAAACCCTTAAAACCTAAACCCTAACCTTAAAACCCTAACCCTAAAAACTAAACCCTTAAAACCTAAACCCTAACCTTAAAACCCTAAACCCTAAAAATAGAAAGAAGAATATTAAAAAACATAAAAGAAAAAAGAGACAGATCTTTTTTTCTTTTTTTTTTTTATAACTTTTTTATGGTGAGGTAAACCCTAAACCCTAACCTTAAAACCCTAACCCTAAAAACTAAACCCTTAAAACCTAAACCCTAACCTTAAAACCCTAAAACCTAAACTAAACCTTAAAAACCTAAACCCTAACCTTAAAACCCTAAACCCTAAAAATAGAAAGAAGAATATTAAAAAACATAAAAGACAAAAGAGACATATCTTTTTTTTATATATAACTTTTTATGGTGAGGTAAACCCTAAACCCTAACCTTAAAACCCTAACCTTAAAAACTAAAACCTAACAACCTAAACCCTAACCTTAAAACCCTAAACCCTAAAAATAGAAAGAAGAATATTAAAAAACATAAAAGAAAAAAGAGACAGATCTTTTTTTTTTTATAACTTTTTTATGGTGAGGTAAACCCTAAACCCTAACCTTAAAAACTAAACCCTAAACCCTAAACCCTAACCTTAAAACCCTAACCCTAAAAACCTAAACCCTAACCTTTTTAACCCTAACCCTAAAAACTAAACCTTCAAAACCTAAATCCTAACCTTTTTAACCCTAACCCTAACCCTAAAAACTAAACCCTAACCTTTTTAACCCTAACCCTAAAAACTAAACCCTAACAACCTAAGCCCTAACCTTAAAACCCAAACCCTAAAAACTAGAACCCTAAAAACCTAAACCCTAACCTTTTTAACCCTAACCCTAAAAACTAAACCCTAACAACCTAAACCCTAACCTTAAAACCCTAACCCTAAAAACTAAACCTTAAAAACCTAAACCCTAACCTTTTTAACCCTAAAGCCTAAAAAAAGAAACCTTAAAACCCTAAACCCTAAATAAAGAAAGAAGAATATTAAAAAAGAAAAAAATAAAAATGAGAGAGATCTCTTTTTTTGTAATTAATTTTTTATGCTGAGGTAAACCCAAACCCTATCCCTAAAAACCTAAAACCCTAAACCCTAAAAAAAAAAAAACAAAAACCCTAAACCCTAAAAAAAGAAAGAAGAATATTAAAAAATATAAAAGAAAAAGGTTCGAGATCTCTTTTTTTTTTTTTTTATTACTATTTTATTTTAGTTAAACCCTAAACCCTAAAACCCTACACCCTAAAAACCCTAAACCCTACAAATATTAAAACCTAAGCCTTAAACCCTAACCCTAAAAACTAAACCCTTAAAAACCTAAACCCTAACCTTAAAACCTAAAAAGAAAAAACCCTAAACCCTAAAAAAAATATGAAAAAACGATACTTTGAGTTAACTGTTTAAAACAAACATTAAACAAACAAGCACTTTATTTGCTGTAATCAAATAACATATTTCGTTTCAGATTGTTAACTCACGCACAGAGGAATATGGACAAGTCGTGGATGTCAGCACCTAGGGGTACGACACAGTATAACGACAGGTGTAGAGCGTTCATGGCATTCGCCGTTCGTAACTGTAGGGCTGCTGATGGCAAAATTTACTGCCCATGTAAGTACTGCCGGAATAACCAGCGGCACCCCACAGATTACGTTCTTGCCCACCTGACAGGGGGGAAGGGAATGTCCACGGGATACGGTTTCTGGTATATGCACAATAAGACTACCCTAAACCCTGCTGCTCCTGTTCGGGGTCACGACCATCCCAGTGTCACAAATACGGCTGCCCGTGGCATTGAACATGTAGAAGTCACAGAACAAGGCGGAGACCTGGAACAAGGTGGTGACATGCACGCCATGTTGCGTGACGCCTTCGGTGTGCACGAAGTAGGTGAAACCGATCATGTTGGCCAGCCCGGAGAAGTAAATGAAGGAACCTCTGCAAGGGACACATTGAAGTACGTTGAGTTGTTGAAGACTGCCGACAAGCCACTTCACCCCGGTACAAAGCACAGTAAATTGAGTGCAACTGTACATTTCTATAACTTGAAGTGCATTGGAGGTATTAGTAACAAGATTTTTTCTGATATTCTTGAGCTTGTCAGTCAGTTATTGCCTCCTTGAGATGAGGCCTTGCCGGTTAATACGTACGAGGCGAAGAAATTCCTCAGTTCCATGGGTCTCGGGTATGAGAAGATTCTGGTGTGCCGTAATGATTGTATGTTATTCTGGAAAAACAATAAAGACCTAGATACCTGCACCGTATGTGGAGAATCTAAGTGGATGGCTGATATACATTTAGATCAGGATGGTGAGGTAATATCGTCGAGGAAAAAACGTCCAGTGAAGGTGTTGAGATGGTTTCCACTCATCCCACGGCTACAGAGGTTATTCATGTCGGAGCACACTGCGCACAATATGAGATGGCATGCAGAAGGCCACACTAGGGACGGCGTATTGAGGCACCCCGCGGAAGGTGAGGCATGGAGATCGTTCGACACTCTACATCCGGATTTTATGGCAGACAGTAGGAACGTGCGGCTTGGACTGACAGCAGATGGATTCAATCCATTTGGGAACATGAGTACATCCCACAGCACATGGCCCGTATTGCTTGTACCTTACAATTTGCCCCCTTGGATGTGCATGAAACAGACGTCGTTCATCCTGTCACTGGTTATCCCCGGACCGAGCTCACCTGGTATGGATATCGACGTCTACCTTCAGCCACTGATTGATGAGCTATTGGAGCTATGGGATGTAGGGGTACGAACACTAGATGCTGCGAAGATGGAGAATTTCAATATGCGAGCTCAGTTGATGTGGACAATAAACGACTTTCCGGCGTATGCAGATTTATCCGGTTGGCCTAAAAATGGTGTGAAGGCATATCCTTGTTGCATGTATTCGACACGTTCTAAACATTTGAAGAACGGTTGTAAATTTTGTTACATGGGACACAGGAGGTACTTGCCAACTGAACATCTGTGGCGGCTGAGCAGAAGAACGTTTGATGGGACTGAGGAGTTAGAATGTGCTCCTGATGTGCCTTGCGGGGACGAGATCCTCCAACAGTTGGACGGAGTTGCATTTGGGGATGAGAACGCGGGTAAGACGAGACGGAAGAAGCGGAAGACGGGTGCACAGGGTGCTGATGATGTTGTGTGGAAGAAGAAAAGTATTTTCTTCAGATTGCCGTACTGGAAGGACAATTTGCTTCGGCACAATCTTGATGTCATGCACATAGAGAAAAATGTCATGGACAATATACTTGGCACTATTTTGGACATCAAAGGGAAAACGAAGGACAACTTGGCAGCTCGGCTGGATTTGCAGGAGATGGGGTTGAGACCTAAATTGCATCCGTTCACCGCCGCAAATGGTAAAACATATATACCCGCGGCTTGTCACACGATGTCCAGGGAGGATAAAGAAAGCTTTTTAAAGGTTCTTCGAAATGTGAGAGTTCCAGACGGATATGCCTCGAACATTTCACGGTGTGTTCGGATGAAGGACCGTACAATTTCAGGGTTAAAAAGTCATGACAGCCACATACTGATGCAGCAGCTTCTACCAATTGCATTGCGTCAGTCACTGCCAGACAAAGTGGTCAGACCTATCGTAGAGATGTCAGCATTTTTCAGAGGCATATGCTCGACCAAGCTAACTCAAGCTGAGATGGACCGACTGCAGGGTGACGTCTGTATCAAACTATACAAGCTGGAACAGGTATTTCCTCCTGGGTTTTTTACTAGCATGGTCCACTTGGTCGTGCATCTTGTGCGCGAGTGTAGACTTGGCGGACCCGTTCAATATAGGTGGATGTACCCGGCAGAGAGGTAAAATTTCGCAGAAAAATAAAAATAAAAATATAGGTGGATGTACCCGGCAGAGTATATATGTATATATTTTCATGTAACCTGTGGCATTAAACGGGGACAAGCCCTTAATGTTTATGTGTGTGCACCAGGAGTCTTGGGGGTTTCAAGTCGAATGTGCGCAACAAAGCAGCTCCTGAGGGGTGCATTACAGAAGGTTACATAGCGACCGAGCTAGTAACATTCTGTTCGAGATATCTAGAAAATGCACCAACCTTTCACAATAGACCTTTGAGAAATCCTGATGGTTCCAAGGGGGCGGGAACGCGAGTTAGGTTGAACCGGTTGACGATGCATCAGATTCATCGTTATATTGTGTTCAACTCTGAAGAGTTTCTCAATTTGCGGATGTAAGTAGTGTTTACATATTGAACCGAATTCAAATGATATAATTGATAATAATTAGTTTTTTAATTATATCCACTGAATGTAGGATGCACAAAGACGCTATTAGGCAATCATGCGTTAGGGGTCGCATCACAGACGCTCTAATTGAAGCCCAACATCATGAGCAGTTCTGCGAGTGGTACCGCGCATATGTAAGGAAATAGTGGTATTTTGGTATATAATATTTACCTATGTTCAGTGTCATTTTAAGATAGGGTTCGACAATATGCCGCTATTAACCGATGTATTCTTTTAATATATGAAATGATAACATAGGTTGATGGCCTTGACGATCAACGTAGGGAGGAATTGGGGCAGAAATTGGTTATGCGCAGTAGAGGGTTGAAGGAGACAGCAGTGAAGTATAACAGGTACGTGGTAAACGGGAAACTGTTCCGCACGCTAGCCCATGATATGGGAAGGAGGACTCAGAACAGCGGCGTATGTGTGCCAACCGTTGAATGCGAAACCTACTACGGGCAATTAACCAATGTAGTTGAGGTCGAGTACTACGATAGGACTACGTACGTCCTATTTAAGTGCAATTAGGCGGACCCCACGATGGACAGAGGATTCAGAGTCGACGATTATGGCCTAGCGTTTGTCAACTTCACTCACCTCGTCCACATGGGAGAACTGCTTACTGACGAGCCTTACGTGCTTACATCTCAGGTAGACCAAGTGTTTTATGTTGAGGATGGAAGGAACCCAAACTGGGTTTGTGCCGTGAGGACTAAACCGCGCAACGTGTATGATGTTGGTCAGGGGGAAGGGAGTAGTGATGCAGATAATGCATATCACGAGTGTGTACCGCTCGTACTACCCACTGATGACCTGCATGATATGAATGATGAATTCGATCACGACAGGCCCGACATTGATCCGATTGAATCTCCTGTTATACAATGATTGCTATATTTATTGTTGGTACAATTCGTTTAAACTCAAAATACTTTCTTATTTTGCATAGAGCTCATTGTATAATATGCATATTCTTTTTTAATATCAAAACTAATACGAATTTCAAATAATTTGTCTACATTTTTGTTCGCAGGTTTCGATGGACCAGAGACCCCTTACTTGCGCACATCGTGCACCACACCTACCCGTGCCTTGCACGACTACATCCACACCGGCGATGTCAGCGGCACTACATACCACACCCTGGCCACACCACCCGGACGCCGTTTATAGACCATTGCCCCCGGGTACGGCGGGGATGAGCTCGTCAGATCCCGGGCAAACGAGCGCAGCTGGATATTCTCCTTCTCCATACTCGCCTACGTCCACACCGGCGATGTCAGGGGCACTACATACTTCACCGTGGCCACACCACCCGGACGCCGTTTATAGATCATTGCCCCCGGGTACGGCGGGGATGAGCAGGTCAGATCCCAGCCAGACGAGCTCAGCTGGATATTCTCCTTCTCCATACACGATGTTCTCGCAGTTGGGGATCACCACACCGGGTCATATTGATCGATGGTGGGCGCGAGAGTGTCATGATCTGAGCAGATTCCCGTTGTACTATCCATACCCCCTTACACCACCTATGCCAGTCAACCCTGATAGTGAGACTCAGGATGACAGATTCCTGCTGTCACAGCGAGGGAAGATGCCTATGCCAGCTATGCGGTCAAGACAGATGTCGGCACCGGCGGGGGGCCAGGGCCCGGCACCTGGGGAGAGTCAGGTGCCTGTTTATGGACAGAGCCAGTTGCCGCTTTCTGGGGAGAGTCAGGACCCAGATGTGGGGGAGAGCCAGATGCCCCATGAGGGGGACGATGTGATGTTGGGTCTTGATCAGTTGGCCCATGATGTCCCCCATGATATGTCTTCGGATGACGATCATCATGATGAGCCTCACCCGGCAGATGAGGTAGGCGAGGAGCATGCTGGCGACCCAGCGACCGAGCTCATAGCGACCGATCATATTCGGCTGATGGGTAAGTACATTTTTATACATCATTATATCTTAATTTAGTAAGTTCGTATAATATTTAAATTGAATTTTAAATTTATTAATATATTAATATAATTAAGTTATTTAGTGTTAATATATTAACGTTTTATATTTATTGACTAGGGTATAACCCAGACGGGAGCATCTATTTTGAGGTGATTAAGGACCCAGAGAGAAATTGGGTGCTCCCGAGGGGGAAGAAAGTTGTGTTGCAGTACAATGCTGCAACACAACCCGTGGGACGCGCATGCAATCGTTATAGACGGGCTGCGGGCAAGCTTTTATGGAGCGGGTCCCACATTCACTTGCGGGAAGAATGGGCAAAGGTAGATAAGCAGATTAAGCGGGCAATGTGGGATGCCATAATGGTATGTGTATGAAACTAATATATGTATTTAGTGAAATTAAAGTTAAGATTAAGTTTTTGTTGAACTGCTAAAATTAATCCTTAAATTGAATGTGCAGCAAGAATTTTTTGTACCCGTATCCGTCGACCAGCGTCTCGCACAGAACGAATTATGGGGTAATATGGGCCGTAAGCACCGTTCGTGGAAGTCAAAGTTGAGGACCCAGCTAAATATTCGAGACGGTGACACGCCATTGACAATACGTGCGAGAATGCCAGATACGTTTTTTGATAAGTATGACCGAACGGATGTGGAGGACGTACTGCACGAGTGGTGTACAAAAAGAAATCAGGTATGTAGGTCTTTGAATGTATTACTATAATGTTGTGTTTTTTTAATAAACAGTTCATTTAATCATAGCACATAAGTAATTAAGTGTGTCAATTCTTACATTTTTTTTCGGAATGTTCAATGCAAAGGTGAGGTCTGAACGAATGAAGCGGCTGCGGGAGCAGAATGACATCCCCCATAGTCTGGGGTCCAAAAGTTATGCCAGATTTAATCACGATGAGGTATGAAACAATATGTAAATGTTTTAATTCTTATTTGTGCGTAATTGTTCTTTCTTAACATTAAATGAATATCCAATGTTTGTTATATATTTATACTGTATGGCGACAGGCATCTACATCTGGCACGCCCCCCACTCGCGCCGAGTCGTTTGTGAAGACGCACACAAGGAAAGACGGCACTTATCTGAACGAGCGGACACGAGACCTATGCATATGCTACTGTTCTATGTTATTAATATTTATTAGTTATGTGTGTGATAAAGTATTTATTAATTACCAGTGTATTGTATGTTGTAACGCCCCGCCTTTTACAAAAAGGCGTAAGTGAAAATTTTTCGATTTTCACATGACATTACGACATCATCAGAGTTATAAATTGGCAGCGAAATATATATTTTTTTTATCTAACAGACTTGGAAAGAAATAACACATCAGAGCTTCTAATTGAAATACCTCAAAATAGATATAAAGAGTATAATTAAATATTTACACGTTAAAATAGTATTTGTGCCACATATGGCACGGATAATTTACAAATATTATATTCATAATAATATTATTACATACCAACAGAAATATAAATATCGTTCTCAAGATAATATAATAAAGGACTAGAACACTGCAGTCCACAAAATGGAGGCATCCCAGCCTCAAACACTGCTACCAAGATCACCTAAAGGTTTGGACCATCCTGATACTCCTCTTCTTCATAACCTGTAATAATATATAATACAGAGAGAAACAATAATATAAGAATACCTAGTGAGTCTACTGTTTTCAATAATATGATGATTACTGATTTAATTAACAATATACGATGCAATGATATGATGTAATGACAGTTTTATATTTACAGTCTTATTTATTTTCTTCTTGCACTCCTCTCATACCAGGGCCATTAAATCCCTATTCGTTTAAGCGGCTAGTTATTGGAGCACAGACTCCCTTACATGTTTTCTTAGCTTTTCCGCACTAGTAGTCAAAGTAGCATACTTAGTACATTGGTCATCCCGACAACCAAGTACATTGACCATCCCGACAGTCAATTAAGTAGTCATAACTTGCCTAGCACATTGACCATCCCAACAGCCAACTTGTACTTATTATTGTTTTTCGCACAGGCGGTATGCCTGTCCATTGGTCATCCCAACAACCAACTTGTTATTAATCCTGCATCAGAATTATTAACAGTATGCAATATACTATTCCTATGCATATAATTAAATAAAGCAGAAATCACAACATTATAGAAAACAACCACGTATGATCCTCAATGAGTAAGAATACTCACAATTCTTTCCTGCTTCAGAAAGTATTTACAGGAATGATAACTGCATAATTATATACATGCAATAATAAATTAGTATAAAATACTAAGAACTTATTTTGACGCTTTTATCATTTTCGACTTTTAAACCACTTAACCCGATTTCTAATGTCGCTTAAATATTATAATGGCATAAAATAGGTTATTTATTTTACCACATATTTTATTCGGACATTATTACGGCATTTATTAATTAATATCCACAATATCCTTTTAAGTAAAACGGTATTATAAAAGCTTATCTATTTTTGTACCAAATCAACATAGTGACTCCATTAATATAATTAATGAGCTTTATATTTTAAAAGTACACAAGCGATACAATATAAATAATCCTTATTTTAATCTTATTATAAAATTTAGGTGAAATAACGGCATTAGTGTTACTAATGCCTAAAAGTACTTTTAGAATTTTAGGCAGCATAATAGTGCTTTTGTAAAATATTACTTTTTATTCGGCATTACAACGATGTATTTTATAAATTGTTCGCACCACTTAAAAAGCCCTATTTAAAAAATACAACACAAAATATTAGATAAATAAAGCTCATGAAATTTCCAATATTAAAATAACATTTTATATAAAACTAAATATCCCCTTCTTCTTTTTTTTGTATCTTTTCTCCCTTCTTTTTTCTTTTTTTCATTTCTTTGTTCCTTTTATTATACCCACCAACACACACACAAAGAGAAATATATGTATAAATATATACATTAGCTAAGTCCCTTACTTCTATAGACTATAAGGAAATACATAAAACCAAACAAAAGGAGAAAAGAGACTTCCGGGAGAGAGGGAGAGAGAAAAGTGGGTCCTTATCCTTTTGTCTTTTATTTCTTATTCTTTCCTTAACTTTATCTTTATCTATATCTTTTCCTCTCCTACTCTTTTCTTTCTTTCCTGTTTCTTTCTTCTTCTGTTCTTTTATTCACCAAGAGTCCAAGACACACACAAACACAGCAGGTACCCGAGAGAGAGGCAGAGAGACAGAGAGAGCTTACCTAGAGTAAAGGAGGTGATGGTTTTGATTTGAAGGAAATTAAAGGCTTTTCAAGAGCTGGAGTTTACTCCTGTTAGGTCTAGAGGAAGAGTAAGGTCTGCTGGTTTAAGGGTAAAACGACAGTGGGAAGAGGAGAATCGGTTTATGGGTCTCCTACTCAATTTCTTCTCTCCATCTCATGGTCTCTCACTCTCTCGTTCAGACTCCCTGTGTCCCTCGGGAAGAGAGGGTAAAGGGAAGAACGGGAAAGAAGGAGAACAGAGAAGAAAGAAGAAGGAAGGAGAGAGTTGCTGCGGGTTGGAAGGGAAACGTAGAAGATGGAGAGTTTCTGCTTCTTCTTCTTTTCTGAGTTTGCTACTGCCTTTCTTTGAGTTTCAGGCCAAGACAGAAAAATGAGAGGAGAGTTCCTGCTTCTGCCATGGGAGAAAAACAGAGAAATAGAGTGTAGGACAGAGGAAGAAGAGGAGGTTGGGCATTAATCCGAATGGGGCTGCACCTCTTTTATAGTAGATTCATTGGTTAGGATCTCTCTTAGTTGCATTTGATCGACGGTTGGGAAAGTCTACAGGTGGTAGACGTGCTGAGCAAGATGAACAGTGAGTTTCAAAGTCATCCAGATTCTCAGAATATCATGATTAGTTTCTATCTCTAAGGGACAGGTAGTTTAGTTCTAACTAATTGCTTTGATTCTCTTTCTAATTAAACTGGGCAGTAACTGGGCAGTATCAACGTATATGGAGGCTGGGCTGGGCTAAAATGGGCTTGGCTGGGTTTTTATAGAAATAGAAATGGGTCCACTAATAACATAACTGAATTTTCGTCCTATTCAGAGGTATAATTTTTCGTGGATGTTTTTATACTCTTCACGAAGTCTAAAAATTATGAAATTTGGAGGGTAGTTAGAGAACTTCGAGACGAGCGTTCTGAATTTTGAATCGACGAAAACGGAGTTCGTTTGACCCTATTTTCGTTATTCCAAAGTTTAAGGTCCATTTGAGTTTTTATCAAATTAAAACTATAAAGACTTCTAAATGAATATTTATTTTTATAAATATTCATATTTATTCTTTTACTTTATTATTAGGTTTTAAAACATATTTTAAGATATTTTATTTAATATCTTAAAATACGGGGTGTTACATATGTTGACGACGTACAGGAGTGGATGACACAGAGTTTGTCCACTGATCCTGCTGCCACAGATTCCGTTTCATCATATACGATGCGTTGGGCACCTGGTGACGCGTACGAGCAGGCACTTGGGCGACCCGAGTATGGGGGTAGGGTTCGGCAGGTTGGGCCGAACGTTACTCCTGTTCGCGGGACTTGTTTCTCGTATAGGGCCCGCACACGAGGGGGACCGGCCGAGGGCACGTCTCAGGATTGGGCTGCCCATAAAATTGCGGAGATGGATATCATGTTACGGGCCGAGAGAGAGAGAGGAATGACGGGTTGGAGGGCATAGTGCGGGCCGAGAGAGAGCGGGCTGACAGCATGGAGCAGCGCCTACGACAGTTTAATGCTTTGGAGCAGCGCATGCGACAGGTTGAGGCCTTCATGTCCTCTACAGGATTATCGTTCGTATGCCCTGGTGCTCAGCAGTCTTCACTTGCACACGTAGGTAGTACGTCGTCTGTTAGTAGTGCGCCTGCAAGTATGGTTCATATTATGTATATACTTAGGTTTATTTTTAATTTGTTCTCATTACTTGTTTAAATTTGCATATAATATTATATAGGTTAATTATTTTTATTACTTGCAGGTAATGCGACAACGATTGGTCCGGTGTCGCCTGTTGGACAATTGCTGAGCCAACAATCCCCTCTTGGGACTCCATCGCCTGTTACACCATCTCTTGCAGGACAATCGTCGGTTGGTGAGTTCACGCCCGGGACTGCACCTCGTGATCCGCAGCGACGTCCTCCAGATTTGTAGATATTTTGTGTATTTTTTTTTTTTTAGTAACGAATAACTTTATTAGATCAAGATTTTCAAATTTGTTAATATTGTTGTGTAAGTATTTGTTGTTAGTAACGAATACATTTATTAGTACATGGTATTCAAATTTTTAAATATTGTTGTTTTGATTAATTTGTGTAATTTGATTTTGTGATATTTTTAGATAAAATAATTTTGGAGAATTTTAGTAAAAAAAAACTATATATATATATATATATATATTTTAAATAAAAAGAAATTAAAAAACAGCATTAAATATTAAGAAAATAATCGGCCAACTTATACACGCGGCCAACAATTGGGTGCGTGTATATTAATACACACAGCCAACAATTGGCCACGTGTATTTTAATACACGCGGCCAATTGTGCAATTAGTGTCACCTGGATTCACCACGTGTATTTACGTGGCCATTTCCACGTGGCTAACAGTTCGCCACGTGTACAGTGACCGTACACGTGGCGTATTGCAAGTGGCAAAAAACATTTTTTTTTGTAGTGCGATCAGCAGCCTCCCCCGGGTGAAGGAGTTGGCAAGGAGCATGCAAGCGACCCAGCGCATACAGACTGATCAGATTCGATTGATGGGTAAGTACATATTTATACATTATTGAAATTACTTATTATTAAATTTAAGTTTAATATTAAGTTTGAAAATAACATAAATTAAATTATATCATTTATTAATATAATTTAGTTTTTTATTATATTAAATTAAATGTTTTATATTCTTTGATTATGGTACAATCCAGATGGGAACATCTATTATAAGGTGATTAGAAACCCGGAGAGGAATTGAGTGCTCCCGAGAGGGAAGAAGATTGTGTTGCAGTACAATGCTGCAACACAACCCGTAGGACGAGCTTGCAATCGTTTTAGGCGTGCTACGAGCATGCTTGTGAGGAGCGGATCCCACATACATATGCAGGACAAATGGGCGAAGGTAGATAAGCAGATTAAGAAGGCTATGTGGGACACGCTGATGATATGTTTATGAAACTAATTTATTTATTTAAATTAAAACTTAGGGTTATGTTTTTGTTGAACTTATAAAATTAATATTTAAATTACATGTGCAGGAAGAGTTTTATCTCCCCGTATATGTAGATGAGCCCAAGGCACAACACGAAGTGTGAGCTGATATTGGACGTAAGCACCGTTCGTAGAAGTCGAAATTTAAAAAATCACTGGATATTCGAGACGGTGATACGCCCGAGAGTATACATGCAAGAGTGCCGGAGTCAGTTTTTGAGAAGTATGACTAGACAGAAGTGGAGGACCTGCTAAGGGATTGGTGTACTGAGCAAAAAAGGATATGTAGGTCTTTGAATGTATTACTATTAATGTTATGTATTTTTAATAACTGTTCATTTATTTTTATTAATACTTTAAATGTGTCAATGCTTATATTTTTATGAAATGTTCAATGTGTAGGCAACCTATGAACGGATGAAGCAGATGCGGGAGCAGAACAACCTCCCCCATTATTTGGGATCCAAAAGTTATGCCAGATTTAATCACGATGAGGTATGAACAAATATATGTAGATGTTATAATATTTGTGTCTAATTGTTTTTTTTTTTTTTTTATGTTAAATTACTATAAATGTTTGTTATTTATTTCAATTAGATGGCGACAGGCATCTTCATCTGGCACGCCCCCCACTTGAGCGGAGTCGTTCGTTAAGACGCACACTAGGAAGGACGTCACTTACCTCAACGAACGTACACGGGTCCTATGTCTATGATACTGATCTATTTTACTAATATTTCTAAATTATGCGTGTGATAAAGTATATATTGATTTTTTTTTTTTTTTGTATTTTATGTTGACGACATACAGGAGAAGATGACACAAAATTTATCCAGTAATCCTGCCCCTACCCAGAGCGTATCAGAAGAAACGATGCGTTGGGCACCGAACGACGTGTACGAACAGATGTTGGGGAGGCCTGAGTACGCAGGGAGGGTTCGGCAGGTTGAGCCGAATGTTACTCCTGTATGTGAGACGTGTTTCTCATACCGGGCACGCTCACAAAGGGGATCATCTCAGGGCACATCTCGGGACTGGTCTGAACATGATAGGCGGATGGCGACAATAGAGACATTGCTACAGGCTCAGACCCAGAGGAATGATGTCTTGGAGCAGCGCATTCGACAACTCGAGGTCGTCCTCACTTCCATGGGAGTATCACATGTGAGCCCAAGTGCTCAACAGTCTCCACCTGCAAACGGAGGTAGTACATCGTCTGTTAATAGTGCTTCTGCTGATATGATTGATATTGTGTAAACTGCTTATTTTTAATTGTTTTGATTACTTGTTTAAATTTGCCTATAATTATTATATTTTTTAATTGTTTTCATTACTTGCAAATAATGCGACAATGATTGGTCCGTCGTCTCCTATTGGACAACAGTTGAGCCAGTACTCCCCCGTCAGGACTCCATCGCCCGTTACACCATCCATCGCCCAGCAATCGCCCGTTGGCGAGTACACATATGCTACGGAAGCTCGTGATCAGCAAAGACGGTCTTCAGATTTGTAGATATTCTGTATAATTTTGTTTTGTTAGTAACTGACACGTTTACTAGTACATAATCTATTGTTGTTAGATTATGTAGATTAATTTGTGTACATAATCTATTAGTACAAACACGTTTATTAGTACATAATCTTTAAATTATTGATTTGTGTATTTTGATTTTGTGTTCGTGGTATATTTTAAATGTTGTCCTAATATTTTTGTAATATTTTTGGGTGAAATGGATTTTGTGAAACTTTTAAAAAAAAAAAAAAATTTGCCACAAATTGCACGTTGCCAACTGTGGCCACGTGGATTATAAATCCACGTGGCAGCAGTCGGCAACGTGGACTGTAATCCACGCGGCCAGCAATTAGCCATGTGGATCAATGTCCATGTGGGATGTCGGCCATGTGGATTACATCCACGCAGCTAACTCTCGGCCACATGTATTTAATACACGTGGCTGACGTGTCGCAACGTGTATTTAATACACGTGATACAGTGGCAACTTGGTGGACACGTGGCAAGTTTTACATTTCGCAACAACCGAATCTACCACGCCATGCACACATGACTATTTACACGTGTCTAACAGTTTGCCACGTATATGAGCCCCATACCTGTGGCAACTTGAAAGTGGCTAAATGCACATTTTTTTCCTGGTGTCCTGTCACAAAAAGGAAGGCCAGTAGAATTCTATAGTGAGAAACCTAGTGAAGAGGGGCAAAAGTGGACAACTTATGAACTAGAACTCTACGCTGCTTTGAGAGCGTTGAAGGTATGAGAACACTATTTGATCCAACGTGAGTTCATTCTTCACACCAACCATCATATCAAGCATTGAAGTACATTAATAGCCAGTGAAATATGGATCACTTATATCCAGGAGTTCACCTTTTCTTTGAACTAGTCATAAGGACCTTTATAAATTATAATATACTTATTTAATGTGAGCAATCCAACCCGCCTAATGTAGGACTAGCTTTTAATTCGGGGTGTCACATTTTACTTGTTTTTAGTTAATGGATTTTAATCTTGCTTATAAAAAAAAGTAAGCAAGTTAATTAAGTGTAGCAATGTGGCAAACAAATATGTACAATGTTATATGCTACAAAAACTTATTGTTTAAGTTTTTCTATGAAGTTATTTCCATATATGTTTTACATTTGGTAATGTTTCTATGAGATTGTCTCACCTTTGATGACCAAGCCAAGCTCAAAATATCTAATAATTAGCTCATTTTGACTTGGAATTAAATTATTTGCATCATTATAAAGAAAACTCAAGATAAGATGATAGTAGAGTCAACGAGAACAAAGTCAGCTTTTTTTTATATTTTTAAAAATGACAATATCGCCATCAATTAATGCAAGAATATTAAAATAATAATAACAATAATAATTTACATTTATTTAATTGATCCCAAATCATATTCAAAAAAAAAAAAATGATCCCAAATCAAACTATGAATATTTTGGTTTTTTACAAGTAATAAAATCAAGCCCCTATGAGTAGCTGTAGCAGGTTACTCAAACTTATTCATTATTATTTCCAAAGTCAATTTAAAGGTTGTTTAAATAATGAGTAATGCTTTTTAATTAGTAGACTATTATATAATTGTCATATAATTGGAATAACCACTACAAAAAAAAAAAAAAAAAAAAAAGGCATTTATGGACGGTTTTTTTCTAGACGGTTTCCGTCCATAAAGTTCTAGACGGTTTTAACTAAACCGTCTAGAATTTGACATTTCCAGACGGTTTTGGACGAAACCGTCTATAAATATTATTTTCAGAAAATTTTATGGACGGTTTTTACAAAACCGTCCATAAAATTCAAGTTCTAGACGATTTCTTTTAAAACCGTCTAGAAATTTTGTCTCCGCCATGTCATCAATCCACGTGATGCCCCCTAATTTAACCACATCCATCCGAATTTTTCCCCAACCACAATCACAACCTTCCGTTTCGTTTGACACCCAAAAAATTTGTATAAAGAAATAACCCCCTGAAACATCACAACCATCCAAGTCGATCTAACCCACGATTGCTTTCGGCCCTTCTGAATCGAGACGATCGAAGCAACCGCCCCATATCCCTGGTGGCAGAGTCGTCGACGCTCGAAGCTTGAGGCGCATGAGGTTGCGACATTTGAGTGAGATGAGGATGAGCGCATCGTCGCCGATGCTCACGGATCTGCGGTCACATTTCAGGGCGAGTTTGGTGATGGCATCGAATCGGGAGAAAATGGAACGAAAATGAACCGAGAGACGAGAGATCGAGTAGCGGTTGCAGTCGCTGGAGCCGAGAGATTGGAAAATGCAAGCCAGGCTCTGTCCCTCGATCCGGATCCACCGGCTACAGACGATCCACTCGTAGTCTTCGACGTCTTCGTCCGTCGATCGACCCGACGGCACCGTTTGCACCTTAGACGAAAATGGACCTGGCGGCACCTAAACCCTAAACAAAATAATATCATTATATAATTAATTATATTAATATAAATAAAAAGGGGACCAAAAGTGAAGAAAAAAAAAACCGTAAATAAATGTAAATCTGGAGGGTTTGGTCCACCGAAAGCCGAGGGGGGGGGGGGGGGAAGAGTAAATCTAGACGGTTTGGGCTAAACCGTCTACAATTCCTGACGGTTTTGTCCAAACCGTCTAAAAATTTATTTAGCGACATTATATTCTAAACGGTTTTAAACCGTTCAAAAAAAAACCGTCTGGAATTGATTTCAAACGGTTTTTTTACATTTCTAGACAGTTTAAAACCGTTCAGAATTTGCTTTTTTTTTTTTTTTTTTTTGTAGTGGACGTAACAGTTAAAATTAGATTTTAATTTTTTTTATTTATTTATTTGCTTTTTTACAAATGTTAATCTTAGGGTTAATTTTCACTTACCACATAATCAATTTGTAAGATATAGTATAACAGTTTACTACATAGAATTACTACTCTTACATAATTCCTTGTGAAATCTTCGGTACCCAAGTTACACTCATTACCAACTAAAATTAGATTGAACAAATTCCAAAACAAAGAAAAAAAAAATTAATAATAATAATAATAATAATATAGTGAAAAAAAAAAAAAAATCCATTCAAATTTTTATTTGTCCTCAGTTGTGCTAACCGCTAGATACACATGGCATTGCAGTAATAAACTCTGACTAGCTAGCTAGGTGACTATCTCAAATGAGGAAAAAAAAAAAAAAAAAATTACTGCCTAAAGTTTTCATGCATTTTAATTTAGTTTTTAAGTTTTTAATTTCGATAATCAGGTCTTTAAATTTTTCTCCCGTTCAAATAAGTTCATTTGTCAATGTACCATCCAATTAATTAACAGTATGTCACGTGGCTCTCATTTTACATGACATGTACCAATTGTGCATGCCACGTTGTACAATCATTTCAAAATTACAAGTATACCTTAAATACAAAATTTTTTTTTTTTTTAAAAAAAATGGCCAGCCACCCCTAGTTGAAGAGGAGGGCCGCCCCAAACCATATGAGGAGTGGCGGCCCCCTCATGGGAAGGGCAATTTCCCAAAAGAGGGATGGCTCTGTCATCTAGCGGAGAACTTATTTGAAATCGGAGAAAAATTTAAGAATTTCATTATGGAAAGTAAAAATTCAAAGACTAAATTAAAATGGCATGGAAATCTATGAACTAAATTTGGGTGGGAATTTAATATTAAAACTACTAGTTGATCTCTTCAAGCGGAATCCGGCGGGGAAATTCACCGAAGGTGGCACATGCATTCGTGTATAGTTTACTTTATGCAAACAGGAAAGACGCACAAAGACATGCAGAAGACACAGGCTGAAATAATATTTAATTAAAGAGAAGAGCAAAACAAAACAGGAATTGGACACTTGCTGCAATTGCCTGCCTAGGTATTACTTTGACTATATACCTTCAAAAATATTGCCGACCAAATCACAAAGATCTGATCTGGGGGGCTTTGAGAATTCCCTTTCGTGAGTTGTGCTTCGTATCAAACCAACAGGGGAGATGTATCGTCTTCCTCACTCCGCTCGCTTCGATTAAACAATCACCGACCACGCCTCACGCACGCGCCAACCACAACAAGCCAACAAAAGCGTACAGCGACGCCAAAAACAGAACGAACCTACGGTTATTTCAGATGAGTGTCACGCATACTTTAAAGCGTCAATAAATATTACTTTTGAATAAAATAACAATAAAAGTTTATGTAACATTCAATAGTGATTTTTAGGTTCTTTTTGTTTCGGCGTACAATATTTTTTAGAAAATGTTTTTTTTTGTATTTTTTTAGTGTTTGGTGCGACATAAAATGATGGTCAAACCAAAAATAAGTTGTTGGAATCTGGCGAATTTTGACAGGAGGTCATCGGCCGGCACCAAAGTTCACTGGAAGTTGCTGGTCGTTTTTGGCTGTCACCGATCATTGCCTGCCGTCACTATTTTTCATACGAGTTAAACGCTGAAAAATGTTTTCAGCTGAAATTATGCCTAAAATATTTTACGTAAAAACAAACGAGGCCTTACTGTCGCGTTAGGAAAGTATGTATATAATTTCTCATTTAAGATGTCCTACAAGGTTCGCAAGAAAATTTTTATGGATATAGTTGTAAGAATTCTGCCAAACACGTTTTTAAAAGTGTCATATGTTCTTTGAGCATATGAGAGGATTGAAACACCAAAAAAATTAAAAAATTAAAAATAATAATAATAAAATTAAATAAATTAAATAAATCAACAATCCAGTTTATATGAAATTTGTGTACAATTTTTATAAAGTAAGAGTTGACCATATGTATGTATTCCATTCGTGATCAACTCTTTTGGAACCAGAGCATCCAAAGTGAAGAAAAATAAAAGAAAAGAAAAGAAAAAACAGATATTTATAGGATCAATTACCTAATATACTAATTAAAGAAAGTTTAATTTTATGCAACTCATGATTTTGAAAAGAATAGTGCTACAGTACACAAACATTTCAAAAAGCTGATGTAATAAGGTGTCATAGCTCTTAAATTAGCCATTGTTAAAAAAAAAAAAAAAAATCGGGAAAATTTCATTTAAGGATACTGAACTTTCACCTTTTTCGAAAATAAATTCCTGAACTTTAAAATATCTTAATTTAGGATATCTATTTTTTCAGAATGTTTCAATTAGGGGTTCTCTGTTAAGATTTTCTGTTAAATTCTATCAAAATTATCAAAATATCCCATTTTTTTCTAGGAAAAAAAAAAAATTGCTAGGATTTAGTTGTTTGTTAGAATTTAAAGAAATTTGCAAAAATACCTATGCCTAATTTTTTAAAAAAAAATAAATAAATACAAAGGTATTTTAGAAATTTTGATAGGATTTAACGGAAAATCCTAACGGATGACTCCTAATTGAGACTTTCTGAAAAATGAATACTTTAAATTAAGACATTTTGAAGTTCAGATATCTTCTTTAAAAAATGATGAAAATTCGGTACCCTTATGTGAAATGTTATCCAAAAATATCTAATTACTAGTAAACATTGGCACGTCAGTATACACATGTAAGAATTGTAACTTGAAAGAAAGAGTGGAAACAAAACTTTGTGCAAACAATACCACTAAATACAAACCAACTGAAGTTAACATCGACTAATCTTGTCATCTCTTAAACAACAACAACAACACACTTAGGAAGCATTACAATATCTTATGTACAATGAAGTAACATTACGAAAATATGAACCTAGCTATTATACCACCCCAATTTCTTGGTTGGGCATTTAGCTCGAGTCAGCTTGGATGGGCCTCACATTGATTAGATCAAACCACTCCACCAAGTTGGGTGGTCAGTGGTCACCAAGATTCATAAGATAGCAAATTGCCAAGGCTTAAGCCTAGATAGTTTGTGTAACAACATTGCCTTTTCATGTATGAGATTGTGACACAACATTTGAGAAAAAAAAAATTGAAATGTCTAGCATTTTTCATATATATATATATATATATATATATATATATATATATATATATATATATATATATATATATATATATATATATATATATATATATATATATATATATATATATATATATATATATATATATATATATATATATATATATATATATTTATGTTTTGGGAATGTTTTAAAAGCAAGGTATTAAAGAACATTAAATGGAGATAGTCTCACATGGAAAAAAGAGAAAGTATAATTGTCATTTATAAGGCCCAACACACTTTAAGCATTTAAAGCAATACTTAGGTGTATGCACTTACGTGTATATTCTAGTACAATGCGAAGCACCGAACGCGCGCGCGTGTGATAATGGCATGTAGGGCGCTTTGATTGTGCCCTTAGCACTTGAAGCATCGGAGCTCGGAGCGATCTAATCATATGATCATTCGATCTGGTGGTTTGATCTAGTCTATAAGATGCTTTTTAAGTAGATCCAGTAGTTGGATTTATTGAACCATCACTAAAGTAAACTGTAAGGTTAAATCACATTTGATCTACCGATTGAGATTGATTAATAACGATCTAATGATTATTATTAAAATAACAGTTTATAACTGTTACTTAAGCAGTTATGGACAGTTGGATTAACAATTATTCAACACAATACAGAAGTAACTATTGTCTAGTTATTAATAAAAAGATAATAAAATTTCTTTGATCTTCAATATTTTTTTTTTTTTTGATACGTTTTGTATTTAAATTTCGTGTCTTTGTCTCTTGCTATAGTAGAAAATCTGAAAGTGTTCTGGTTTATTTTTCGTTTGTTCCCAACACAATTAAACAAACAGATGATTCTGGGCTCCATTGTAATCTAGAGAAATATTTGTTATAACCTTTGCATACATTTCTGATGGGGGCAAATAATTTCTTAAGGAAAACAACTTTTTAACGCGCCTTAGGAGTATTTCGTTTTTCTACTTTCTTTTACTTTTTTCTAACAGTAGACTCATGTATAAAAGGTTCAAAATGTTACAAGCTAAAGAAGAATAGGAATACTACAAAAAGCAAGTATTCACCAATAAGCAGATCTCAAAAAGAATTATTAAGCTCTACTATTGACATCTGTGTGATTGTTTCCCTCTCTCCAGATAATCAACATAAGTTACATAAGGCAAAGAAGAACTACATTCCAAATGAAACTGTTTTTATATTGGCAAAACATTCCTCTACAACAAAAGGTAGATTTCAACAACTCGTTTTGGCATCACCCATTGAACCCTAGATGTGTAGAAGATAAAAGACCACTACTCTGTTGCAACAGGACAATGGATCAAAAGATCATCAAATTCAACCATCTCTCTACTATCCTTACACACACAACAACCATCCAAGATAAATTATACTCATATTGATAGATTATCCACTGTTAAATTTTCCCCAAGCCAGCTGTACAAACAAAAAAAATGCAACTTTCCTCCATAATTTGCTTTGCCAAATACTCTTTCACAAAAACTGTTTATCCTAGATCCTCTGAGCACCTCACAGTTGGATCGCACATCAAACTTACCATTCTGACTAAGCTTCCAAAGTAGTCTATGTTAGATTTATTTTTAAAAAATTAATAAATAAGACTATTTATTTTGGGTATTTCAAATAATTATGAATATGGTATATCTAAAAGTTTTATGTGCATTTAATTGAAAGATTTTTACATCTTTCAAGTCAATCCAAAATTTTGGAGGGAAAACCAAAATTTTAAAGTCTAGGGAGAAAAACTTTGCCCCACATTAGCTAGATACAAAAACACACAATCTCATATCTTCTTTCTATTCTCCTTCATATCTCTTTTGTGTTATTCTCTCCATAAAGATGTTTCTTGTTATTACTCTAGAAAGTGCTATTTTAGCGTAACATTTGAGCTTCATTGTATCCTGTGAACTATTTTATCAAATCCTTTAGCACTTAAAATGGGGACAAAATATATTATAAAGATATCGTGGTTGCGATCAAGCCTTGAAGTCCCAATTTCATTTTGCCTTCATAGTTTCCCTGTTATTTCCATAATATTTTCTAACAGGCAGGCCCTTCACATGGGGGAAAATTAGAGTACAATATATCAAAGAAGAATCAATAGATTCTGACTCCCAATCGTAGAACCCTCTCACAAAACTCATATTCCACGATCTGATCCCCCTACAACCTGTAGAAAACCTAGTAAAGTATGAATAGAAGTGTCCTTATCCTCTCCACTATCAAAAACGAACCAGGAAACAACTCCATTGAGGCAATACCTCCTCACTGACCTCACCACTCATCAGGTCAACTTTTTTATTTATTGTCTTATGTTACAATTCGACCAAAGCGTATTACAGGATCATTTCTGTAGAATCATGATATAAGAAAACTAAGTTCCTTACTACCTCAAGAATTATCCAGTAACTTCATAACAGGGCCTGCAACTGAAAATATGAGCAGTAATTTCCCACAGCTTGTACATTTGACACGCATCAACAACTCAAAAGTTCAATGTGTCAATATAAAAAACCAGTTGGGTTCAGTTTAGGGCGGCTTAAACCTTAGCCCTAACTAGATCCAAAAAGGACCTTATCTCATAAAACTTCAAAAGGAAAATTTGTTGCAAAAAATTATGAACCTTAAAGAGCCACCACATAGAACAAGTTATTCTGGACTTAATGCAGATCCCCAAAATACCATGATTTCTTGCATTCAGGATAAAGTAAAGGGTGCATAAATTGGAGACAAGATCATCCCCGTGGCATGGGAACCTACGCATTCATTCCATGAAGAGGTAATGCCTTAGCCAGTGTACATCTATATCCACTCTACTGGATTTCTCAGCCACTGTAACGGTAATCCAATTAATTCAAAACTTCAAACATTCACCAATTCCACATTATAAAAAGGAAAATGCCCTCCATAGACAGATTGGCATGGAATATATTTACTGCCATTCACCTGCTGTTAAATGCTTCACAGACCAACGATTATCAGTTCCATTGTATTGTCTAGCTAATTGCCTGTAATTTCCTGTGCGCATGTGAGAAGTGAGGAGAACCCAGAGGCTATAAGGAAGGCTAGAAGAGAAATTAAATCACCTGTACAGAGATATTAGAAAAATTGTATCATGCTTCAGTACCACCACCATTATATTCCTTCTCCTCCTCCTTCCTCCAAAGAGTATCACTACTACTGGGACCAACGCCAGCTCTCTCCACTGATGCCATTCTCATATACCACTACGATCGACTACCACCAACAATGCCATTCAACGACAAATACCTCCACTGCTGCTCCCTGCCCTTGCCACGCACCTATGAAAATATCCACTTGCAATGAATACTAGCTTTGTCGTCACATAAACAAATTTAGCTCTATGTTTGTTCTATATGTTGAATAGCTGCAACTTAGAAAGTATCATTCAAGGATGACCATAGAAAGCTTAAAAGTTTAATAAAATAGAGATGAGGGGATAGTGAAAATTAATGGTCAATAACTATCAGAGTCATCTTTTTAGGTATCTTCAGAGTTCAGTCAATCATTCATAAGAATTGGGAATATCGAGGAGCATGTTATGCATAAAGAATTAATTGGGTAGGCTTCTGCTTTTACATTGTTCAGATTTTGCAGAGGAAGGTTAAGCATGCAGAAATTCGGAGACTTGTTTTAGTTGTTGCCTACTGCTATTAATGTGGTTTATGGAATAAAACCAAATCAAGTGTTCGTATTGCAATAAAAAAATAAAAATAAAAAATAAAACGCTTCCTTGTGAAAGTAAACCATAAGGAAATGAAAAGCACAATCCATTACCAAGAAAAATCCATCAAACACATAAAGCAAAAGAAATTATACCCCTAAGTAACACAGAACTTCCATTGATGACACTCTCTGTGTCTTAAAAAAGGTAAGGAAACATATTCAGGACAGGGGAGGAGAGAAAGAAAAACTTACAGAATCCACAAGAAAACTCAAAAACTAAATGGTTTCTCTCGGGTTTCGTTCCCGAAGATTGCTTCCCAAACATGTGGGTGCGCTGGTTTTTTCTCCATATACTCTTTAATAGCTTTCTCGTTGACGAAAAATCCCTTCTGGGTTAACGCTGCAATTACAGTACGAGCTTCTTCAACACCCTTATTCAAACACAATCTGGCAACCAAGCCCAGAAAAGTTTGGACATTCGGAGAGTGACCAGCCTCCAACATCTCGACGCAAAAGGCAACGGCGTCGTCCAAATGGTCGCACTGATAAAAACCTTGTATCAACACGGAGTAAGAGACGGCATTGGGAGAAATCCCATTGCTTTGCATTTTCCTGAAAATCCTTTTGGCATCGTCGAACTTCTGGGCCTTGCAGAAGCCTTCCACGACGGCGGTGTAGATAACCACTTCAGGAATCGTACCCTTTTCGCGCATCAAACCGAAGAGCTTCATGGCCTCTTGAACAAGCCCGTCTTTGCAAAGCCCATCGAGCATGGCCACGGCATTGGGGATTAGACCCGTTTCCTTCAGCTTCCTGAAGATCTCCTCGGCATCTTGCGGCGGCGGAGGCGGTGATGTCTCCACTTTTACTTCTCTTTCTTTTTCTTCCTCTTGCTCTTGTTTCGCACCAACTCCAAGCTTCAATTTATCCAGAAACTCAAAGTCGGCTTTGTTGTTAGCGGCAGAGAGTTTTCTGTTATTGTCGAATCTGGGATTTGCTGGGCCTCTCAAAGGCCGGTTGGGAATGGGCTCAGGAGGACGCTCTTGGTCGCTATTGCGGCGGCTATTTCTGTTACCACCATCATCGTTGAATCGTCCTCTGACGCCGCCGGCATCTTCCAGGGAGCTGGAGCTCAAACGGCATATTCTCCACCAATATGGAAGGGGCCTAGAAACAAGCTTGGAAATCCGGCTCTGCACTTGCAGTGATGCCATGCGCGAGTGAATGAAGGAATGGATTGGATGAGACTTTAGGGTTAGGGCTTTTGCTTGCCCCTTTTCTTCTCTTCCCCCAACACACTAAACCCCCCAAGCCAAAACGGGAGGATATATCGGTCATTTACCAGTTGAGAAGCGAGGGCAATAACGGTAAAACAGAAACAGGAGGAGCAAATAAAAAAGGACCAGATAAGGCTCTGTTTTTTCTTCACTCTTCCCAGCTGCCTCTTCTGCCTTTTTCTCTGCCTCCGCCGGCGACGGAGTTATGATTAAGCTCAGGTGGGAAGCTTCTTTGCATTTTCGCTATTGATTTTGCGTTGGCTGCTGCTTAGCGTTGTCAATCGAAAGGTAAGCGGCTCTCTCGACTCACATCTTGGTAGGGGATATGGAAATCTGCAGCAATCAACGTGGTAGTAGCATCATGTGGTTCTTCAGGGATAGAGGGTTTGATGATAAAAGTATCCATGAAATGTTCAAAAAGTGCAAGCGCCTTGAGGGTGTAGAAAGGGAGAGAGCATCCGAGAATTGGGATTACCTCAAAAGCATTGGCATTCAGGAGAGAAAGCTCCCTTCAATTGTTTCAAAGTGTCCCAAGATCCTTGCAATGGGTCTCCATGAGAAGCTTGTTCCCACGGTTGAGTGCCTCTCCACGCTTGCTACAAAACCCCAGGAAGTTGCTTCCGCCATAGCTAAGTTTCCTCCCATACTCTCGCATAGTGTGGAAGAGAAGCTCTGTCCACTTCTGGCATTTTTTCAGGCACTGGGTGTGCCTGAAAAGCAACTTGGCAAAATGATATTGCTCAACCCGAGGCTCATCAGCTACAGCATTGAATTGAAGCTGACAGAGATAGTGGACTTTCTTGGTACTATTGGCCTGGCCAGAGATGGGATGATTGGCAAAGTTCTGGCAAAAAACCCATTTATTATGGGTTATAGCGTCGACAAAAGGCTACGACCTACTTCAGATTTTTTGAAATCAGTAGGTCTTACAGAGCATGATCTTCAAACAGTGGCAATGAACTTCCCTGAAGTTCTCTGTAGAGATGTGAATAAGGTGCTGAGACCCAATTTCGATTATTTAAAGAGATGTGGATTTGGAGATGGACAGATAGCAGCTTTGATAACTGGTTTTCCCCCTGTTCTGATAAAGAGCATCCAAAATTCCTTAGAGCCTCGGATCAGGTTTCTGGTGGAGGTAATGGGGAGACGTATTGATGAAGTCACTGATTATCCTGACTTCTTTCGGCATGGCTTGAAGAAAAGATTGGAGTTGCGGCACAAACTTTTGAAAAAGAAGAATATAGCTTGTAGCTTGAGTGAAATGCTGGACTGTAATCAAAAGAAGTTCTTAATGAAGTTTGGTTTCTTTGTAGGGTATGCCTAAGGTACGCTGGTCACATCCTTCTTTTCTTTTTTGTTCAATTTTCTTAAAATCTAGCTTAGTTTGCCTTTGTAATTTAAATGTCTTCTTGGAAGTGGAATGCAATCAACTAGTATATGGTTCTTCTAGGCACATCAATGAAAACTGTTGACTTCAGTATCTGATTAAGCAATTAGTGACTTTCAAATATAGCTTAATCGAAAGTTCTAACAATTATGAGGTTTATCTGCCGGTAACTTCAATGACACAGTGCCCATTGTCTAGATTTTATGTTCTTTTTCTGCTTTTAGAGAAAGCAATCTTTTGCTCGTTCAAGAAACGTGTTAAGATATAGGTGCACTGGATCTGTGGGCGAACGCACATGATACCATGGTTACAATATTCCTTTTTGAGTTCGTAGGAGTATGCAAGATTCTCTAGCTACACTATGCCATAGTGTTGTTATTAGCTTTTTTTTTTTTTTTTTTTTGAAGTAATTGCAAAATTTATTAAAAAAAGCGCAAAGGCACAACCCAAGAACTCATGGAATATACAAGAGAGAAGCCTACCTAGAAGGGAGAAAAGATCTAAGAATACATGAAAATTCAAAAAACTAGAGTATGACTGTATGAGGCAGTGGCCCAAAGAAAGAGAGTGTTAAAGAATAAAGCCTTTAATTCCACTAAGGTCCTCTCATGGTTCTCAAAGCCACGACCGTTTGTTATTAGCTTATAACCGGTGGTCCATAGTGGTTCCAGCTTTAAGCATAAATATCAATGAAATATTGCAACTTTATAAGTGATGGTTGTTTTTGAAGAGAACCAACCAACTAATAGTACAGTGTATGCTCCCAGACAGAAAAAGATGAACATTTGATTTAGGAAATCAACAGCGTAGATATCTGCTGCAAAAATGTCTTGATATTATGTGCAAAAAGTATCTGCTGCCTCAACATTCTTATAAGGTTTAAGGAAATGGACGATCAGATTAGTTGTGGAGATCAAACTCCCCAGTAAAGTTGAAGCTTGGATTGTTTCCCTGCTGTTAGAGAAATTTGGTTCTCAGATTCAATTCATGGAACTCTCTAGGAAGATATTGCAAGTTAATGCTTTACTATGAATTAGCCAATGAATTAGTTCCTAATCACATGCAAGACATTAGACCCTGATATCATATGCTATGCATCAAGGAGAGAATCAGGAATGGTAGACAAATTTAAGAACATCAAATGCTATACAGATATATCTAGAACTATCCTGGACCCTCAGGTACCTTCATTTAAACCTGTCTTCATATGGCCTTTTACGGGTACTTCCTTCAGATCACTGACTTTTCTCAAACTACCTGTTTTCCATTCTCCTTCCAAATCGTTGCAGCCGTTTCTTGTGCATTCTTCCTTACACAACCACTTGCTTCTTATTAATACGAAGAAAAACAAGTGAAAAACAAAAATCTTATGTTTTTATGCTCATAAATATGTTAATAGAAAGTACATTCCATTAGTCATCACAGATACACAGCTTTTGCTCGCGCACCTAGCACAATCATCATAGCTAGCAAAAAAGCAAAATTCAGAAAGAATAAGTCCAAGTATAATTTAGATTGTTAAAGCTAGAGACCAACTCTTTCTCCTTTCAATAACGCTGGAGACCAACTAAGTTTTAAGAATAAAATAATGTATGCTATGAACAGCAGACATGGTGCCATTTGATATACACCTGCAGTTTAAGAGTATATAAAGTTGTATGCATTGCTGGAATAAAAGAGAAGAAGAAAAGCATATTGCAGCTCTCATCTCCCCTGTTTTCCTCTCTTTTTTGTTTTCTGCAGAAAGTTATAGCAACTTTCTTTGTTTGTTAGACCTGATTTACTCGAGTTTTCTTGGCTGTCCGTGTGTATTATTATACTTGCTGAATATCCAGCCAACACTAGGAAAATATTAGAAGTTAATGCTTTACTACGAATTATCCAATGAACTAGTTCCTAGTCACGTACAAGTCATTAAACCATGATATCACATGCTATCCATCAAGGAGAGAATCAGGATTGTGGACAAATTTTTTCATGATCGCATCATGCGTAATCTCTCATTTTATGAGTTCCATTTGATAGACCAAATTGCAGATGCTAGTGCATATGGATATGGCATACTGTTTATTTGCCAAATAAATTTTGTTCCTTCCAACTTCATATTAAAAGTCAACAACAATCAAAACTGCATAAACCAAAAAATAAATAAACAGAGAAACAAAAAGAAAGGATTTCTTGCAGAGGACATCTTGAGTTAAAAAAGAGATTACATTGGTTATGAATACCCATTAGCCTATATTGCAAGCATGAATCTCACAAGAACATACAGGTAATAAGGCTAAGGTTGAACTTGTACAGAATTGAAGAGACATTAGTGCCATATTCAATACTTTCTGAGAACAAATGGGTATCTTTCAAAAACTTACCATTATAATGCAAAAGAAAAGTGCCTACTAACGCCAGGAGCTTAATTAAAGAAGTGAACTATAGGATGAGCTTCAGCCTTCTGCAATAACGTTAACGGAAGTTACAGAACAACCTTTGGAAGACAATGTTGTAGTAGAAACTGTACTCTCAGGGGTGCTGAAGGAAGCATCCATCAAAGGCCATCTGAAGAAAGGTTTGAATGGAGGCACGTGAGGGGCCGACATAGTTCCACCTATAATCTGGCATATAGCCTGTGCTTGAGGCCTCTCACTGGCAATGGGATGTGAACATGCAAGCCCCAAAAGTAAAAGCCTCTCTACTTCATCAACCACATACTCATTGCCGAGCCTCTCATCTACAGCTTCTTGCATGTTGCCTTCACGATGCAACATCCAAACCCAATCAACCAAGGAATAGAAACATTCATGGTGATCGATCCCGGTCGCTGGACTTCTCCCACACACTACCTCAAGTACCACTGCACCAAAACCAAATACATCGGATTCCGGTGTAGCTTTCCCTGTGTGGAAGCACTCCGGAGCAACATAGCCCATGGTGCCGGCAACTCCAGGTAATCCTAGTTCAGCATAAGAGTTCCTTCCATTATCCAAGGCTCGAGCAAGGCCGAAGTCGCTCAGGCGAGCATTGTAGTTGGAGTCAAGCAAGATGTTGCTGGCCTTGAGGTCACGGTGCACAACCTTCTGGTCATACTCATTGTGCAAATAATGCAGTGCTGATGCTACATCTGCTAGTATCTTGTATCGACGTTCCCAATTCAAAGTGTTGTGGTTGGAAGCCTCATACAGGTGTTTATCAAGACTACCATTTGGCATAAAGTCGTACAGCAATAGTAGCTTCCCCTTATCATAGCACCACCCTTCACAAAGACACTATATATTACAGAGGCGATCAAGGATATTGAAAACTAGAATTTTAATGAAGCCAATGCATAGCAAGAATATCAATTGATCAGCTGCATATATCTTTGAAAAAAAAGAAGAAAAAAGTAACATTAAAGAGAAGGTTACCAATTAAGCGAACAAGATGTTTATGGCGAAGGCGGTAAATAATGGTGAGCTCAGCTAAGAAATCATCTTTCCCTTTGATTTTGTCTCTGGAGAATTGCTTTACAGCTATTTCAGTAGCAGTATTATGATCCTTGATGTTCAGAATTCCTTTGTAAACAATTCCAAACCCACCTTTACCCAACCTCATACTCTCATGGAAGTTGTTGGTAGCCTTCTTTATATCCTTATACTTGAATTCCTTGGGCATCTCAGGCAACCAACTCAAGCTCTTATCAAAAAAGATAGGCTCCTCATCAGTTCTTCTTCGCTTCTTCACGTATACAACACCGCATAGAACCAACAATATCACACCTGCAGGGACTCCTACCCCAAGACCTATCTTCAATGAAATCAAATCACTTTCCTTCTTTAGAACATCTACCTCTAAGCTCCATTTCAAGACACAATGCAACTCGATCTCTGGATAATCACCTGTAGAAGCAGCAAACCCAAAGTAAGATTGTTGATTAACATAGTTTTTCAGGTTTATGGTCTCGCTGAGAAGAGGCTTTTCAGGCTTTTGTTCCCCTTGTTTTGCCATGTAAACCTTCATTAGCTTGGACTTGCCATTATACTGGACCCAGACAGAGTGATTGGTGCTTTCTTCGGGGGATAATTTGATACCATGAACATCGAGAGAGATAGTCTTGTTTGATCTAACGGAGTTTATGTTGAGGCCAATATGGTTGTCATCAGGATCGTAGTCTTGCTTTTTTGTATCAAATTCTATAGCCACGATCTGGTTAGTATGGTTACCATCAGTGTCAACATTGGTGAGGCCAAGCCATTGCCCGAAACTTGCTGCCGGTATCGAGGTATCCGGGGCTATGAGAAAGGCAAGACCATGGCCAGCAGTCCAGTTCAGCTCTCTGTAAATGTTTATGTCGAAACTTGAGTTGAAGGAGGCATGGTTGTCATCGGACGACCACAGCTTGAAGGGCTTTGAATACATAATGCGGCCGGCCTTGTTAGTGAGTTTGTCGAGTTGGCTGACTGTGTCTGGGGTTATCTGAAGCGCTCCGTATACAATGGATGACTCCCCTTGAAACTGTAAGTAATTGTTATCCTTGGTCTGATCAAATACATCAAACGTGAAATTATTCGGTCCTGTAAAGGATGGTGCAGCTTCTATGTTAACCATATGCAAATGGCTGAAAAGGATAATAATAGCAACGGTCATACTCATTTTGTTTTACTAACAAGCAGAGTGTAGCTCAAAGCTGCAGATGGGGGATCAATGAGCACTTTTCTACCTTCTCTCATATATATCAATACTCCGACACCGTAGATTATTTCAATCCATCATTTCTTTGATCAATATTCCCCAAGGAATAGTGAAGAGGGCGGGTGGTTTGACAATTTGGCAATAAGAGTTGGTAATTCCACCATGGCGGCGGTCATTTGGAGAAGTAGGACCAGGAAATGGACTCAACGCGGAACGCCTGATGCGCGCAGTTACTTGCTCGGCCAATTATAGGTCGCTATACACAAGGAAAATGATCATGAGACGTTGAAAAACAAGTCTAGCAACGAAAACGTTAATGGAAAAGTTGAAGCAAAAATCAACGGATTATCTCATATTTTATTTGACAACAACATTATTTTATGGATCAAGCGGATGGCTACTGTATGACTGGGGAGGCCTCTCTCCCTCTCTTTCCCATTTTTACTTTTCATTTTCTTCGTTTATTTTTTGTCCGCAACATTGGAAGCCAAAGCTGCCATGTTTCACTCCTCTGCATCCATGCACCCACGCCCCACTTCTCCGTCACCACCTGTTTCCGCTACTCCTGTCAACACTGCCACCAAGCGCCAACCCGACGTGTACGCTACTTCTTTTCGGTCCACGCGTCAGATCATTGGCTTTCCCTCGTCTTCCGCAGTGCTATACACTTGGATTTCCACTTGTAAGAAATTTGAATCCCTGTCCGGAACGACATTGGCACTTTAGCGTAATACCACATTAGGCTTAGTGGTGGACCATGCATCTTTAGCAGCCCACACATTTGTTTCTCTTAGAAGAGGGTCTTAGGTGTCAAATCGTCAATTATTTTGTAAGAATTGATGAACTTAATCATTTAATTTATATTTTAACATTCTCCCTAATGTGTAGGCTCCAACTCGCTCTTAATATATGAGGCCTAACACATGAAATATTTAATAGAAATAAGAGATGAAGTGTATGTTGCACACGCCTCTGCCTAAGCCGCCTCTTTTCAGTCCACGAGTCAGATGGTCGGTTCTCCCTCTGGGCTTCCACACTGCTGTACATGCACTTGGATTCCCACTTCTAAGAAATTTGAATCCACTTCCGTGTTGACGTTGACAACTTTAGTGTAATACAGTAATACCACATAAGGCCTAGCGGTGGAGCATGCATCTTTAGCAGTGTGAGCGTTCAATAAGACAGAAGATGGTAGCAATGGCGATGCGATTGCAGAATTCCACGCATTAGATGAACTCAATGACCGCATATTGGTCATTGAAGATGGTGAGGCACGGAGATTGATGGCAGCAGCCCTTTAATTAAAATCATATGAAGAGACATTGGCGGAGTATAATGACCCAGAGAAAATCGCTAGCCAGATTTGCGTTATCACCCTCCAAAATGACTAGTCAATTTGAAGGTTTCCTAAAATTCTTTGTAAAGCTCAGTTTCACCTAATAACTAGACAACGTAAGATTTAGTACCTATAAGTATCTATATAAACTACTCACTTTATGTGAGCTATTTATCTCTTCTCAATATGAGATCAGGGTGTTACAAAATCTCCATTTTAAACTCCTGACATTCTCGTCATGGTCACGTCATGCAATAATCCAGTACCATATGGCTTGACGTTACTATATGGCTTTAGTACCATTTGTAACGACCCAAGAAAAAACGCTAGCTAAATCTGCGCTATCGATCACTCCAAAATGACTAGTCAATTTGAAACTTCCCTATAATCCCTTATAAAGTTTAGTTTCACCTAATAACTAGGTAATGTAAGGCTTAGTATACATGAGTATCTTTATAAATTACTCACTCTATATGAGTTATTCATCTCTTCTCAATATAAAACTGGGGTGTTACATAGAAAAACAAGAAGTAGTGGCGGAGGAATCAAGAGATGAAAGTCGATCCAATAGGATTAGGGGGATGGCAGTGACAAGTTTGAGTGTCTCAAGGCTGAGTTTCATAGTGATCAGATTAGTCAGAAAAAGCCACATGCTGGAGATGGGTCTATGAATGTGGTAGAACCCACATTTTTAGAAATTTGGATTCCCACTTCTTAGAAAGTTAACATCCACGTGTGTATATATATATAGACACACACATGTGCATGTATTTACGTATCTTTTTATTGTATTTTTATACCTTAATTTCTATACATAGAATAGGTGATAACTTGATATTTTTGTAAAAACACCCAAACGAGTGTGGAGGTGTTAAAATGGTCAATTTCTAGACAAAATAAAATTAGGTTTGTTACAAAATGTTTGAACGTTTTCGTGGAATGATCTAATGTTGCAATGCTACACAGAACGTTTGAAAGTTGCTTTAAATGATCGAACGTTGCAATGTTGCACAAAACGTTCAAACATTCCTTTACATGATCGAACAGTGACAGTCTGCATGCAATGAAATTTGGTCATTTCAACATAAGCATCGGGGAAGTGGTCTATTTAATGGGCTAAGTTGTAACGTAGATCCCCATTTCGCCCATTTTTCTAATATTAATCCCCAGAGAGAGAGAAAAAGAGGCTTTTCTTGAAAATTGTGCTCTTGGGGCTTGAAAAGCTCCTACATCTAAGATATAAAGCTTAATCAGCATTAGTTTATGTGTTATTTTCCATGTTCAAGCTTTGACTTTCGTGAAAGCTTTCATACTTGTTGCATTTTCTTAATATTGGGCAAAAGCTAGGCCTTTTAGGTAGATGAGCTCCACCCTTGCAAGAAATGTGTGAACTTTAAGGATTAGCTTTCTTTTTAACCTTAAAGCAGTTTTTAACCACATGTCTTTTAACACCTTAGAGCATTTTCTTCGTTGTTTAACAAGGGAAATGTGACTATGGGAGAAATGTTAGGAGCTTTTGAGTTTTTAAGTTGTGTTTTTAACTTTGGTTGTTTTTAAACGTTTATGTATGTTTTGTGGTACCCTATAGGAGTGTTGTAACCATTTAGGATCTTAGGTAAGTGATAGATCAGGTTTTTGTTGAATGAATTAGGGAAAAACACATTATGGGGCAAAATGATCAAACAGTCTTAAAGAGCGAACAAACAATCCCCGAAAACCCATTTTGGGTTATTGCTTAGCAGGTTATCCCCAAGACTGTGGATTAGAGCTATTAGCAAGGTTTGAAAGGCCAAGTGAAGGCTTATAGAGGCGAATTTATGTATTTTATTTGTGTATTTTGTAACTGTTTATACATGAAAGCCCTGGTTGTATTTGTGATAGAAAGTGATACTGAAGTATTTAGTCTTTCAATTCATATAAACAGTTCTCTTTCGGCTGAATTTTCATTTTGATATTTGTGTTTTAGTGGAAAATGTAATGATTAAATTTAAATAGTATTTATTCTGTTAATATTTGGATTAATTATTTTAATTAAGGAAATTTTTAGTTATTTAGTTTAAGGTTAGCGGCTAGTAGTTAAAACTAGTAAAAGATAATATTTTTAAGTGATCTAGAAAATAATACTAGAAGTTTAAAAAAATTAAAATAAAAATTGATTTGGTCAACTAAAGTGTCTTTGAAAAAAAAAAACACAACACAAAAAGAAGAGAGGTTATCACATGGGTTCTTATTGAAGAAAGAGGTGTTGACTTTGTTTAAAAGGTAATTCTTTCTATCGAAGAGAAGTGACATATTTTGAAAAAAAAAATAATAATAATTTATAGGTGAGAGACTTCGCAGCATTCATTAATACAAAAAGCTCTATTATAACTCTATTTTCAAGCTACCTTTTAGCCTTACTGGATCTGCAAGCACTGAAGTTTTTACTGTCTATTTCTGGAGAATCCTGTTTCTAAATGGTATGAGTTTACTCCCCTGTATAAGTATTGCAACATTTCCTAAACCCCAAAAGTAAATATGGATAAGACACAACACAAGACGTTTGGTCAAGTCGAGAGGTGATTGACAGAGAAATATTCAGCAAACTTATTGCATTTTTTTTTTAAAATAATATATATATATAATAAAAAAAATTGGTGAGAATCTCTAGAAATAGCAAAATTAATCGAGCAATAAATTCTCTCTCTCTATCTCTCTGGTTTGGTCAAGTCGAGAGGTGATTGACAGAGAAATATTCAGCAAACTTATTGCATTTTTTAAAAAAAATAATAATAAATATATATATAAAAATGGGTGAGAATCTCTAGAAATAGCAAAATTAATCGAGCAATAAATTCTCTCTCTCTCTATCTCTCTTGTTTGGTCAAGTCGAGAGGTGATTGACAGAGAAATATTCAGCAAACTTATTGCATTTTTTAAAAAAAATAATAATAAATATATATATATAAAAATGGGTGAGAATCTATAGAAATAACAAAATTAATCAAGCAATAAATTCTCTCTCTTTATCTAGGCTTTAAATTTAAAAGCAAAAGTAAGGATCAGGCTTGTGTGCTATAGTTAAAACTACAACACACATGCTGTTAAAAAATGAAGGGTTGAGATTTAATCTCTCGCTACTCTCTTCCTTCTCACCACTTTCATTTTTTTTTGTTCCCCTTGGCTCAAGTCTACTCCCTTTTCTATTGTAAAAGAATTCTCGCTACTCTCTCCCTTCTCTCATTTTCTCTGATTCTCATAATCTTCTTTCTCTTCCTCCCTTGATTCTCAGCGTACCATCAGCTCACTCTTCTTCTCTACCTCTCAATTTACTCTTCCCTCTCTCTTTCTTTCTTCTCTGTGTTTTCTTCGACATTTATTTCCACTCTGTTTCTCTCTCTAAATTTTTCTCCTAAATTATTTGATATAATTGACTGAGAAATCTAGAAGAGAAAAATCCCCTGTTCAGCTCAAAAGAAAACAAAACCCAATATTGGTAAAAGAATTTCATAATGAAACTTGCAATAACCGACCAAAAGAATAAGACAACCAATGAAGTGAAGGAGTTGTGCAACAAAGTTACCGAGACGAAGATAGTCAATTCGACAAATTTCGAATCTAAACCACACAGAATTTTGTCCAAATACTCCAAACCCCATGTAGCCCATTCCCAAATGCCTAATCTTGAAAAAAAGAAAAAATATCAATTAGATTGCGCCAAATTTGTGCCAAAATACGAACTCAAAACAACGCTTTCTGCAATCCTCAAGTTTTGAAGCTCTCTCACATGTGTAATTCATCACTCCACAAAAAGGAGAGAAATGTCGAAGAAAACACAAATAAGAAAGAAAACACAAATTAATAAGCTTTCAACGAAAAGCTTCGCAACAATCTTTCTAAATCACATCGGCTCCGTGGGTTTTTTCTTCTTTTTGGTTTTTGTCCCACACTGAAAGTTTAAAAGAAAGTTTTGCACTTTATATTAGCCAGCACAGCCGCGTTGCTCGGCCAAGATCAGCGGAAGCAAAACAATCCAACACTCACCTCTGTTTCATATGTTATGCTCGTTAAATTTGAAAGCAAAATTTCTAAAAAGAACTTATATGTAATAAGGCAGAGCTCTAAGGTAGAAGAAGTTGTAGAGAATTGAGTAGACATCAGTGCCATTTTCATTATTCAAAAAACTTACAAAACAGAACAAATGGCTATCATTCAGAACATACGCGGGTATCTGTTTCAAAAACAATTCCCATTTTAATGTATAAGGAAAGTGTCTAATAACTCCATGGTGCTGAAGCCTTCTGCAATAACGTTACTCGCTGCTCATGTTGGTTGCAGAACAACCTTTGCAAGACAATGTTGCAGTAGAAGAATTAAATGTACTCTCAGCAGTGCTAATGGAAGAATCCATCAAAGGCCATGTGAAGAAAGGTTTGAATGGGGGTACACGAGGGGCCGATATAGTTCCACCTATAATCTGGCATATAGCCAGTGCTTGAGGCCTCTCACTAGCAACGGGATGTGAACATGCGAGTCCCAAAAGTAAAAGCCTCTCTGCTTCGTCAACAACATACTCATTGTCGAGCCTCTCATCTACAGCTTCTTGAATCTTGCCTTCACGATGTAACATCCAAACCCAATCAACCAAGGAATAGAAAAGTTGCTGGTGATCGATCCCGGTCGCTGGACTTCTCCCGCACACTACCTCAAGTACCACTGCACCAAAACCAAACACATCCGATTCTGGTGTAGCTTTCCCTGTGTGGAAGCACTCCGGAGCAACATAGCCCATGGTGCCGGGGACTCCGACTACTCCTTGTTCGGCATAAGAGCTCCTTCCATTATCTAAGGCTCGAGCAAGGCCAAAATCACTGAGGCGAGCATTGTATTCGGAGTCAAGCAAGATGTTGCTGGCTTTGAGGTCACGGTGCACAACCTTCTGGTCATACTCATTGTGCAAATAATTCAGTGCTGATGCTACATCTGCTAGTATTTTGTATCGACGTTCCCAATTCAAAGTGTTGTGGTTGGAAGCCTTATACAGGTGTTTGTCAAGACTACCATTTGGCATAAACTCGTACAATAGTAGTAGCTTCCCCTTGTCATAGCACCACCCTTAACAAAGACTATGTATTAGAGATGTGATCGAGGATGAAAAGTATAATTTTAATGAAGCCAATGCATAGCAGAGAATATCAATTGATAGAATGTCCAAAAGAAAAAAAAGTAACAAGAAGATAGAAAGAGAAAAAGAACATTGAAGAGAAGGTTACCAATTAAGCGAACAAGATGTTTATGGCGAAGGCGGTAAATAATGGTGAGCTCAGCCAAGAAATCATCTTTGCCTTTGATTTTGTCTCTGGAGAATTGCTTTACAGCTATTTCAGTAGCAGTATGATCATCCTTGATATTCAGAATTCCTTTGTAAACAACGCCGAACCCACCTTCACCCAGCCTCATACTCTCATGGAAGTTGTTGGTAGCCTTCTTTATATCCTTAAACTTGAATTCCTTGGGCATCTCAGGCAACCAATTCAAGCTCTTATCAAAAAAGTTAGAGTCCTCATCACTTCTTCTTCTTCGCCTCTTCACATACAGAACACCGCATAGGATCAACAATATCACACCTGCAGGGACTCCCACCCCCAGACCAATCTTCAACGAAATCAAATCACTTTCCTCGTTTAGAACATCTACCTCTAAGCTCCATTGCAAGACAGAATGCAACTCAATCTCCAGATCATTACCTGTAGAAGCAGCAAACCCAAAGTACGATCGTTGATTCACGTAGTCTTTCAGGTTTATGGTCTCGCTGAGAAGAGGCTTTTCAGGCGCTTGTTCCCCTTGTTTCCACATGTAAACATCCAGTAGCTTGGAGCTGCCATTATAGTAGACCCAGACAGAGTGATTGGTGCTTGCTTCGGAGGATAATTCGATACCATGATCATCGAGAGATATAGTCTTGTTTGATCTGACGGAGTTGATGTTAAGGCCAATATGGTTGTCATCAGGATCGTAGTCTTGCTTTTCTGTATCAAATTCTATAGCCACGATCCGGTTAGTATGGTTACCATCGGTGGCAACATTGGTGAGGCCAAGCCATTGCCCGAAACTTGCTGCAGGCATGGAGATATCCGGGGCTATGAGAAAGGCAAGACCTTCACCAGCCGTCCAGTTCGGCTGTCTTTGCATGTTTATGAGGAAAGTTGTGTTGAAGGAAGCATGGTTGTCATCGGACGACCACAGCTTGAAGGGCTTTGAATACATAACGCGGCCGGCCTTGTTATTGAGTTTGCTGGGTTCGTTGATTGTGTTTGGGGTTATCTGAAGAGCTCCCGAAACAATGGATGAATCCCCTTGAGGCTTTAAGTAACTGTAATCCTTCGCCGTCTCATTAAATACATCAAACGTGAAATTAATCTGTCCTGAAAAGAATGGTGCAGCTTGTATGTCAACCAGATGCATAAGGTTGAAAAGGATAATAGCAAAAGTGATATTCGAACTTCCATTTGAGATATCCATTTTGTTTTAGTTCTTTTCAATGAGGAGAAGCAGAGGGTAACTGAAATTAAGTTGTGTTAAAGAATTTTCAAAATTAATATGTACTTACATTTACTTTGTAGTTTTAAAATTTAAGTCTCTCTCTTGATAGAATAGAAAATCGGAGAGTGATCAGGTTTTGTTTCGTTTGTGCAAAACACAGGCAAACAACAAAGTTTCTTTTTCTTTTTCTTTTTTGGTGTTATTGTTTCCTGCAGAAATATTTGTTATAACCCAATATGTGCACGTCAATTCATCAGAACCGATAAACACAAATAATTTCTTAATGAAAACGACTAGACTAGTTACACACTTTAAAAGAGCATTTTGTTTTCTATCTCACAAACTTACTTTTCTAACAAGTTGCATATGGGGACTCATGTATTAGCACTGTAAAAATTCATGAGCCTTACTCACCCTCAAAAGACGCTTTGAGAGAGGAGGTGTGTCCATGGCTTATAAAGTCTACAAGACAAGGATCTCTTAGTAATGTGGGACACTCTAACACGCCCCCTCACATGTGGCATCTTTGGTCAAATACATGTTCAACAACGGGAGGGAAAGGCTCATCATTTTCAAATGAATCTGTTCTGATACCATGTAAAAGTTCATGGGCCTTACTCATTCTCAAAAGACGCCTTTAGAGAAGAGAGATGTCCATGACTTATAAAGTCTATAAAACAAGGATCTCTTAGCAATGTGGGACATTTTAACACGCCCCCTCACGTGTGGCATCTTTGGCCAAACACGTGTTTAACAACGAGAGGGAAAGGTCCATCATTGTCAAATGAACCTGCTCTGATACCATGTAAAAGTCTATGGGCCTTACTTATTCTCGAAAGACGCCTTGAGAGAGGAGGGGTGTACACTGAACTTATAAAGTCTACAAGACAAGGATATCTTAGCAATGTGAGACACTTTAACAAACACTCCGAGTCGATCTGTAGATTAGAAATATCAGCCATGGCCCCTCGCCCTGTGAATCCTATAATTCTTTCAAACTATTCTTATAATTTTTTTAAACCTAAATTTGATCCCCTACTTCCGCCTATTCACACAAAAGTATTCACACAAAAGTATTTATAATAATGTGAGACACTTTAACAAGCACTCCGAGTCGATCTGTAGATTGGAAATATCAGCCATGGCCCTCGCCCTGTGAATCCTATAATTCTTTCAAACTATTCTTATAATTATTTTAAACCTAAATTTGATCCCCTACTTCCGCCGATTCACACAAAAGTATTTATGGTAGTAATTTAATAAAGCTTCCTAAAGCATGCCGTCCATGTTGACATCCCATAACTTAATAATAACAATAATAATGAAGAATATTGAAAACTTCACCTTTTGGTCCAGCTACGGAGCCTGGAGGTGGAGGTGGAGGTGGAGGCATCGGCGCTGTGGATGTATTTAGGTAGAACGGGTACACTTCGTACCTAACATTACAACTAGGGAAGAGAACTCTTCCCCCTTGCTTTCCACTACAACATATAGAAAAATTGTTTATAGCTGCCTGAAGACAACTATTGCAGTCGGTGCTGGACAGGTCCGGTGTGCACTGTACAAGGCTGTACAGATTTTGTAAAGCGGAAAAATTCACTTCCTTAACATGAAATTTCTTAACACCGATCGGAAAGTTGGAGGCCTCACGTGCCTGTTCGGTCATCGTCGTGTTCACTAGCTGGTTAAACCGGTCCTGCTCGGTGATGCTCTGGATGTTATACCAGTAAAAAATAGGGCTTGTGGCCACGGTGGAGAAGATAGACTCGTTGGAGTAGCGTACGACGCACTCGTCGTACCAAATAACAGCAACCTTCTTGCTTGAACACTCACTGGCAAGCTTTAGAGATGCGCTGGTCACGCATTTTCCGCACATTTCAGCAGTGACATCTCCACGGCAGAGGAAGAGACCGTAGACGGTTTCGTCAGCGGCGGTGGTGTTGTAGAATTCGACGTTTCCGGTGGCGTTGGAGGTTAGCCTGGTGAGGGAAGTGAGGACGGAGTTGATATTGGATATGTAGGTCGTATTTTGGGTGAAGGTAGTTTTTTCACAGACGTGGTTGATGTAATTTTGGGCAGCTACATGAGTGGTGATCAGGTTGAGGAAGGTAAGCATGGAAAGGAACACGATGGGAAGAGAGAAGAAGGGATTAAAGGAAGGCATTTTGATGAACCAATTTGCAAGATGATTTTCAGTATTGTTTTGGTGGGAGTGCGAGTATCAATGGCGGTTGAGATAAGAAGAGGACAGGAGTTGTGAAGACGCAAAGACTTGCCCTTATTTTCTGCAAGCTGTCTGCTTGACGCAAGTTCGTCAACGAATATATTTCTCTGTATCCATCGTTTCTTTGACCTTTCCTCAAAAGGAATGGTGAAGAGGGCCTGTTTCCCACTAATATGCTTACTTATCTGCAGAAATCCTGAAGCAACTTTTTTCCTTATTATCTTGTGTTTTCTTTGCATAATCTGTTGCCCTTGACGTGTATTCTGCTGGAAACAAACCAGCCAACAGATTCGGTATCAAAGCTTGGCTCAAAGAAGAGTTTTGGGCAGAAATTTGAAGAGAAAGCAGGGGATACGTTGGAAAAAGTCATGGCCAGAACAAGCAATTTGAGTTGGAGCAATGTTCAAGTTTCAGTTTTTTAAAGTGAGAATTATGATTTTTTATGAATAAAGATGAAGGCCTTATCTGTCTCTATAGATTTACCGGACATGGTGGAGTCAGGATATCAAATACCTGTGTAATCTCTTATTTTAAGACTTTCATTTGTAAAAAAAAAAAAAAAAAAAAAATGTCCGTCTTGTAGTTTGACAATTTGGCATGCATTAATAAGAGTCGATAGCTGCAACTTCCTGCACGCCCGAAATCGAAACGTAGAAGGTAGAAAGAAGCAGTCAAACGACGTATCGCGGAAGGCCTCGTGACGAAGTATTTGGTCGCTAAAGACTGCTGGGAAAATGATCATGAGATGTTGAAAGACAATAATTGAAGCAAAGAAAAATAAGAAGAAAAGGAGAAGTTGAAGCCTATATTCCAACCTGGATGGCTAGTGTATGGATACAACAAATATACGTATATTCCAACGAGATATAATATGATATATTGTCACCCCAAGATACAAACTCTTGACTACCTTTACTCACGTGGCAAAAAAAAAAAATCATAAAACTAGCTAAGAAATTACTTTGCCACATGGGCAAAGTGGTCAAAAATTGTGTCTTAGGGTGGCAAAAGATTATATCTCTACTCCAATCAAAGAGTCTTAAGAGTATTAGAATCATCTCCGGCTAGTTGTAGTGTAGGAGCATTTTTGTTCAAAAATATGTGAAAAGACAAAAATGCCTCTACACTTATAACTAATTGGATACTCTTTGATTCTGTTGAACCAAAATGGATCCGTTTCCGCCTTAAGTCCATGCGTCATACCATCGGCTTTCCCTCTTCTTTCCTACTGGATTTCTATAGGTGGTAACTTCTTTTTTGTCTGTAGAGAACCTCAAATCTGGTTGCAGAGTTTCTATTTGGGTTGTCCGCTAGGCTTTCTTTGCCGGGTGCTTTTGCACCAATCGACCGACACTCTATCACTCTCAAAGATCCCATAGCTAGCTTGGTCGACCGATCTTTGACTTGTGGCTGCGCATATATCCCATTGAAATGGTCTTCATTGCCACATGCTTCACAGGTGAAGTACTGGATCTGCTTGATCAAGGGGATGAAAGCGTGTTAGTGACCATCGTTATTAATAATATTGCGCCATTGGGAAGCCTATTTGATGTCATCATGTCAAATAAAGGTCAATATTGCAGGAATGACAACTGTAAGTGAGCCCATTGCAAATCTTTGTGCAGGCATCGCTGTTAAGTTTATAATTTTTGACACTGTTAGTAAATTTGATACAAATTAAACATGAAATTAAAATGTTAGAGTTGAAAATTTAATTTATTTAATTAAATGGATTGGAGGGGCGAAGCCAGGAGGTCTAGAGGGGGCTTAAAAAAATTTAAAAAAAAAAAAAAAAGGTTTGTGGGCCAATGGAATGGGTTTGGTTGACAGACCAATCTCCACAGACTTTTCAAAAAAGTACTCAAGTTTAAACTCTTCTAACAGCACATTACCAACATCGTTAGAAACAAAAGTCTAAACTCAAAAAAAAAAAAACAAAAACAAAAACAAAATAGTATATTAAGGCCTAAATCTAGAAGGAAAAGTTGAGCAATAAATAAAGGTCATTGATAGTGAAAAACAAAATTGCAAATTAAGAATTGAGAATTGTGATTTAGATTTTTTCAAAATTTTGAAGTTTTTCTTTAAGTTTGCCAATTCTTTTTTATTCAAGCCTTTAACAATTCAAAACAATTGCTTTTTTAAAATTTCCCATTTCTTAAAAAATTTCAATTATGTAATCAAACTTTAATTTTGATTAAGCTTTTAAATTTAGATTGCTCAATTAAATTAATTGTTATGAATATGTATAATTTTTCTTACATATTTTAATTGTATGAAATATATAATTGTACTTACCTGAATTTTTTAAAAACAACAATGATTTCATTATGATCCAAACTTCTAAATGAGTTCGTGCCAAGGTAAATTTAACAAATATAAAAACATATATTTGCTTAAGAAATTTTTTTTTAATTATGAAGACTCGTCGAAGATAATTGAATAAAGTAAAATGTTAGGATAGGCATGACCAGAATAAATTGTATATTACATGACAAAAAAAAAAAAAAAAATCAATTATTGTTTAAAACATATAAATGTAAAATACAATTTATTTATTTTTGAGGAAAAAAATTGTATGTTACATTTATATGTTTTAAACAATAATCGAATTTTTTTTTAGTTATATTTTTTAAATATTTTTAAATAATTTTTGTTTAACTTTAGTTTTTTTTTTATTTCATAAAAATTAAAAATTAAAATCTTGACCCCCCAAACCAAAATCCTGGCTCCGCCACTGCTTATAGTTGACTGGCTTATATAATTTTATATTCATGCCTTAAGATGACTAAAACTCGACAGGCAACATAATGACTGGCAATTTTTTATATGAATTGCGAATTCTACATAAACCCAAGACAAAATTAAAGAGTTAGGGTTGAGAGGTTTAACCTGTTTAATTAAACGAGTGTGGTTAAAATTGACCTATACAATTTTATATCACTGCTTTAACACATCTGAACCCGACACGCAAATACTAATTGCCATCCCTAATTACAATGAATAGACACTTTGGGTGATGGCTTTTGCACGGAGAATGAGGGGGCATCCACGATGCAAGGGGTGGTCAGTCTGTATGGGTGCCTAGGCACATTTTTTTATATTACTTTCAAGGTCTTAACCAAACTAAGAATCAGTGGTTTTTCCCCCCCAAAATGTTTCTGATGAATAATTATCACCCCCCACCCAAAAAAAAAAAAAAAAAAAACTAATTTGACGTTCAAAACAAACACAACCTTACTTGGTCCCTTTAGCCTTCACCTTTGTATTCGGTCAATTATTTTGTTATGGGTATTTCCATCTCAATTCATGTTCAGTCTAGCAACTACCAGCAAACACTACAAAAATTAGTGTGATTTGCCACGTGCAGTTTGACACGTATACAGTGTCGTACACGTGTCAAACAGTTTGACACGTTTATTTTGACACGCGTGAGACGCACACGCATAACACCGGACGCACACGCACACGCGCGCGCACGTGTGGCAGTGGGCTGTAGGGCGCTAGTGGCGCTTTGATTGCGCACTTGGCACTTAGCACGAAGCATCGGAGCTCGGAGCGATCTAATCATGACCTTTCGATTTTGGATGGTCCTGATCAATCAATCTAGTGGTTTAATCTAAACCATAGGATGCTTCTTAGGTAAATCCAGTGGTTGGATTTACTGGACAATCAAATAAATAAACTGTAAGGTCAAATCACATTTGATCTAATGGTTGAGATTAATTGATAACGATCTAATGGTCATTATTAATCAATCATAGACAGTTATTTGATCTGATTGTCAGATTTAAGTGTCTGTTAAAACAGCAGTTTATGACTGTTACTTAAGCAGTTATGAACGGATGGATTAGCAATTATTTCAATATTATACAGAAGTAACTGCTGTCCAGTTATCAGAAATATACAGAAATAACTGTTGTACAGTGTTTAATAAAAGAAATAATAAAATTTATGTTATCTTCAATGCTTTTTCTAATACCTTCTGTATTTAAAATTAAAAAGTCTCTGTCTGTCTCTTGATATAATAGAAAAATCTGAAAGTGTTCGGTTTTAATTTTTCGTAAGTGCAAAACAAGATTAAAACAAACAGAGGTTGCTGGGCTCCATTGTATTCTAGAGAAATATTTGCTGTAACCTTTTTGCATACCTTTCTGGTGAGGACAAATAATTTCTTAAGGAAAGCGACGTTGTAACACGCCTTAAGAGCATTTCGTTTCTCTGCTTTCATTTATATTTTCTAACAGTAACGCGGAAGGCCTCATGCAGTTTCTTGCGTGACCAAGTATTTGGTCGCTATAGACTGCTGGGAAAATGATCATGAGATGTTGAAAGACAATAATTGAAGCAAAGAAAAGTAAGAAGAAAAGGACAAGTTGAAGCCTATATTCCAACCTGGATAGCTAGCTAGTGTATGGATACAACAAAAATACGCATACGGACACTTCAAGATATAATTCTTGACCATATTTTTTCACGCGGTAATTTTTATTTTTATTTTTATTTTTTTAGAATGTGTTATTCTTAAATCACATTATCGTACACCAATCCTCTATCAAAACACATTGGATGTGAAATCCATGTACATAGGACCTACATGTGGGTCTCACACCCTATGTATCTTAGTGTAGAATGAATATAGAAAAATCATTTTTCTATTTTTTTTTTTTAAAAAAAAAAATAATAATAATCATAAAGCTAGTTAAGGGACAACCCTACCATATAGGCAAGATAGTCAAGAATTATGTCTTAAGGTATCAAAAAATCTTATATCTATTCCAATAAAAGGGTCTTAAGTGTATTAAGATCCTCTCCGGTTGAGTTACTCCGGTTCAACTCAACCGGAAAGTATCCAATTAGTTGTAATATAGGTGCATTGTTGTAAAAAAATAAAAAAAAAATAAAAATAATAAAAAATAATAAAAAAAGTGAAAAGACAAAAATGTTCCCACACTTATAACTAACTGGACCGAAGAGTATATCTGTTTCCGTCTTAAGTCCACGAGTCATATCATCGGCTTTCCGTCTTCTTTAGTACGTACTGAATTTCTATAGGTGGTACCTTTTTTGGTCTGTAGAGAACCTCAAATGACAAATCTGGTTGCAGTTTCTATTTGGGTGTCCGCTAGGCTTTCTTTGCCGGGTGCTTTTACACCAATCGACCGACACTCTTATCACTCTCAAAGATCACAGATTCACATAGCTAGGTCGACCGATCTTTGACTTGTAGCTGCGCAATGCGCATATATATCCCATTGAAATGGTCTTCATTGCCACATGCTTCACAGGTGAAGTACTGGATCTGCTTGATCAAGGGGATGAAAGCGTGTTAGTGACCATCGATATTAATAATATTGCGCCATTGGGAAGCCTATTTGATGTCATCATGTCAAAAGGTCGATATTGCAGGAATGACAACTGTAAGTGAGCCCATTGCAAATCTTTGTCCAGGCATCGCTGTTAAGTTTACAATTTTTGACACAGTTGTCGCAAATTTGATACAAACTGAACATAAAATTAAAAGGTTAGGGTTGAGTTATAGTCAAGGGCAGAACCAGAGGGGGTCGAGAGGGGGCACATGTCCCCCTCAACCTCCAAAAATGTTTCTTACCCATGGTAGAAAATCTTCTAGATGGCCTGTTTGCCCCCCCTCAAGTGCAAAATCAGAGACAACTGAAACCCAATCACCAAATTTCATAGGCAAACTTCAGCTGCGGCTTGCGGGGATGTATGTCTGAAATTTTTTCTAGATTCTAGGTTTAGGTTAGATGAAATGGGGAAGAAGAAGATGAGTACTTGGGAAGCACGATGCCCTTTAAACACACCGTTTGAATAAAGTTGTCGTTGGATTGCTTGTAGGTCATGTACTGCCTCAGCTTCTTCTTCTTCTTCTTTTTTCCTTTTTTTTTTAAGCTGCGCTGCCTTGTTTCATTTGAAGCGTTAGTGGGATTAGTTAAAAAAAAAGGTTTGTGGGCCAAGGGAAATGCTAAAGAGGAGACTCTCATCCCCCCTTGTCACCCCCTTTTCATAAAAAAATTGGTTTTTATTAAAAAGTTGTCTCTAATGTGACATCAGAGACAACTTTTTAATAAAAATTAATTTTTTTATTATAAAAGGGTGATAAGGAGGGGATTAGGGGAGGATGTGTAGAAGCTCTCGTGGGCCAATGGGTTTGCTTGAGAGACCAAACTCCAAAGACTTTTGGAAAGTACATTTAAACTCTTCTAACAACACAGTACCAACACCTTTAAAAACAAAAGTCTAAACTCTAAAGCATTTACTTAAAAATTAAAAAATTAAAAAAAAACAAAAAAACAAAAAACAAAAAAAAATAAAGAACAAAAAAAAAAGCACAAAATAGTATATTAAGGCCTAAATCTAGAAGGAAAAGTGGAGCAATAGGTAAAGGTCATTGATAGTGAAAAACAAAATTGCAAATTGAGAATTGAGAATTGCGATATAGATTTTTTTCAAAATTTTGAAGTTTTTCTTTTAGTTTGCCAATTCTTTTTTATTCAAGCCTTTAACAATTCAAATCAATTGCTTTTTTAAAATTTCAAATATGTAATCAAACTTTAATTTTGATTAAGCTTTTTAAATTTAGATTGCTCAATTAAATTAATTGTTATGACTATATATAATTTTTCTTACATATTTTAATTGTATGAAATATATAATTGTATATACCTGAATTTATGAAAAACAATAATGATTTCATTATGCTCCAATCAACTTCTAAATGAGTTTGTGCCGAGATAAATTTTACAAATATAAAAACATATATTTACTTAAGAAATTTTGTTTAAAATTATGAAGACTAGTCGAAAATAATTGAATAAAGTAAAAGGTCAGGATAAGTATGACAGAATAAATTGTATGTTACATGACAGAAAAAAAAAAAAAAAAAATATATATATATATATATATATAATTTATTTATTTTTTCCTCAAAAAAAGAAAAGAAATAAATTGTATGTTACATTTATATGTTTTAAACAATAATTGAATTTTTTTTAGTTATATTTTTTAAATATTTTTAATTAATTTTTGTTTAACTATAGTTTTTTTTTTATTTCATAAAAACATTTAAAAATTAAAAATAAAAATCTTGACCCCCCGAACCAAATTCCTGACTCCACCACTGGTTATAGTTGACTGGCTTATATAATTTTATACTCATGCCTCAACACGACCAGAATTCGACGGGCAACATAATGACCGGCAATTTTTTATATGAATCGCGAATCCTATACAAACCCAAGACAAAATTAAAAGGTTAGAGTTAAGATGTTTAACCATTTAATTAAATGGGTATTATTAGAATTGACCTATATAATTTTATATCACTACCCTGACACGACCCGAACCCAAACCCAAAAACGCAAATACTAATTGCCATCCCTAATCGCAATGAGTAGACACTTCGAGCTGTGGCTTTTGCACAGAGAATGAGGGGGCGTCCGCGATGCAGGGATGGTCGGTCTGTATGAGTGGCTAGGCAAATTTTTTTATATTATTTTCAAGGTCTCAACCAAACTAAAAATCAGTGGTTTTTCCTCCCAAAATGTTTTTGATGAAAAATTATTTCCCCCCCAAAAAAATACTAATATTACGTCAAAACAATCACAACCTTACTTGGTCCCTTTAGCCTTCACCTTGTATTCGGTAAATTATTTTGTTATGGGTATTTCCATCTCAATTCATGTTCAGTCTAGCAACTACCAGCAAAGGAAATGAAGGAAACTATAAAAAAGGCCTCAGTCGTCCAATCAACCACCAGTAGATACAAAAGATAAGAGGCAAAGGTTTCCATTGGCAGTGGAATATTCCCTGGGAATAAATGCTCATTTAATTGTTTTAAGGTTTTTTTTTTTTTTTTTTTTAAACAAAATAACCGGAGCTACCATGGATTAATCTGAAGAGGCCCGAGAACAAATACAGTGAATAGAAGCACATCAACACCCTACACACTAAGCTAGAAAAATCTGACTTGAGTGCTGCCTACAAATAAACAAATATTAAAATAACAGATGTTTGAAAAAAATCTCAAGGACTGTTCAAATAACAAACCCTTGGATCGAGCTTTTATCCAAAACATCAAAAACAGTAAAAGAAATAAGGGAGATTTAACTCAAGCTATTGAAACTTTTCAACTCATTCCCAAAATCAGATGAGCATGAAGACCTCTACAGATATTTTCTTGCAAGGCCACGAACTTTTGTATCAAAGTGTGATGATGCAATGCGAGATCCAGGCAGGTAGAGGGGATTGAGAAGAATCTGAAAATTCCCAAAAACCATATAACCCAGTAAATGAATTCATTTCCTTGATAATGGAAAGCAATGTCAGAATAAGTCTGCCGAATAAGATGTAACCATAGGCGAAGCTGGATCCTCTCCGGTTCAAATGAACGGGAGATGATCCGATTTCACCATAGACGCACTTCTCCATAAAAAAGAAGGGGCCCTTGCACAGCTAAATGATGGCTACCTATTACAAACAAATCTTGTATATGTGTTGGGCATGCCTCTTGACAGATGTAGTTCTAAAAAAGGCCATTATTTCAACTTACTCATCAAAACAATATTGTAAGAGAATGCTGAAATGTCAGAGTCAACAATACCATACAATGGGAAGAATTGAACATTCAACAAACCTAGAGAAGCTCTGATTGCCATTTATTAATTTAGACTTATCATGAGCATGCATAAGGCATAAAATTATGTAAATTGGTGACATCTACATACCAATTTCAAAGAAGGGATTTAAGGAATGTTACAGTGAACTGTGGAATAATATTTAATTTCCTTGGTGTCTAGGGAGTGATATGTAGACCTTTTAGAAGAAGACCAGGTGTTCTAGTGAGCTGTCTCTTATAGCTGTCACAGTACAGAATATTCATGTATTTTGGCTTTTCTATTTAATGGATGAAGCAGAATGACCTACGCAAAATATTTATATATTTTTGTTTCATTCCATCGAAAAGAACATGTTACATTCTTAAAGAACTAGAAAGAGAGGGAAAAAAGAATTGAATACCAAAGTTGAAAACCATAATTTACCTTTATATAAAGCTCATGAACCTCTTGGAAAAAGCTCTTAATTCCATCATCATTACGAGAGTCATGAAGCAGCATAAATCTCGTATGTAAGCTTGGTCAAAGAAAATATCATATTTTCACCAGTATACCACTGAAAACTACAAGAATAAATTAGAGACATTTCACTCTCACAGCTCTGTAGCAAGCTGAAACAATACCACAATGACAACAACCATGGACTGTATATTCATGACAACAAAGAAGACATTTTCCATCCAATGTGTTTTTCTTCATGTGTGGTAAGACTATAGCACTACGTCCATGTCATCCTCAGATTCTAAATAACCACCTTGCTTAAACTAGGGAAAAGGATTTTAAATAAATGTGAGGCTAAAATAGTCCAGCTTCAACACAACAGACTGCTGAAATTATTCCATCGACCAGAGAAGATCCAACAAGATGGCCTTATCAATTTGGAGGATTCATATAACGGGGGGATTTGTTTAAACTGATTTTAGACATCAAAGTTAACACGACAGAAACAGGAGGAATCAAAGTCTTGCCAATGAATAATGTCAGTATTGGATGCAAACAAAAATTGAAAGTTAAAAAAGAAAGAAATGATTCATATTTTTATGCCATCTATAAATCAGTCCACAAGTAGAGAGGATATGACCAGCTGTAACATATACTGACACCACCAAATCATTAAACCTGTCTATTGCTTTCAAGAACCTGTATCAAGAATGTAAGGAAGGAGATTGTTAGGAGGTACAATGATGATAAAAATAAGTACAACGTCAGAATACTGGAGCAAAGCGCAGGTGTTACTCTGGAAAACATTGACATATAGATTATCTCGAGGAACATAAATTCTTTTTTTGATGGTTATATCTTGAGGAACAGAACTCACATGGCACTAGTAGTCCATGCAAGGTCCTGAACAATATCCAAAGCTGCATGCAATATGAACTGATGAAGCTGAGCAGCATCTTCTCTCTGTTACGAGGAAATACAATTTGAACAACAAATAGCTTGTAAAAGGGCCGTAATCTACAAAACATATAATACGTTCAAAAAAAATTAAGAGAGAAACAAAAGAATCATGATGGTATAATGCATTAAGGAAGGTAACAAAACTCCATGAAACAATACAATGAATCCAAATGAAAGCTCTATTCATATCATGATTGTTATTGTTTGCATAAACGGTTTAGACAGAAAAGGTGGAGGCTATTGTTCTGTTACAGTAGCCTACCACACATCTTATTATATAGGTTTAGGGGAACATTACAATGACCAAAATACCCCCAAACCTTAATGACTCACAAACCCTAATAACTCTTCTAACACTCCCCCTCAAGCTGGAGCATATATATCATATAAGCTCAGCTTGGAGGAAACAAGCAAACGAAAAACACCTAGAAAAATGTACTCTAACACTCCCCCTCAAGCTAGAACAGCTTGGAGCAAACCATACAAAGACTAATTAAAAATAAAAATAACAAGTCAATTTGCTAAAAGCTTCAACGCAGGTCAAAAACTCGCCGGAAAACTGCAACGGGCGGTCAGATCTCACTGCAAAATACCAAGAGTAGATCGGATCACTTCGCAAAACACCAAGGTCGGTCGGCTCTCACGGCAAAACACCAAGGTCGGTAGAATCTCATCAGAAAAGAACCGGTTGGAAACCACCACAAAACACCTAGGTTGGTCAAAATCTCACCACAAAACACCAAGGCCGGTCGGATCTCGATAACAAACAACCAACAACAAACAACCAAGAGTAGATCGGATCTCACCGCAAAACACCAAGGCCGGTAGAATCTCACACAACTGCCGGAAACTCCTCAAAGATGACTAGACAGCACTGAAAAACACCACAATTCGCCATAGACGACCAGAGAGCGCCGGAAAACACTACAAAGTTGCAGGAAAGCCACAAAACTACCAATAATCACCCAGATTTCGCCACAAATTCATTGGATACAGGCAAATGTCGCCGCAAACGGTCAGAATGTGCGGGAGACAACTAGGAAATCAGCCATTGAGGCCACCAAGAAACAACAATGCCACAAAGTCAAGCACTGAGAACCACCGTGAAAACACATGGCAAACCATTTTTTTTTTCAAACTCTACTACGGATCAACCGCCACGGATATTTTTTTTCTTACAACAAATAGCTCTATCAGGCAAAAGCCCGTGTGGGCATAACAAATAGCTCTATCAGGCACAAGCTCATGTGGGCACTATGCCCACACGGGCGGTGCTGCCAACAAAGACGACTCACCAAGACGTAAGAGGATTAGAGAAGAAAACCAAGAACGTAGAGGAAAACAAAGACTACAAACGAAGGGACCAAGAATCTAAACCCTAAGGCTTTGATAACATGTTTGCATAAACGGTATAGACAGAAAAGGTGGAGGCTATTGTTCTGTTACAGTAGCCTACCACGCATCTTATTATGTAGGTAGAAGGGAACATTACAATGACCAAAATACTCCCAAACCCTAATGACTCACAACCCTAATAAATCTAACAATGATATTGACCATGATAATGCTTTTAAGCATTATATTGTTTCCCCTTGGTATCAGAGATGGAGTGCAATAGAAATCAAATCTAGATTCAACATCCAGGTGAATATTAAACAAAATTAAATGAAAAAAAAAAAAAAAAAAAAAAATCAGGTAGTGGGTTTTTTTCCCAATACAGTGAAAGGGGAAAGGGGATGTCAGGGAGTGGTTACTTTTGAAAAATGTGGATTAGTTCGGCATTGCTTACATGACTATAAATTAGAAAACACTAAAAGTCACAATGCACATGTATATTTAATATGATTCATTTAACTGTTATAGGCTCCATATGAGACAAGGCAACATATGGAACATTGCATAAAAGCCCTCTGCAATGCTGATGTGACTGCAGGTTTCAAAATTGGCCAGGATGTGTCACTTCCAGAAACAAAGCCCTTTCTAAAAACTGTTTTTAGGTAACAAAAAGAAATCCTACGAGTTTGATGTTTTCAATGGTTTTAATTTTCTTGAACTGAAACAAGTAATAGTTTCAGAATTTCTAAACAGGCCCGTAGTTTTTTCCGACTTTTAGTGTTTTCTATTTTATAGTCATGTAAGCAATGCTGAACTAATCCATATTTTTCAAAACTAACTACTCCCTGGTCAAAAAAACCTTTTTTCTGTTTGACATTGAATTTTGTTTAATATTCACCTCAATGTGGAATCTAGATTTCTATTGCATTCCATCTCTAATACCAAGGAAAAAGAATATAATGCTTAAAAGCATTATCATGGTCAACATCATTATCTGTATACCTCCCCAATTTTTTCATTCAGCAACATAGTAAAAATTGTTTTTTAGCAAATGAAAAAAAAGAAAAAAAAAAGGTCAGAGAATGATGAAATAGAGAATGGCATACTTTAACCGTTGATCCAACTTCAGCTTCATATATAGGGATGTCATTCCTGCTCACAATGATAAAACAAGCTGTGGTTGCCATTGATAATCTGCAAGGGGTAATAGAGGGTTGAAAACAAGAAGAAAAAAAAAAAAAAAAAAATTATATTTCTGAAATTTCAATGGGGTTGAAACATAACATCATCTAAACTATAGTTGAACACCAGAAAAGAAAACTTAGGACTGTCAGGATAAAATTCAGTTAAGTTGGGATTGGGTAAGTGGAATTGGCATTGTTTTTAGAAGTACTTGCAATTTATTAAAAAGCACAAAAGGTACAACCCAAGTCCTCTATACAACGGATACACCTAGCTAAAAGAAGATTAAAAAAAAAAAATAAGAAAAACATGAAAGCTAGAAATATTTAAGTCAAAGGCAGTTGTCCAGTGGTTAAAGTTTTTAAGAAAAAATTCTTTAATTCCACCATTGTCCCTTCACGGACTTCAAACTCCGATCATTTATTTCCCTCCAAAGACATCACGTAAGGTAAGACATCTTCCACATTGTAGCATTCCAAAGCCTACCAAATTGCCCTTCCAACAAGTGGAACGGTTTACCACTTGACTAGACATAACCCAACCCAACAAGGCTGAAGATGGTATTCCATAAAGCACTAGCCATCTCTTAATGGAGTAAAAGGTGGTCTACTAACTCCCCACTCTTCTTACACATACAACAGCGATCAACCACAATGACATACTACTTCCTTAAATTATCCATGGTTAGAATCTTTTGTAAGGCAGCCGACCAAGCAAAAAATACCACTCTCAAAGGAGCCTTATTCCGTCAATACTCCTCCGAGGGAAATAAGTGTTATCATGAGGAATAAGTACATTATAGTATGATCTAACATCCAACAACCCACTGTTGGAAGGTACCCAACAAAGCTTATGTTCGTCACCCGGTCTTAATCTAAAGGAGCACAATAAATTGAAGAACAAAATAAAGAAATCCACCTCCTAGTCGTGAGTCGCTCTAAGAAAGTTAAAATTTTATTGATGAGACTCACTAGAAAACTCTAAATGATTTGCTACAAAAGCATCTTACAAGTTAAAACAGAACAGTTCAGAAAAATTGCCTTGAGGGCCTGATCCCCACACCATACGCATGCCATAATGTAATTTTGGAGCCATCACCAACCTTAAATCTAGTACAACTAAAAAAACTACCCTCCCCCAACCCCTCCTAACATCTTCCATAGCCCACCCTACACAACCCATGAACCTCATTTGAACACCACTCACCCCATGCACTGCTATATTTAGAATCCACTACCATCCTCCACAAGACCTCTCTCTCATGAACATAACACTAAAGCCACTTCTCCAAAGGAGCTCGGTTGAACAAATGGACTCCAACCCTCCTTTAAAGATCGAAGAACAAACCTTAGACCAGCTAAACAAGTAGAATTTGAACTATCACCAATACCACCCCACAAAAAGTCCCATTGCAACCTTTTTATGCGATTGGCATCATAAACCAAGAGGGGGAAAAGAGACATGAAGTAGGCAAATTAGATAAAGTACTTTCAATCAAGGTAACCATCCCACTTTTCGACAAATACATCATTTTCAATCCAACCAAATGGCGCTCTATCTCCTCAATGATGCCATCCATATAGATTTGGCCTTGAATGAAGCTCCCAACTGAAGGCCTGGATATTTCATAGGTAGAGAGGAGACCCTACAACCCAAAATGCTAGCCATACCTTCAATATTATAGACATTACCAACGGAGGCCAACTCTAATTTAACCACAGATTAATCCTCAAACCTGAAACCGCTTCAAGACATAAGAACAAACAACGCAACTTACAAAGATGATCTGAATTTGTCCCGCAAAAAATAAAAGGATTATCCGCAAACAAAAGGTGGAAAATGTTGAAGGCACCAACATTCCTTGACCCCACCGAAAAGCTTGATGAGAATTTTTTTTTTTTTTTTTTTTTTTTTGATGAATAATAAGAAGTTTTACTAAAGAAAGAGGAAATTCCTCGTACACGAAGAGTATACAAGAAAACAAAAGCACCAAAAAACTAGCTGCTATACAAGAGAAACAAAAGCACCAAGAGCTAACTGTTGTTACAATCTAGAAAGCTAATCAGATCTACCAAATTCCTTGAAGAGAAGTTAGGAAGGTGAGCAAGGGCCCAATTCAGAAGAGATCTCAAGAAGAAGGATTTAAGAAATAGCACATTAGACTCACTATCTTTTTTTTTTTATAAGTAAGAGAAATATCATTAAAAAGCGCAAAGCGCAATCAAGTACACAGGAAGTATACAAGAAAGGCATCCAAGTGGAAGTAGAAAACAATACAAGGAAATCATTAAAGCTAAACGATAAGGGTGCGAGGAACGCAGCCGACCAAGAGTACAAAGAATGAAAGAAAAAGGAAATGAGATCCTCAGTAGTTCTTTCTTTGTATGGTTTAGAAAAATTGCATGACGCATTGCTGCATAGACCCAAGGAGAAGCCTCTTATTACGGTATAAACCATTCATCTAATTTTCTGATTGGTGAGAAAGCTCAAATGGAGAGGTGGTGTTGTGTGGAAGCAAAGACGTTTGTGTTTACGGTGGTAGAAGGTGCTTCGGTGGTGAGAGTGGAGGAAAGGAGGAGGAAATCCTCAGGGCTGGTACTGCTTGGTGCTCAAAGCATAGGGTGGCTGTTTTCGACCCTGGAGAGTGTGCTGCGGTTTTCAGGGAAGGATTTTGTAAGGTCTTTCAGGGAGGGGTCCAAGGTTATCATCATTAGGCGAGGAGGTAACGCAGCCGGAAGATTCATTGAAGTAGCAGCCTATGCCTTGGGTGGTCTGAGAGGGATTATCTACATTCCTGAAGGTTGGAATGGGTGGGGTTGGAGTAGGTTCCTAGCAGAGTTGGGTAAGGTAAGGGATTTCCTCATAGAGTCAGCTGGGAAAGATATGGTTCGGCTTGGACCTCTGCCAACGAAGGAGCGGGTAGATGGAGATGGAGCCATCACAGATGCTGCTACTAATTCAAAAGGCACAGACAGTGCACCTTCCTTCGCAGAAGTTCTGTGCACAGGCTCTCGCCGCCCGGAGAAGGAAAGGTTGAAGCAGGATCAGCCGGTGCGTCCTCTGGGTAAAGACCATCATGAACGTTACGTCTCTGAGAACGTGAAGGGTGTCAGAAGATTGCCTAAATAAGAAGTACAGTTCCGTGCTGCTGTTCGAGGCAAGTCAGAATGCTCTTTTGGTGAAACTAACGCTGGTTTTCAGCTGATTGGAGGGAAAGACACGTTACCCTCCCTGCTGATCTGGCAAAGCCAGCTGGAGAAGCTGAAAATTGATGTGGACCGAGCATTGAGTAGTGTTCGTGAAGGGTTACTTTTGGTTGGGCCGGGCTTCAAGCCCAATGGTGATAGGCGGAAGAGAAAGAAGAATAGGAAGAAGAAATATCGGAGGACCCGATGGGTTCCAAAAACTCCTATGCCCAATCCAAGTGATCCAATGGCCGATCTGGTAGCGCTCCCAGCAGTAGGACCGACGTCGGCGTTGGGTTCCGGTGGACAAGAGAAAGTTCCGGAAAGTGTAGTGAGTTCCGACGGGACTGGTCACCCACCTCCGACGATCACATTTTCGGAGAACTTGCTCTATGAGTCTTTTTCCAGAACCGAGTGGGGGTCTCGACCAGAAATCACAGCAGTGGCTGTGAGGGAAGAAAGGGAAGAAATGGGTTTAGCCAGGAGTATGGGTCCGATTATGGGAAGCACAGTGGCTGACGGTGGTGTATCTTCTCCTCTCGAAATCCAAGCATCGGTAAGCAACACCACTCTTATGAAATTAGGTACTGGGTCAGTCATCAACGCAGTGGACACTGTCTTTAGCCCATCTCTCCTCTTCGCCGGAGGATCGCATGTAGTCCCTGCCCCGGAAAGTGTAACTTCCCAACCGGATTCTAGTGATGGGTCTGAGCTATCCGTCTCTATTTTGGAGGTATTACCCAAAGTCCCGTTTGTTCCTGCCAGAGCCCTGATGGACTCAGAAAACGTGCTGGTTGTCTGGGCTGGTCGGAGTCCGTCAGACTCTCCGGTTCCTTCGGGCATTTCTCCCTCTGTTTCTATGTTTGAGAATGCCCCTATTACTCTCTTTCCCCCCTCCGGTTTGGGGCCCACGAATGGATTGGAGCTTGTTGTGCTCCTGGAAGAAGTGCCGTCTCCTTTGTGTTGCTGTCCTAGTGATAATCTCAGGGGTTTTTCCGGTAAAAAATCTTCAAAGGACTTTTTGAAGGCGATTCTGGAGTACAGCCACTCGGTGGGGGTTACGTGTGATGGCTATAAAGGTCAGCTTTCAGCCGTGTTTGAGGCTATCCTTGCTGAGAATGACAAGAAGGAAACGGGTTCTTGTTTGAAAGTGGGCAATAAGTACACTAGGGAACTAAACAGATTATCATGTTCTATTAATTATGATACGCGAAGCGGAAGCACCTCTCAGAGTAGGTGCAAAGGGAGGGCGCTTGAAGGTTTTTTATGAAGCCTAAAATTCTTACGTGGAATGTCAGAGGATTAAACGAGAGTGGTAAGCGGTTGAAAGTCAGAAACTTAATTAGGCAATGGAAGGCAGACATTATTTGCTTGCAAGAAACCAAATTGGAGTTTATCTCCAACAGCTTAGTGAGGAGCCTTTGGGGATGTCACTTTGTTGATTGGTGCTACTTACCCTCTTGCGGGGCCTCTGGTGGTATCCTAATCATGTGGGATAGAAGGGTTGTTGAGAAGTTAGATGTGTATGTGGGGGAGTTTGTTGTTGCTTGTTCTTTCAGGAGCGTTGCCGATGACTTTACTTGGGCCTTCGCTGGGGTATACGGTCCTAACTTTGACTTTTTAAGAAGCTCGCTCTGGGACGAGCTGGCTGGCCTTTCTTCTTGGTGGGAGTTGCCTTGGTGTATTGGGGGTGATTTCAATGTCACTCGTTTTCCTGCTGAAAGATCTAGGGAAGCTCGTCTTAACGCTGCTATGATGGAGTTCTCGGACTTTATTTTCGAGCAGGGCCTCATGGACTTTCCTCTTGCTGGAGGGACCTTTACGTGGTCCAATAATCAGGAGAATCCCTCTTGGTCTCGTCTTGACAGATTTCTTGTTTCTCCAGACTGGGAGGTCAAGTTTCCAGGGTCTATTCAGAAAAGGCTTCCTAGATTGTGTTCTGATCATTTTCCTATCCTCCTGGATTGCGGTGGCATTCAATGGGGTTCCAGACCGTTCAAGTTTGAGAATATGTGGTTGAAGGCTGAAGGGTTTGTCGATAGGGTTCGGCTTTGGTGGGCATCTTATCGCTTTCAGGGCTCTCCTAGCTTCATCTTCACTCAAAAGCTTAAGGCTTTAAAAGCTGATCTCAAGAGATGGAACGAACAAGAGTTTGGTAATGTGGAGTTTCGCAAAAAAATGCACATGGAAGAATTATGTACTCTTGATAGGTTGGAGGAACAACAAGGTTTATCTTCCGAAGAAAAGGAGAGGAAATGTATGGTCATCAGAGACCTGGAGAACTCTATCTTACAGGAAGAGATTAGTTGGAGACAGAAGTCTAGGGTTCTTTGGCTGAAAAAGGGTGATAAATGCACTAAATTTTTTCATCAAATTGCTAACTCGAACAGGAGGTCTAATTCCATAGAGTCGCTCTCTATCAATGGCTCTATTTCTTCCGACCAGCAAGTTATCAGGGAACATGTTGCTCAATTCTATGAGTCTCTCTTTGTAGAACCTCTCCCATGGAGACCTAGAATGGATAATATTGCTTTCGACACTTTGGATGCAGCTGAGGCCTCTTCCTTAGAACTTCCTTTCGAGGAATTGGAGGTCTTAGAAGTGGTGAAATGCATGAATCGAGACAAGGCACCTGATCCTGATGGGTTTTCTCTTGCGTTTTTCCAAGACTGCTGGGATGTAATTAAGTCAAATCTTATGAGGGTATTCTGGGACTTTCACTCTCAAAGTAAGTTTGTCAAAAGTGTTAACGCCACTTTTATTGCCTTAATTACGAAGAAGTCTGGGGCTGTGGATCTAAAGGACTTTCGTCCTACCAGTCTTGTAAGTGGTGTGTACAAGATCATTGCAAAAGTCCTTGCAAATAGACTTAAAAAGGTTGTGGAGAAGATTATCTTGTCCCCTCAAAATGCTTTTGTGAAAGGTAGGCAAATTCTTGATTCAGTTCTTATAGCCAATGAGTGTTTGGATAGTCGCATCAAATCCGGTGAACCAGGGTTACTTTGTAAGTTGGATATTGAGAAGGCCTATGATCATGTCAACTGGGATTTCTTATTGTATATGTTGAGAAGATGTGGCTTTGGGGAGAGATGGTGTTCCTGGATAGCGCATTGTATTTCTACGGTGCGGTTCTCTGTGTTGGTGAATGGCTCCCCAACTGGTTTTTTCAGCAGCTCTCGTGGCCTTAGACAGGGTGATCCACTGTCACCCCTCTTGTTTGTTATTGTGATGGAGGCTCTTAATAAGTTATTCTACGCTACTGCCCAAAGGGGCTTCCTATCAGGGTTTTCTGTGGGTTCTGGCAACAGTGAAGCGATTAACATTTCTCATCTATTGTTCGCAGACGATACTTTAGTCTTTTGCGGGGCTAATTCTAATCATCTTCATTATCTTCGTATGCTATTTCTATCTTTTGAAGCTATTTCAGGATTGAAGATTAATCTGGCTAAATCTGTTATGGTTCCTGTGGGTGATGTGGATAATATGGACGATTTGGCTAGCATCTTGGGTTGTGGAGTTTTCTCTCTTCCTATAAAGTATCTTGGTCTTCTGTTGGGAGCTCCTTTCAAAGCTAAGTCTTGTTGGGATGAAGTTGTAGGTAAGATTGAGAGGCGGCTGGCTAGCTGGAAGCGGTTGTATCTGTCGAAGGGGGGCAGGGTTACCCTTATAAAGAGTACTCTCTCCAACCTTCCTACGTATTTCCTCTCTCTTTTCCCTATTCCATCCAGTGTTGCTAGTCGTATTGAGAAGTTGCATCGAGATTTCTTGTGGGGTGGCATAGGCGATGAATTCAAATATCACTTGGTTAGTTGGTCCAAGGTTTGTTATCCTATTTCCGAAGGTGGTTTGGGCATCCGGAACTTGAGGATTTTCAATAAGGCGCTTTTAGGGAAGTGGTTGTGGCGTTATGCTTATGAGAGAGAGGCTTTGTGGAAATTTGTGGTGGATGCAAAGTATGGTTCTACTAGGGCTGGTTGGTGTTCCATAGACCCCCCTGGGTCTCACGGTGTGGGGACTTGGAAGTACATTAGGAAGGGGTGGAGCTTGTTTTGTAGCTATACCAGACTTATCTTGGGTAATGGGTCCAGGATCCGTTTTTGGGATGATGTATGGTGTGGGGAGATGTCCCTCAAGGAAGCTTTTCCAGTTCTGTATGAAATAGCTTGTGTCAAGGATACTCTGGTGGCAGACCACTTGATAGTAGTAAGTGGATCCTATTAGTGGGATGTCAGATTTTTTCGAGACGTACACGACTGGGAGGTGGACGTCATGGCTTCCTTTTTCTCCTTACTGTATTCCTCCAAGGTTGCTCAAGATGGGGGAGACCGGCTCTGGTGGTCCCTTTCTCACAAAGGGTCTTTTGATGTTAGTTCTTTCTATAAGGATCTTGCTTGCAAAGATGCTATTTTATTTCCCTGGAAAAGCATTTGGCGGACCAAGGCTCCATTGAAAGTGGCCTTCTTCGCTTGGACGGCAGCGCTAGGGAAAATCCTCACCTTGGACAATCTCAGAAAGAAGCGTGTCATTGTGATTGATAGATGTTGCATGTGTAAAATGACCGGGGAGACTGTGGATGACCTTCTTCTTCATTGTGAGGTTGCACGCGCTCTTTGGTATGTCACCCTCAGTCGCTTCGGTCTGTCTTGGGCGATGCCTTTTCGGGTGATAGACTTATTTGCCTGTTGGTGGCCGGGGGGACGCTCCCGAAGCGCGGTCGTGTGGAAAATGGTTCCTTGTTGTCTTATGTGGTGCTTGTGGACGGAACGCAACGATAGACAGTTTGAGGACAAAGAAAGAACCATAGAGGAGCTCATTTCCTTTTTTATTCATTCTTTGTACTCCTGGACGGCTGCGTATCTCGCACCTCTAGGGATTAGTTATAACGATTTCCTTGTATTGCTTTCTTCTTCTTCTTCTTAATTGTCTCTCTTGTATACCCCCTGTATACTTGATTGCGCTCTGCGTTTTTTAATAAAATTCTCTTACTTATCAAAAAAAAAAAAAGTAGTTCTTTCTTTGTCCTCAAACTGCCTATCATTGCGTTCCCTCCATAAGCACCACATAAGGCAACAAGGGACCATCTTCTACACGACTGCACTCCGGAAGCGGCCACCCGTCCACCAACAAATCCGACGGTTCTTTTCTCTCCAAAAGCTCCACATTAAAAGGGCGAGAATAACTTTCCAGATAGCTTCTCTAGGATAACCATGCCCAAAGAATTTTCAACAATGGAGCAGTTGGGGCACATTTCTGGATGTGACCCAAGAGATCCCAAAGCTGTTAAGCACTAAATGCCAGATATCTACAGAAATCTCACAATGGAGGAGAAAATGGTTAATAGTTTCATCATCCTTCATACAAAAGCAACATCGATTAATCAACTAAAACCCCCGCCTTCTAAGATTGTCCACCGTGAGGATTATACCCAAAGTTGTGGCCCATAAGAAGAAAGCCATGCGCGGAAGGGCTTTTACATTCCAAATGCTTGATAAGAAATCCCGGTTCACTCAAGCAAAAATTATTTTATTTAACACCTCCATAACAACAACGATCAACAAGGGAGACAACGGGCCTCCCTGTCTAAAGCCATGATAACTACTAAAAAAACTATCAAAGTGTCGTTCACCAAACATAAAAGTGCAGTAAAGAAATACAATAGGCTATCCAATCACACCATTTCTCCACAAAACCGCATCTCCTCGGCATACAACATAAGTCCCAATTGACATGATCATAAGCCTTTAAATATCCAACTTGCACAACAAACCTGATCCCCGGATCTAATCATACTATCAAAGCACTCATTAGCAATGAGAACAAAGTCTAGAATCTACCTCCCCTTAATGAAGGCATTCTGAGGCATGGAAATGATCCTCTCCACTACCCTTTTCAACATTTTGGTTAGTACTTTGGCAACAATTTTATAAACACCACTCACTAAGCTAATAGGCCGTATGTCTTTAATATCAAATGCCCAAGGTTTTTTAGAATAAGAGTGATGAATGTGGCATTGAAACTTTTTTCAAACATACCATGGAAAACATCCATGATATCTACTTTAAGAACATCCCAGTAAGCTTAGAAGAACACCATAATAAAACCATCAAGGATAGGGGCCTTATCACTTTCTAGGGCTTTCACCACCTTAAAGACCGCATCTTCCTAAAGCTCTTTCAAAAATGGTCTCATCCTCCCCAATGGAATCAAAAGTAAGGCGGCCGCCAATAGTGTTGTCCAATAAACAAGCTATCATAGAACTACACAATGTGTTCTCTAATTTCAGACTGATATGAAGAATTTGTACCATTAACCACCAACTGTTTAATGGAATTATTCATCCTATTTGAATTGACTGCTTGATGGAAGAAATTTTTGCACTTGCCACCCTCTATTAACCACAACATGGGATTTTTGCTTCCAACTCTTAGTAAATCATTTATGCCTCCAACTCACATCCTCCAAAAGAATAATGCTGTCCAGAATTTTTATCTTCTGGACAGCCCTGCTCCCCTCTCTCTCTCTCTCTCTCAAAAGATACCTATTCTCTTGCACGGACACAATTGAATTTTTATTCCTAGAGTTCGTAATTGCATACTTCACAAACACTTCAGCCCCTTCCATACACTCCCTCGAGCCTCTCTAGTCTCCACTTCGCCATCCAAGTCTTATCCATATTTAGCGTGACTACATTATAATACACAAAATGGTTAACGAGTATATAACACTAATATATATAAACAAAAATATATAAGTTTTTTTTTTTTTAATATATAAGGTTTTCAGAGTTTTTTTAATATCTTAATAATCCCCTAATAAGTGGCACTTGGTGAGTTCTTATAATGTCATTATGAGATAGAGGGAATATTACTTTTGAGGATGTTTTTTCACCTCCTTGAAGTAGTGGGAAAATTGTTCTATATTTCAAAAGACTTACACAAATTGAAAAGGATTGGATTTGCATCTGAGAAACCAAATCTATTGAAGGTATTATGACTTTACATAGGGTTTAAGTGGTTCCTGGGTAGTAAGTGGTCCACTGGAGCACACACGACCTTGGCTGAGTCTGGAACTCTAGCTTCTAATCTTGTAGTTTGATGTGCTATTATATACATGAAGTCTTTGGTGTCATACAAAAATTAAATTGCCTCGGCCTTTCATCTTGAGCTATACTATGTGACTAAGCATGACTGGCTTTCAATTATTTTAGGTTCTGATAATTTTTCAGTTGGATTTATTGATTAACTCTGTGATTCTTTAACTGGTCCAGTTTACCAATGAAAAGGTAAAAGCTCTCATGGAGTTCGCACAACTAAAGCAGGAATATCTACTACTTTAGGAGTATGATTTCTTTCCTTTCAAAATCTTACACTATTATAAGTTCTTGTTTTTTATTCTGTCTCTCTGAGTGCCTCAAGATATTGTCCCTCACCTGTCAATTTACTACTTCCAATTTGAACCAACTGGGATTGCGATTTGTCAGTGCCATAGCAATGCAAAGCAAAATTGGATAAAAGCAAAACCTGAAATCATTCAGTTAAAAAGCCCTAGATTTTGTATCTGATGACGAACTTGGCCTATATGTAAACTGCTTTTTCACTGGGAATCCGATCAAAGGCTTAGACTTTTAGTAAACAACAAATTGGGTGTGTGCCGTGTGTGATAACAGCAGCAAAACTAGGTTTTTTAACAATCTGAAGACGTCGATAGCAGGAAAAACCAGAAAATAGCAAAACTAAAAAGAATTATACGAAAATGTCATCCATATAAACATACCCACGATATTTACATAATCAAAATCCATAGCATGCAAATCAAATCCTATCCCTCCACCAGATACTAGTAACATTTTTTTCTCTTTTAAAAGTGAAAAAGAGTAACTGAAATAAGAAAAACCATAACATTAGCATATACAACCAAACTTTCAACTAAACAAGCCAGACCTTAAATGAATACCAAAACCTGAAAATACATCCTTCCTTAACAAGGTTAAATCTGGATCAAACAAAACCGATTTCCCAAAAATTCCAATTGCATATTTAACCAAAACCCATATCCCAAAAACTCACCTTGAATGCCGAATACCACCAATAATAAAAAATAAATAAATAAAAAATCGCCGTAGCAGCCGAAGAGACAGAACCGGCAAAAGAGAAAAATATACGACGCCCGGGAGAGAGAGAAGAGATAGAGAGAGAGAGAGGACATACCGGCGGCGCGCAGTGGTGGCCGGTGATCGGCAGTCGGCGGCCGGCGGTGAGAGAGAGAGACGAGAGAGTTGCAGATCTAGAGCCCCTGTTCGTCGGTGAGAGTGGGAGAGAGTTAGATTGTTTTGTTAAAAAAAACTTAAAAATTAAAAAATTAAAAATTGAGGAAAATTAAAAATTAAAAATACATAAAGCAAACTTACAAAAAAAAATACAACCTAGTATCTTAAGGTGTGATGATGTGACGTTAAAATGGAACTATAGGAGGAAGTAAATTCATTCAAATGCCTGAATTTCAGTTGTGCGGACCTTGTGGAGTGCGTTTTTGTTTGAGGAACCGAGATTAAAGAAGAAAGAAAATAGAAGAGAAGAGAGAGAGGAGCGAGAGATTTTTTTTATTTGTTTTACCCTGACGTCGTTTCAACTTTCATTTAGAAAGCCAAAACTAAAATTTCAAGTTTTTCAACCTTCTACAACATATTGCTGTTAATTTTTTTCACTACATGGAAGTTCGATCCGTTGAATTTTGATTAATTAACGATTTTAAAAATTACAACAATTTTAAAATAATAAAAATATGTTACTCAGCATTACTTCAACGGCAAGAGAGATCAAACATGAGAGAAAATAAAAGATTTTGTTAAAATAAAAAATAAAAAAATATTTTATTAAAGTAGAGAAATTTTAAATAATTAATATATGATGTTTTTGAGAAGTGTGTAATTTTTCTTTTTTTTTTTTCGCTAAAATTTAGATAGAAGACATAAGTTTAGCAAGTCAATGCAAATGCTCGGAAAAAAAAGTGATAAGTATTTATGGCATGTTTGGGCATTTTCACATTATCAAATATTTTTTAAAGGGAAAACTTCAATTTACCTCCATGAAGTTGTCACCGATTTGCAATTCTACCACCAATGTTTCAATTTTGTTAATTGCACTCCATTAAGTTTCAGAAATTTTCAATTTAAGGATTCCGTTCAATTAATCCGTCTGAAATAACGAAAGTCGGCCCACGTGCTATGCACGTACGTTTTTTAGTTCTAACTTACCAAAAATGCCCCTATTTCTTTCCAAAACGCTGTGTTTGAAGCACTGGAAGGCCACGTGGAGCCCATTCTTCATGAACTTCACGTACTCTCTCGTCTCCGGCCCATTCAACATGTGTAGCTTCGGGGATATTCCTCTAAGCTTCGAACGCCAAGCGAAAGAACGGGCTTTCGGGATGATCAAGATCTCGCGGACCCACATCGAAACCCATCCGAAAACACAATTGACGCCTTTTGATCAAAATGTTCTGGAGGATTAGATCATTCTGGAGGGATGGGCCACCTCATCCCCATCATGGAGCTCGGCAAACGCCTCGTGCCCAACCATAACTTTACCCTCACAATCTTTGCCGTCACTTCTCCCATGTCGCCGGCAGAGTCTGATGTTATCCAGTCCTCCATGAGCCCGAAACTTTTCGACATCGTCCAACTGATCCCACCGGTTGACATTTTTTGCCTAGTTGACGCAAACACTCCGATTGTTACTCAACTCTCGGTGATGATGAGTGAAGCTCGGCCAGCCATTCATTCTGCAATCTCTGCCTTGAAGACCCGGCCAACCGTGCTTATTGTCAACCTATTTGGAACCGAATCTTTTCCCATAGCTGATGAACTTGATATGCTCAAGTACGTATACACAACAGAGTTGATTCCTCAAGGGAAGCATAAAATAATATCAAACGAAGAAAAAGGTGTATGCATGGAAAACACTCTAGTGCTGATCGTAGGAGCTGGGCCTTCTGGGCTGGCAATGGCAGGATGCCTAACTCAACGCTGAATACTCCAACGCTATAAGAGAAAGTGATCCATAGCAATGTGTAACTCTCAATCAAGGAGAGACCAATTATTAGTGGCAGCTTGACGAAGATGGAAAGGTCACAATGCTTTTGTTTCTTAATAATTCTCACTTTTTTGTCTCTTTGATGCCCATCTTATGGTGAGTTTGCTCCATTTCTTTTGTTTTTGGACTGGAAATGAAAATATACGTCGCAGAGCCACACGAGTTTTTTTTTTTCAGACTTGGACAGGAAGCTTGCTATTTAAGGTTTGCTATTTAATCTTTGTCACTCATTTTTGCCATTTGTTTCTACGTACGTAAAAGAGCCCAACTTTTTTCCTTATTTAGTTTGTACTATTCGTTATATATGTGGAGGGACAAGCTAACTTCTAAGCTCCTTTTTGTTTCCATGTTATAGACATGATTAATTATTATCAACGTGTGTGTGTGTGTGTATATATATATATATATATATATATATGGGTTGTCGAGTAGTCGTAGGTTGTGTGCATGCATGTATTTATGTGCTAATTAATATATTTGCTTTGTTGTTCAAGGGTGATAAATAGATAGATCGAAGACAATGATGGCAGGGAATGGACAAGTGACAGTCGTTCCTCTAGGATTCCGATTCCATCAACGTGGCAGCTCTTATGCACACAACCTACAACTACTTGACATCCAGTAGTTCTTGCCGATTAGATCAAAGATGAACGAACCTGTAGTTCTTGCCCTTAACGTGACAAGTCTTTGAGCCCGATGCAGACCCGTGAGGGAACGAACCGAGTGAACGAGCCTTATTACCTGCATTTGTTTTGCTTTGTAAGTTTATTGGTGGCAGTACTATGGCTAGTGCAGTAATTAAACCCAATTAAAAAAAAAAAAAAAAAAAAAAAAAAAAAAAAAAAAAAAACCAGAGGTGAAGCTCTGTTCACCTCTGTTTTAGAAGAGGTGAACAGAGGAGCCTGTCTTCAAATGCTGATATTGCAAGCTTAATAAAGTTTGTGCTTTTGTCAGTGACAGTCAAAGTGGAAACAGCATACGGCAGTAGCATTTACTTTTCTTTTTCTTTTTTTTTCTAACGAATACTGCAGCTTGTAGAGCAAGGACGCGAGCCGAGTGATTGCACTGAGAGCGACTATCGGGCTATGTCCAGAGACGACGACGACATGGTTTGACTTTATAAAATTTACCCACAACCACGATGTCGGTGTTCGGACGAGAAAGCCCATGAGGAAAAGTGCAACGAGGACGACGAGCAGTGCGGCAAGCACTAAGGGCTGGGATGGCAGTGGTCTCGGCTCCAACGTCGAGCTTTGTTGGAGCACTAGGTGCGAGAAAGTTGGAGACGACGTGGAGATGATGGACCAAGAAGATGGAGACGACGTGGAGTTTTCATAACGAATGAGGGCTTTTTCGTCAAATTGGGACAAAAAATTGCATGTGCCGCGCACATGTTTCTACTTCCGTTTCTTCAAACAGATCAATCGGACGGAATCCCTAAATTGAAAATTTCTGAAACTTAATGGAGTGCAATTAACAAAATTAAAACATTGGTGGTAGAATTGTAAATTGGTGATAACTTCATGGGGGTAAATTGAAGATTTCCCTTTTTTAAATATTGTTTTTTTTTTAATTAAAATTTTACGAACCAATATGTAACTAATTTTTTTTAAAAAAAAATATTTAACTAATTAGAGATATTCGTGAAAATTTGTTTAGGAGTATTCTCATTTGTCTGGAAACGACGTCGTCAGCCTTCTATTATCTTGGTCAGCAATATTATTCCCCCACGAAAACATCCTAGAGTCGTTTTCTCTCAAAAACAAAACGGCTCAAATTTGAGTCGTTTTCTCCCAAAATTGTTCAAATTGGAGTCCTTTTTTTTTTTTTTTTTTCTCAAAATGACTCAAATTAGATTCGTTTTTTTTTTTTTCCAAAACGACCCATTGTTTTTAATTTTTACTCAATTAATTAATACAATTTTTACTCAATTTATTAATATATGTTACATATGTCACTTAATATTTATATGTATGTGTATTAGTTAACATATACACTAACTAGTTAACTCATAAAATAACATATTATCTAGTTAATTAACATATACTAAGTAAATGAGTCAAGCTTGAACACACATTTCATAAATTGACTCTAGTTCAAGATTGACTATTTAATTAAGCTCAACTCATAAACGAACAAATCTTGAAATCTTAAATCTCATATATAATATATATACTAAATATAATTATAACTTATATATATAATATATATCTTGGTTTATATATATTAATTAGTGTTATATATAGTATATAAGGTTAGTGATCAATTGGATGATTCTATCAATCCTATGATTCTATCATGATCGATCGGACTAGTACTTAGGATCAATCTCACGTTAGATCGAACATTCACTATATCAAGTTTGATTGATCGAACTCTATCATGATTAATCAGACTAATGCAATAGGTTCGATCAAATGTTTGATATATTAGAGTAATACACCAAAATCGATTGGATGATTCCATCGATCCTATGATCCTATCATAATCGATCGGACTAATACTAATTATGTCAATCACACGTTGGATCGAACTTTCACTGTGTCAAATTGGATTGATCAAACTCTATCACAATTAATCAAACTAATACACTAAGATCGATTAGATGTTCGATCAATCAGATCTTGTATCGATCTTATGATCATGTCATAATCGATCGGACTAGTACTTGATCAAACATTTGTATTACAATAGATTGGACAGATGCAGTAGGATGAATTAGATATTCGATCAAACCTTCAATTATGTCAAGTTTGATCAATCATTTAATCGTTTCACAATCAATTTAACTAATGCAATATGATCAATCGATTAATCTTATCATGATTGATTGGACTAAAGCTCGAGCCGATTCGAGTTACTCAACAAGCTCAACTCAATTAGAGCTCGAGCTAGGTTATTAAAGTTTTCAATGTACGATCATTGAGTTCAAGCTCAAGTTTGTGAACAACTTCTATATATTTATTAATAACATAAATATATAATATGTAACTATATATATAAGGCATATAATTTTTAATTCAATATTGTCAATAAAATGGAGACAAAACACTCAAATAGCTGTTTTTGGGAACTTTAGTGTATTGTTTTCTATCATATTGCATGACTCACCTTTATAGCTTTGTGGTTAATCTCTTGGTCAATAATTTGTTTGTTTGTTTGTTTTTTTTTTTTTAAAGAAAGCAAAGAAATATATTAAAAAAGCGTAAGGCGCCCCCTAAACATATACAAAAGAAACTAAACAAGAGTATGTAAGCAAATAGTTGTTTGCCATCTAACGATTTCTTATCGGGAGAATAAAACTAAATTTCCATCAATCTATTTCCATTTTCAAAGCGCTGCCTGATAATCTGGAATTACAAATCTTCTTTATTGTTGACATTCAATCTTGAGATCCACACTTGAATCATGATAATTGTTTATAGCAAAAGTTAAGTTTGTAATTTCCAAATATTTAGATGGTTCCTTGAAATGAATTGGGATGAGTTTTGGTATATGAAAATTTGTCCTTTTTTTTTAAAAAAATAATGTTTAGCTTATAGTGTAACATTGTTTTTTTTTTTTTTTGAGAAGTTGTTTGACGTTTTTGTACAATTGTTTCTGCATCTGATCATCCAATGTGTAAAATATGGGCATGAACATAGGAAGCATTCATGTCAATTTCATCATTCAATTTTTTTTTATTTTTTAAATAATTTGTCCTTCAATTTTGTTGAGTGTGGTCGTGGTTTCTGATTGATCTATGAAATAGATAGTCTTGCAAGTCTCTTGACTGTTACCATGTTAAAGTTGATTGCCCCAGGACTGATGACACTTGGGATCACCAACAAAGTAATAATCTGTCTTCTGAACCCGGTGTCGGTCAAAAATGAGGCATAATTAACATGTTTCAAAATGACAATTTTTTTTTTTAATTATATTTCTATAATATCTTTATTCTCTTATAATAAAAAAACTTTTTTTTTTTTTTTTTTTTGAGATATATGTAAAATCAGTACATTTTATTTGCCTCAATTATAAATCGCTTCATGTGGTATAAATAATAGTTCAGAAGTTCTTCAAGTAGGCCAAAATAATAATTTATTATTTACAGTTAAATTTCGTCGAAACACTTGATGAATTTCCTTAGTGTCCATGTCAGCACCAATAAAATTTCATCAGTATCCGTAGTATTTTTTTAATTAATTATTTTAATTTTTTCTAATGATTTAATAAATAAATTTCACATCATTTTCGTACCGTCTCTCGGCAAAAGTGGTACATCCATAAAATTCTTTCCTTTTGCTAAAAACAATTTCTTGTCTTTGTAAAAATATTCTACCCAACTTATAGCAGGTGACGGAGTTGGAGGTGGAGGAGCGGGCGTCGGAGTTGGAGGCGGCGCGGAGTACCGGTGGTGAGACCCTCAACGACTTTTTTGTGAAGAGAGGGAGAGTAGAAAGAGAGAGAGAGGAGAAGAATCAATGAGGGGGAGACGTATATACATAGGAAATAAAATACCCAAATTCTGTTCAAATAATATGTAAATAAAATATCTCTTGATATCTAAATGGCTACTTCGATTTTCCCACCAACCAAACAACACCCAATCAAACTTGAACAAAACCTTCAAAACATGAACTATTCCCGACAACATAACCTATCCCCCATGACGAATCTGAAACGAAAAACTCCAAATAATTCGATTAAAATCATGAATAAACTGCACTTCAAGCAACATTAATTTGGATCAAAGCTGGAAATTGAAGGTTAGAATCTTGACCTTAATCCTAGGCTAGCTGAAACTAGAAGAGCTTGTTCCTTAAATTTCTTGCTAGCTGAACCTGAATCTTCGCCGTGAGTTCAGCCAAGAGGTAGCCGATTAAGGAAGGGAGCTGTGTATAAGGAAAACAAAGTAGAGAAAAATGTGGGTGCTTGCCTTCGAGATGTGGACTTCCATTGCCATGGGAAATTGATGAGCTTCGATTATGAAAGGGGCGGGGTTTTCTCAGAACAGGGGAGTTGCGCGCAGGGGGAATGTCTCTTGGCCTTGGGCGTTACAATAAATAAATAAATTGAAAAACTTAACTTAACCCCCTTATTAAACTTCAATCAGGTTTATAATCACCATCTTAAATTTCAAAATTCTCAAATTAGTATATTTATCTTTCAATTTTTTTTAATTGCATCGTTCCGTTAGAATTTTTTGTTAAATTACAAATGAAAATGTGTCAAAATTCCTAAAATCCTCCTCTCTTTTTTAGGAAATTTTTTTTTTTAAAGATTTAAACGTTGGTAAGACTTTAACTGAATTTGTAAAAATATACACGCCTGAATATTTGAATATATATATTAAAAAAAAAAAAAAACTGTGATATTTTGAAAATTTTGTTAGGATTTAATGGAAAATCTTAACAGATAAATAAAATTAAAAATTAAAATTAAAAGATGGATATACTACATTAAGAGTTTTTGAAGTTTAAATGGATAATTACAAAAGCGGAGATAATTCAGGGGATTAACTGAATTTTTTCTAAATAAATAAGATATGAACAAACAAACTTGGCAAATACCTATTCCTTTTATTCCTGCTGGCAAATCGGCACTTAACTCAAAAGTTTAAGTTAATAGAAATCGATAAATTTAATTGAAATGAGATATGAATGACGGAAAATGGGTTCGAACTCAAAACCTCTACTCTAATACAATATTACATTAACATTTATTCCAAAAGCCTAAGCAGTTAAAAACGGATAAATTTAAACAATTAATCAATACTTTAATAAAAACTTGTGGAAATGATCTTCAAATGCATGTAACCAACCAATAACCACAGTGACCATTGTTAGAAGAACAAAGTAATTAAGAATCCCACATTAAAGATGTCATACATGCAGTATCATCTTTTGAACACACAATACCTACCTAGACGGAATAAGATTCTTTCCATTTTAAATGAAATGAATGCTATTTATTTTTTTGTCAGGATTTAAAATTAATACATCTAATAAGGTACATTATTTTATATTATTTAAAATTTTAAAAGACGTGCTAATATCGACTTCATATATATCGTTAAATGTACCAACTTTAAATTCCGACCATTTCATTTAAAATGGATAGTATCAAATTATCTTATTCCTACCTAACTTCACATGCATGTAACAAGAGTACTTGAGGAAATTACAGAACAGGATGGATGGAGATAACATTACATAATTTATACTTGATTGGTTTTCTGCTCAGTTCTGATCTAGTTGGATATCAAACGCCCGACCACAGCAGCTATTATAGGCGTAGGATCCCCCAGGATGGCGGAGACAATGGCGCTAACAGCTCCACCAGCAATCTGACAACCCTTCATCACCATTCCTCCTGATCTTTCCCCATGGTTGTTTCTAAGCGTCCCCTTGAGGCTGGGGATCCTCGTTTGCATCTCCCTGACCTTGTTTTTGTCTACATTCAGATAAATAGCCTGCCAGCTCTCCACAAGCAACTCCTTAACACAGGAAACATGGAGATTATATGTCTTGCAGTGAGACCTGTAAGACCAACCAGGCCCCTTTCCCCCACAGTGATGACACGAACTGGATAGCTTGAGACACAAGTAAAGGTTGCGTTCCCCATCGTCTAAAACCTGCGGGAGATTCGCACAGCAAGGATGGAGATCGAAATCACATCGCTTGCAGTGGTAGACAAACCCCAGAACTTCGCTCCTGCATGCGTCGCACTGTCTCCTAGCCGCCCCAGGAGGATCATAGCAAAATTGGAACTCGCATTTCTTGTAGAAAGGATGGTAAATGGTGCGAGCTGCCACTGCGCATGCCTTGTGTAAGTGAAACTCGCATTTCTGGCATTTGTATTGGAAGCCAATGCCAGCTTCTTTGCACCCATCACAGTTGAATGGGATCTCTGTGTGTTCAAGCTTTAGCTTATGCTGTGGATGGATCGGGTGAGAAATCTCTTTGTCGAACTTCATTTGCATGTTTTTGCTTCTTTTTACTGTGGGAATAGGAAAATCTGAAAATGGGATTGTTTTTATGGAGACGTTGATGAAGATTACAACTTCAATTTGGCTTGCTTTTGAATAGCTTGAAGGGATTTTTCTACTTTTGGAAGATTCTTTGCTGAAGTTTTACAGATAGATGAGAATAACTTGGTTCTTCTGATACAATAATTAGGCTAAGAAAGGGTTGAGTAAGAAATCGAGAAAGCATTTGCAGGAATCTAATGCCGTGGTGGGATGTAATTGCTTTGGGGTTTGTTTGGGGATGTGATTTTTAAAAATAAAAACGTGATTTTTAAAAATGGAGTTTAGTCTTTAAAATCGCAGTTTAACCTTTAAAATTATGCGTTTTCAAAATAAAAAAACCTTATTACCTTGTGTTTTTAAATTGCAATTTTTTAAAAACACAACCAAACTATCCATTTTTTATGATTCAATTTAAAATCGTATTTTTTGTTTATAAAATTATAATGCCAAACACACCCTTAGTTACTGCCTCTTAGCTAATGTCATTAACATTTCTTATATTTAAGTTACTGACTCAAACTCTAATGTTCCTGGACCAATCTTCCCTTAATCTAATGTCCTAAGTTTTCTTTTAAAATGGGTTGAGCGAAATTTTTATATTTATCAATTTAATCGACTGGGTTTGAAGAATCTTTTTCAATGAGAGCTGATAAATTTTTTTGGTTGAACCCCAAGGCCGGGGTTGGCTCAAGTTGTAAGATTCTTGGTCGTTGTAGTAGTCCCATAAGGTCTAAGGTTCGAATCTCTTTGAGTGCAAACAATTCTTTGGAGCCAACCTGCTAGCAAAGCTGAATTATTACCCGATCTGTGTGGAATGAACGCTTTACATGGGTCCAAAATTTACTTCACAGAAGTGGATAAACGAAATGGCCCTGTTTTGGAGGAATTCCTCATTATAAAAAATAAAATAAATAAAAATAAAAATAAAAGTTTGGTTTAGATGGTTGATGAGGAGTCTGAAACTTGGGAAACATTTTCAACGAGAGCTTATAATAAATTTGGGAGTTTCAGGGAATAGTTCCACCGGCCATTTAAGTAAATAAAGTCCCGTAGATTCGACGCTGGAAAAAGTTGCAGTTCGGATTATCTGGAATGTTTGGTAGAAAGCAAAAGGGACCTGATCATATGGGGAAAAAGTTTTCCATTGCTACTCTTTTACGTGTCCCAACTATTAGGGGTTATAATTCGTGCTCGGGTATTAGGTTTGTGTCGTATTGAAATATAAATATAAAATTATAAAAGTCAATTTTAACTCTACTCATTTAATTAGAATAGGTCAGAACTATTAACATGTGAATTTTTAAAAAACAAATTTATTAAAAAAAATTCAAAAATTTAGGCATAGATATTTTTACAAATTCCGTTAAATTCTAATCAACACCTATATCCATTCAATTTTTTTCTTTTTCTTTTTTCTAAAAAAAATGAGGGATATTTTGAAATATGGATATCTTAAATTGACATTTTTTAAAGATTGATACCCTAATTGTAAAAGTGATGAAAGATTAAAGATTATAAGTGAAGTTCTCCCTTTTGTATTGGGTTTGTATTGAATTCTCGGGTCATGTCAAAAATTATCAGCCCTTATATTGCGTGTCGAGTTTGGATCGTATCAAGGCATGGGTATAAGACTATATAGTTCAACCATAACCCGACTCATTTAATTAAACGGGTCAGGGTCATCAACTTTAACCGCCAATTTCGTGTCAACTTCATGAATCATGTAAAAAATTATAAACTTATATGCTGCCCCAAATTTAGTATTAGTAAGCGTCATATTAGTATTTTGTGACCGTGGTATGGTTGCATTGGTCCATGATAATCATTTCTAAACATCATTGAATTAAGTCCAAGCTGCCAAATTGGAAATTTTCACCTTTCAAATAGGGTTGAGAAAAATTTCTCAAATCAATTTATTAAATTAACATCTCATTATTGTATTTGAAAGATGTATGTGAGAATTACATGCTCTAAACATACATATCAATTGAGTTAAAAGAATTTTTTCTAACCCAAATATACAACTTTCTAATTATTTACCAAAACTTCTGCAAATCGAGTAAGAAAACAGTTACATCTTTCAATATGTTCAACAAACAAGTCTTTAAATGGTTTTCGATGACCGCCCAGAAAGAACTGCCAACCAATATTTATTTGAAATGGATAGAGACAGGATTCAAATTCAAGACCTCAGTTTTGATACCATGTTAAATCATCAATTGTCTCAAAATCTTAACCTCATAGAAATAGATAAATTTAATCATTTAATTTTGTACTCTTACAAGGCTCAATTACCTCATTTTCTTTCCTTTTTCTTTTGACCCTCATATTTTTGGAGGAGGATTGAAGAGAGACATTGTATTCTGAAGGGGCATGGGGACCAAAACAATACTTGCACAACAAGCACCTTCAGAAAACTACTCTAAGCCTTCAGGAGAATATAAGGGAGACCTTTTACTTTGTTAAAGTCAATTCAACATATTAATTTGGAATCTGATTCCATGTCAGACTTCCAAGGTTGATTTTGGTGGAATCTCCTTGATGGTAACCACAACACATTAGAAATTAGGATACAAATTCATGGAGTGAGCAGAGAAAGAGTTTGAAAACGTTTTTGTAAGGTCAAGAGCTTTAGAAAAGTCCCAATGCATTTATATGCCACGGATTCCGATTCCCATCAATTTTTTTTTCCCGGATTGTTAGAGTTTTTATGATGCCCATCTGTCTAGTAAATAGACAGGTGGTTTGAGACCTGCTCAAGCAAATGAGCTTTATAAAAATTCTCTCACGTTTGTTGTCCAAATTTTTTGTTGAAGATCTCTATCCATATGCTATTATCCTTGACGTTGGATTGCGACGAGCAGGGACAATAAACAATCTCAAATATTACAAAAGGAATAAATCATAAGCACAACTTAAAGCCTGTTTACCTGTGTTTTTGAGAAAAATTATAAGTCATGAACAACACTTCTGTTGATGGATCAAGTTTAATGTATAAAAGGGTTGAATTATGTAATGCACTTTAAATGTTATTAGACAATTCACAAGACAAGGTCACACTTTCTGTTTTTTTCTTTCCTGTTTTGTGTTGTGCTGCAATGTTGTGCTCCGTTTCTCCTGTTATGGATTTGATCCATTGTTGGTGTTCTTTTTTTGGGGCTATGGAGATTCACCGACTTTGTTGAAGCTTTTGTTTTGGTGTCTTTCATGCTACTCCAATCTAGTACCACCTTCTCAGGACTCTTGAGATGTGGCTTTTCTTCGGCGGCTCAGACTCAACCCCCTTCCGTGCATGCTCTTTCAATGTGCTACGTCACGGTCGGTTCTTTGGTTGTTTTGGTGACGAAACTTTTCCTTTGGTTACCGCCCTTGTTGGTGGCCCTAGTTCTCTTTATGGGCCGGATAATTTATTTAATCCATTCCCAATAATTTTTAGGATTTTTGTTTTGATAGTAGGTTGTTTTTGGGCTCTTGTTTGGACTGTTCATCCATTATTTTTACTTTTTATGTAATTTTCTTTTTTCTTTTTTATTATTATTATTTTGAATAATACTGGATACTATATTTTTATTTTAAAATTTTTTAACAGTGTTAACGTAAAAATCTAAATAAAATATTTTTATTCTTTTTAAATAAATATTAAATAAAATTATAATATCTACCATTTTTCTATTATTTTTCGGAATAGGAGAGAAGATGGCGTTATGCCGTTATATGAAAGTTTATGGAGCATTTCGCTTTAAAATGAAAAAAAAAAAGAAAAAAAAAAGAAAAAAAAAAAGAGCACTGGATAATCCCGGTTCATAAAATTTTGAAAAAAAAAGAAAAAAAGTGTTATTGGGTACGTCAGCTTTGGGAGACGAAGGTTTCTGAAATGAGAGATCGGAACCCTAAAAGAAGAAACTCTCGAAGATTCCTGTCATCCTTATCTAATCTCTGAAAGGTACGTTTTCCCAATCTTCCAATTTCGTCTTATCTGTTTTGTTTATCTACTCTACTTCTCATATGCTGGTCATTTTCTTGTTGTTGTCGCTTTGTCTTGGAATATTAAGCTAAAAACCCACACTCTCAGAGAGAGAGAGAGAGGGAGAGGGAGAGAATCTTGTATTTATGAACACGTGTAGATTAGATTGGATGAGGTTTGGCGTGCTTTTGGTGATAGTAGACTTTGTCAAAGAATTCGACTTTGTTATCAAACTTAGGGGATTTGCTATTGGCAATTTCACAGGACGTGTCTTCCACGTCGTGTACCACCTTTGTGAGTTTAAAGTTGCTTTCTTTTTCTATGTTGAGTTGCTGATGGAACAGTTTCTTACAGTCTATGAGGTTTGTGTTGTAAATATTGGGATTGATCTGTATCCTGATTGAGAATCATTTCTTGAAAACGACTCTCAAACTAATCCTCACTCTGGTACCCAAATTGATGCCTGATACTTGCAAGTTGCAACAGCTATGTGTATTAAAACAACTTCAAAGATTAAGACTAGAATTTTGTCATTTTAAGAATAGGAAAAGCATGTTGGGTACTGGAGTTTTTGGCCCACATTATCGATGGAGAACAAACCCGCCACAGGATAACAAACCCGTCGTCTTTAACCTTTAAATAACATTGTAAATTGGTCACATTTTTATTTGAAAGTTCATTTTGAACCAGTGAGACCTCTTCATGGCCATTCGAAAAACCCTAATGGACTCATGGAGTTCTTCTAACTTAATATTGCCACCAAACTGTTCTCACATTTGATTCCTTAAGAATACAAATATACATCAATTGGTGACAGAAATAAGTGGAAGTATTGTAAACTGCTATAACCAGAACGATGGGTTGAGTTTGATAATTTAAGCGCTGCATCTTTTCTATATACCTGATGTTATGTTTCATGGTATGCATTCAAGGCCACTTCTTGCCTACTAGCACTGGGCAATGAAAGCAGCACTGTCATGCAGTTTGCTTTGTTTTATGGAACTAGTTTTAATGAAAAAAAAAAAAAAATTGATTCAAATAAATACCACACGTGACACGCATGTGGTTGGACTTCTGTCACTTGAGACGGCAGTTTTGGACGGAATGGGGTACATTGAAAATCTTTTCAACTTTATAGGTTGCAATTGACGAAATTGAAAAATTGGTAAGTGAATTGCAAATTGCTGACAACTTCATGGGGTTTGAAGTTTCCCCTTTTAAGTATATAGAAAATCCTGAAACTTTTGGGTTTCATTTTTTGAAAAACCTTTTATATTGATTAATTAGGTATATGCAATTATTGCATTTCAGGAAATCAAATGATAATGCCTCTCGGCCTTATTTTTGCACTTTTCTCACTTTGGGCTCTCCACACACGGTCAAGTCTGGGCCGGTTTCTTTGTTTTTCAACGTCAAATTCATCAAGTTTTCTTCAAATCTCGAATTCAAGGTATGTGGAATTTCAGTTTTGCTTGGTTTGGTTTTTTAATTTTGCATTCCACTTTCTCTTCCGCCCCCGCCCGACCAATTACTTATAAAAAAAAAAATTGCATTCCACTTCACAAGTTTAGGGTTTGGATGTTATATCTAAATTATCATGTATTGAGTTAGGATTTTGTTGTGGATTGTGTTGTGCATTTGAATCATGTCTTTAGGAAGATTTTCATATTTGAATCTTGTTTTGTTCACTCACACACAAGTTGTGCGCACCACCAGTTCAATAAAATGCCCTAATGGGTGTTTTGTTGGATTTTGTGATTCCAATTGATTGGCATTGCATCCTAGGACACTCCATAATGCATTTTAATGATTCATGTGCATTATCAAGTTTAGAAGACGTGATTTTGCAATCAATTCCTCATAATTTCATTAACTTAGGTTATTGAAATTTTAAGTCTCATTGTACTTTAAAAATTTGACATTTTGAGTGTAATCATTGACCTTTAACATGATGCATGTGTTCTCATGCATTAATCATATCATTTGCATGAATCATATCTAGGGTTTTGGTGAGTGAGAAATTTTGAGAGTTTGTTCACACTTTTAGGTAGCCTTGACCTTGGTAGTGTTTAGCAAGTCCGCACACATGCACTGTCATGGTTTGTGCATCACCTTTTGATCAGGTGATTAACATGTTTGCTTGGACTTGTGGTTGCTTGGTTTGTTTGTTTTTCAGGAAATGGCTGAATCTTCAAGAAAGAGATCTAGAAAGGAAATGGTTAAAGTGTTGAAAGAAAAATTCAAGAAAAGGACACTTGTAGTTGAGCGGGGCGTCAAGGTAGCTGATCTCGAGGACCCTGCCTTTTCTTTTATTTTGGATATTTTTCGAGATAGGGGTTGGTTGTCCTTGTTTTGACCAGTCAATGCCTATGTTAAACTTGTTCGTGAGTTCTACACGAATATTGATAAGATAAGTATAACCCCTCCATCCTTTATAACCACGGTGTTAGGCGCCAAAATCCATGTCACTGCTGAACTATTTTCAAAAGGGACTCGCATCCCACTTGAGCCTAACCATGGATATCCTTTTCCTTCTTCTAACCATCCAAACAAGACTACCATGCAGACTACGTTTGCTCCTCAAACTGGGCTTTTCTGGCTTGAGCATGAGAAATTTGTACCTTTGGGTAGATTTTCTCCAGCCATGCGACTTCTTGCTCGCATTGTGCTTCAAAATGTGTGGCCTATCAATCGCCATTCTGAGATTGGTTTTGAGAGGGCGAGGTTTATGTTTGGGATAGTTGATGGGATCCCCATTTGTCTTTGTACTCATGCTGTAGCACAAATGATTGAGGCCTATCGTGACAAATCCACTTCCTTACCCTATGCCGGCCTCATAACCAAACTGCTCAAACATCTTGAGTTGCCCATTCCCAACTCTGAGCCTGTACAAGTTCCTCAAGGATACTTTGGAAAAGCTACTGTCCAAAAGTCTGAAGCTCAACTACATCAAGCAGCTCGTGAGATGGCCCATGAGGCTACTGCACCTGCAGTTGATGGTGACCTTGGTGCCTCTTCTTCATCCTCTGTCTCCATGGAGGCACTCATGGAGCAGGTCATTGCCTTGGTTCAGATGATGGGCAGTGTTAACAAGAGGGTGATAGCTATGGATGAGCGCCAAATGGCGATGGAGAAGCGCCAAGTTGAGATGGAACAACAGTTGGTGGCTGTTGGGGTACAGCTTAGTACTATGCGGACTAATCTAGCTGAGCAGAGTATTGAGGTGCAGCAGATTGACGCCAATGTCAAGAGCATACTGGATAGAGTAATCCCAGAAGATGAACAAGCTCCTTGACTTTTGTTTTGAGTTCATATATATATATATATATATATATATATATTGGTTGATATTTTGGTTATCATTAACTTTGGTTGATCTTTCCCTTTGTCCTTGGTGACAAAAAGTGCGAGAAATTTTAGGGAAGATAGTTGATTAACTGATGGATTACTAATGACTTGATGGATGTTATTAACTCTTGATGTACTTAATTTCTGGTTGTAATGACGTCTAACTGCTAATGAAATTCATTTCGTTCAAATGTAATTAAATGCTCATAAATTTGGATTGTGTTTTTTGTTTTAATTCTTAAGTTATTTCATTAACTTGTCAGTTCCCTGTGCATTTTATAAGTTTGTTCATGGATTTCAGGAAACCTGCTTTCAAGAATTTCATCTAACCTATATGTGTGGTTAGGATTAGATTGAGTCTTGGGGAGAATCTTTTAATCATATTCATGCTGTAATTGGTTTTGCTACCGAATAGCCATGTATGGACGATATGGAGAAGTAAATAGTTTCGTATGTTGGGATGTTTACAACTGTCTTGACGAATTTGAGAACCAAAAACTCTCGACTGCTATGGCTTTCACTGGTGTTTAGACAAGATGCTGTTATAAAAGGTGTGGAACCTTAAAAATGTTTGGACGCCTCCACAGAAAACCTAAACCGACTATAGGTTTCAATGCTGATTTTCACAAGTCCATGAAATGGCTTTGCATGCACGATTCTCATAAAGCTAAGTAGTGTTATTCACTATTGATATTGAGTGCTTCCATGCACTGCGAGCTTAGAAATTCTTTGTGTACCAAGAGATACCATGAGCTTATAAGTCTAAATCTCTTGGGAGTGCTCAAACCATAGTTGGATGTTAGTCAACAAACTGTTTGAAGTCTATCGGTAGGTCGATGAAGAGATCAAAAATGAATATTAGCCAATGAGAAGCTAGAGTTGCTTGCGGTAGGAGGCAAGTTGGAGTGCTTGTTTGCGTACAGATTGTCTAAACCGTTACAAACAGTTGTAAGTGTGTTTTGCTTGTACTTGAATCTTTTCTTGAGCTTGTTTGAGATTGGATTAAGAAGCTTGAAAAAAAAATCTTTCAGTACTGTCAAACAAAAAACTAGTTTGTTCAGTAAAAAAAGTCAAAAAGTATTTCTTTGAATTTTTTTACTTAACATTCCAAAACGCATTTTTGATAAACAATAAAAAAAAATGAAGCTTTTTCTAAAAAGCTCTTTCTGGCTTTAAAAATTCGATTTTTTAACGCAATCTCAAACATGCTCTTAATGTTCATTTCCTCGGTTTGATTGTCCATAAGTAGTTTTGCCTTTGATGTGTTCTTTAAAAAATTTTCACTTGGTCAACAAAATTTTGGTGTGTTGATGTGTGAATGCTTTTATGGTTTTTATTGGTTTAATAATCATTATTTGCTTCATAATTCCTGCACAATTGTTGATTGTGAGCGTTAGGGTCTAAATTTCGCACTCAAATTATTTTAAGGATTAAGACCTTGGGGCTTTTGTGATGTATTGAAAAAATTGTGGCATGTATTGACTCAAAGTTTAAGATCTTATTGAACTTATGTTTAATGAAATAGTGTTACGGTTCATGATGTTATACGTCTTGGTACGTATAAAAAGGCGAGTTTGTGGTTTCAAAAATTATGGATGTTTATTGTGCGATGGTGCGTAAAAAATTTAATTGCCATAACTAAAATGATGGATCAAGTTTAACGTAGAAAAGGGTTCAATTAAGTAGCGCACTTTAATTGTTATTAGACAATTTACTTGTCACCAATTTTTTCATAAATAATACTATCTAGTGGACTGTTATACGATTATCATACAACCTGATAATATGATAATGAAAATCAACTATTGGATCAGAACTCGTTAAAAAAAAAAAAAGATTAATGATTGATTTTCACTTTCACATTATTTTAATTATATGATAGTCGTATACCAGTTTACCATATAGTATTACTCAGTCTTGCAGTTCACTTTGATGCAAGATCAACGGTAAACGATTTTACAAAACATTTCCATTTTTGGCTGTTTATTTTATAAAACAAGTATAAGCTTTCCAATTATTATATCCAAGGGTGATTCAAAAAGATTGAGATAAAAGTTTGTAAATTATTTTTGAAAATAAGCAGAGAACTGTTTTTGACAACAGGTTGAACCTATTTTCTTGTTTTTCAGTGTTTCTGTTTTGCTTGTTTTTGTTTTAAAAACAAGTAACCAAACGCCTAACTCCACCTGTGAAACATGTTTTGCTGTTTTTTGAAACAAAAAAAAAAACTCAAGATCAATGAATTTAGCCAATCATCAAAACTGACAAAGAAAACTCCATAGTCTATATATCTTTATTTATTTTGCTTGTTTAAACATTTTGATACTCCCAAACATAATATAGCCAAAAATAAAATTATGTAGGGGCACATAAATTAAAAAGAAATGTTTGGTTTCATTTTCTTGCATATTTCTTATCCATTTCTGTACAAGAGATGTGCAAATTCACCATTAAATTTACGGGATCACATGTTCAATGACGAATTTACAAAAGAGATATGCAAGGGAATGACACAAAACACATCTCTAAATTAAATATTTAGTACAATTTATGGATCTAATAAATGATAATTATTTGTCCGAAAATGTTTGTTTCTACCGCAACTGCAAAACTGAATATTGTCAAAATCATACTTTATAACAAAATTGAAGACGAGCTTCTTCCTCATTTTTTTGATGTTGTACTTTGAAAGAGAAATTGCTACGAAATTAAGCAGAGATTCAATCGTAAATTTATTTTTGGGATTAAAAAACGTCGGGTTCAATTTTAAAAGGTGATTCAGTTGAAAATTGAAATATATTAAAAGAAACAAGTAATCCGTATATTTTATTTTCTTTTATTTAACTTTTTTTTTAACACTAATTAGGTACTAATTTTATTTTTTATATATTAATTCAATCATTAATCTTAATATATTTTTTTTACCCATTTATATTAAAAAAATAATAATAAAAAAAATATTTGATTCAAATAAATCCCGACGTACTCTTTAAACTGTCACTTACAACAGCACCGGATAATCCCGGTTCGTGAAAAAATGTGTTATTGGGTACGTCAGCTTTGGGAGACAGAGGTTTCTGAAATGAGAGATCGGAACCCTAAAAGAAGAAACTCTCGAAGATTCACTGTCCTCCTAATCTAATCTCTCAAAGGTACGCAATTTCCTCTTCTTTGTTTTGTTTATCTACTCAATTTCTCATATGCTGTTCATTTTCTTCTTGTTCTCGCTTTGTCTCGGAATATTAAGCTAAAATCCACACAGAGAATCTCGTAATTATGAACACCATGTAGAGTAGACGATTGGATGAGGTTTGGTGTGCTTTTGATGATAGTAGACTTCGTCAAAGAATTCGACTTTATTATCAAACGTTTGGAGATTCACGGCCTTTAGAGGACAAGTGCAAATTATAAACTGATGCCTGATACTTGCAACAGCTATGGAAATCATGACGACCGCAAAGATTAAGATTAGATTTTTGTCATTTTAAGGATAGGAAAAGCATGTTGGGTACTGGAGTTTTTGGACCACATTAGGGATGAACAAACCCGTCAACTTCTACCTTTAAATAACATTGTAAATTGGTCACATTTTTATTTGAAGGATCATTTTGAACCAATTAGACCTCTTCATGGCCACTAGAAAACCCCAATGGACTCATGGAGTTCTTCTAACTTAATATTGCTACGGAACGGTTCTCTCACATTTGATTCCTCAAGAATACAAAACATACATCAATTGGTGATAGAAATAAGTGGTAGTATTGTAAACTGCTATAACCAGAATGATGGGTCGAGTTTGATGATTTAAGTGCTGCATCTTTTCTATGTACCTGATGTTAGGTTTCATGGCATGCATTCAAGGCCACTTCTTGCCTGCTAGCACTGGGCAATGAAAGCAGATTACTGCGCACGGCACTATATGCACTGTTGTGCAGTTTGCTTGGTTTTATGGAACTAGTTTTAGTGAAAATATAGATATATAGATGTAATGGGAATTGGCTAATTTGATCCAGTATGATGATGTACTTCTCAATAAAGTGTGTTGCCAATCATAGCGTAGGAACGCTTCACCTCTAGCTTGAATTCCTGCAAGCTTTGTTGGTTTAAGAGAAACCGTTTGATCTGATTGGCATATCCTTTCTTCCCTTTCATTCTTTTTATTCTTCTTTTTCTTTTCTTTTTTCCTTTAAACTTTTTCCATGCCACAGTTGATATCTGGAGTCACATGAGTGGCAGCAGACAGAGGACCCTCGGGGGTGGGGGTCAGCAAGTATTGGACTATCTGAAGCGAACGCATGCAGAGAATCCTGCTTTCTTCTTTGCAGTTCAAGGTGATAATGATCACGGTGGTGGAAATATATTCTGGGTAGATGCAACATCCAGAATGAACTATTCTTACTTTGGAGATGCTGTCATATTTGACACTACATACAGGACAAATCGGTATAGGGTACCATTTGCCTCATTCACAGGGTTTAATCATCATGGGCAGCCAGTGTTGTTTGGTTGTGCATTAATTCTCAATGACTCTGAGTCCTCCTTCATATGGCTATTTGAAACTTGGCTTAATGCAATGTCTGGACGCCACCCTGTCTCTATAACAAGCGACCCTGACCGGCTCATACAAGTTGCTGTTGCTCAAGTTCTTCCTGAAACACGTCATCGATTCTGTAAGTTGGCCATATTCAGAGAAACGCAAGAGAAACTGTCTCATCTATATCAGTCACACCCTACTTTTGAAACAGAATTCAGGAAGTGCATAGATGAGACTGATACAATTGAGGAGTTTGAGTCATGCTGGCAATTACTGCTGGAGAGATACTATGTCATGGGTAATGAATGGCTTCAAACAATGTACAATGCTCGGCAACAATGGGTTCCGGTTTTCATGCGAAACAGTTTCTTTGGAGAGGTATCTAGAACTGAAGGAAGTGAAGGTGTAAATTCATTCTTTGATGGGTTTGTGAATGCATTGACCACCTTACAAATGCTGATTAAGCAGTATGAGAAAGCTATAGCAAGTTGGCATGATTTGGAATTAAAGGCAGATTACGAAACTACCAACACTACCCCAGTTCTGAAGACACCATCTCCCATGGAAAAACAAGCTGCGAATCTTTACACAAGGAGGATATTCATGAAATTCCAAGAGGAACTGGTTGAGACCCTTGCTAATCCTGCAACAAAAATTGATGACTCTGGAACCGTCACCACATACCGAGTGGCCAAATTTGGGGAAGACCACAAAGCACACACCGTGACTTTCAATTCTTTTGAGATGAAAGTTAGTTGCAGCTGCCAAATGTTTGAGTATTCAGGAATTATTTGTAGGCATATATTAGCAGTTTTTAGAGCAAAAAATCTTCTTACTCTTCCGTCTCAGTATATATTGAAACGATGGACAAGGAATGCCAAGAGTGGAACTGTGTTGGATGAACATGCTTCAGAGTTGACAAACAGTTCTCGAGAATCTTTAACGGTTCGTTATAACAATTTACGTCGGGAAGCAATTAAATATGTAGAAGAAGGGGCAAAATCTATTCACATTTATAATGTGGCAATGGATGCTTTAAAAGAGGCTGCTAAGAAGATTGCGGTTGTGAAGACTCAAAGTCCAGGAGCTCCAAAGAGTGGTACTTTGGTAAATGGAGGTGGGCAAGAGTTGCATGCAACTGAAGAACATCAAGTGGCAACATATCAATCTTCGGTAGCTTCTCCCACCCTGCAAGATTATCTATTTCAAGGGCCTTTATTGTTTTTCTTTTCTTTTTCTTTTCTCATAATTTATGCTGCTGAATCATTTCGTACTTTTCAAAATTTCTCACTCTTAACAATTGTACGCTAAAGATGGATTTTTTTACCTGTTCAGATTGAGTTGCCTAATGTGGGTTAAATAATCTAAAGTGAAAAATACTTGTTTACTTATACAAAATCCTGAAACTTTTGAGTTTCATTTTTTGCAAAAACTTTTTATATTGATTGATTAGGTATATGCAATTATTACATTTTAGGAAATCAAAAGATAATTCCTCCCTGCCTTATCTTGTAAAACATCTATGTTTAATTGCATGTTCTCTTATTTGGCCAATGAACTGTAGCTCAAATGACACATCCTTTCCTCGTAAGAATGGGGTGGAAGTAAGACCATGGATTAAAGGGCTAGTTGGTACATGTACCTGCAAAAAAAAAAAATACGGTCTCACATCCGATAGTCCTTTAATTAAACATGGATGTGTTGGCATGCAATTAAACAGTTATGATGCTTTGAAATGCATTTCAGAAAATCAAATACAGCCTTGTGGTCATACAACTATAAATTGTACGTCTGATCATTAAATTGCTTGTGATGGTGACTTTCTATTATGATTGTAACATGAATTCATAAATTTATTGGTCAGGATGAGAAGGAAAAGAAAATTCGCGAATTGACTGCTGAGTTGGAGAGCACAAATCAACGATGTGAAGTGTATCGAGCAAACCTGCTGGCTGTCCTGAAAGATATGGAAGAACAGAAGTTAAAGCTGTCAGTGAAGGTTCAAAATGCTAGGCTTAGTTTGAAAGAGTGAACAGTAGATGCAGGCCAAATATCATGTTTCTTGTTGTATATGTTTCACAGGCTAGTAGCTTTTTTCATTGGGCAAAAGAAGGGCATCATGCAGGTGAGCATTGTTTGATCTGTAACTTATGCAGTTTAGAACGGATGAGAAAGGTGCTAGATCAACTTGTGCAAGCATCTTGCTTGGGTGAACCATCTAGCATTGTAGATCAGCCAGTGTCAAATGTCATGAGATTATCCAGAGGTTGATACCCGCGACTCCGGTTGCAATTTGAAATGCAGGGTCAGTTATGTTTTAGGGGGAAACTTCACTTATCCTCGAAGTGTTATGGTTTTTACAATGGTAATCACGAATTATCAGAAGTTGCAATGTCAATATCTCATTTTTCAGCCCCTTTTAAGTTCATCACTATTGTTGGAGTTTAGGATTAAATCAAACGGCAAACAGGTCAGACATCACTCTGTGGGTCTGGTGGCTTGCCCATGGGTCTGGTTCAGACTAGATGCTGCTTGGCCATGGGTTAGCCTTGCATTTTGCACTCCAAAAATAAAAAATTAAAAACGGGAATATTTTAGGCATTTTGGCATTTTTCGTTGGAATTGAATAAAAAATTTTAACATAAGGGTAAAATTAAAATGAGCTAAAAACAAGAGATATCAACATTGTAACTATAATTCAAGATAATGGTTGCAAAAGTTTGCCATTGTCCTGTGATATTGAATGGTGCGAGCTGCAACAATTCTTGTAAATTGAAAACTCTGGTGGGCATGTAGGAATGGTGTAGGCTTGGACCACAGATATCATATATATTTCACTGGGAATTTGAACTAATCTATGTAGAAGCCATCAAATAGTCTCTCGCAATATGATAATTAATTTACAGAGATTATCTAGCAAAAATAAGAGTCTTATGGATACTGACAGTCATGTCATCAGCTGCTCAATCTTGCTCTTCGGCTACTTGAGGAAAAAGAGAGATGAGGATGAACACATCGTATTTTGTTGATCTTTGTCGGAGATAATCCAAATGGGTTAACAAAACTAAAAAAAAAATTAAAAAAAAAAAAGAAAAAAGAAAAAAGAAAAAAGACACGGAAAGGTGTTAAATTCAGCAAGAATTAAGCATTTAGGCGCAAGTGACAGGCACAATGAGGAGGCAAGATGTATAACAAGAACTGTGCATGTGATTGTTTTCCTGATGATTCGAGAATAATTCTTTGTACACACGTGGGAAACAAGAGGCCACTTTGTATTTATTACAATACACTGTGCAAGGCTGGCTACGTACGTCCCAAGACTAGCCGATTCTAAACCATCCAAAGGTTGAAGAAGAAACAGCCAGGTCCACAAAGAACATTGTTGAACTACATAAGACTTTGAAAATAGAATAGAAAAAATAAAAAAGAAACTACATGTATAACTAACTGTATTGCAGCACCTTTACAGGCCGTCTTTCATACTAATCTTTATGTTTTGCACTTTAATCGACAACTGCATCTTATGATCCTCAATATCTTTTAAAACTGAAAGCAGGTTAGCCCTATAAACCTCACATTTCCGATTTGAACACTCCAGTTCACTGCTAATTTCTCGAATTCTCTTGTCAATGTCATCCTGCACATACAAAAAACAATGTGTCAAATTGGAAATGCATCACCTCAAGTATGAAGACAGTACAGGCAAACCAAGATTCATGTTGGAATCAATTATGTGAAAGCAAGCTCGGTTCGAGGCGTAATGGCTGAAGATACTGAAATACAACAGAGAATTTCATCCTTCCCCCAAACAATAAATGCATGCAATTCTAAGGATCTCAATGAATGTGTTAGATCCTAATCATCAAAGTAGGGCCGTACTAAAATAGAACCTTTCTATTTGAGAAGCAAAAGAAGTCGCAAAATCTGAGATTTCGATAAAAGAAGATTGCACCACTGCCAACCTAAGGGAATCTAATCCTGTGGAGTCTCAGAAAGAACAAATATAGCAAAAATATAATCCACAGCAAAACTGTGACCATCCACGATATCTGGGGCTTCGCCCCAACTAGAAGGATACCATGCAAAGCACCACTTTTACATGGATTGGGTAAAGCTCGGGTAAAGCTCGAGCTTTCACCCGCAGGCGTAGTCCAAGAAATTGTTTGCACTCAAAGGGGGTGGGTTAAACCTTAGACCTGATACTTTATGAAGCACTAAGATCAAGTGACTTACCACTCGAGCTAACCCCTAGGGGTTAAGGGTATCAAATTTATTTTTTATTTTTTTAAAAAAAAAAAAAAAAATCAAGATACTGCCGATTTATGTAAACCAATTAATTAAATCCTGGGTCGCAAACCACAACTTGAATAAAATTCTAAGGCGAGTCCAAATCCGAATCGCATAAAACAACCCTGAAATACATTTCAAAACTCAAATATGAAATAAGAAATACTCGGGGGGGAATATCACCAACCGATTAATTGTCTACTCAACAAGAACATGCCAGCGCAAGAATCAGTGTCCAAAATGTTACTAAACATTTGAAATGACATTAAAGCATAATTAACTGCCACACTAGTGTCAAGCTGGTTAGGTTTTCAACATTTATACGTTGACCAAAAGTTGCATAGATTCCTTAGGGCTAAAATCCATTTGGAAACCATCAACTATGAGAATGCTTGATAATATTATGAGGAATAGCTTTAAAAACAAGCCCACAGCATACTACTAAGATAAAACTTATACCTATATATAACTCCCAGCCAAAAAAAAAAAGGACCAGGTATTAACCTTTTTTTTTTTTTGATAAGTAATAAAGATTTTATTAAAAAAGCGTAAAACGCCCTTAAATACACAGGAAATATACACAAGAATTACCAAAGTAGACTACAACAAGAAAGAAAACCCAACAACCCTCGAAAACCCAAGCCCTCAAACCCAAAACCATCGGAAGACCCCAACCCTACACACTGTGCGCCTTGCATTTCCATTGCTAGAAGGACGCACTAGAATCACTGTAGTTGATGGTGCTTGCCAGATTCAAAACTTCCCGCCTACCTTTGGTCTTTGGACACGCTGCCTTAACTACCTAATGGAAGTCCTACTCAATGGCTTCCAAAATAGCCAATGACGGATCCATATCCTCGTCGCCCTGTTCCCACGCAACCACCTCCCCAGATGGACCAAAACTTATTGGCCACTTTTGAGATTGGGACAAACCATTCATCTTGAAATCCTCCCCCTTAATGGTGGTAGGAAAACTCGGAGTTGATGCACCTTCCTTAACAACTGAAGTCGATGCAGACACAACCGGCACTCTATGAGTGACAACTGGGCTCGGGTTGAGAAACCCCCACCGAAGAAAACCCCTCACCGGAGAGGGAGACTTACCCTTATCCCGCAAAGGAAGCACAACAGCTTCTTTCTCGGTTGGAACACTCGGAAGCATAGAAAGAAACCCTTGCCCTTGAACTGGCCTCAAAGCTTCCATAGAATCAGCAAAAAGATTCTCGTCCAAATGCACTTCTCTAGCTTCCCTAGCCTTACATTAATATTTATGGAACGGCTTAGAGTTCGACAACGCAAGAGAAGAGGAACACAATCTCTTTTGAGTCTTTCCCAACTCAGCCGCCCCTAAAAAAGGCTAAGAGGAGGTGATGCAAGACTGAGAAGAAGAGGACACTTGCAGAGGCAGCACGTCGGAGAAGGACTGGAAAACCGAGCAAGCAACAGCCGAAGAAGAGGCACCCAAGGAAAAAGACCCAACGACATTACTCACTGGTACCAGAGAAGCTACCAGAGGCGCTGAAAAGAAGCCCATATCTGTCGGAGGGGGAAAAGAGAAGCTAGACCCCAACTGCCGAAGCGTAGAAGGAGAAGAGCCATTGGCGCCAACCTGAGAAGGAGGAGAACACCCACCGCAACAAGAATCTTCAGACGTGGTTGCCGGAGAAACAGGCGTCTTTTCCTCCAGCTCTAAAACTGGGGGGCTTGGAACCCCGTGACCCACATCCATGTCCAAGGAACCCCGTGAACCAGGTTTCGTCTTCTTGAGGGCATACCAGATGGGTTTGCTCTTGGGCTTACGCAAGGGCCTCCTCTTAAAATGCCCAAAGCCCAAAGACTTGAGAAACCTCGAAAGCCCAAAGCCCTTAATAGCTTCCAGAAGCTCCCTTAGAGCATGTCCAAAAACCAAGACTTGACTCGTTCATGCCCCAAAAAGAGCCAGCATCTCCTCATTCCTACCTGTGAGGACAACCCCTAAATTTTTTTAAATCTAGTTCTTCAAAGGTTCCCCAGATGCAATCTGTTACTCTGTAGCAAGGATTTTCCAAGATAACTAAAATGTCTGTGATAAGCAGGTTACAAATTAACATTGAAGGTTAACCACACGGAATGCAAGAAGAATAATAGGAAATTATGGGATTCATCTATGCACAAGTTAAAATTCTGGTGGTCAGATGATTAGCTCCTAGACACACTCTTTAACCCAACATGCATGCCTGACTTGATATGCTGCATGTATACTTCTCAAAACTAATTTCCAATTAGTAATAATAATTAGGGGTAGGGTGCTGTTCTTAAGTTGAACACATATTCAGATACCTTCCATCTCCACCCATGCATACAGAGGCTATAGTCACGGGGTTTTCATACCGGATTCATAGACAAGTTGCAAGATCAAACACCATAGATTTATTTCATGATGGAAGTGCTTATAACAAACATAATGAAAACCAAGAACGATTCAGCACACAACTCAAGATAATCAACTAGAACAAAATTTAGTTCTCTAGGAGAACTAATGGAAGTATAAGAAATCATAACCAGAGACAAATAAAGCGAAGGACAGAAAAATGAAATGAATCTTACCTCAGACATATGCCGTCCAGAGCTCCCTTCAAGATCATCACTGGTACAATTTGCATGATTTCCATCACTCACCAAGTTCCTCCTAACACGCCCGTTGGCCATGCCTCTTTTTCCCTCGTTCTTTGTTTCATGAGCAACTTTTTTTGCAGCTACTTTCAAAGCATCCATTGCAGCATCATAAGTTTCCACGGACTTTACTCCTTCATCTACAAATTTAAAAGCCTCGTGGCGCAGGGTATTAAATCGGACAGTATGGGATTCTAGATAATTGGTGTATACAACACTGGTACGTTCTTCTAATATAACACTGCTCTTGGCATTTCTTGTCCATCGTTTCAGTATATAATGAGATGGGAGAGTAAGCACATTGGTCACTCTAAAAACTGCCAATGCATGTCTGCAAAGAAGACCTGAAAACTCAAACATCTGGCAACTACAAGTTGCTTTCATCTCCAAGACATTGAATTTGACATAATACGCTTTATGATCCTCCCCAAACTTTGCCACTTGATATGTGATTACCTCTCCATCATCCTCAGCCTTCGATGCCATCAATGTTAGCGTTCCAACTAGCTCCTCTTGAAACCTAATGAACAGTTTTCTCGTGTAAAGCTCAGATGCTTGTTTCTCCATTGGAGAAGGGGTCCTCAAAACTGGGGCAGCGTTCATAGTATCATAATCTGCTTTCACCTCTTTCTCATTGCGACTCTCTAGAGCTTTCTCATATAGCTTAAAGAACTGGTTCAGATTGGTTGAGGCATTCACATAGCCGTCGAAGTATGAATTCATACTATCGCTTCGCTGGGTTATGGACATTTCTGCAAAGAAAGTATCCCGCAGATATACCGGTACCCATTGCTTGCGAGCAGAGTAAATTGTTTGAAGCCATTCATGATCCCTGAGATCGTATCCATCAACAAGCGACAACCAGCAAGACTCAAATTCCTCAATCGACTCATTCAAGTTAACACATTTATGGAAGTCTGCTTCAAAATTTGGGTGTTGGAGAAACACCTGGGACAACTTCTCCTGGCATTTTTTGAAGATGTGCCATTTGCAGAAACGATGTCGGGTCTCTGGAAAAACCTGTGTTATAGCTAAACGTATCACTGCATCATGATCAGTTGTGATTGACAATGGAGGCCGACCAGACATTGCCATAAGCCACGTCTTAAACAGCCACACAAATGATGCTTCAGATTCATTTATTAGGAAAGCACAACCAAACAATACGGGCTGTCCATGATGGTTTACCCCGGTGAAAGGTGCAAAGGGCAATCGGTACCTATTGGATCTGTAGGTAGTGTCAAATGTAATGGTATCACCAAAGTAAGTATAGTTCAGCCTCGCCTTTGGATCAGCCCAGAAGACATTGTTCATAGACCCATCGTCATCACCCTGCACAGCATAGAAGAAATTGGGGTTCTCTGCGTGCATTTGCCTCAAATAATCCAGAACGAGTTGAATATCCCCTTCTAAGCTCCTCTGGCGGTTATTCCTCATGTAATTCCTACAGTCGACCTCTGTAAATCCAACTTTGCTTGCTCCACCATACTCTTTTATGAGGGCCGACATAATCCTCCGAGGACCCATTCCGGCAGCCTGCAAGGTATCAATCAATGTCTTGGCAGGACCAGAGATTTGCCTATGAGAGCGAAGGCAGTGCACCTGATCGGGTGGAACCAGTTCATGGTTATGTTCCCTAACAAACCCAGACACAATCCATTTCCCTGAATCCTGCATCTTGACAGACAAGGATGCTTTGCAGCCCACTCTAGTAATAGTCCGCGGGCGTTTAATCTCTCTGTCCTTTGTCCGCTTCTCATTCAAGTTGCGGAACCCCTCCTTAGCACAGACAAATTGCCTCTGTATAATTGCTCCATCCCGCCTGGATCGACGGGAGGAGCTGACACGGGTACTGAAGCCAACACGGCGAGCATAAGAATTATAGAAGGCCTTGGCAGCCTCCTCAGACTCAAATTCCATACCTTCATAAGGTTCAAGGTCCAAAAGGTCCCCCTCAGGAAGGTAAATTTCGCCACCGCTGGCGGAACCTCCTCCAGCCCCACCACTGGTGGCAGATGGGCTATCAGCCATTTCATCATCATCAATGTCCAACCCATCATCATCACCTTCCCTCCCACCACCTCCCAACCCAATGTCAAATTCAAGCATCTCGTTTTCCATGTGGGAATTATGAAAGAACCCAATCCAACCCCACCTTGTAATTGTTATTATGCTTTGTATTTACAGTACTACTACCATGTATGCATTCAGTCTCTCTACAATTATAGTTGTAGAAATTTTCATTCTAAATAAAACGGGAATAAATTGATAAACGAGTACTACTGACCCTCATAGGCGTAATAGTCTCTTTGAGAGAGGGTGACCTCCTGCTCCATCTTCAGCCAAAACAATCTCTCACCCCAAACCATTACAGCAACATAAACAAAAGAAGAACAGAAAAAAGTAGAACCCAAGTGAAAAATAAAAATAAAAAATATAAAAAGAGCCTTTTTTCTTTTGCACTGGTTGTGGTTTAACAGAGACAGAAGTGTGAGGAGCAGAGTTTAGGAAGCAAAGTTTGTTTCTTTCCTAGGGTTTCTACAGAGAAACAAGAAGAAACCCTAGAATTGATCTGGGAGTGGTTTTGATTAGGATTTTGGAGGGTCTTTTCCTTCCAAATAAATATGTATTTCGAAGAAAAATTGGAAATGAGAGAGAGAGAGAGAGAGAGAGAGAGAGACTTTTTAACAAAGGAGGAAAATGAGAGTCGAGAGTTTGAGAATGGTGGATGGGTGGGTAGGGTAGGTTCTTTGTATTCTATTCTAGCCCCAACTCCTGTAGGCCTGATCTGCTACTTTACGCTATTTATTCGTAAACGCTCTAACACCGTTAGATTAACAACAAACTTTGATTGATCGGACCCAGGGAAAAGGGAAAAAGTCTAAACTGGATTGATCTAATCTAGCATACAAATTTATTCTAAAAACAGGATTAAATGAAATTCTTTTAATTTAGTCTATAAAATTGTCACGCGTCTCTTAAATATATGTAAAAATTACATATTTTTTGAATAATTTTATTAAAAACTAATGTAATTCTCATATGCAAATTATAAATCAACATATATTAAGGAATACATTGCAGTTTTATTAATTGGATTTATGTCTTCTAATTTATTAAACTGACATCGTGATAATCGCATACTCTAAAATTGAAAGAATTTATTATAGCCCAATTTTAGAGAAAAACTTTTATCCTTTTTTTTATTATTATTATTCTCATCCTTTATTTATTTATTATTATTATTTTTTCCCTTTTTCTTCTTGTACTGAGCTATTAAACCAACTACAAGTTCTTTGTAAATTAAAGCATAACTTCTTAAGCTATTCTGTTCTTTTTCTCTTTTCCACTCTAATTTGGAATAATTTTTATGTAACTCAGTTGACAACAAATAAGATTATATTATTTAAATTTACTTAACCTTTTTGCATAGGACTGTACAGGCAAACAATTATTAACCACTAATTGTGTTATTGCTTTGGTATGCGTTTTTACTAACCGTTAAGGTACATTTGAATTTGCGATTTTAAAAAGTGTGATTTAAAATTACGATTTTAAAATGTGAGATTTAAAAAAAATGATTTTTAAAAACGCAGTTAAGTGTTTGGCAAAATCGCAGTTTAGCATTTAAAATCGCAAATTAGCCTTTAAAATTCTGCGTTTTCAAAAAAGTATCATCTCACCTGCGATTTGAAAAGGCAGATTTTCTACGTTTTCAAATTGCAATTTTTAAAAACGCAATTCCCAAACGATTTATGTTCTGCGATTTGGTTTAGAATCGCACTTATTGTCTACGAAATTGCAATCCCAAACGCACCCTAAACGGATGCAACTAGCGGTTTTAAGGTAGACAATGCGACTATTAACCACATTCCTTTTTTATGTTTATGCGAAGAACTCACTTGCTAAGAATATCAATTTTACTCGTAGTTGTAGACAAATAGTCAAATGTTTCAGAAATGATATTTATTTTTGTTATTTTTTAAGTTAGAATGTGGAATCAAAATATGGATTTCATCTAAAGTACTAAAGCTTTTTTTTTTTTTTTTTTGAAAAAATAAAAATGGTTAAATACACCTCTAAACTCTGAGTTTTGGAAATTTTATTTTTTAATTCCTGAATTTCAATTCGCATCACATATGGTACCTTAATTTTGGAAAAAGACCGAATTAGTACATTGGTTAAATTTTCCGTCAAAAAACTAACGGTCCGCCACGTGCCAACCCCTGAGGATTGACACGTATTGTAGTATAAAAAAATAAAAAATAAAAAAATATTTAAAAATTAATTAAAATATTAAAAAACTTTTAAAAAAATGAAAAAAGAAAAAGAAAAAGAAGAGGAGTGGCTCGGCCACCCCATGGTAGGGAAAAAATAAATAAATAAATAAAATTCAAAGATTTTGGCCCTTAGGGGTGGCCGACCAATCTGGGGGTGGTTGACCTATGGGGGGGGTGGTTCGGCCACCCCATGACAGAAAAAATGAAAATAAATAAAAATAAATAAATTCAAGGGTTTTAGCCCTTGGGGATTGTCGAACCACCCCCGTGGCCCATGGGGGTAATTCGGCCACCCCTAAGGACAAACCCTCTAAAAAAAATCAGTCTGGGGTGGTTCGGCCACCCCCAATGGCCAAAATGCTTCAATATTTTTTTTTTGTCATGAGCCACCCTCTTCTTTTTCTTTTTTTCTTTTTAATTTTTTTTTTAAAGTTTTTAATAATCTTTTTTAGTTTTTTTTTTTTAATTTTATAATTAATTTTTAATGATTTTTTATTTTTTAATTTTGTAATTTGTTATATTGTGATATATGTCAACCCTCAGGGGTTGACATGTGACAGACCGTTAGTTTTTTAATGGAAAACTTAACCGATGTACTAATTCGGTCTTTTTTCAAAATTGAGGTACCATCTGTGATAGGAATTGAAACTCGAGAACTAGAAAATAAAGTTTTTAAAACTCATGACCAAAAAGGTGTTTAACCCAAAGAAAAAAGAAAAAGCTCAAAATGCTAAAAAAAGTTTCAAAATCATTTAAAGTAGGCCTGAAAAAGAGGTTTAAAGAAGGCCAACAACACTAAAATATGCACAAAGTGCTCATTATCTAATAAACAGTTAGTGATATGGTTTTGCCTTCAATAATCGTGTGGTTAGCGGTTAATAATCTCCCGCCTAGATGAGTAAATATAATTTTGCCTAAAAATAATAATTGCATAATACGGTTGCAGGTACAGTTATTGTCAGCTGTAGAACCTTGAACCATACATAGTTTTGCAAGCTTAGTCACAACGTGAAAGAGTGTCTTATTGTCATCAAAATGAAAATTTATGGTTAAAATTTTGAAATTATTATTTATTTAATTTTTTAAATAATAATATATTATAAATCTAAAATACAAGAATAAAAACGGAAGTAAGAGAGAAACAAATAATTACGGGTGGTTCCGTATTAAACACTTACATTTACCACTACAAATTAACCTTAAGGGTTACATTGTGCTTAATAATTTGATTGTTTACAATACTTAAGTCCCTAATTACAATTAAATAAATTGACCTTTGCAAGTAAAACTAAATCGACTTATACAAGAAAATACAAATCGATCTACCCATAAATATAAATTAATAATATTATATTAAGAATATATTTAAAATAATTTCGAAATATATTCTATTAGTTCTAAACAAATTTGGTATAAGTTTACATTATAATCTATGATATTTATCCGTTGGTAAACAATTTTTATCCATAAAACTTTATTGATTATGAAAAAGAACAGTGAAAATAGAACTTCAGCATCATGAGCATAATGCAATTCAACATCCAGACTTTAGGGATTGCCAAATATTTATGAATTGTGCCAATAGTTGGTAAGCAATAGAAAATCAACTATCCACCAACTTTTATATCAAATTGTTGTACTTGTGCTTATTCTTTGGATTTTTATGGCAAATATAAAACAAGTATTTTCAGTTATGGATATTGTAAAAACAAAACTTTATAACAAAATTGAAGATGAGTTTCTGACTTATTATTTGATGTTATACATCAAAAGAGAAATTGTTGTAAAATTTAGTATATATTCAATCATAGATAATTTTTGGGATCTAATGCTCCGTTTGTTTCGACATAAAATGGTTTCCGTCGTAAAATGATTTTAGGGAAGTCATTTTTCTGGAAAATATTTTTCGGCGAAAGCATTTTCTGGTGTTTGGCGCGTACGGAAAATCATAAATATTTTTAATATTTTTGTTCAATCATATTAACCTATAAAAATTAATTTTTATTCAAAACATATAAATATTAATGTAAAATAATATAAAAATTACCAAATACAAGATTCCGTCATTGACAGAAAGGATTCCGATCACTTTGACCGGATTCTGCCATTCCGGCTACTATAGCCCGAATCCAAGATATAGGCTGGAATCCGAACAGTTTCGTCGGAATCTGGGATGGCCGGATTCCGGCGAAAGTGTCGGATTCCGGCTAGAACGGCTGGATTCCGGCATACTGGCCGGAATCTGCCAGAACCGCCTGAATCCAGCCGTTTTTGGCCAGATCCCGGCCAGTCGGTAGGGATCCGGCTGTTCTGGCCAGAATTTCAAGGGCGGGATGTTCTGGCCTGATTCGGCCAGCCGGCCGGAATCTGGGCTGACTGGATTCTGACGAATATGGCCGAATTCCGTAGCCGGGTTCCGACGACAGTGACTGGATGCTGTCGAATTTCAGTACCGGCAAGATTTCGGTGATAGTCGACTGCTTGAAGTGAAAGTTGACTGTGTCGTTTAATAGGGGTCGAATGCGTCTAACGTTTTCGGAAAATGATTTACACTTTTAAAAAGCGTAAATCATTTTTCGAAATTTACTAAGTATTTTTGGTCAAACATAAATCATTTTTCGGTTGACTATTATTTTCGCCCTACCAAACACCGAAAAATGGCAAAATCATTTTCTAGAAATCATTTTACGTTAAAATAAACGGAGCATAAAAGAATGTCAAATTCCATTTTGAAAGGTGATTGCATTTAATATTGAAATATATTAAGAAATAGTTATTTTATGTTTATTTTCTTAACAATGATGAGATATTAATTATATATATATTTATTCGTACTTTGAAACGTAATATAAAAATTATTGCATTACTAAAAAAAAGATTGATAGCTTGGATTGGGTGTTGGTGTATGCTTGTCACCCAACAAAAGCTCATCAGGTGGTTTCGACACGTAGAACATCCAATTTGTGATTTTTTTTAGAAAAGGAAACATGTAGTAAAGAAAAAGGGAACATGTTTTTTGAGACTGAGAGTAGAAGAAGATAACTAGAAAGGGCCAAAGGGGGAAATATGTATGCAAAGGCTTGCAAAAGGTTGTGGCAGTTGCCAGGGTGAAAACTAGAGACACGCGTGACTCTCTCTTTGCTGATTACTCCCCTTTCTGGCTGCAAACTACTCGCTGGCACAGAGCTGAGAAAGCAAAGAGCAGAGGCTGAAGCCCCCAGTTCCTGGGACCCTCGTTGGGTGCAATAGCAGGCATTCTTTCTTTCTTCTTCTTCTTCTTCTTCTCCTTCTTCTTCTTGGCTTTTCATTTTGTGGGCTTATGCTGATGTTTTATGTTTCGTCTTTCCTTCTTCGATATGCTTTTGTGCTTTTGCTTTGCTTTGCTTTCCTAGTCTTCATCTCTTAGCTCCATTGATCCTGTAACGCCCTTGTGGTATCTTGAAAAACGGAAAATCCATGAATAAAGACTTCATTTTTACATGGCTTTAAGACTGTTTTATTATCTGGGTGTGGTTTGAGTTTTTGGGTTTTCTTGCAGAGCCTTATCAAAGGTAGTAAAAGTGCAGGAGAAAGAGAAAGAGAGATATGGTTGATAACAAAGAAAAGGGCAAATATATGGGGTTGGAGAAGGATAACAATCTGACACAAGTTGACGAAGAGGGGGAGGAAGAACCAAACCCCACCCAGGTTCAAAATGTGGATTTGAAGAAGGAGAAAAGCATTGATGGTAAGGGTCTTGGTGAATTCCCTATTGAAAACCAAGGTCCGGTTGATTCTGCAACCTCCACTCTTGAAACCGCTAATGATGCTAATATCACTGCCAATGAACTAAAACATGGCAACCCTGGAACTGATATTGGTGATATAGTACCATCAAATCGGCTGGAAGCCGATTCACCCTCTAAGAGGTCTGTGGAGATAACACCTGAAGTTGGTAAGAAAGATGATGACATTGAAGAAACTGATGGTAGTGATTTAAATCCTGCCAATAAGCTACCACCTGAAGTGCCCCGCGAGAGGTCTATGGACAAATATGATGAGAAAAAGCATGAATTGAATGTTGGGATGGGCAACATGGAGTTGTCTCCAAATAGAGAGATTAAGGAGCAAGTATCAAAACTGAAGTTGGATGTAGGACATGGGGTTGGTATGAAGAGCTCAGAGCAGTCATTTCTTTTAATGCCGGATGGGGACCATGGGGTTGAGGGTTACGAATCTGGAACGGAGGACGAGCAAGCAGCATTCATGACGGAGGTAGAAAATTTCTACAAAGAGAGGAGCTTGGAATTTAAGTCTCCAAAGTTCTACCAAAAGGAATTGAATTTGCTCAAGTAAGTGTTTGGCAAGTTGCATATTGATTTCGTTAGAGAACCTATTCTAACTTCATGCTCAAAATCCTGGTTCTTCATTTTCTGTAGGTTATGGAGAGCTGTAATCAAACTTGGTGGCTATGAACAGGTTTGCCTGGTTTATTTCTCCTTATATTCCAATTATGTTTTCTACTTACCAAAAAAAATATTCCAATTATTTTTTCTTGTTTCTGGAGGGTCATTTTTTTTTTTCAGACCTGAGCATTATTAGAATTTTATTGATTTTTTTTTTTTGGATAGAATGCCACAAAATTAGAGTTATATGTGATGTAAAATATGTGGGACATAATTCGTAATATTCATGAATGATTTCACATATTTCTTTGTCTGAAGGGAATATACTCAGTAGTTCACCAATGTCAAAAACCAGCTCTCCACCCACCCTCTCCGCCGCGGACTCGAGTGCGAACACACGCATGATTCACTCGAATGAAACAATTATGTGACCTGCTTTTCTATGCATACTTGTCACTGCTATGAAAGTATCGTGGGCCTGATGTTTGTTTGTGGGAATTCACAGGTGACATCTTGCAAGTTGTGGCGGCAAGTGGGACAATCATTCAATCCACCGAAGTAAGGGAAAAAACATTTGTTTAGTTAGGAGTTTTTAATGACCAACCAAAATGACAACTGCAGTTCTCCTTAGGGGAAAAGGAAAGGAAAAGAAAGAGAACTCGCAAGCAAGATAGTATAATTTTTTGTTTAGTTGTAGGCCAATAAGTTTTTTTATTTTTTATTTTTATTTTTTTTTCTGGTTTAACAGGGATGCTATTTTGGGTAGGTTTTTTTTTTTTTTTTTTATTTGAATCCATTGGCTGATATTTTTGGTTTTACTTGTCCAGGACCTGCACTACTGTCTCTTGGACTTTCCGAATTTTTTATGAGAAGGTTATTCTCTACTTCTGGAGTTCGGCCTCTTGAACATTTATTAGTTCCTGAACTTTTTGTTTGCTTGCTACCATGTGTTTTTTCTTGTTCCTGATTATCATTTTATGCAGGCACTGCTTGAATATGAAAAGCATAGAATGGGTGCTGGTGAGCTGACGGAGCCTACTAGAGTAAATAATCAGGTAATTTAAGTTGGCTACTCATGTTGTCAGCTCTTTGGTGTTTCTAGAAGAAATAACGTCCCTTTCATTGCCAGTATGAACACTCTGCGTAAGGCAATTATGAAGGAGATAAAATTTGTTCTTTGAAAGCATATGGATATCAGGGGATAAAATTTTAAGTTAGGGCCAAGAGTTACAAGACTCTGTCCAGACTTGAGATGATTCTTTTAGAGTGGCGAATTGATTTGAACAGGATTTTGTTGTTTCATTGAGATTGCAGGGTTTGGTTGTTTTGGAGATTTGGTGTGTATTTCAAATTACCTTCAACTCTTTTATATATATATATATATATATAATGAATGTTTCAATCATTTTCATCTATGTTTACCCATCCACTTTCCATTCCTCAAGTTTTTAGTGAGTTGATGAACTTGTTTTGTATTTGCTTATTTTATTTTAATTTTTTGCATTTTGTTTCTCCATTTGCTTCTATGTTTACCCATCCACACATCTACATGTAAGTTGTTTTTCTTTATGTGGATGCATACTGAGCACATATTGGTTTCTCTTTTAATTTTAAAGAAAATATTAAAATAAAAAAATGTAATTGTCAATTATCTTAATGGGTCATATTAACAGATTATGTATGCATTTCTATGCTAACGGTCTTGAAAGCTGGACTGCCTGGTGCATCTATGATTAAGGTTGGAATCAAGATCTGTTTCTGCACAAAGGGATGAGAATGATTCATGTGGTGTTGTATGAGTAATAATCTATAATTATTATGAATTCATTTGGTGTTGTGTGAGTGATAGATGATATATGATTATTAAGAATTTTTATGCAGGTTGGTGGTAGTCAAGCTTTAGGATCGGGTAGGACACTGAGGGATGCTGCAGCTCGTGCAATGCAGGGTTGGCACTCTCGGCGTCTTTTTGGTCATGGAGAAATTGGTGACCTAATTGTTAAGGTCTGTGGAGAACTTTTATGCTCTATAAATTTAAATTATGTTTGTTTTAGCATTTTTTAAATTCCATTGTTTTGCCCCCTTTTTCCTTCCATATTGATATTTCCTATTAAAAGAATACATTTATTTTTTGGTTAGGGGAAGAACTCGGGTTCTATGCCAAAGGTTGACAAACAGCTTAAAAATATTGGTATGACCACTCTACTGGGTCAAGTTCAGTAATGTTAACTGCCATCATGGTCCTCCTCTATAGAACTTGGTTTATTGTCTTAGGTTTACTAAAGCGGAAGCAACGGTCTACTGTTGAGCGTAATGTCCAAGTTGCTCACATTAAAGTGACAAAGCCACAGTTAGGTTTACTATTGCCTTGTTTGTCCATGAGGTCTAGATTTATCTAACTCAATTGATTTTTCGGAAGAGCTTAAATTATTCTTTTTCTGACAGGTTGGAAACAATGGTAGTTGATGTTGGGCCCCCAGCTGATTGGGTGAAGATCAATGTTCAAAAATTTGTGAGTTTCTGTCTTGAATCACTCCGTGTACTAATATACTACTGAACTTTTTCTTTGGTTCTGTGAATATCTAGTTAGGTTTGAAATTTTGAATTTTCACAGGATGACTGCTTTGAGGTGTATGCCTTAGTTCCCGGGCTTCTGCGTGAGGAGGTTCGTATAAGCTATCTGGAAGCGTTTTCATTTATCTCATTTTCTTATGTTATATTACTATGACAGAGTGCTTGTTTGTACATTCGAAGGCCTGCTTGATCTTAAGGTAAACTTTCAATAACATAGAGATTGAATGGAAACAAAATGGACAACCAGGTGCATGGTTCAGATGAAGGGTTATTCCCCCTTCAGATGGACATGCATGGACAATCTTTGCCTCTGTTTGATAATGGGAGAGAGAGAGAGAGAGAGAGAGAGAGAGAGAGAGAGAGAGAGAGATACCATGGGGGGTGAAGCAAAAATATATGTAAATAATAGACCAGCAATGAAAGAAAACTGAGGCTTACACCTGGTGCTAAATAGTCTATAAACAACTGAATAAATTTGTGTTGGAATTGGACTCAAATTACACTGAAGCTTGAGCCTGAGATCAAGCAAACCCACTCAGTAAAAATGAAGTTCTATCATAGTACACATGTTTCCGAAACAATTCAAAGCTGCAAAACAGTGTTTGAGATCACCCCAACCCACTACTACTGTTTGACTCATCAGAAACTTGTCCACTGTCCTATGGTATTTAATTTTCTTGGTCAAATTTGATATTTTCTTCTGTGGGTCTCAAACAATTTAAAACTATGAAACAGAAACTACATCATCAATGCTATGACGTAGTTAACCCACCATGAAAATCCTGCTTTCGATCTTGTAATATTCCGTTTTTGTTTCACTGTTGACTGCTTTTGATGCTTGTAATATTGCGTTTTTGTTTCCCCGTTGATTACAGCCTTCTTTGTGATACAGGTTCATGTTCAGTCTGATCCAGCTGGATGCTTGGTTATATCTGGTCAACCAGCGGAACTAGATAATCCTTGGGGTGTCACACCTTTTAAAAAGGTTTGTCAAGGAGTTCATATTTCAATCACTTTTGATTGTAGGTATAAGAACTTTGAATATTAGGTTAATGATCTATATTCTCTCCCTTGCTCATCTAAGTGAGCTTGTATTGATATATATAGAGATTACATGATGAGGTTGTTTACAAGTTAACTCTAACTCTAACTCTGATACACATCTAGCTAGGACTTTGTTTATTGATACATGTACAAATCTTGGTCTTCTACAAGTGCACTCATATTTGGGACGGGGTAATCGAGAAGATAGAGCATCGACTAGCCAGCTGGAAAAGATTATAACTCTTCAAGGGTGGAAGAGTACCCTAGCCAACATACCCACATATTACTTGTCTCTATTTCCTATCCCGGGGAGTGTTGCTGCGCGTATTGAGAAGTTACAACGTGACTTTCTATGGGGTGGGATTGGTGATGAGTTCAAAAATATCACTCGGTGAATTGGTCGAAGGTTTGTACCCTAATTTCAGAAGGAGGTTTGGGTATGAGGAACTTGATGATGTTCAACCTCACATTGCTAGGTAAATGGTTATGGAGGTATGAAATGGAGAGAGATGCTTGGTGGAGAGTTGTGGTGGATTCCAAGTTCGGTAGTTTATGGGGCGGGTGGTGCTCCCTTGAGCTTGTAGGTGCCTATGGAGTGGGGATGTGGAAGAACATTAGGAAAGGGTGGGAGACTTTCTCTAGTTTTGCTAGATTTGAGGTGGAGAATGGGGTTAGGACAAAACTTTGGCACGATTTGTGGTGCGGGAATGTGGTTCTGAAGGAAGTTTTTCCTGATCTCTTTGGTATTACTCGGGTGAAGGATGCCTCAGTTGCGGATAATATGGAGGTTTTGGGCGGTTCTACTTAGTGGAACATGAGCTTTGTGAGAGAGGTGCATGATTGGGAAGTGGGTGTCTTTGCTTCATTTTTTCAGGTGTTACACTCAGTCAAGGTGAGTAGAGATCGTGTAGATAGGCTCTGGTAGGTCTCTTCCAAGAAAGGTTTGTTCAAGGTCAAGTCCTTCAAATCCTTAGCTTGCTCTGATAGTAGTGGTTTCTCTTGGAAGAGTGTGTGGCGGACTCAAGCTCCTTCGAGGGAACTTTTTTTGCGTGGTCGGCAGCCCTCGGCAAGATCCTTATTGTGGACAATCTTAGGAAGCGGCATATCATCATTGTGGACAGATGTTGCATGTGCAAGAGAGATGAGGAATCTGTGGATCATCTTCTTCTTCACTGTGATGTAGCTTACGTTTTGTGGACTAATATTTTTAATCGTTTTGGTATGTCTTGGGTTATGCTGAGAAGAGTTATTGACTTGTTTGCTTGTTGGTGGAAGTCTGAAAGGCCGATGAATGCTGCAATTTGGAAGATGGTGCCTATTTGCATCTTTTGGTGTATTTGGAGAGAAAGAAATCTCAAATGTTTCGAGGATTTGGAGAGTTCCATGGAAGATATTTTAGCTTCATTTTTTCATTCGCTGTATCTTTGGACGGTAGCATTTTTGTCCCCACTGGCTATTAGCTTTGCTGATTTCCTTGTTCGTTTTTCTATTCCTAGTTGGGTGTTTCCTTTTTATACTTCCAGTATACTAAGAGGCGCCTTACGCTTTCAATAAATCTAATTTTACTTATCAAAAAAACTCTTCTTCTTATACTTATCTTCTCATGCCTTATCACTTTGATTCTTATCATGAGGTTCACTTGGACTCTTACTCTTGACTTGATCATTACAAAGTGGATGAGAACTAGGAGTCATATGTGCGTTAAGAGTGGGTGGGGTCCAGCGCTGTTTTGCAGCAGGTCCTGGTCACTTGGCAAGTAAAGTGAACAAGTTCTCTTGGCCCTGAAAGATTCTTAAATAATTTATGACATTAATAGCTACCTGATCCCCTGTTTTCTTCTACCTTTCAAAATTATGCCATCTTTTTTCTTTCTTCTTCTTCTTTTTCTTTTCTTTTCTTTTCTTCTTCTTCTTTCTTTCTTTTTTTTTTTTTTTTTTTTTTTTTTTTTTTTTTTTTTTTTTCCTTCAATTCAGACTGGATAGAATTTTTACACGGGATGATTTTAAAGAACTTTGGCTTTCTTGATAATTGTGGTTAGTTAAAATAAAAAAAAATCCTTCAAGATTAAAGTACCAGGCCTTGGCAATATAGTTACCCTGGACTATTATGAGTGACAATTTGGTGTCTTTATCTTCATATACTCATTGAACTCCAATCTAAAACCTTTGTTATGTAGGCTTGAGGCTCTTTATTGAACTATACCTGACAGTAGCAGTTTTCTCTTTAGCTTGTCAGCTTGCCTTCCAGAATTGATCCGCATCAAACTTCTGCTGTCGTGACCCTGCATGGCCAGTTGTTTGTGCGTGTCCCGTTTGAGCAGTCAGATTCATAGAATGTGGAGATGATGGTTCCCTTGCCCAAACGTGGAGATAGCTGCTTCAGTTTGTATCTAGAAGATGAATTAACCTTATACAGATGATGAGAAGTTGAACTTTGCCGTGTAAGTTTTATTTGTTTATTTTATGCTTACAGGTGAAGCTCAAGCCTACTTGAATGCATCTGCATTTACAAACTACTGTACTGTGATTAATTATCATAAGCTGTTATAGTTAAATTGTGATAGGACCTTATATTTATGGCATTGTACATTACTGACTCCTTTTAGGAAGATATGATCTTTACCTCTTGGCTTCAATTTTCTTAGGTATTTAACTGCTAACACCTGCAAATTTAACTCAGTTTGATTAAGGGAGGACTTGCCATGGACTTATAATCATGCTTGTTTTATCCTGTTGGTAAGTTTACTTTCATGTCATGTTACATTTGAAATATATCTCTTGTCATCATCCTTGAAGATCTCATAAAAAGGGCGCCAGCCTATTCTACATGCATGTTTCCAGTGATCTGATGCTAGAGAAAACTGATGTGCTGTGTTTCAAAATTACCTCAATGTTAAGCTGATTGTGTTATTATTGGGATTTCAGGAGACACTAGGAGTCCTTTGATATTCAATTTCTAGTCATCCTTATGAAATTAAATAGCAAAATTAATCCATAAGGTCTTTCAAATTCCTTTAGGTTGTCTTTCAACTGACTCCACTCTGTATAAACTATAAATCCCCTCTGCAGTTGCCTATTTTTGACGTTCTTAAAGTCTGAAGATAACCAAGGAAAAGAATAATGCAAATTCATCTTCACTACTTAGAAATTTGTAGGTTTTATACATACCTTCTTTGTCATTATTTATCAAAAAAAAAGAATTTGTTGGTTTTATCATATAGTTTCTTGTCACTAAACCTTTTTGATTCACTTATAACTGTGATCATTAAGTTCATCATGGGAATTGAAAACCTCCTCCAATGCCTTGCGTCGAGCTTCCGTTAGGCGGGTTAATAGCAATCCAGAGCAGGGAAAGTGTAATTGCGATGAGACCTGACCAAACAAACACGACAGTTGGTGTCTTCCCTCTCCTCCCCATCAAACCCTTGGCAAAAGGATACAAATGTACCAACACCCAGAAGCTAAAGAATGCTCCACCAATGAACTTACTCCATTGAGGGGACGTGCTGTAAATGGTCCTTGAAAATGCAACTGCAATCCCTACTATATTCAGCATTGCAATGACAATTGGTGGAATCATCAATGAGGTCCACTTCACAAGATACAAGTCAGCATAGATATCGTCAATGTCCTCTCCTGAAGACTTGGAAGTCAATGTGAAAGATATTTCAATTCCTGCAATCACTTTGAGAAGGCCTTGGACCACAGCAGCCAAGTGAGAGCTTGTTCCAGAAATGAGCCAGAACTGTTCATTCCTCCACCACTCTTCCAATCCCACACCGGACCATTTCACCTCTAGGATGGCCAGCGCGATGAGGCATACTACTATGATGAGAAGGTAGATTAAGAAGGCGGTGTTTAGATCTTGAACTATGAACTGTCCAGAGAAGAGTGAGAGTGCAGGGAGGAAGCAATAGACAATGAGGAACACAGAGGTGAAAGGGTAAATGCCGACGTTTAGGTAAGCCATACGCTGGAGAAACTTGAGGCGCCTGGAGCCAAGTAAGGCATTGTTTCTAGAGAAGAAAATCTCAACGGAGCCAGTGGCCCAGCGAAGCACCTGGTGAAGTCGATCGGTGAGGTTAATTGGTGCTGACCCACGAAATGCATCACGATTAGTGATGCAATAGACTGAGCGCCATCCACGGTTGTGCATGCGGTAGCCTGTCACCACGTCTTCAGTTACTGAGCCATAAATCCATCCCACCCGGTCGCCCCATTCTGTCTTGTCCTCATACCTGTCCAATATGAAACATCAGGCATTATTGCATCACTTTTACACGTTTATACATTCACATTGGCAATTTGGCATGAATCCAAATGCAAGGCGTACCAACAAGAAATAACGGAGACCGCTTCGGCAACTGCAGCAGCATCAAGTGGCTCACGTGGGACTCTGAGAGCACCGGGAGGTCTTCCATACTTGACTGCAGGGTGATCAGCAAGGGGGCGACCTTGGTACTCAGCTATGGGTATTGATTCAGCCAGCATTGTAGAGTTTCCAAAACGCTTGGGCAGTAGATTCACGTCCAGCTCATTATCGAAGTCCGTTGGCCTCAAAGCCTCTGTCTCAGAGTCGATCTTTTCAGCAAAATTTTCAGGTTGTGGTGGGTCAAAACCGTACAGTGCTATCCTCCTGAACATGCAGCCAGTTCCCACATAAACTGGGCCCTGTCGTGTCATACATGGTCTTACATTAAATTTTCTATCTCATCATCTTCTAATTGAAAATGAGGGAAAAAGATGGGAGGAGAACCTGCACACCATCAAGGGCACGCATGTTGCCGTCGAAGAAGACGGTGTTGTGATTGGCATAGCGGTCAGAAGGATCAATGCCTTCAAATCTCTGTGGGAACTGAATGTAGCAGATGTTCTCGCCACCTCGATCCATCATGAAGCACATTCCTTCACGGATAGCTTGGCAGTTGTATATGTAGTGGTCACAGTCAAGGTTGAGAATAAATGGGCCATTGGATAGGATAGCTGATGTTCGTACCAGGGCGTTCATTGCGCCGGCTTTCTTGTTATGATCATATCCTGGCCGCTTCTCACGTGATACATATACAAACATGGGGAGGCGTATGTCCACATCTGTGAAGTCTATGATCTTGTCGTCTGCATCTCCCATTAATGGGTCATTGCTTGGGGGCTTTAGCATCACCTGTCAAAAGTTTGGTCATATTGTGAAGAGTGTTGATGGGCAATCAGGATTTGGGATTCTTTTGATGAAGATTGAAAAGAAGTTACCTGAAGAATTCCTGCATGGTCACCTTTGGAATGTTCACTGGCAGGGATGGACCAAGTGCCAGGCCAATGGGTGCCATCCGACATCCATGTGGCTTTCTGGGCCTTTATAATTGGCTTCAAAGGGTCAGCCCCTCTCTCCCTCATGAGCTTCAACATCTTCATTTCCTCCCTCGCATTGAATGCATCTGATCTCCTCCTAATCGAGTCTGGAAGCCCATTAATTCTGACCTTGAATTCGTCATACTCCCTCTTGATCTTTCTCCTATCCTTCACGAAATCTGACCTGATCTTGTTCTTGGTTGGGTCAACTTTCAAGCTGAAGTAGCTTTCAGGATTTCTTGGCTCAATACCATGTTTTCGACAGAATGGAACCCATGAATCGGCAAAACTTGCAGCCTCAGCCATAGCCTCAAAGGTGAGGAGGGAACCTCCATCATCAGAAATGTAACATGCAATCTTTTCCACTGGGTAATCAACAGCTAGAATTGAAAGGATAGTGTTGGCAGTGACTAGAGGTGGCTCTTTTTCAGGATCAGCTGTGGAGACAAACAGGTCGACGGCAGGAAGGTCTGAGCGACCAGTGGGATTAGATGGTGATGGCATATCAAACTTGTCATGAAGGACTTGTAGGTCAGTTGAACGGTTGATGGGGCAGAGCTTGGGAATCTGGTCAAGGAGCCAAGAGAAGGCAAACCATATCTCACACACCACTGACATGAGCCACAGCCACACTGCATCGTCGTTTGGGTGTTTTATTCTCCATTGCAAGAAGAGACACAGCACAACGAGCCGAACCAAGACCAGCAACCTGGTTAAATAAGTAGTTTTCTTAAATTATCATATAATTAATGATTATGACTGTCATACAAATGAGATGATGTGGCATTGAGCAATCGTATAGCAGTCTACTAAATAGTATTACTCATTTTCAAGGTAGATAAAGCGACTGAAAAAAGAAGTTAGATACTTGACCTGTAAGGGCTAATGATGCTTGCTGGGACTGGCAATTTCCGACTTAGGGGCTTCCACGGCTTATCCATTGATTCCATTACACCTCCTTTGAATCCATCATCCTCATCACCCACGTATGTGTCATCTTCAGGCCAAAAGGCACTGCCAACTCCATAAGTACCCTTCATCTCGAACAACCACTGGTTGTGATCAAGTTCTCCACTGTGGTTTGTCTTTATCATCGACATATTACTAGCATCCCTTTTAAGGCCATCTGGGGCTGGAAATGGGAATACCCCGCTTGAAAAATTGGGTGCATCATCCTCATAATCCCTGACTTTATATGGCTCCTTGCAACCTGGACATCGACCGGTTTCTTTTTGGGCATCCATGTAGCAATCTCTGCAAATTTTGAACCTGGACAGCACATTTCAATTATTGCTTTGTTTGTTGTAGTGGTCCTAATTGAAAGTATATGGCTTTCCATGTATTTAACAAAGAACTTCACATACCTGCAATCACAAGGGAGTACATCAGCTCCCCTCTCATCCTTCATAATCTGGCCATCACAAGCCGGCATAGAACATGCAGTAAATAAAGAATTTGAAACGTATTGCTCTTCAGCCTTCACAGCCGCCACAGACAAGTCCATGGGCTGGTTGTCCGGTGTAGGAGGCATGTGCACAGTGTAGTTCGTTAAGTCCCCTGATATCTCTCCCGACATATCAAGCTCGTCTCTCGACAGATTGACATACCGCCCGCTCGAAGTTCGTCTCGCAAATTTAACAGTTGGCCTGCTTGAATTCCGGTTGCCATGAGAGCCAATAGAACCCGCAGCGCTGCGTATGGCAGTCTTTGATGGTTGGCTGGAAAGGGATGCCATTATCTTGTGCTGATCAAAGCTTCATAAAGACATGAGTCCAATTCTTGAAGAGATGCTGATCAAAGCTTCAGACAAAAACTCTTCCCGACAGATGCCCACATGGAAAAAGCAGCATGCTATACTGGCAAGTTAACGAGAAAAAAAAGACCTGATGGATCATACTAAATAGAATAAAGAAACATTTGTAATAATTCATGAAATTTTTCTTTCCACCAACTTTTAGAGGCAGAAATGGGGAGCACGTAGGAGCTTTTGATCAATCACGTAGGTGTTTGAAGACTCTCCTACACGTTCATATACTTTATTGCGTGCATGCCCATCACTAACGAACACATTCAGTTCATTCCAATGTTATATGGTGAAGGGTAAAACTCTCGGAAAATGTTATTTGCAAATGTTTCAGATCTGGAAACTTGATGGATAAATTAATTAATTAAGAGATGGTTTCATCGATTTTTGTAAGGGAATATGGAGAGTAATTATCTTCATTCTGTTGGTTAATTAATCTGCCCACTCTCATTTGCCGTCTCATCTAATTAACGAGGCAAATTTTTGAGGGAAAATCAATGAAGAAATTCATTTGCTATGCATCAGCCATGACCAATTAAAAAAAAAAAAAATCTAATTATTTCTTGTAACTTAAAGAATAGCTGTGATATATATGATGCTGTATCTGGGACTAACAAATTTTTACACAAACTTAATGTGAAATTAGTGAGTTAGGATTTTGTATAATCGGGTTTGGGTTGGCCTGAATTTACCCGTTTAATAAACGGGTCAATCTTGGGTCAACTTGTTTAACCCATAGGTGACCTGCATTTTGCATAACCTATATAAATTAATTAATTAATTAATTTTTTAATTTAATTTCACATACGTGTCAAAAGGGTCATGTTTGTGTCAACTAAATATGACCTGTTTATGAAATGTATTATATGGGTCTGGTTGGGTTAACTCAATACAACATGTTTATTAAACGGGTTATGCGGGTCGGGTTGTGTCATCTGCTAATTTAAATAGATGTGTCAGGGTTGAAGAGTTTGACTTGTTTAACTAAATAAGTCAGGTTCAGATTGATTCATATAGGGTTGACCTATGAGGGAACCCGACACGAATTCGGCACGCCAACACAAAATGCCAGCCTTAGCTATATGACTTGGATTAACTCAAAGTGCACCATTTCATAAATTTAATGGAACAAAGTTTTCTTCCAACTTTGGTTGAAGAAATTTCTTTCAATCTAATATATTAAGGCAAAAGTGCCCAAAATTACATTAAAATACATCAAGTGAATGATATTAAATCGTAAGGGCAACATTTTAAAGGTCCTTTAATCTATATGCATTCCATTACAATGAAGGCAACATTTGAAGGCCAAATAACCCAACATTACATGAAATATGTTTTAATCAACACATGCATGTTCAAAGCCTGAGAGGCTTCACAATTGCTTTATTTATGATGCTGATGGGTGCCCTAATCTTAAGTGAATGATCTAAAATTGCTTCTGGATAAGTAAACTATTTCGGATGTATATTTATTTTACTTGACACAGAAGTATTATTTTTCTGGTTCTAATGAACACTTTAATCTTCCTCTCACACCAAAAGGAAATTCAAAAATTCAGGATGATTTGGTTTTTGCTTGTGAATTCTTATTCAAACAACTTACATGACATAGAAATCGCACAAAATGGATTCAGCAGAACTGTTATTCACCATAAGTTGAATATTTATTGGATTTTAGCATTATCTCCCATACAAGTGGCATTTAACCAAATATGGTGGAGGGCCCGGGCCCGGGCCCGTATATTGACAGGCCCATAAGACAAATTCAAATGACTATTGTAGGGCCCAGGTATTACATAACCAATAGGCCTCTAAGGTTTGATTACTAAGAAAACCAAAGACCATGTTAGGATCAGGCCCAGTGGTGAAGCCCATACCAAGTCCAAGACTAACAACAAGGTACATCTGCATCTCCATGGGATGTGCCACAGTCGATCTCCTCTTTTGACCTAGGGTTTTAGACACTCTCCTATATAACTCTCATGCATTACCACATCCAGGGAGACTTATATATTCTCCATTTTTTAGTAGCTTTTTTAATTTACTCTCACCTCGGCTAGAGTTTTACTAACTTGGGCGTTAGAGGGCCACGGGTCTCTGAACCGCATGCCTTCTAACGACCCCTCCCTTAAAAGCGGCTAAGGTGTTGATGGACTTTGGATCAACAACAAATGGCAAGAATTTTAAGTTCACAGTAACGTGTCCCTATGTTCAAACTCATTGGTAATATATATATTATAGTCAATTTGGTAGTGATCAAGATTTTTTCATAATTTTTGCTATAAGGTAGAGCTAGCTGTCACTGAAGCAAAGACTATGTTTTGTTTCATTTTTTACGAATCCCTGTTGTTGCTCCTCTGTTTTTAGGCAATGGGTTTTAAAAGGTTTGCAACATGTTGAAACACATTTAAAGGTTTAGAGGAAATTAATTATGTATATTATGATAAAATACGACTGGAAGCATTTTACTGCAATGAGTAAAAGATGAGGTCCATAGCATTTTGAATTAGGAAAAGAGGATATATGAGCTAGGGCTAAGTTTTTTACCCAAAAGAAAAATGAGGGTTATGTTGGAAAGGTCTTGAGTTGTTTAACTAAAATAGTTTTGATTGATTATATGGCATTGTGAAATGGTTGATTGGGCCATGTATTTTCAGCATGATAATTATTTATTAGCAACGATACGTCGGTTTAGACTCTAACGCTATTTGTGATGATTGAAGTTGTCGCTAATAATCTTTCTGGACGGAGCAACTACGACGACCTATTAGCGATGACTGGCCGTTGCTAAACGTCATTAGTGACAATTTTTCCTCATCACTAAAGGCCAAAATTCTTGTCATAATTTAAAAAACACAAAAGAAATTAACCGTCAATTTTGGCAATAATGCTTTCTTTCTTTATATTATACAGGTCACCTCATTCTCAGTGGCATATAAGATATTGTCCTGAAGTGATGAAGTTTAAAACAACCAAAGTTTAGGTATAAATAAATCTAATAATTAAATGAGCAACATAAAGAAAGATACATATGTCAAACAACAAGCATATGCATGCATAGAGCACAAACTTCTAAAGAAGATACCCTCCCATCTTTTTCAAGTTTCAATATCTGTGCCTGTTTTCCCACTTTTTGGAATTAGGGCTTTCTTTTCTGCTCAACATGGTTCAGATTTTTTTTTTTTTTTTTTTTTTTTTTTTTAGACAACAAGTGGAACAGATTTGTTAAAATATATGTTTCAACCCTGAAGATAATCTAATTTTAATTTCGTCTCCTTGAAAGTATCGCCTGTCACGTTAGTCTTACGTTTTTCGAGATGTGTTTGGTGCAATTCTTTTGCTCATCTCTTCCACATCTCTTTTACAAGAATATGTAGAACCCACGTGTGGTTCCATAAATTCAATGGTGGATTTACACATCTCTTGTATGGAGATGAACAAAAAATATGCAAGACAACGAGAGAATGAAAATAAACATTTCTCAACTCTAAAACTAACCTAATTAACCAACATTGTGGCTCACTAATTAATCCCCCTTCCCCCTAATACGTGCCTTAGCTGCTGATTATGGCTTTCTAGTTTTGGATAACTATGTCAAGTAAAAAAAATAAAATGCCACATTAGCCGATTTGAAAAAAAAAAAAAAAAAAAAAAAAAAAAACCATGAAGAAGACAATAGAAAATCAAATCTTTTGGAACAAGGGACCAGTTTGATATGCAAAATTTTCAAAAAATGAATATGAAATCTAATTAGATCTTTATTTTTATTTTTATTTTTATAACGTAAAACCTCTTTAAAGTAGGGCCCTTTGGACCCACCTCTACATTGTAAAATCCTGGATACCTGCAATCACCCGCAAACTATATATAGGTATCACTTAAGTCTGGACTAGAATAATTCAAGACCTCGAGTGTTGGAACAAGTGGCTTATATTCTCTTACGCATAGAGAGTAATATGAGAGTACCAGTATAGTAACCAGTTGGCGGAGTGTCATGACATGGTCTTTTGGGGTTTTCCATATCTGTCCGTACAGTAGAGTTTTGTTATAAATATGTTATGCTGTAACCTTATATCATTATTGAATATAGCCACACTCCTGGGAACGTAGGTACATTGCCGAACCACGTAAATCCGTGTCTTGATTTTCTCTCTCTCTTTTTGATTCCATATTATTCATCATTGTTGTGCATGGTAACAACATTGACGTTTAACACCATTGCGGCTTCCACTCGAGCTGCCCATGCGGGACCAAAAAATGTTCAAGCTTGCAGACATGTGTTAAAGATCTCCCAAACTCCTTGAGTGCTTGTTTTCTAACTGACATTAGTGCTCTCTTTTATAGTATACTTCTGCAGATTCTGCAGCATGGTTCAGTGGACTCAAAACTGTGAACTTCTACGATCACCAGTTGTTACCAGAAGTAATGTATCTGCTTACAAGATTATACGGCCAGTTCTACCCTGTAAAGAGCCGAAGAGAATAAAACAATCTGCAGATTGATCGATGTACTAATTAAGATGTTTGGTTTTCAATTGAAGATGTGGGAAATGGTTCATGCACAGATTATTGGAGTACTCTAGCTAATAGATTAATAAGTAGTAATTATATTAATTTGCTGTTTTCCTCTTTCCTACATATATTTCATTGAGTTTTCGATCTTCACACTCCTTAATTTGTCCTTTCCGTAGACGAATGAGTGTGTCAAGGAAATGGAATAGAAACAAAACCCTAGAAAGCGTGCATTGCCAAAATCTAGACAAGCCCAAAATTTGATGAAACAAGAGAAAAAGGAAAATCTCAAACAATTAATTGAGGAGGCTAGAAGAAAAGAAAACAATGTTATGATGTTTTGTACACAAATCGGACTTACTGATATGGAGGATATATTCCAAGTACTTGGGTCCAACTGTGGCTCATTTCCCATCCTGACAAACTGAGTTTCATGATCTATCCTCGTAAAAATACCTGAGTAATATAATTTAGCAAACTGTTATACGACTATCATACAACTAGAATGATATATTAATAGAAATCAACCCTTTTTTTTTTTATACGTTATTGATCTAATGACTAATTTTTATTATCGCATCGTCAAGTTGTATAACAGTCGTATAGCAGTCTACTAAATAACATTACTGAAGACATAAGTAGTTTTGCCTCATAAACATGTTTGTTCTTCTTCTTTCTTCCCCCTTCATGATGAAATATCACAGGCTTTTCATTCTAACTCATCTGACAAATGAAATAAAACTAGAATGGAGGCCGGGCTGCATTGCCACTCCAACCAAACGCATCACCAGGGAAAGGAAAATTCCCCATGCTCGCTCCCAAGTTATGAAAAGGAACACCGCCGCCACTGCTGTTGCCGCTTCCCCTGGCCTCACCCAATTGCCCACCCCCACCAGTCACTTCCGAAGATGGTGAGTTTGTGGGCTGTAACTGCACCGGTGACGGCTCTTCCTCCTCCAATGGCAGCCTATCATATACTGCATTTGCAAATGATGCCACCATCAACAGCACAGGACCTGAAGCCGTCAGTGGCGATGTCACACTCCCTCCTACAACCTGTCCCTGCCCACCTGCCAAAAATATTGTCAATCCACCGGCTCCTGGCGGAGCCGGCGGTGGCAAAGCTGTCCCAGTCAGCGAAAGAATCTCAAACCGCCCATGTAATGTTACAATGCCCCCAGATGAGGCGCCAGCTGCCGATGGCTGGCGCAAGGTTACATTGGTGACAGCCCCGCTGCCACTGAGAACACAAACTCCGCGGCCGCGGCGGCAAGCATAGTTTGACACTGACTCCACCACGTCTGAACCCGCAGAGACTTCTAGTACATGGGACCTCAGCGCATTCGGGCTTTCCCTGGTTATGAGTATTGGTGGCTTCGGCTTGTTCTTCGAACCGGAAGGCCGTCCACGAGACCGGCGACCGGAGGTTGCTCCTGAACTTGTAGTGGGTGCATCAGGGTCCATTCTTTGCTCTTTCTCTCCAGAGTTTTTGTAATCCGATATATATTGATCTTTGCAACTGGAGCTCTGGTAGACCTAGCGACAACCTGGGACTGGTTCTAAGCCAGACATTTGCTGAATCTAGTACTTTCTTTCACAGACTCGATCTCACCCCCAAGCTATATGCTTCTAAGCTGAAAATGGAGAAGATATGCCAGTTCAGGATCATGTAGAAACTCTTAAGAAATTACGGAGACCACAACAAAAAGCATTTTAGCAGGCATCTCTCCATACATCATCATCTATTCATAATTCATCCAGCCAAATTCTCCCTCTCATCTTCCCCTTTTCAAGGGGGAATGAACCATGAAAAGCAGATTATGATGTTTTTATCAGTTGCTAACTAGGATTCTAGTCCTACCATGCTCCTAAAACTTTTTTTAATTATTTTATTCGCTTACTTTCATCATTACCATATTCCTAGCCAATCCAGTACCCTAATTGCTAAAGTTTCTCATTATGTTATCATATATTCGCCATCCATTATTTTTATATAAAATTGAGCACATCTATCTTTACAAAAGTGATCGATTATTTATATTATATACCACCACAGCACCTCCTTTCTTGAGCCACCAAAAAAGCGTAGCACCACTTTGGTATTTTATATTCATATATATAAAGACTTCTATTTTACTAATTTTATTAGTTTTTTTTTTTTTAATTGAATAACGAAAAAGTTATAAGAGATGATGTTTTCCATTTTTCATCTTGATAGAAGAGAAAATTAGAGAACATGTGGAAATGCTACAAAATACAATGTGGGTAACGGCCCATTTAGCTAAACCATGTGCATGCAGATTGGCACATCTAGAAACTTTTAAAGCATTTCAGCTTTGAAAGACAGAGAGTTCTAATCTAATATTCGAAATATAGGGAGCAAAATGTCAAGAAGAAAAACTATGGGGCTGATTCACAGCAAAGATTACCAGAAGAGCATCTCTTTCGAGAAGAAAGTCCATAATACCTACAAAAGTTGCCAATTGAGTAGTAAGAAGAGCAACAGAAGCTTCTTCTGTAAGAGCATCAGTGTTAGAAAACTTTTGGGTGACAGCTAGGATGATTTCGCCATCAGAGTTACTAATAACAACAGCCACAACAATTTTTTTTTTTCGGATTGCCACATCTAAATTAATTACATTTGAGAAATCGAGAACAAGGAGGAGTCCAAAGAGAAGGAAGAGCAATTGCCTTCCAAGCCGAGTAATGACTGATAAAGTCCATTGAGCCTTACTCTTCCACAAAAGGTACATTAAGGAAAGAGGTTTGCTTAAGGCTTATAAAACCCACAACCTAGGTATACCTTGGCAATGTAGGACTCTAGCTTAACACGCCCTCTCACGTGTGGCACTATTGTCCAAACACATGTACAATGAAAGGGAAAACCCAACATTAACCAAGGCCCTGAAGCTCTGATATCATGATAAAGTCCATTGAGCCTTACTCTTATATAAAAGACACCTTAAGGCCAGGAAAGAGGTTTGTTTAAGGCTTATAAAGCCCACAACATAGGTATACCTTAGCAATGTGGGACTGTTAACAATGAAAGTCCAAAGTGAACTTAAGTTGTTGAAGAAATTATTAGTTACATGGAGGCACATATATCTTTCATACTTTATGGACAAATAATTAATACAAACATGCATGTTAAATTTATGAGTAATTCTACATGTACATTAAGTGTCCATTAAAAAAAAAGAAAAAAAAAAAAGTAACTTTTAAAATCATAATTGGGCGTGTGATTGATCAAAAACTGATTTTGATCAAATGGTAATTTAAAAGTCATTTTTTTTTTCTTTTTTTTTAGACACTTGGTAGACGTACACTTAATGCACATGTATAATTACTCTAAATCTAGCCATGGTCTTGAAGCTCCACCTTTTAATTTTTCAATTTTTTTTTTCTCACGTTTATATTTTACCTCTAATCGTGAAGCTCATCTATTATTTTCTTTATATTTTAATTTTTTAATTTTCCTCTATTATCTTTTTATTATTTCAACCTCTCCCTTCCTTTTAAGAATGGTCTATCATCTATATACGGAATCCCGAAATATTAGCCATTCTATCATTGATCGATGGAATCCCGAAATATTAGCAGGAGCTTCGACGGTTGCTTAATTAATTGGCTATATATACAAACATGTGACCGATCTCTAATCTTTCTTTCTTTCTTTTTTTCTTTTTAACACACGGCCTTCTTCTTCATTTCTGAGAAATAATTCTCAAAGGGATTACATAATCAGAGAAACAATTCAAGAACACGAGCACTAAATACAACTTCAACGCCCAATGAAGAGAAAACAGTGCCCAAAGGCCATAGTTGTAGAAATAAAAAATCTCTACCCACAAAGCTAGAAAAAACTTAACTTAAAGCAGCTACCAAACTGTAGACTGTGAAACAGAGACAAGAATATACATAAAACAGACAAAGAATACTCAATCCCAGCCGGCAGCAGTGAGGCAGAGAATGTCTTCGCCAGATGACGACACGCGCCGCCACCGGCAACCCCCGAGCAGCAGAGACCGATCTCTAATCTATTTTTTTTTTCTTCTTCAAATTTAATTAGTCGTATTATTATATCTTCATATATCGTGCTGGCCGGCTAGAATATTCTCACGTTATAGATACTTAGGAACCATGCATGCACACACAAAGTCCATACATATATATCCTTTCTTTTTTGTATAATCATAACTTCAACTTAAAGATGTTTTAAAAAGGTGGAAACTTTAATTAAAAGGAGCAGCTCGTGATGATGACAAGGTTTAATTTTGTGATGGCTCCCTGATTAACTAACTATACATATATAATAGTTGGCAAATTCAAATTGCATATGACTTCATGCTAATTAAAGTTTATAGCATTAACTGAAAAAACCCAAAATGGGGAAGACGTTTTGGGGGTACAAGGCCCGACGTCATGCCGACATATTTTGAGCAGAAACTAGGAAGCCCATTGGATTAGGTTGTATATGTTGTTGTTTTTTTTGGTAGTTTTCTTGTTGATCATAGGCTAAATTAAAGCAATCGAGACATTATATAATATTATCGATAAGATTTTTGATTATACAGATTTGATTCAATTCTTCTGTTGTTTTATAATTATCTTGAGTCAATGATTGAATCAACTGGCGTGCGTGGCACATTGGAAATGGCAACCGACAAGAAGGCATATATGATCAATTGATCAGTACTACGTGCAGCATCCTGTTTTACTGATTTATTGCCTTGATGTTTATCTTATATTTCGCTAGCTGTGGATGGAATGTGAAGGCAACTAGCTATAAGACAGCTAGAAAACACCTTACAATTTTTCTTTTTAAAACTATGCAGCTGGACTGCAGAAGAGGGAGTGGCCGTCGGCCGATATTTAATTCCTTGGTGAATCTCGTTGCCTTAATGTCTATTTACTTCGACATAAAATATTTTTTAAGTTTGTTTCGACGGTGGTCCGGTGGTGGTCCTGGGGTTACTTGATGGTGCTACGGTGGAAGTTTGACGAAGGTCTGGTGGTGGCCTGATGGAGGAAAGGCCGTGGGAGAACAAAAAATATTTTTTTTTTCCATCTTTTTTTAGTTGTGTTAAAATATTACTTATTTCAAAAATTTATATTGATAGGACCATTCTAATTAAAAATGGGAGATAAATTCAAAATTTTTGCTCCGATACCATGTTAAATTATTATTTATCTCCAAAAGTTTAAATTTATAAAAAATAATGAATTTAATCATTTATTTAATACTTTAATGAATTTCGAGAGCGGGAGTAATAAATAAATAAATTGAGAAAAAAGAAAAAGAAAAAGAAAAAAAAGAAGAAGAAAAAAGTTGGAGGTTAGGCCGGTTGTAATTGTAGGTGGGTTCAGCACTGCAGTTGGTGAAGGAGGAATGATGAGTTTTGAATTAGTATGCTTAGTGCAACGTACTGTTAAGTAGTGGCTCATTATAATGCATAGTTTGGTGCGGGGGAAAACAAAGACAAGGAAACCAGTCATAACGCTGTCGGTGTTTTAAAACATACATGGTGCTCAACTTTTATGTGGGGTTTTAAAACGTCCAAACAAACTGAGTCTAATTTGAAGGCGCAGACATTTTGTAGTCCATGTATATACATTTAGAAGAGCCAAAATGCTTAATGCACTACAAAAAAAATTCACTTTTAGTGACGTATCTACAGTACCCACAACTTTAATATGTCACTAATTAATGACGTGTTAAAAAGTAGCATGTCACGTGTCAGTTGGCACGTTACTGATTAGTGAATGTGTTGCATATATGATGCCTTGATGAAAAAACAAACTGTAAATGCTTCTAAGGATCGGAGTTGGGTCTATGTTGGTGAATCATGGCCAAATTACACTGCAGATTGGTAAATTTTTCTTCTTAATTGTTTCAAGGTGTCACCATTAATGTCATCAAAAGTCATGATTTAGTGCAGGCAATCCCGTCTAAGACATGATGTGTTTCTTTTTGTCTCAAACGCAAGTGGTCTCATTTCCATCAAAGTCATGATATAGAAAAAGCAGGCAGGTACAGTATTGATTAAATGATTCAGTTTATCTATTTAAGATGTGTACTGCTTTTTATCTTCTTTCTTTCTTTTTTTTGACATGCCCACACAAGAGGTGGGAGGAAGAATTTGAACTAGTGACATTCGCTTCATGAGGCATAGTCCCCAGCCGATTGAGTTATCCCTGGGGGTGTACTGCTTTTCATCACAAAGGTGTAAGTAAGTTCTTCTACTGATGCAGCATGACATAGTGAGATCATAAAGACAAGCAACAATAGATTTATAAATCTTCCTAAAATCAAGAATTCAACCAAATAATTGAAGCAAAATAGAAGAAAACTCAAATTATGAGTAGTAATCCTTATTTGAAAATTGAATAAAATATACCAAAGCTACATTTTAGGTTGTCTATATATAACAAGTATTTATAGGCAACAAACTCCTAAACTTGGTAGAAATTGAGAATAAGTCGGTTTAACAAAACAGACACAGCTCGTTCAAACGAGTATGCAATAAACTGAAGAAGAAAAAAAAACGCAAAAAACTTCAATACTCGTCCGTACGGGTCTTCGGAGGTCGTAACGAACAAGCACTTCCGTAATAAATTTACAAGCCACATCATTATTAAAAAGATATTCGGATATGTATGAACCAGCAGGGTAGGTACCCAACTAATCCAAGTACATATCATGAACACAAGTTTTTCCAGAAATTTGACTTGGGTCAGCGTAAAAACTTGACTTGGCTCTCAAAGAGTTGAGAAGCTAGAAAACTATTTTCCGCACCCATAGAAAGGATTTGGACTCTGACACCTTCCATCTTGTACATTGAATGGAATCTTGACTCAAAAAGAACCATGCTCTATGTAGACTGATTACTGTGCTTTCTGCAACTCCACTACGCGCTGAAAGAACACATGCACAGAAGTTTCCTAACAACCTCTCAGCAATTTTGAAGTCTGGTTGTTAGCGATTCATAAAGCAAATGCGATAAAGTTTTTATAGAGTTTATCTGTTTAAATAGGTAGTCTTAATAGGGATGTACATCCATCTGCATCCACAAAAAGCGATATCGCTTTTGAATATCTTCGTTATGTTTTTACAAATCGAATCTGCGCACTTATTTTGGTTATTAAATGTGATTATTATCCGCTATCCGCATGTTAAGTAATGAGTCTTTTGAGCCTTCATTGGGTCTCTACTAAGGCTTATTTTAAACGATTTTAAAAATAATTTAATGCCGGTTTGTAGTGTTTCGAGATTTAATTTTTTGAAAATATATTGGTTTCGCATAACTTTTTCTTTTTTGCCATGACAAAGTAATATAACCAACCAAACAAATGTAAACATATACGCTTATAAGTCTTCCGTAGTCGATCGACATGTCAAAACATATAAATCTTGTAAAAACAATATCATATTTTCTCATTGGATTACTAACCCGCCATCCGGGTGGAAAAATTTTGAAGATTGAGATCTCAATGACCTGAAACACGAGGCTGATACTGATGTGTCATTGATTGTCACTAACAAATATACTTTTCATGGGGCCTATTTGTCTAGCTACCTGTTGAAGTGGTTAAATCTTCTGAAGATTCTCTCATATTTTCTTTCAATCTCTAAAAAAAAGAAAGAAGATGGAAATGGAGATCCAAATAATCCAATGGATTCAAAACCTGAATCACGAGGTTGATACTGATGTGTCATTAACTTTCAGTAACAGATAGCTCTTGGCCCTTGGCCCTTGGCCCTTGGGCATTGTGTGGTCAGTCCATGTTATTCTTTTATTTTACGACTTGGATGTCAAGTCGTGAAACATGATATGAAAGAGGAAAGACCACAGAAGTGATTTTGTCAATGGTGACTGTCACTGTCTCCAACCTATAAAATGGTGGAGGCCACTACCTTCTTTGATTAAGTCCACAAGCCTGCAGCCGTGACTGCTGACATTTTTTTTGGCCATGATATTCATGTTTGTAATTCACCTAATTCCTGATCGAATTAAATCTGGTAGAGCAACGTGTTCAGCATGCATGATGCATCCATTAATGTCGAGATTTGCAGGCTATGAAAATTCTCCTTAAAAATAGGGAAAAATATATATTAGCCCCTCAAATTATCACACTTTTTTCGGATGGCACCCCGAACTACCAACAATTGCACTCCGACCCCCCAAACTACCATTTTCTGATTTTTTGGCCCCATTCGTCTATTTATATCATTAATTCTAATAGAAATTAGTCAAAAACCCGAAAATACCCCTCCCTTAACCGTGAGAATTTCAAAGTGTAGAAGGGGTATTTTCGGAATTCTGTTTAGAATTGACGGCATAAATGGACGGATGGGGCCAAAAAATCAGAAAGTGGTAGTTTGGGGGCCCAGAATCTAAGCATTGGTAGTTTGGAGGGCCATCCGGAGAAAGGGTGGTAGTTTAGGAGGCTAATATATATTTTTCCCTTAACTTTTTTTTTGGCTCTTTAAATATAAACGTCTGGTTAAATGGTAGTTTTCGTTCAAATTTTAAAGAAAAACTAAATATAAAGAGCTCGAGTGCTCTAAATTGACTAATCAGGAATAATCTATATATCATTGCTTCTGAAATTTGGATCATTCGAGCCCTTTCCCTGAACTTGTAAAAGACTCTACGTATGCACTCAAAGTGTTTGTTCAAATGTTTCTTTCACATACAGTAGAAGAGCAGTGTGTTTTTGTATTCATGTATAATTGCTGTAGCTAAAATGACCTAACAACCACGTAATGATTACAACAGAAAAGGATTAAAAATACAAAAATTAAACTTTAATTGCTCTTTTTATCGATCTTTATACTTTTAACTTGGCATAAAACGTGTGTTTTGTGTCCTCTAATAACAACTTGCCACATCAGATTGAAACCCTAGAACATTATAAGCTCAAAACACCCGATCACCCCAAAGAAAAAAAAACAGATGATGAAAATAATTTATTTAGTTGTCTTCATATTTGGTCTATATCACTATATATGATGGCAATGAGAATATATATATATAAGCAATGATCTACCGGCATATTTGTTAAATTTATATTGGACGAATTTGATTAGAATTTGATTGAGCATCAATGAAATTATTTTTACTCTCCATAATCTTATAGGTAATTACAATTTCATATTTCATACAATAAAAAAAAAATGTCAAAAAACTATATATATTCATAAACAATTTATCTTGATTTTTTTTTTTTTTTTTTTTGGGAAGTAAAGTTGCCTTGAGTTGGTTTGGACTATTGGGAAATGAAACAAAATGTACTGACCTATAGCTTTGGTGTTTTTGGTGTTTCAATCTGATGTGTCGGAGGGAGTGAATGAACATTAAGTTTGTCCCTCAAAACTTGGAACCATGCAAAAGCTAAGGCCTTTGTAAATATATATGTCAGCATTTTGGTCTTTGTTAGAAATAAATCGAACAACTAGGCCATGAGTAGTAACACGATTACACATGAAGTTAAAGTGTAACACTCCTGATATTAATTAATTGACAAAACAAGACAATCATTTTTACACCACATCACATAATAACTAGACTAAAAACTAAAGCATCATAACATAACATAATATAAGAATAACATGATCAAGTATCTTGACCGAAGATCCGTCACCAAGTCAAATATAAAAATATTACAAGCTAAGTCTAATAGTCATAGGAACATCAAAGATTAGGAGATATTTAGGCCCTTTAATTAGTGCGATAAAACACATTTTAAAACCCATCAATGCCTTGTGAATATATTTTCGAACGACAATCCGACAAGCCAGCTAGGGTCCACTCCAAAAAAACCAGCCTGGCAAGATCCTCCAAAGTCATCAATTTTCTGCCCAACTCCTCATGTTCCATCCTCTAAGGGAAAGTTTGATGTAAAAAAAATAATATTTTACAAGTGGAAAAAGATTAAAGTTTAAGTCGTCGACTGATCAGTGAGTAAAGTACTTAGGAAAATGTCATCAAGTGGTGAATTCAGCAGTTTATAAAAGATTAAGAAATCACATGCAACATAATGCAATAGAGTTCTTGTCAGAATAACAAGGCATAATTAAAATCATACTTATATATATAATATCATCCGGATGGTTTATCTATACACTTAACTCTCTTACAGTGAGATTTGAGCATCCCATGAGACATTTAGTACAACACTAATGCTTCGGTGAGGTACAATAGCCAACCACTACTAGTGGTACAATCAGCACCACTATCAATGCCGAAAGTTGTGATCACTATTTGTACATGACTGCACTGGTCACTTTGATCAATGGATTTAAGTTTCTAACATCTTTAACTGTGGACCATAGAATCAAGCCTGTATACTAATATGCACATTCTCCATACTTTTTCCCATGGAAGTCATGTCAAACAATCCAAGTAATCATTTCTTTTACATGTATCCATCGATAACACTCATACAATGCATCATTTCTTTTATAAACACATATTCACACAAAAGTAGAGTTCACCTAATTATACCTGAGCAATTTGCCATCTACATAAATGAGGACAAATATACCTGGGCCGAACACATAATAAAGAGAGATGAATCTACTTTTGAACCAACAAAACCAAGCTCTAGAAGCTTGCCACTGAATCTCGTACGTTCCTAGTCTTTGAGCTTGTTTCAAGCCATATATATAAGGCATTGTGGGGTTTACAAACATGATTTTGGAATTTTCGATGGACGAACCCTCGTGGCTAAGACATATATGAAGACATTTTCTGGAAAAAATCCATGGAGGAAGGCGTTTTGCATATCAATCTGATGGAGCAAATTGTTGTCAAATCAGTCACCATCAGACTCTTATAAGCACTTGTTGTGAATTTTAACTGGCCAATACAACAACTCGACGTCTTCAATACATTTTTACATAGATATTTATCAGATGAAGTGTTCATGGAGCAACCTAATTAATTCATTGATCAAGCTTATCTTGACTATGTTTGCAAACTGAATAAGGCACTCCATGGGCTTAAACAAGCCCCACATGCCTGGTTTCATCAATTGATCACTTAAGCCTTACTCAATCTTGGTTTTACAGGCTCAACGGTAGATATATCTTTTTTTACATGTTTCACCATCATCCAATTCATCTATTTGTGTTAATCTATGTAAATGGCATTATAGTAACTGACACGCATCTCTTAAGCATCATTGATCTTATTGGCAGCTTACAACATGAGTTAAAATTGAAAGATCCTGGTCCATTGTCTTATTTCTTGGGCATTCATGTTACTAGAGACTTGATGTATACACTTAAATCAATCTAAATATATTTTAGACTTACTCAATCGAGTCAAAATGTTTGGAGAAAAATGCCGCACCCTACACCTTAGCAAGAAATTAACCAAACTTGATGGTAATCTTACCAAATCCCTCATAGTATAGACATATTAATGGGGCTCTAGCTGTAGTACTGCACTCTCACAAGGCCTAATATTTCGCTTTCAATCAATCAATTTTGTCAATTTCTAAATGGCCATTCATTAATTTCACAACAACTAAGTGAGTACTAAGGTATATATCTGAAGGGACCTGTTCATTATGGCTTGTTTTTCACTAAAGGACCACTGCATTTAAATGCATATTGTGATTTTGATTAGGCTGGTAACTCAGCTGATAAAAGGTTGACCAGTGGGTCTGGTGTATTTCTTAATTGGCAATTGTTTGATATCTTGGCCAGCTAAGAAATAGCTTGTAGTGTCAAGATCGTTCAAGTACTGAATCTGAATATCGATCTATGAAAATTGCAATTGTAGAATTCTATTGGTGATGAATGTTATTGAGTGAACTCCAAATTCCTCTTGAAGCTCCTCCATAACTGTGGTGTGACAAGTTAGGCAGCCTAGGCTGCATGCTCTAGCTCTAACTTCTAATCCTATTTTTCATGCCAAAATTAAATATATAGCAGTCGACTTTCATTTTATCTCACAAAAAAGATTGTAAACAAAGATTTTGTTGCTAGTTACATCCCAACAAATGATCAGCATGTTGGCATCTTCACTAAAATGGCTTACAATGACAAAATTTTTCTTTAAATTGCTCGCAATTTGGACAACTAATGCGATAGGGCATATATGAAACCCACATACCTGGATAAATGACCGAGCAGTCCAAAATTTATTTGGTAAAATAAGTCTTATATACATTCTCTCACGTTAACTACCCAAATTGCTAGCCAAGAATCCCAACCCGATAAATTCACACTCAATGTGAAAATGTCTCTTGAAATCACATGCAGTTTGTCAGAAATAGAATTGGGTTTAGAAAATGAGTTTCCTAAAACCAGGATTCCAAGCTACCAGAGTGGAGGGAAAACACTAAATAGATCAAGTAACATAGCCAAGCACATGAATGGATAAATATCCACAACGTCATCTACAGTTTGGAGAATGATGGATACAATGATGACCTTGAGCAAGACAGAAATAAATAAATAAAAAATACAAAAAATCAAAGAAAAATGACGTGAGTTTCACTGCATCAAAATGGCATCAAAGTCTGAAATTCCCACTAAATATTATGTTTTATTTACGAATATATTATAGCACAAGAGACTAAAAAGTAAAAACGTACGTACAGAACGAGTATGATCTTGAAAGAATAAAATGATATACTGGAAACCTTTCAGTCACAGTACACAACTTGCAGGTACTTGTTACATGACTTGAAATTCGATAATTAAGTAAACGAAAAAAGAATACAAACAAACGGAATTTCTTTTGCAGGGTTCTGCTATATATGTATTTTTATGACGTTCATGCCTACTTGACAGTTGATTTGTATCAGAGCTGATTTTGCATGCATGTTTACATCATGATTTGTGTTTCCTTAAGAGGAAACCTTGGAAACAAGATCTTTGGTCGACCTATTGTACTTCATGTGGCTCCGAACAAGGTGCCCGGCTGCCAGAGCAGACATAAGGGAGAGCTCGCCGGCAAGAACAGATCCAGCTACAATGGTGGCCAGCAGCCTCGCGTTTGATCCTGCTTCCTCTCTGTTTGCACCCTTCACCCCAAGCAAGTTCAAGCATGCCGCCTGAGAAGCAAGCTGGGTACCTCCTCCAACTGTACCAACCTGAAAAGTAAAGAAAAAATGGCATCAGACTTGAGTTATATATTAAGACTGGGTTTGGCTTATTGGTGTCAATTTTTGAACCAATTAGCGAATTCGATACCGACTCAACACGAAATTAAAGGGTTAAGATTAAGGAGTTCAACCCGTTTAATTAAATGAATCAAGTTAAAGTTGACTTATATAATTTTATACCCAAACTTCAACAAGCTTTAAACCCTACATGCCACATAATTAATAGCAGACAATTTTTTACATAATTTTATTAAATTTTTAAATAAATTTTTAAAAATTAAGTTTTGCACGTTTTTTAAAATCGTTATTTTAAAAGAAAAAAGTTTTGTAATTGCAAACCCATGCAGTTTCGACAAATCGATTCCCTCCTGAGATTTGGAAAGATTTAGGAAAGCGATAAAGGGATGAGAATATTTACCTCGATAGAAGGCATGGTGACAGAGACGTGGAGATCCTTTCCATCGTTGACAGCTTCCATCATCGTGATACAGTGAGAACTCTCAACATTCTGAGCAGGGTCTTGGCCGGTGGCTATGTAAATAGCAGAGACGATGTTACTGGCCTGGGCATTGAAGCCGCCGAGAGCTCCGGCCACTGCGGAACCAGCAAGGTTTTTGAGCATGTTGAGCTCCGCCAAGGCTTCCACGTTGGTTTTGAGGACTTTCCTCACCACGTCACCGCTTATGATAGCCTCACAAACCACGGACTTGCCACGCCCCTCAATCCAGTTCACCGCAGCAGGCTTCTTGTCGGAACAGAAGTTACCGGAGATGCCAATTACATCCATGTCCTGGAAATCTTTCTGGAGGAAATCCAAGACGTTCTGGACACCTTTGGAGATCATGTTCATCCCCATAGCATCCCCCGTGCTGCAACAGAATCTGATGTAAAGGTTCTTCCCGGCAATCGCGCACTTGATTGTCTGGAGCCTCGCGAATCTACTTGACCGGTTGAAAACCATGGACAAGGTTTCGAAGTTTTGTGGGCTCTCCAAGAAGAATTTCAACTTAGCAGCCCTTTGGGCGGTGGCGAACCTGACAACCGGAGCTCTGGTCATCCCATCTTTCAACAGCACGCTGTTTGCGCCGCCGGACAGGTGGATGGCCTTGCAGCCCCTGTTGGTGCTCGCCACCAAGCAACCCTCCGTGGTGGCCATCGGCACCGAGTACTCCCTGCCGTCCAGCAAGAGCGGCCCGGCAATTCCCACCGGAATCTGAACGTAGCCGACCGGCATCTCGCAGCACTGACCCAGTATGGCCTGGTAGTCGAAGCCCTCAAGCGCCAACCCAACCAGTGACTTCCCGGTCATCCTCTGCACCGCCTCTCGCCGGATCGAAGCCGCCCTCTTGCAATCGCCCAGCGTCGTCTCCAGACTGTACGACGGCGTCTTCCCCGCCACCACCGACTTTATGATCTCCTCGTCCTCTTCGCTCACCAGAGTCTCCACGACCTGGGGTGGAGGCGGTGCGCAATCGACGCCGCAAGGGTCCTTCCGAGCTTCCTCCTTGAGAATCACGTCGTCGGCATGGTTTTTGTCGTATTCGGCGGCCCAGACGTCGACGGCGGACGGCCGAAAAATAGACTGTACGAAATCGATGCCGAAGAAGCCGAGGAGGTATATGAAGGAGGCGACCAAGGCTACCAACGCCACGATCTCGGACAGGTCGACGATGCGAAGAGGAGTCGAGTTGCGGATCTTCTCGCGCCACCTCGTCAGCAAGAAGTAGACCACCGAGAAGAAGATGGTGAAGAACACCGCATTGGTCAAGTACAGAGGCAGAGGCAGAGCGTCCGAGGCTCTGGGCTCCTTCTCATCATCCACGACCACTCGAATTTTCATCGGCGCGGTGGGTTTGTTCGTCGATCTCTGGCGCACGTCCATCGTGAAATGAACGGAATTAAGCTTCGTACACGTGCGCTGGATGGCTGTGATTGGCACTGGAAATGCCTTAGCTAGGCCAATCCGACGGATGGGGAGAGGTAACACTGTGACTTTGTTTGGCTTTGGTTTTTCGTTTGATCGGAGCAGCGAGAGTTTAGGGCTATTTATAGCAAACGACGAGGATGTTCGGTTTGCTTTACTGAGAGACCTTCACACGTTCGAGGAGGGAGCTAGGAAGTAGACGGCGGGGGGGGGGTGAGTACGAGTAAAACTGTAAAAGTGGTTTTGGCACGTGTGAAACGGAGAAAAGAGGGGCTCAGTCAAAGGTTTTCAATCCATCTCATTCCCTTTATTGTCTCTTTCCTTGCCCTTTCATTTTCTTCACTCTCCCACGTAGTTATTTGTTTTCTTATAATTTATTTTATTTTATAGATTCTTATAATTTACACTTACTAGTGTTTGCGTATCATATATCATTTCCAATGTATTTTCCGCGATTATATGCATGAATTTTGGTGTAAATTGACTCCAAAATGGCAGCTCAGCCTCCCTCAACAACATCCACCCTTGGAGGGAGCCAGCAGAAATAAATAATAGTATCAATGGGATCACTGAGCTGTTGTTTCACTTCTGATGGCAAAATCAAAATTGGCCTTCAGGGAGCCTAAAAGAGGAGGACTTTGAAAGATAATAGCAAGCATCTATGTAAGTTTTTACTCGCTTATATTTTAAGGCTTCTCTGTAAAGTTCTCTTAAAGTTTCACAACTTCGAAATCTGAGAAAAATCTATCATTAGTCTAAATCTCAAGCTAAAACTTAATCTAAGCTCTAATAAGTTCAAAGTAGGTATCATTGGCTAAGAAAGTTACATTTATGGTATGAAAAGAGATTATTCCTCTTTCAAAACATTATCACGACACACTTACAAGGGATTCACCGATCAAGAGAGGTTGAAAATTGACCGAAGGGGCGTAGGGAATGTGGCATTTATAGGTATGGAAGTATGAAGATAAGAATGATTTATTTTAACACAATTCTGTCAAACGTCGAACGTTTGTTGTACTTTCTAATGCAAGGCCTAATAGCTTGAACAACGCTATACATCATACGTACAATCAAACGTTCGGTGCCCCGCGCCGTACGTTTGGTTAGGATAGAAAATCAAAATTTTTCCTTTTTAACCTATCCTAATATATTAACATTAATTTCATTAAGACTTAGTTAACTCTAATTAATAGTTGGAGTATTATATATATATAGTGAGGGTAGTTCTAGCTGGAATGGCATAATTTAGATATTTGATGAGGGTAGTTCTAGCTTCCTGTTAGAGTAACCTGGCCATAGGGGCTTTTGCAAGTCTCATTTTCAAAGAAAAATAAAAAGTAGGTAGTCATTTGACCCATTTGCACGCATGACAAAAAATATAAAATAATAAAATAAAATAAAAATAATAAAAAGAAAATAAAAGAAAAAAGGAAGTGTTGGAAGTAGGTGGAGATTTTGGAAATGAAGTGACACTTTTGTGCTTTGCTGGCTATGTTCTGTGGATTTGTATTAAGTATTTGTTTCAAAGTCTATATTGGATAATTTATTGTGAGATATACCCGTAAGGAATTGTAATTGTATGTTTATTAATGTGTTATTTGTTATTTTTTATTTAAAAAAAAAAATGTTATGATGCGATATAAAAAAAAAAAAAAAAAAAAAAAAAAAATCATTTTTTTTTAAATATTTTTACGAGTGTTTTATGTTATGAATTATTTGTTATTGTATTTATCTTAAAAATGGAAAACAAAAACATTAACAAAATTCCTCTCATATTATTAACTAGTCGTCTCGTGTGGATCCCGTCTTTGTTTAGCAAATAAAAATTACAATTTTAAACAAAAACTTGAATAAATAAATAAATAATAGGAAAAGAGAAGTAGGTTGGTAAACTATGGGATGAACAAGTATCATTCTCATATCACCTATTAAAATAAAATAAAATTATTATTATTTGTTTTGTTTGCATGTGGAATTAATCCACGGGAAAATAATTAATTAGATTAAAAAGAATGAACCATCCAATGAAAGAATGATAATTTAATGAAAACTTGCCAACCCTGGTTTGAAAGAGGGGCTTTCGCTTAATTGCAATTACCACGTTAATTATATAATAATATAAAAATATAGCAAGTAATTGGTTGCACAAAAGCTTCACGAAACGCGCAAGCAAAGCTTAAAAGTAAATGATAATAATATTAATATGATTTTGACTTGGAAATTAACAGTAATTGAAAAGAGGGCATTAAGTCTATTTTAACCCTTTTATATATATATGTATATATATATATATATGACTATGACTAACGCTTAAGACCGTCTATAATTATTTGTTCATTTCAACATTAAAGCATGGGTTTAAGAAGCGCACCTATTACACATGTCTAAAGGAAATCAATTTAATAAAGACCATCCCCGACTATGAGGGTAATTAAGTATGGGGCTAATAATTTTCCTAAAACTAAGAAGAAAAAAAGAGGGGAGATTTGCTGCTCACGTCTCACCGAAACATCCGACCTATACTATAGTCAAGTCGTTCACGTATCTTTCTGATATCGTTTTCTTCTATTTAACAACATGCATGTATATCTTTTTCTAAATTAACTATTGATTAATTTAGAAAAGAGATGTAAAAAATTTATTTCTCTTTTGTTAATTAAGTTATCGAGATTAACGATCGCTCGTTTTAGTGGGTCGAAATCCGTTTGATGGTTCGCAAGTGATTTCAAATATTATCTTCAAAATTATCCTGTGCGACTGAGCCATTGGTTGACTCTTTTTTTTGTAATTGACACCCATCACATTAGGTGTTAATTCGTATGTTATCAGTAGCCCCTCTTATTTATGTCTCAACCCCCCAAGTTAAGGCCTCCAAGATCAAGTTGCATAATTTAGGTGCCATTAATAAAGTAACCTTGTGTTGATTGTTTTCTAAATGTAATTTATCTTCTTTCACATGTAACAAAGAATTTAATAACTCAATCAAATTCTGTGAGGCTTCGTAAAGAAGCACTTCGTGAAGTGCTTATTTACGAGTTAAACTTCCAATTGCATGTCCATATTTTGAGAAAAAAAATCTCTTCTTTTTCATTCCCATTTATGTAAGAATGAACACTATGGTTTGCATTTCGAACAGGCATGAATATAGTGTCTATAGGATAATTTCCATCTCGAGAGTTATTGGCGTTTTTATACGGTATCCATGATTGCTCTCGATTTGTAATTCAATACACAAATTAATTGGTTCCGTTAGCTAGGTTAACTATGTGCTATATATTATCAACAATTTTCACATAAGATAATAAGATGATGTCTCGTATCGATCAGAACCCTTGACACAAATAGACGCACTACAAATATCTTATTGTCGATCCTGTGCAAGTTGAAAATGTCACCCTAGAAATTAAGAATGCAGTGCCCTAAAAAAGGACACAAACCAAAACATTTATAGCTAAGAATTATCACAACATTGGTTGGACGTTGTTATCAAAAGCCTGAATAAAGTTACTGCCTAGCTTGGTCAATAGTCCAACAAACTTATCCTAAATTAAATAGAACTACCCCAACAAATTAAGTCAATAACCCAATAAATTCTCTCTTTTTTTTTTCCCAATATATATATCTATAAATTCTAATTTAATGTATTCTTTAATTACTTGACATCCCAACAGTACCGATAGAGATGATCAATCAAATCCAAGTAATAAAAACAATACCAGGCTTTATCTTCCTTCTCTTTCTTCTTCTTCTTTTTTATTTTTTAATTTTTTTTTCAATGGCCAACTTGCTAAGGTCTGAACTGGCTGGCCATTAAAAGGTTGAAATTCTATGCACACTAGTTATAAATGAGTATGATGCAGATATGAATCTGATAGATACATAATACCCATATTTAGTCAACATTAATTCATTTCTCAAATTTAAAAATAAATTTTGAATTGAGAGATAGCGAAAGCAATGTTAGAAGGGAGACAGAAAACTTTGGAGTAGTTCGATGTTAAAAACTTACGTTCACGACTAATAATTACGCTAAAGACTACGTTGTATTTTTATTTCTTTATAATAATAATAATAATAATAATAATAATAATAATAATAATAACTAGATTATCAATCTAATCTAAGTAATAAAAACAGTAGCGGGCATGATCTTATTTTTTGACTCCTTCTTCTGACTTCTTTTCAAGTACAACTTGTTTGTTTTTACTCACCATCAAGGTGGTTGTTCGGTGGCCCTTTAAGGCATTCCCAGTATGGTTAGGTAAACACTATTAGACTAAGGTATGGATTCAACTCCTGCAATGAAATCTTTTATGCCTGATTACTTTAAATCACTTTAGGTCTCACTGATATTTTGATAGAGTTGGGTCAAGTTATAGCTTAACTAGACTTGCGTGAGCACCTGCAATTTCTCACTTTCTAAGCTCTTTCTGTCATTGATTCCCAACAGACATGTACTACTATAGTGGTCATGCCCAAGTAGAGTAAATACTAGAGTTGCCCTCTCCTCTCTTTTTTGCTCAGAATATATATATATATATATATATAAACAAAAGTGGAATCTGTTTAAAGCATGATTCTTCATGCCAACCTCTATAGAGTAAACCATGTATACCTGCAATTGCCCGCAGACCACTGGAGCGTAGAAGGATCAAGATCGATTACAATTTCAAGTAAATTGTATATTCTAAAATTACGTGAATTCATGTCATTCCTTACATCAAACGACTTGAAAAATACTACTTATTAAAAATGTGGTATGTTATGGAAGCAGATAAAAAAAATAAAAATAAAAATATTTCAAAAGGCTTTTTCTTCATTTTTGAAGATACGCTTCTTCTTCAGCAAACTTAAAGACAGTTTTTTGCTCAAAACTATTCTACGTACGAAAACCTGATGAAAACATACTAAATTCTTCTTAATAATATATTATTGAGACAAAAGTTACAAAAACTCAAGATACAAGAATTACAAGCATTCAAGAGATCGACAAGAGTTACAAAATGATAATTAGATTAATTGTTGTTAATATAGAAGTAGAAGAAACTTGTAACGTTCATACCCTTGTATACAATCAAATAAATCAATGAAAGATGTAGTCAAAGAAAAAGTTTTAACGTGTAGATATATGTAGGTCATAGTTAAGCCGAACCACCTCATTTGTATGTCTCTCTTTCTTCTTCTCATCACTTTCATAAATTATGTGATCTTACACATATATCACATGTTTAACCTATAGCATTTTTCACGTTATTCAATATATATATAAAATTTAAAAATAAAAAAAAATAAAAAAAAATAAATAAAACCCCTAAATTGACATAATCCTTATGGAATATCCAACATCATGATTAGTACATCCTTGTTTTGTAGTGATAGTCAACAAGAACTTATTACAGAAATATCGTATCTTTTTTTGTTTTGCTTGCTTAGGATGTAGCACGTTGCCCTCAATTTATAAATAGTCAGAGGGAGAAAGATGTCTGCAGTTATTCAAGTTTGACAAAAATGAGTTCTGAAGTGAGACAAGTGATTTAATGGAGCACCAAGACCGCCATTGGATCGATCATTCCGTTGAAATTAGGGTTGTTTTTTTTTCTTTCATCTACATATTTTTGAGCTTTATAAACTCGAATATATATAACAAGATTTTCATTGCATTCACATTTGCATCAATTTGTACATTTCTAAAAAGTCAATGTCACTTTTAAAAGCATTTTACATACTTTGCCCCCTTCCGTCAGGGAATTCCGTTAATTTGGACGGAATATTTCATTTTTGGGCGTTAATTTTGTTTAAAGACCAAAATGCCCTCCAACAGTAATTAATAAAAAAAAATATTAAAATTAATATGTTTAAAAAAGTTGAGGGCATTTATGTCATTTTTGAATTTGAGTTAGGGTATTTAAGTCTTTTTATGAATTAAACTGACATAAGGGAGCAAAGTATGTAAAGTTGGTAGTTAGATGTTCTCTTTTGGTCAATGCGTCAGTTCATGGGGCCATGTTGACAATGGCTAGTAGTTGATGAGAAAAAAAGGTAATTGCCCCAAAATAGAGGCGGTAGAAGTTCAACTTTTGTCGGCATTTTTAGGTGAGTTAGGCGGTCGTTTAGAGATCACGTTCGAAATAGTAGTAGTATTGGAATTATTGATAATATATAAGGTGAGTTAGGCGGTCATTTAGAGATCACAATCGAAATAGTAGTAATATTGGAATTATTGGTTAATATATATATATATATATGACAAGTTTGCAAGAAAAAATTAAATTAAGATCCCTTCCAATAAAACAAACGATTAAGGCCCCAATTATAGAATACGGACGTTTTGAAGAACAAGACACACATAAACATAATTGGAGTGCATTATTTCTCCGGAAAAATTAGCCGATGTCCAATAGGCCTCACTTTTCTCTATATGACTATTTGTTTTGTGTGTGTGAGAGAGAGTTTAAGAATCTTTTACACGCAAACACAAATTTAAAAATTAAAATTCAACGATTCTAAAAACTAAAATTATAGTTCCGTTGTCAAGACTTCGACACGCTATGTCTCGATGAATCGTACACACGTACTAATTGAGAGTGTTCGGTAAAAATTGTTGAGGTGAATTTTTTTTTTTTTTAGTAGTAGTAATAAGACTGTAAGAGTGATTGATGTGATATAAAGTAGAAATAATTTGTATAGAAAAGTAAGAAAAAAAAAAAAAAAAAAGTTATTTTTATATTTGAATAGTAATAAAAAATGATTGATGTGATATAAAAAAATTTAAAAAAATAAATAAATATTTTGAAATTGATTATTTTGTTTAAAAAAAAAATGAAAATAAAAATAGGAGAGGGGAGGAGATGATAATTACCAAACACAGGGCCATAAGTCTTTTCATAGCAAACCTTCCAATTTATTAAAAAAAAAAAATATACTATAAGAAAAAGTGTGTTTGGTAAGAGACAAAGGGATCGAACTGCTTTGACAAGTTTGTTTAAGGGGCTTAAAAAAAAAATAAAAAAATCACTTACCTTTGAATTTGATGGCACGAGTTTGCAATTGCTTTGAAAAAATAATTAAATAAATAAATTAAATAAGAGTCAGATCGTCTGTAATTATTTATTTAAATTTGAAAGAATTTGAACAAGTAATTATGAGAGACCACTTATAAAATTTACTTAACCGAATAAGTAGCTGAACAGCTTAATTTTTATTTTGTCAAATAAATTTTAAAAATAATATATTATAATCACTTGTCTAAATTAAAATAATAATAATAATAATAAATAATTATAAACACGATCCAAAGATTTGTAACGTAAAGTCACTCCCACGTCACTTTTGATTCCTTTGAAAAGAGAATTTAAGAAAAAGACAAAAAATAAAAATAAAAAAAAAAAAAAAAAAAATAAGCTCATAGCATTAAGCGGTTTACTGTATACCTATAAATAAATAAATAAATAAGCCCATAGCATTAAGTGATTTACTGTTTACCGGATTTTTAATTGCTGTGAGAAGATTTTTTTTTGAACAAAATGACGGAAGCTACCGCCACAAGCCGACATCGAAAGAGAAATTGCACGTGTTTTGCGAAAACTAGCGGAAAAATATAAATTTAGCCTAAAAAATAGATGTAGAAGAAGAAAACTCAGCCAAACTTTTGCCAGCGACACTGACGGAGAGACCACGTCCCTACAAGACATCTTGTGTTAGCCTTCCTGCCTGAAAAAATCAAAAAAAAAAAAAAAAAACACAAAGCTCCGTAGCTCTAAAATGACTAGGAGATCCAAAACTCTACAGCCCTAAAAAGACTAAGATAACAAAAGTTCCATAATCTTAAAAAGACTAAGAAAATAAAAGCTTCATTAAATCTAAGTCGGGAAGAAAACAAAAGACCTTCATAACTCTAAAGAACTAGGAAGAAAGCACAATTGATGGAGGGAGGCTTCACCTCTCTTCTTTCTTCTTCTTTTTATTTTTATTATTTTGTCAATTGCTGTGAGAAGGTAAAGTTTAGAAAAAGACAAAAAAAATAAAATAAAAAATAAAAAGATTACTATCCAACCGTCAAATAAATTTACATTTAATAAAGCATGTCAGCATGTCTTCAATAAGGGTAGTCATTGACTCTCTGCACCACTCTACTATTATCCACAATTCAACCACTTTTTTAATTATGTGAGTTTGATGAGAAATATCTCATAATCACTTATATGATTTTTTTTTTTTAAATTCGAATAGATAATTTGAAAAGATTTTGATCCAAAAATTAGTAGTATTATGCCAAGTTTGAGTGTTTTCATAAGAGTACTGCTATTTAGTAGACTGCTATATGAATATTATACAAGTGGGATGACGTGACAGTAAAAATCAGCTATTATTTTTTTAAAATTTTTAAATTTTACGAGTACTGCTCCTATGACTGATTTCAACTATCACATCATTAAGTAGTATGATAATCAAATAAAAGTCTATTAAATTGCATTACTTCCTCCGCAATTTGCACATATAATAAACCATATCTTATATATAAATTTGAAGAAATTTTTGGATTGTAGAATCTTTTATGCTTCTTACTATTTGAGTCATTGAAAATGTTTGGTTCAACTTATGTAAACCAAATCTCTTAACTTGATTTCTTTAATTAATTTAAAATTGATATTTTAGATTGTATTGCACTACTAAGCTAACCCAAGTTGAACAATTATTGAAGAATGGTTATTTAGACCAACTTATAATGGGGACTCCTTCAATTATAGTTAAATAAACGATCTTCCATGAGATACCCAGGAAATTGTGTTAATAAAACAACAAATGATCCAATAATTTTTTACAAAGGAAAAGTTCTTCAACCAGAAAGTTGCATTTATTGATTAACTTTATTCATGCGGGACAAGGATTATCTTCGGTTCAAAAGAACGGCAGATGATCCGATTAGTTTTATTTGAGGGGTAAAATTGTCATTTCATATCATCCGCAGGAATACCTTTTATTTGAGGGGTAAAAAAAGGAATGTGGTTATGATTGAGGCTTTATTTCCTTTGTAACTGAGATTTGGTAGTTGACACGATCTAGGCTCTAGAACGAGGAAGGATCATGAAAGAGGCTTTTTTATTAGAGGTTCTTAAACATGAACAATTTTGCCCCTCAAATAACACTAACTAGATCCCTCCAGTTCATTTGAACGATGGTCCAAATGCGTTCAATGTGAGGCATTCAACAATTACTTCTATTTTCATTCTCTAATTAGGGTATGATTGGGATTACATTAAAGAGTTTAAAAAGTATTTTTATTACATAGAAAGCTGTGCAGGGCAAAAATGGGTATATTTAGTTAAAAACTCAAATATATATATATATATATATATATATTTCTTTAACCTTTTTGCTCTAAAAATGCCGAAAAGCAGTTTTAGGAAAAGCTTAAAAATAAAACTTTTTTTTTCTCAAAAGCTCGTTCTGAATTTAAAAGCTCTATTTTTCAACATAATCCAAAACATACTCTTAACGTGTAAATACAATGAAAATCCATTTAAGTGATTTGTCTTTGTAGGCGGAATACCATGACTATTTGGGATAGATTTTATATCCAAAAAGAGCTTTCAAGGAAAAGCTTTTTTTCAAAACTTTGTTTTGGCCATTTTTAAAGCAAAAAAGTCAAATAAGGTTTTTTTTTCCTTTTTTGCACAGCATTTTATATATTAAAAATATTTTTTAAACTTTTAACGCAATCCCAAACGGACGCTTACAAAATACTGAAAAATGTGAGGCTTTGAAGAGTTCCAATATCTAGTATTTTTGTCCTAAATGTGAAACAAAATACTGGTTTAAGGGGTTTGGATCATTGACCAACTCTACTGATTATCAAATATTAGTAATTGTTCATTCAAACCTCTAAATTAACGATGCAGCCAATGGCAGAAAACTCTAAAATCTTCCCAAAATAAGAAGAAGAAGAAAAAATAGACAACAAACCGAAAGAAATGGAACTACTCCCCTCATTTTCTGTGGATTGAAAAGAATGCCATGTTTTGTCTTCTTCACTCTTGACTATTGCTGTGTTTTAAAGTATTTAATTACAAAGAAATCTTAGCAAAACTAAAAGCTTAAGCAAAAGACAATAACCCACCTAAAGAGTTCAACGAGAGGAGAACAACAGGAAAAAATAAAAAATAAAAAAAAATACAATAAAATCAAACTAAAATCCCATCTAAAACCCAAATCATGCAGAGGATAACATTTCCTTTAGTGGCATTAAACTTACCTTTAGAGAGAATCCTAGTTCTAACCTCCTATACAATCGGTTTGAGCGATTAATTGTTCTTCAGTTTTGGAATAATTAATATAACAAATAGCGTTACGGTTTCTCCAAAGGTTATAAGCAACAGAACCAAATATCAACCAGCAAAGATAAGCTAACTTAGCACCCTTAATAAATGATCTATGTCCTCAATGCTTTACTGACGAAACAACTATAAAACAGACTATTACTTATTTATTTATTATTTTATTTTTTTGAAATGATATTATCATTCTCAAACTGTAATCAAGTACAACCGTACAATACGTCCTACCAAACCCAAACTTTGTTATAATCATTAAAATTTAAAACGACCAATTTCATAGTGGGATTAGCAAAGATTACATGAAACATGCACATGAAAGAGTCGGTTCCAATTTATAATTTTTGTCCTTCAAATATCAGAACGAGCGACATATTTTAACAGTTGGCATGATAAGTGTCACGTGGACTGTCACATGACAATCCACAATTCACGTTGTTTTAGTTGCTGACATACGACTAATTTGTCACGTCAATTTGTAAGAGGCCTGTAATACTCATAAAAGCGCAATTTCTTTCTCATGCTTGCATTACGCGTCAATGTATTGATAACTTTGAAAGAAATTAATTTATGGAATATTTTGGAGAGTCAACAGCAAGGGTGCACTAATAGATTGTAAGAATTCCAGTCGTAAAAACAATCATCATGTCCAACTGACCCATCCGGGCTGAAGTAGTGACAAAAAGGAAAAATTCGGTTACACTAGCAATAACCATCATTCTTCTTCTTCTTTTTCTTTTTTTTTCTTTTTTTTTTCTTTTTTTATATAGATACAATAACCATCATTCTTTTGTTACTCCAATTTGCTCCCTATCTTATTGATTCTCATGCCTCGCCAAAAACTATGAAATAATGCGAAAGAAAAAAAAAGAAAAAAAAAATAATTAAAAAAAAAAGAAAGAAAAAAAAAAGAAAAGAAAAAAGGGGAAAAGTATATTTATTCCCCTATATATATATATATATATTGACAAGTATACTTCTAATAAAAAAATTATTTTTCCTGAATGGTAAATGTACTTTCCCCCCAAAAAAGAAAGGAAAGGAAATCCTATTGGCTCATTCTAGGAATTATTTGGATACAGGCCTGTACAAAGGTAGAGGTGAGACTTGGACTTTCACAGGCAGAGAAGAACTTAAAGGCATTTAGGCTCATTTTATTTCAACGTAAAATATTTTCGTTGGAAAATATTTTTAGCGAAATAAATTTTCAAAACTTTTTTTTGTGTTTGGCTCGTACAAAAAATCAGAGACGGTGGGCAACGACCAGCAACCTCAGACAACGGCCAAAAATGACCGGTGACATCCGGTGAACACTGGTGGTAGATTCTAGAGAACTCCAGTGGCGGCAACTGACAGCAACTTTCGACGAACTCCAGCAACCTGTGGCAAACTTTGACAGCAGCCGACTGTGGATTCCAGCAAACCCCGATAGCAGGGAAGAATGAATTGCAAAAGAGAATGTGTGCAAGAAAGAAAAGCCTCAAACTCGAAAAATGATTTACATTTTTTAAAAATAGAAACAATTTTATGAAAATTTAAAAAAAAATAAAGTTTTCCTAATAAACGAAAATGTTTTTGGTTTGACCATAATTTCCGATCACACTTAACACACGAAAAAAAGAGAAAACATTTTTGGTCAAAAGTAAAACAACCTTGGAATGATAACTTTTTCAATTTATGTCAATAGCTAGTAGCTCATACATTCTACTCGAGGGGTGAAAAATCAACCCTCGGCATATACTACAAAAAAAATAATAATAAATAAATAGCTGACATTATGGCTCATGCTCCAGCCACTGTTGACAAAATTGATGGTTCGATGATGGCTCAATGATGGCGTATGTGTAGTATATGCTTAGACAAAATTAACAAAAAGAAAAAAAAAAATCATTCCATTATTATAGGGCCTATACATGATTGGAACATATTGCTTAGAACACGCTGAACTTCTCCAGAGCTATGCTCACTCTGCACAAGATCCACCAACAAAGGAAAGAATTGAGAAACGTACCTCCTAAAAGAATCCCTTTCCAAACCAGTCAATGCCCATAATGCTGAGAGTACTAAAGAAGTCCTGGCCACCAATTCTTCCTTTTTGGCCGAACCCAAGGAAATAATGCAGTGTAGCATTGGACGGTCAGCTGAGTTCACCTGGGCAGAGTGAGAACCAGTACAATTGAGATATATCTGCAATATCTTTTGACATACTGCCACAAGTTCTGCTTCAATGTTCATCTCCTCAGACAAGGATGAATTATCTGCAAGTAACTTTTTTAGGAAGTCGAGGTAATTCTGGAGAGACTCATTTTCAAAATGAACCAGGGGTGGTTCAGAAAGCTCCAGGATAGAGCACACTATTGGCAGCTCCTTCTGCAGGATCCTCTCAGAGTTCAGTTGTTGAGCATGCGATGAAATAAACGAAAATATGTCGCGAAGGATCGCAATGTTGTCTACTGATAAGGATTCTAGGTGTGTTTTACAAAGATCAGTCACAACCTGAAATGAGGAAAGATAAAAGATGTTAAAACTTGTCACGAATTCAACTTCAAAGAAAACCCCCCTGGAATATTGTTATCAATGAAAAGTTTCAGGAAATTTCACAGGTATAACTTTCAGCCACAAATTTCGCCATCATGCTAGAAATACGTGTACGGTTTATATATATATATACTATGACAGGGTGTCATCCCATATATATCAATAGGTCTCATTTATTTTTTCACTTTGGTAGACTTTTACAAAAAAAATTACCTATTCAATAGATCAAGAATGCATACGAAAGGAAATAGCATGAAGGTTCAAAATTCCCACAACCCTACCTGAAAAATATTGTTGGAAACTATTATATTTTTACACAATCTGAACTCGGAATCCAAATTTCCTCTGTATTTTTAGATCATGACAACCACACTTAGACGTGTATGCATCCAAATATGTGTGAGCACTTCAATGCAGATATATATATGTGTGTGTGTGTGCACGCGCGTGTGCAAGTATCTATATAGAGATGGGGGGAGGAACCTGTACAACGAGTAGCTGCATAGCTATATGACTCTTCAATCTTGAAACTACATATTGCGCAGTTTGCAGATTATCATCCTCGAGATCATCATTTGTCAAGATATGATCAGAAGAAGTTTCCAAGTCAGTATAAGATTGAGCATTGTCAGGCACCTCGATTTTATCCATGGATCTCAAAACCTTCATAAAGGCAGGTACTGATGATATGGCTGCTTCCTTCAAAGCCAGAAAAATATCTCTCCATTCATCTTGGGAAAGCCTACTGCCCAAATCACTGGCCAAACGCATCAAGGCAGCAACCCCAGTGCTAGCAGGACCTTGAACAGAACTTCTTATAAATCCTGTTAGTATTGATACCACAGCTGGTAGGTGAGACCTGACTACATCAAAGAAACTGACAAAAAGATCCACTAGACACTGTGCTGCCACTACAGAAGTTTCAGAGTCCCATGTACTTCCTTCGGAATGTGGAGATCTTGAAGCCGGTGAACACTCGTCATCTTCTATTTGCATATCTCTCTTGTCAGATACACAAGTAAATATGGGGCAAACAACAGAATCAAAGACAACAGTCCAAAATGGGCGTGAAAAAAGATGGCCATGATCCTTCAGAATGTTAAACAGCACTTCCAAAGAACTCTTTCTAATAGCTGATCTGGGATCGGATGTTAGTTTTGACAACCCTGAAACGACAAAATCAGAATATCTTATATTTGAAACCTAGAAGATGAATTAAAAACCCAGTAACTCCTCACCACCAAAATTAAAGTGCATCAGTCTTTATACAATATAAGACAGAAAGTGTAGGAAAGTGATGCTAGTAAAGAAGTTTCCTAATTGCCATTCAATCTGCAATAAAGTTACTATACAGCCTCTTTTGCTCACTAACGAGAGTAAGGTAGGACTATTGGGGTAATTAAGGAGGCGAGACCAAAAGAGGCCTTACTCAAATAATAGCAAACATCAATTTAAGCTAATATTAATAAGTAAATAGGGCTCACATATTGGTTATCAGCACATAATATATAAATGCAAATGGAGCCCAATGATATTGAAGGAGATGTGAAAGGCAGCACCCAAAATGGACTTTGTTTGATAATTTTTAATATAGAACTTAAGTCATTTTCACTTGAGGCTTAAAATGAGATAACTGAATAATCTACATACATAGATACAGAAATACAAACAAAGACACATGCATGTGTATATAAATCATAAATCAGGTTCATTTCAACAACAGTTGGTTCTGCTATCCACCATGACTGATGTGCAGCGGTTGTAGCATTTGTTGATAATCTAGCTCTGAAAGCAAGTTACCTGTTAGCAAAGGGACCCAAAAGGATGCGTGATCGTCTTTATCAATAGAACTTTGCGTATCTGAAGCATCCATGTCTACAACAGAATTGGACAAGTCCTTACTCTTCTCATTGCAAACAAGTCCTCCATCAGCAAGCTTCACAGCACAGAAGCGAAGAAATGCAATGGCATTGAGGCTAACGTCACTATTAAATCTGCTATTCGTGAATGTTATGAGGCACCTGACACAATCTGTAAAAGTCATCGTCTCCGTCTCAGTTATATGAGGGAAGTATTCTCGCACTATTTTTTCCATGGTCTCAAAGGCCAACAAGACTACATTCTTCCGTTCATCCGCTGCAGCAGCTGTAAAAACCTGAGAAACAAACAGCACCGCATGAGAAGGCAGGCATTTGAAGGCAGAATTGTCCACTTCTCAAGCATTTTTACTAGATACGAATGTCCTTTTTTCCCCTTTACAAACAAAAGGGTTTTATATGTGGTCGTACCAACCTATTTCAATGTGATAGTGAGATTCAATGAGTCAACATGTCACATGGCTAAGTCTAGTCATCCTCTCCACAACAAGCAACATACAAGATGATTTCACAAGGACTAATAGATGAAAATTCTGGAGTCTAACCAGAATTTCAATGAATCTCAATGTAAAGTGGGTTCAACACATCTATTACGTTAGAAATGAATAACCGTATTCTAGCATACCATAAAAACACTTTTCCAGCCAGATTTCACATTCCTGACACGGCTGAGGACCATTTGTGAGATGCACCGGACTATTAATTCCTTAATTTCTGTAGAACTGCTTTTCTGCATAACAATTACAAATGGTCGAAGAAATTCATTCTGGAAGTTGTAATTTGCCAGTTCCTCGCGCTCCAAAAATTTCATAGCAAGCTGCCTCAAAGAATCCATGACAAATATTGCAACTGAGAGATTTTCTGACAGTCCAACTGAAACGAAGAAATCAGAGAGAACATTCCATATGCGAGACCACACTAATCGAATGCGGTTCATGTTGTAATGCCTGCAAAAGAAACAATTCTTTGATCATAAAATCCATTCCAATTTCATTTCTGTTCAAAGAAAGTTGCATGACTCATCATTAGGAGATTCTCAGCATCAATGGATGAAAAAGGGGGAGGGGGAAACCAACTGGGACTTTGGGACAAGTGAGGAATTTCAAAAATACACTAACCAGAAAACCAAAAGACAAGTAGGCTCCCCTGGAACTCGTGCTCAGTCTATCTACATTTATTGATTTAAATTATAAAGTTATTAATATGCAAATTACATTTGAAATAACACGATTTGTTATTATCACATATGTATGCTGCATCAGAACTTCTATGAAAAGTAATAAATTTGCAATATAATTCTTAAGGAAAAGAGAAGAATCTTACGCTATCTCAACTAGTTTTGTGAGGCTGAATACACGAGGGTCTGTTGGAGACTGCAACTCTGACATGGAAACTTTGCATAAGGCCTTAACAAAAGCTACTATTGCTTCACTGTTCAGCCTTTGGCTATGAGCAAATACATGGTTCAACTCAAAATTCCCAATCTGGTCCAGCAAATTCAAGTTTGAAATGAAGTGATTAATCTGCTCTGGAGTTACCAGTCCTGAAGTATTAGGTCCAACAGTGGTGCTGTCATATGAGCCCCCACGAACAACAGCCACCACAGCTGGATTCTGTAAAGTTCCTTTTCTCTTCAAATTTGGAAAACCCATAGGTTTTGGCGACTTTTCCTCTGTTTCAGCATTAGATGCAGTCAAAAAGGATGCATCGGGCGGGGCACCCTCTCCCAACAGTTGCAAATGCTCAATTCGGGAAAGGCATGTTAATATGTGTTCCCACGCTTCCTGAAGATAATTACCATCTTCAATGGCAATTGCTATTATTGCCTGTCCAAAGGAAATATGTTGGTAAAAGAGACACAAAAAAGCATTGTGTGATCCTAATCCAATAGTAACTTCTACATTTTCATGAATGAAAAAATAATAACTCAGTAATCTCACTTCTACATATTTTTTTATAGATACCTATACATATTTTTTTAATCCAATTGGAATGATCCTAATCCACATTTACATGCAAACCTTCTAATTCTTAATCTAGTCCTGCAGTGGAGTGTCTTTAAAATAGAGAAAGATTTTCCACAATAATTGCAGAGTTACCTTCACAGCATCAACATTTTTTTGCTTCATATCTGCAGCACAATGGAGATAAGTAAACTTGGCCATAGATGTCACAAAAGCATCTCTCTGGGTCTGCAGGCCCATTACTGCAGTAACATGCACAGCATGTCGACAGCCCTGTAAGCATTGAGAAGTAGCAAGCCTGTCATCACTTTGGTCAAGAGTCACACTGAATGCAGCCAGCATAGGACCCCAGCAAACCTCCGCCATAAACCTCAATATTGCTACATCAGTGACAGCATGATAAACAGACCTGCAACACCAAAGCATAATGAATTCCTAATCATAACGGGATCAAAAGAAAGGACAGTGCAAGGCTCAAAAGAACAGGAGACACAAATGATCCGCATTCATTGGATAAAGTGACCTCGGCTTTTAACACAATATATCGCAACCTTCGGTAGGTACAGAAAAAGAAGAAATAGCCCTACTGTCCAGTTCAAACATGTCATAAAATACTTAAGCAGAATGATTATATGCCCTAAACCACTGCAGCACGTCCCATTTTTTTTAGCCCCATCAATCCTTCAGTCATAGCAAGACCTTCCTTATAAATTAAAAGTTCCACAAATACAATCCAAAAGTAGTCAAATTATTAACTGTATTGCATCTTAGCTTACTCTGATTTTCCAGATTTTGCCTTAAACTGCTCCTGGATGTGCCTTATAAGAAGCCCATTTGCGCCCAATGCTTTTTCTTCAGTCTGCTTCCCGGTGACTAGATTGAGTATACCATCCAAGCCCAATAATCTATTAAAGCTGGTAGCCTGTTTGCTCTGTGGTGCAGAAGACTCATCACTCATCTTAATTTCATTTTTAACAATTTGATCATAAAGGGAACCAAGATACTCTTCAGGCAGATCCTTGCCATCATCTATTCCTCGGTTGTTTCGAATAAAATCAGCCTTCGTCATCTGGTCAGCCAACCAATGTAGAAGGAATCATATGAGAATCAAAATTAGTTCTACATTCATAATTAATCGATAAAAATAATTTGCAACATTTTTGCTTATATTAAAAAATTAGGCACAAGAAAAACTTCAAAAATACATATGTTCATTTTCTTTTAAGTACTTTGACCCATTATTTCCAGAAAGATAACAAATGATACCTTGAGAGATATTTTACAATGCATTAACATAAGCCATTAATTTTGAATTCAATATAAAGTTAGAAGCAAACAAATATTCATCCCAAAATGGACCTACATAGATCAGTAGCAAAGGCTAAAATTTGGAAGGTTTGGAATAAGGCCAATTAGTAAAAGGTCCTGCAAGCATACCTTATCTTTAACCATGTTATTATGGGCATCTGTGTTTAGCATTATCACCGAGTAAGCAAGAACATAAGCAGTATCTGCACTAGTAAATGAGCTTGGGTTGCATTTACAATAGCGCTCAGCAAACTTCTCCATGATGCGGTCAATCTTCTGTGCTTCTCCAGGTAACCTGAAGCCCCGTAGGAAAAACCTTATTGCTTCGCCGAAATGCATTCCTTTGAAATTAAATGAATCTACATAAGCATGCATGACCTTGAGAGAAAATTCTTCCCTTTCGCCCAAATAGTCACCAATCACGGTTTCATTTAGGCCAGAAGTATTCTTCAGGAAAGAAGCCACAGCTTCTGGAGAACCAGCAATCTTTTTTGAGCTTATCAGAAAATCAACTCCCTTGGATGGTTTCCTGTTGAAAAGAGTGATACCTTTCTGCATTTAACCCAGTAAATTCATCAGTAAAGGATAAACCAGGCTAATTCCTGGTAAAAGAAAATACAGCAAAAATTGAAGTAATAGGGGCAAAAGTGATAGCACAGAAACCAATCAAGTGAAAGGACAAATTACAAATAGAACTAGCAGGACAGCTGTTAGTAAACGGGAGCATACTCTATGGGTACATTAAAATCAAGGAACCATTATAACATAACGAAAGAATTATTATGTTGCCTCTCTGAGTAAAATAATATTCAACCTGAAGTTCAATTTTATAAGCTCGACGTTGCTCGAGGGTAGCAGCATCTGAAAATTCAGAATTTACTTCCGGATGTAGCTCATAGTCAGAAACAGTTCCATCTTCTCCATTTAGAGTCAAATGATTCTCTGTAGTATCACTTTCAGAGCTCTTTGGCAGATATGAATCTCCTAGTCTGAGCTGTTGGTCCATCCAAGCTCCCATTGACTTAATGATGCTAACCAAGCACTTCACTGATTCATGCCGGAAAGTCATATCCTGTGCTTGAGACAAAGTTGTGGTTGAACCAGAAGGTGGCCCTAGAGCCGTTTTCAGAAGGCCGTTGACAACCCTGAAAAAATCTGATGGAATTATAAGGGTTTTAATACATTTTACTATAACACAATGCCAAAAGGTTAACAATGAGAAAGGTCAAAATAATAGATTTCTGCACAACTAATGAGTTCTATCCTAGATATAAGGAGAATAAATAGTCCCAAAATAGAGAAACTGGTATTTCTTCTCCAAATGAACATTGAAAAACCATTAGATAGTCCAAAGTAAAAATGCAATCATGTGTTTGAAGTTTCCATCAGAATGAAAAATCAGGCCCAATTTAGATTCGAACAGAGCTCCTGTGGCTTTGGAAGGGTTTCCGGAGGAATGATCCATATTTGCCCCACCAGTGATCCTCCAAGAGATTCCCCAACCCAACTCACATCTTAAAAAGGTACTATTGTTGGAAATCACATAGGTTGCTCATAAGCATGATTTAAGAATTCACTACAGAAACCCTAATTAGTATTATCCAATACCACATCTTCCAGTAACCTGAAGTAGAGGATTTCTTAAGGTTTTAGATCAAAATAGGATCTGTCTGCAAAAGCCTAGCAACCAAGAACCACAAATTGCAAGGCAATATTCCTCCCTTTCATACACTGAACTAAGCTTTAAACATTTTTTTTGATAAGTGAACTAAGCTTTAAACATTCTATCTTTAAACATACCACAATTAACATTTGACAGATCTTTTATTTCTTTGACCGTGAAACTAATTTGCTTTTAACTCTCATAACCAAGAGCGCCCCCACCCCCCTAATGCTATGTGAAACTCATGATCAGAATTGCAATATCACATTCAAACTACTATACAAAGCCAAAATAAAATAAAATAAAATAAAATAAAGGATCTAAAAGTTTTTGGCTCACACCCAATATCCTTCTTGAGCGTCCACGTTTTTGTTAGTTAAGAGTCCAATAACAGCCTTTAGGCAAAACTCCCAACAGGTTCCCTTCGTTCTACATCAAATTTTCACTTTCAAGTGAGATTTTAAAATTATGTGACCGAACGGAGGATTCAATGCAGCACCCACAACATACTTCCCTAACCACCACACCTATGTCGAGTCATGCTTTGTGGAAGCAAAAAATATGGTTGAGTTTCTCACTTGAGTAAGGGCGCAGTCAAAAATCTATATAGTTATCTGCCCATAAACAAAGAAAGCCACAAAATTGACAGTGCAATATTAAGTAAAGGTCAAGGCAGTACCAGTAAAATTGAACCCTCTAAAAGGTGCAAGTTTGAAGTAATGTCTTTTTATCATGTGTTGTCTAATCCCGTTGGTTCCCCATTTCTTTGGAAGAGTATTTGGGGAGTAAAGGCTACTTCGCAAGTGGCATTCTTTGTGTGGACAACGACACTAGAGAAGATTTTGACATTGGATAACCTGAGGAAGAGGAATGTCATAGTGGTAGATTGGTGTTGTATGTGCAAGAGGAATGGGGAGTTTGTATGTCTTCTTCTTCATTGTGAAGTGGGAAAAGATTTCTGCGCTTCGATTTTCTAACTTTTGGTGTAGAAAGGGTCATGCTTAGAAGGGTTATAGAGTTGTTGGCATGTTGAAGAAATAAGTTGGGAAGCCATAACAGCTTACAAGTTTAGCAGATGGCACCTTTGTACTTATCAAAAAACAAGTTTGCTGATGGCACCTTTGTGTTTAATGTGGTGTATATGGAAGGAGCGGAATGCAAGGTGCTTTGAAAATCGCGAGAATTTGGTGGTAGAGCTAAAGGATATTACGTTCAAGTTTCTTTACACATGGATAGCGGCTTATAGTAGTCCACATTTTTCTAGTTTTTCTGAACTTTTGGACTTTTGTTCTTCTTTTTCTCACTAATAGGGGGTTTCTCTTATATACTTCCTTTGTACTAGGGTTGCGCCCCTGCGCTTCTAATAAAATTGATTTACTCAACAACAAAAAAAAAAGTATTAAGGACTTCCTTCAAGAGAATCCAAATAGAGGCCATGACAATGAAGGCAGGATGTTTATATACCACTCCCTACACAAACTAAAAATCTTTGTATTTCGAAATTATAAAGAATAGACTACTGCGAATCTCCCAAAGTGCCTGATCTAAGGGCAGTAGTGACACCAAATGTAGAGATGTAATAAAGATGTGTAATACCTTTCAAAAATGTTTGGAGCATCCACATCACAGTCATAGTTGACAAATATGTCTATCATAATCTGCGGATCTTGAGAGATCTTCTCCAACAAGTTAAGGACAGTCATTTTCTGCAAGAAACTTGGCTGGAGCACATTCTCAAGCACACGAAGGACAAGCATGGGAAAAAAGATACCAATTTCTGCTTTCAATCCTGATCTAAATTTTGATAACAAGCTCATAAAAATAGAGCACTGAAGCTGGAAAATAGCCATAGCTGATAATGCACTGTTCTTTAATAATGACAAACAAAGATACTGCTTGATTGCATGAAGGAACCTGCACCAAGTAAAAGAAAATATTGGATCCTTCACAAATTGTTTATCATAACAGGACAGGAGAACATTTTAAATACCACATCATTAAGAAAACTTAAGTTCCAAAACGAAATCTCAGAAAGATTATAACATAAACTGCAAAAAAAGTAAAGATTAAATTATATTGCCAAAAAAAGGAAAGGTACATACTATAAATCACAAATGTATCACATAATTGTACGCAGTGATGGTCTGATTATTGTACTGCAAATATATGGTGTCTGTCTATGAATCTTAACCGCCATAATATATATCAAAACATAAAAATCAAGTTGATAGTTTCCTCATGGCTAATCATTATACATAATAGCTATTCCAATGTAAATTCAAAGCTTTCCTAGATAAAACGTCTTTTCATTAATTAATATCATATGATCCTGATTCTCAGAAAAGATTACCGCCCCTATATATAGAGGAAGAGTGATTTTTTATTTTTATGAATATAGAGGAAGAGCGAAATGACAATGAGGATGGTAGTATATCATCATCATGCTAGAATGGACAGTACCACAACAAAATCTTCTTCCGGGGAGCCAGTTGGGATTATATTCATAAAATTGGATCAAAACAGAAAATGACTTGCCTCTCATCGGTGCGCCAGAGTGGACCCGCATTCTCCATGACAACCTTGAGCAGCTCCAAAGACAAAACTTTACCCCTCAAGAGAATTTGATCATCAGATTGATCCTGTGACGAAAACTTCATAGACAATTTACACAGATTCTTGAAAAGCAAAAACCCATCCTCTCTAATCTTACTGGTAGGACCTAATTCACCCTTCTCGTCCCCATTCTTTGAAGCCTGCCCCTGAACCTGAGCATTCCCATTTGGCTCAGATAATGGGCTGTTGGGTAATTGCTTGTTTTCCTCAGCAACCCCATCTGCTTCCCCACTAGCATCCATCACCTCGTTGATGAAATTCTGACAAAATTGAATGGAACTCCCTTCGTTCAAATTCTTATCCGTGAATTCCAACAAGTCCGCAACGGAGACCCTCGGAATGCTAACACCCAGATCCACGGAGTCCTGCTCCAGCCGTGCGAACACAATCACCATAATCTGAGCAAGAACCGACTTGGCACAGATCTGATTGGTACCATTCAACCCACCCAGATACACATTGTAGCAGGTCCTCACGATATGCACCAAGCAATCCCCGCGAATCAACACGCTCGGAGATCGAACCGCGGAGAGCAGAACCCGTAGCACCCCCAGCTCGATCGCGTCCTCTCCAAGACCCGCCGACTTGCACACGGCCTCGACCATCCTGTAAACAACGGATGCGCTCCTGTCGTCGGCGTGGGTGGGATCGGGGCGTTCGATCTCGGCGCGGACGAGGTTGAGGGAGAAGAGTTTGAAGGCGCAGTCGAGGGCGGGCTCGACGACCTTGACGTAGGCGGAGTCGAGGGCGAGAACGAGGGGTTGGAGGACGGACTCGGCGTCGGCATCGGAGAGGCCGGAGAGAGGGGAGGCGAGGTCCGGATTGGGGGAGTCGGAGAGGGATTCGAGCTTGTCGAGCGTGGATTTGCAGGCGGAGACGAGGCTGGAATGCTTCCTCCACGCCGCGTTCTTGATGATCTTATCGAGGGACGGCCCAATCACTCGCCCGCTACGTGATGGGCCGCCTAGGGTTTGCGAAGCTGACATTTCTTCTTCTTCCTCTTCTTCTTCGTCGTCGTCTTCGTCTTCTAGATTTCAATTACATTTACTCTCTGTTCAATTGGTTCATCCATTTTGATCGTCATTTTCTTTTCTCCCTATCTATCTCGCTCATTGTCTGCTCCCGTCTCGTGTGTTTGTCACGTGACCGAAAACGCTCCCTTCCAATTGGACACCGACTTGCCAACTTCTTCCAATATTCAGAGTTCGGAAATTTTCTGTCAAACTATCACTATAATTAGATCAGATTACAATATATATATTACTATTTACTGGTGGTAATTATACTTATCCACTTATCCTCCTCAATTTATTATTTAATTTGTGATAATTTTTAATTTGGTTAATATATTTTACTGGTTTACTATTAAAGGTTATAATCCTTGGACGAGAGTAAAAATGATAACAAATACCTTTCAAAATATTAAAATTTCCAGGAAAAAAAAAAAAAGAGAAATGTCTACCACCCTCAAATTACTGCATAATTGATAATATCTTTTTTTAACTTTCAATTGAGACAAATTTTTTCAAACTACAAAAAATTTGTCAATGTTCTTCAAGGCCAACAAAAATACAAAAATGACCTTACAATTTTTTTCAATAAAACAAAAATACCTCTATAAATCGAAAACACAAAAAAAAAAAGATTTTTAAAAATATAATTTATTTTTTAATTTTTTATTTAATTTTTAAATTTGGTCACCATTGGTTTTTATGTATTTCTTTTTCTTTTCTTTTTTTAGTTTTAATTTTTTTTTTTTATTAACGGTATTTTCATCGTTGGGAAACATTGACAATTTTTTTTGTAGTTTGGGGAGATATTGTCCAAAGTTAAGGTTTGAAAAGACATTGTCAATTGAGTGGTTATTTGATCATTGATGGGGCAGGAGTGGGACATACATTGTATACACACTCACAATAGTGTGAGACCCATGCATGTAAGATCTATCTCACATGTATGAGTTCCACACCAAATATGAGTGTCTATAACGTAAGCACACACAATGTGTGTATAAGTAACACAACTCGTGGACTTTTACTCAAAGAAAAACTAATCCGAGATGTGTAATTCTTACATCACATTAACCTACATTAATCATACACTAAGACACATTAGATGTGAAACGGGAAACCCATGTATATGAGACTCACATATATGGAATCCACATGTATGGGTTACACATGCTATGTGTCTTAATATATGATTGATGTACAATAATATGATGTAGAAAAATCATTTCCCGCATTTATTTGTAGCGTACTCTATATGGGACAGGTGGACTGTCTCCTCAGCATGGGCAGGAAATCATCTCCTAATGTTGCATTGTTTTCTGAAGAATGGCATTGAAATGATGGCATCTGCCCCACTAGCGGTTGGGAAGGTTAATGTCTTAATGACATATATTAGATCACACCACAAATGGTGGGAAGAAAAAATTCTACATTATTAGTTCTAACTTTTTTTAATAAGAAACGTATAATGATCTGGAAAAGCGCTAATCACTTTTAAAGTAGAGTCTCATTTAGGGTGTATCTGGCATTGCAGTTTTGTAAATAAAAAAATATGATTTTAAACCAAATCATAAAAAATAATTGTTGGGAATTAAAAAATTGTAAGAATTTTACTTACAATCATTGATCTTTCATCACTTTTGAAAAAATGTACTCAGACTTTAAAAAAATCAATTTAGGGTATTTATCTTTCAATTTCAACAATATGTTAGAATTTCCGTTAAATCCTGTCAAAATTTCTAAAATTAAAAAAAAAAAAAAAAAAAAAAAAAAAATTGCTAGGATTTAGGTATTGGTCAGAATTTACAAAAATACTCATGCCTAAATCTTTGAAAATTTTTATATTTTTTTTTTAAAAAAAAAATAAAAAATAAACATTATGGTATTTTAAGAATTTTGATAGGATTTAATAAAAAATTCTAACGGATGGTTGAAATTGAAAAAAATTGAAATATTGATAATATAAATTGACACTTTTTAAAGTTTGGGTACCATTTTTCTTAAATAATGAAAGATCAGGGATTAAAAGTGAAACCTTTCCTAAAAAATTTGCGATTTGAAAACGTAAATCTACTTTTTCAAATCGTAGGTAAGGTTGTATTTTTTTTTTTTTTTAAACGCACAATTTTAAAGGCTAAACTGCGTTTTTGCCAAATATTTAACTGAGTTTTTAAAAATCATGTTTTCAAATCGCACTTTAAAATCGTAAACCCAAACAGACCTTTAGTAAGAAACCAATGTAGGACTTAACATCGTGAACTTCTTTATAATCTACTCACTTTATGTAGATTAATCATCTTTTTAACACGTGATTGGGAGCGTTACAAAACGACTCACAGAATACTAATTGTTTTATAAGTCCTTAATGACATAATAAACACTAACAACAAGAGAAAAGAGAAATCATTTTTTATTTGTTCTTCCATCGTAATCACAAGGATCCGAACCGAAATTGAGAGAGGACAGCAAGTGCCGGAAAGTACCAATTTTTTAGTTTATATCAACAAGTTCTTAGGAAAAAGAAAGCATATGTCCATATTAATATATTAGCACTTGGTAGGTAGGTTGATAGTAACACTTGATCTCCAAGAAAAGATGACTCTCCAACAAATCTTCCTATGTACCAAACCAAACATGTGACAAATTATTTGTTTGACTAATGCTATTTAGTAGATTGTTATACGAATGCTATATAGATGAGATTAGTGAAAAATAATCTCTATTTAAAAAATTAAAAAAAAAAAATTACGTCATTGGTTTATGTGATTGGCTTAAATTACAAATCGCTCTTTTTGGTATCAAAATTAATTCGGATATCTTTGTGATTAGTTTAATTTACAAATCGTTCCCTAAAGTCAAATTCCGTTAAAATTTTGACAGATTTCGTTAAGCGTCACATCAGCGCCAATAAAATGGCGACAAGTGTCCATCATAATAAAAAAAATATAAATAAATAAAACTTTTAAAAAATAGAAAATAGAAAATGGGCGGCTGCCCAACCGGCAGCCACCCCTTCTCTTTTCAAAACTTTTTATTTGAACTTTTTTAAAGTTTTATTTATTTATATTTTTTATTATTATGATCGACATGTGTCGCCATTTTATTGATGCTGACGTGGCGCTTAACGGAATTTGACTTCAATGAGTGATTTGTAAATTAAGTCAACCACATAAATTTCTTAATTAATTTTAATACCAGACCAGAAAGAACAATTTGTAATTTAGGTAAACCACAGAGGCCAATGGTGCAATTTTCATTTTCTTTTTTTTACTTTTTTTTACAAGCATTGATTTTAAGATTAGTTTTTACAGTCACATCATCAAATTGTATAGCAGTCTACGAAATAACATTACTCATTTATTTTAATTCAAATTCTTATCCACACCACATCAATACAAAAATGTAGCTAGCCATCTTTGAGGTTGGATATTACTATTAACCATATGTTTGGTTTAACGATTCCAAAATGAAAAATACTCTACTTCCAAATTTGTTTTCCCAAAAGTGAGCTCCCAATGTGTCACTATCCTATGAGAATGTGACACATTTTTCAAAATAGCAAATCTCATCCATAATTGACACATCATTTGAAAATGAATTTTGATGAAAAAAATTTGGTAAATATAACACTTCTCTTCCAAAATATTTTGCTTGAAAAAATAGCGATTTCAAAAATAATTAATAAAAACGTAATTAAATGATTAGTAAAATCATAATTTAACTTTTAAAATCGTACATTTAAAAAAAAAAAGAAAAAGAAAAACACATCATCTTACCTACTGTACAGGACCCTTTCTATGACTTTGTTTAAAAAATGTGATTTTTTGAAAAATTGCGAATACCCAAAAAAATTTGTTCTTTGAAATTATGTTTAGATGGTTTAAAAAACATGAGACAAAATTAGAAAAAGTTGAATAAAATCTTAGTAGAATTTGATATTTGAAAAAGTGTATTTGAAAAACCCAATGCACTCTATTAAAAAAATTAATAATAAACAAATTCCACATCTTTTATTCTATGCTTTCAAATAACTGAAATACCAATAAAAAAAACATGGAAATTCACTTCTGGCATTCATACGGATGTGTATAGCATTCAAAAAATGGTAAATGCTAAAGATCGAACTTTCATTATCAAATCAACTGCTCTTGAAAAGGTGCCAAAAATTCTTAAGCATTTGTATGATATATAGAGCTAATTTGCTTAATAGCACGTCAAAAACTGTGAATTCTCAGTTGGATATAGTAGCAGCGGACTCCAAAAGAGGCTGATCATTGATCAATGCTTCCCAGTCAAGTTGCCTCAGCATTTGGAACCTCTCATTCAATGTCACAAACCCAGCTTCAGGAGCAACAACACCACAGGCTTCAGCCATATGCAGTAACAGCACGCTAGACCCCATGTCCGGACCGTGGAGTTTTCCGGTTAGCAACACTCGGAGAGGCATGAAGAGTGATTTCCCCTGCAATAAGGATGAAGTACACAAATTTTCAGTTCATAGACCAATACTGTGAAGAAATAATCATATCACCCGATGTATTTCGAGACCACCTTGCGCTTCAGCGATTTGCCGAAGTTCTTCACCCACTTCTGCCAGCCAGCATGGCCTTCCTCAAGAGCACCGAGGAGTTCACCACTGTCATACGCAGCTAAGAGATGGGATGAAAATTCAGAAAGCTTATCTTCTAAGACAGGTTTAGCTTCAGTACTGCAGAGAGCAAAAGAAGCTATAGTTATATATAATTCATATCTGGGGGACTAAACCTAATATTTTGAAGCTTTTTTTTTTCATTGAAGTTAACAATCTCTTAATCAATGCTTACAGGAAAAATTAACTGACATAAAATCTGGCAAAAATGAATAGACCACAGATGACAGAACGTGTATCCGGCAATGGCGATAACAAAAAAGCCTATCATGCCAAAAATGATGCCAGATGAGAACATAAAACAACGGATTTAACTGCAAGGTATATAACCTCTTTAAAGTAGCAAGTAGAGGATAAGATAGCAAGTTTGAGAGTGCTTTGTCTGAATCCGTTATCAGATCAATCCCATCCTTGAGCAGCTGAATCGCCTCCTGTCGTACAAAATCACATTGCAAGAGTATTATAACATGCTTGCTTTGATTGATTATAGGATATTAGAACATCACAAAATCAAAACAAAATTAATGTTGGACAGTAACCAAACTCTCTCTCTAGAGCATAACCACATAATCCCATAATTTAAAGAACAGTATAATCCAGAACAATGCCGAGGATGATTACAAGATCGATCCCCTTGCTTCTAATAAAGACAAAACAGATGCTATAACTGGAAACTTATAATTATATTTCAATGCAATTAAAAGATTTCAATCTAAAGAGTCGTACTTGGATAAATGGCCCCTCTGACTCTGTGAGAACACCGGTGCTTTTCCAGCGCTCACCAATAAGCTTGGTCGACTCCTCTGATGGAAGTGCTCTTAAATGCTGACCATTCATCCACCTTTAGTTTGAAGATATATGTTACAGGCAAAACGATTAGAAAGCTACTATACATAATATTATAACAATACCTTGCATACTATTAAACAGCTAACTTCCAGTACCTCCACAATAAAGCAATAGTCTCAGCATTCAAGAATATAACAAACCATCTTTCTTTTAATGACAAGCAGCCTAAATTCTCATGAAACTATCAAAAGCAAACCACAGAAATCAAAAATCAAACTTTGGAGTATTACACAATATATGCAACCACCAGAACATGTAAACAATCATGCCATTGCAGAACATTTTTTCAATCAACATCCCAAAGTTTTTAGGGAATGCTTGTCAAAAGTAACAAACGAATGGGTTTTCTCAACATATAGTAGCTGAAAGCTGTTACCTTAACTTAGTAGAATCAAAGATAGCACCACCTTTGTTAACACGACCAATCGAGAATTTTTCAACTGTGAATTCCATGAAAATATTCAAGTAAGAAATGCTCAAATGAAAAGAAAATATATCTAGAGTTTAGACAATAATCCACAGAAGCCAGCCAATCAGCATGACTGCATAGGAAGAGAGAGAAAGAGAGTATACAAGGCAAATCACTAACCAAGTTGCTCAAGGGTGAAAAATTCATTTTCAGTGCCATCTCCCCAACCTAGAAGTGCCAAATAGTTCACCATTGCCTGGGGTAGATACCCCATCTCCTTGAACTGATAGATGGTAGTAAAGTCGGAAATAGTTCTCCTTATTAAAAGAAAGGCTAACAAGAAAAGGCTAATAAGCACAAAAAAGGCACAGGAAGACCTCATACCCAACTTCTCTATATATATTTTGTTTGTGTGTGTGTGTGAAGATAAGTAATAATGATTAAAAATTACCTGACCCACGGAAGTTGCACCATGGCGTTTTGACAGTTTACTTCGATCAGGTGCAAGAATTAAGGAAACATGTGCAAAGTAAGGCATGGAGAATCCCAGAGCCTGCGAGAGAAATCACGTATGGATACAAAAGTCAGCTTCTCTCTATTGCTGAAAGATAACAAAGTCCTAAAGCAAGCAAAACCAGGAAAAGAAAAAAAAAAGAAAAAGAAACAAAGAGGATTCAGGTTTTCAACATTACCTTATATATCAGTGCTTGCCTTAAAGTGTTTGGTAAATGTTCCTCTGCCCTGAAAATGCAAGTGTTGAAAGAATAAGATGAATAAACACAACATGCAGTCATGCACCACAATCGGGGAAAAAAGTTGTCAATTTTCTATGTTTACGGGCACGGCACATGGCGTATTCCTCTAATTGTAAGGAGGTTGGATTTATTACCTTATAACATGTGATATAGCCATGGTAGCATCATCAACTGTGACGCAAAAATTATAAACAGGTTGTCCATTGCTCCTCATAACTACAAAATCTCCAAGCGTGTCCAAATTCCAACTAACCTTCATAACACTATCAAACAAAGTTAACATCCTATACAGCTCAATTGTGGTTAGATGTGATATGATGTTATTAGCTGCATTTGCAGATTATTTACTTAAAGTTGGCGACTATCTGGGACCACTAAATCAGTCTCACCTCCCCCCATGGACATAGGTCACATAGCAAACAGCCAAATCACTTAAACCTGATTCCCTACGGGTCCTTCCATATGCCCCCACCCCCCAAGGAGGGAGAAAAAAATTATAACCCTTTGTCACTAAAAAATACCTGTTGATTTAGCAGGAACACATAGAGTAATCACAAGTCACTTAAAAATTAGTCTTTGATTAGACCTATTGCGACTATATTAATGGAAGAACAACCATTAGGGAAAAAGAGCCTCTGACAATTTGAAAATTCCCAAGTAAACAAAAAAGATTGCAATACGTATATAAGAAGACTACAATGGCAACAAAAATGAAAAATAATAAGGAGAGGAACTAACTTCGCCTCGAATAAGGTCATTGATTTTCAAACTTCCTTCCTTTGGCACTCGAAATCGATATGTATAAGGGGTTCCCTTCGTCAGCTCTTCTTGTACTTGTTCATCGGTTGCAGTCGCCCACTTTCCAGTGTATACTGGAGGCAACTGTTGTAATTTTGCAATCTCCTTCATCTTTTCCAGTTCCTGAAGACAGTAATGATAAGAATCTATAAGTAGAACATACATTTCCACAAACCCACTAACATAAAGATAACAAAAAAACTCATAATGTGCTAGGATCTGCAACTACCATAAACCAAAAAAGCATAAAAAAAACGATCGTGCTAAAAGGAACAAGGCTTGTGGCCACAATAAATGACAATCAGACAATTAGAACCCAAAGATACTATTTATACTTATAAAAGCACTGGAAAGGCCAAAAAGATTTCAACTTTCAATCAAATAGCGAGAGATCTTAGAACGAAAATGAAAGCTCTAACACATGCTATGCATTACAATAGCAAATTAGAGAAGTCTTTAAACACATAGGAAGTTTTACTTAATGATATAATTACAAGTTTCATTTGTTTCATCTGGGATAATTTTTTGTTATTCCAAGGTCATAAGTAAAATACCAAAACTACTAAGCTTTAAAAAGTTCAATGAGGATCACCTCGTTAGAACAAAAGCAGCGATAAACATGACCAGATTCCAAAAGTTTCTCAGCATATTGCTTGTACAAAGAGTTTCTTTCGGATTGCCGATATGGACCATAGTCTCCACCAACACCAGGACCTAATAAGGTTTATAAAACATAAAATTATTATAAAATGCCATTAACTTTCTCAATCAAACCCTAATTATCAAAGCCCAGCAATCATGCTAGCCACATCTGAGCTAGCACCAGAAAGACAAATCGAAGAAATTGGGTGATAATAAAAAGGGAAGCAGTGTGCGTACCTTCATCCCAATCAAGGCCAAGCCAAGAGAGATCTCGCAACACGGCATCCTCGGACTCTCTAGTGGACCTCTCCAAGTCAGTGTCTTCAATTCTCAAAACAAATTTCCCACCTTTGGACCTGGCGTACAGGTAGTTGAAGAGGGCGGTTCTGGCTCCGCCAACGTGAAGGTTTCCGGTGGGCGAAGGAGCGAAGCGCACGCGGACTTGTCCTTCCTTGTTCGCAGTGGCGGATATTGAGAAACTCCTCCGCCAAGAGGATCGACGGAAAATCATCATGTGAGGAGCAGCCTCTGAAATTGCCCTCATCCTCATCGTCATCCACGGCAACGGCGTTCCCAAGGCTGCCAATGTCGCCGCCATTTCTCTGCCTCGTACTCCTATCCTAGTGTGATCCTGTACTATCTATTCCTACCTTCCACGGTTCGCCTCTTAGCCGTTGGCTTCAAGCCTTCACCCAACGGCTTCGCCCTTTATCCTTATGTTTCACACTCACGCGCCCCGCAGGGAACAGAAGATGTCGGAATTATATTTTCGAAAATTAATGTTTTTCGTTTTCAACGAAATCAGGGAAAAAATTAAATTAAAAAATTAAAAAAAAACAAAAAAAAAATCTACTTTCGACTCATACAAAATAATAAGCAACCGCGAAAATGGTCCCAACTTTACACAACATTTGGCGAGCACCACGGCGGATTCTAGTCACCTTTGACGGCAGATTCCGACAACCTTCAATGGTGGCAGTTGACAACAGGTTCCAACTAACTCCTACGGTGGCCTGATAAATTTCATTAGCTTGGTTTGGCGAGCTCCTATAAGCTTAAATTCGAAAAATAATTGTCTTCAAGGGATAGCTCAATCGGCTGTAGAACCACACCTAATATAGCGGATGGCATTAGTTTGAATTCGCTCTCCTCCGCTTGTGTAGACATATAAAAAATAAAAAAAATAAATAAATTAAAAAAAAACTCGAAAAATAATTTACAGTTCTTTTTTTTAAAAAAAAATCATTTAATAGAAATTAAAGAAGATTATTTTAGTAAAACAAAAAATTAAAATTAAAAAATGTTTTTCAAAATATATTTTATATTGAAACAAACCTAACCTCAAATGGGGATAAAGAAATTTTCTAAAACTCATTCTCTAAAACTAAGACTACAAGTAAAAAATTTCCATCTCCTCCAATTTTTAAAATAAAATAATATGCTTCTCACAAACTATCCATTTATATCTAAAAAAAATAGAAAAACAAAGGCACGTGAGACAACAACACGACTGCCGTTTTCACTCTGGAAAAAACAGAGAGCGAGAGAGAGAGAGAGAGATGAGCTCGTGTTCAACTCGTGCTCCTTGGTTTACTCTGAGGAGCTCTCCATCCAAAGCCATGGAGTTAAGGAACAGGAAAACGCGGTTCGTGACGGTGGGAATAAGCAACAGAAGCAAGAATCGGAAGCCGTTGCAGAAGGGGAGGAGCCTCAGCATCGAAGCAATACAAACGGTTCAGGCGTTGAAGCGAGCCCAGAAAGACCAACCTTCATTGGACCAACTGTTCCACTCCAATTTCAAGCGCCTCCTCAAGCTCGATATGATTGCCGTCCTTCGCGAACTCCTCCGCCAGAACCAGTGCTTCTTGGCCCTCAAGGTCCCCCACTTTTCCTTCCCCCCCCTTTTTTTTAATCATCTGTACAACTATTTCAACCCCAATTTTTTAAATTTCTAATCCTGATTGCTATGCTTTGAGCTCCACCCATTTGTGTTATTCGAATTATGAATTGTTGAATATAGGCAGGTGAGTGAAAAAGAGTTAGTTTTGTGAAGATATATAAATATAGGCTTCTAATATAACATAATTGGGCTCAAATTCATTAGGTTAAACTTTTGAATTGAATGGTGTTCTATACGTGTTATATTATGGTCTCATGAAAGAATCGACGAGGCAAAATTTGATATTATAATTGATAGTTTTAAATTACTGCATATTTCAAAAGCTTAAGATGATAAGAATGAATAGATATAATCATTTAAATTAATATTCTAATATCTCTTATGTGTGGGCTCAAATTCCTCATCGTCAAGTAAAACCCAACAGGTGAAATATTTAACTGAAATGAAAATGTAAATTAACGGATTCAGGGTTCGAACTCATTATCTCTGCTCTGATACTATGTTCAATTATCACTTATCTCAAAAGTTTAAATTGTAATAAGTTGTAGTTTAACATAGTATCAAAGCAAAAGTTTTGAGTTCGAACCTTATCTCCATCATTCACCTTTTATTTCAACTAAAGATTCCACCTTTATTTTTTTTAAGATACCAACAAAGAAAAAGAAATTAAGGAACAGAGAAAGGAAGGGGGATCTTTGCAACTACAAATGGGAAAAGATGGAGGAAGAGGGGGAGCTATGGGAATGCAAATAGCAACAAAATTTAGCGAAATTAATATCTTCAATAATCTGTATTTGTTGTCTTAATGCCATTGCTCTTACCTAGGTTTTTGAAGATATTCGGAAGGAATACTGGTATAGGCCTCAAGTCTCACTCTATGCTGATATGATCAAAGTATTGGGTGGCAATGGATTGTTTGAGCATGTTGAACTACTTCACAGCTATTTGAAAACAGAAGCTGGCAGTTTAGGGCCCGAAATCGAGGGCTTTAATGCTGTCTTGAGAGCTTTGGTGAGTTTTAACCATACTAAACTTGCAATGGAATGTTACTACCTGATGAAACAAGTTGAATGTGAGCCAGACAAGTCATCCTTTAAGATACTTATAACTGCCTTGGAATCAAATGGAGAAACAGGGGATTCAGCTATCATAAGGCAGGATGCTCAAATGTATTATGGTGAAGATCTAGAGTTTCTTGAGGAGGAAGAGATGATGGTGAGCAAATGATTGAACTAATTACTCAGTTTACATGCTTAACAATTATATGATAGAATGAGTGGCTGTTATCTTACCTCCATTGAAACAAAACAAATTGGATGTTTTTATATATATAGATAGATTTTAGTACCCATTTTGCTGATGTTTCTAGCAATTTTACATGTTTGATTTATGGGTACCCCTGTACAGCATCATGTAGTCTTTCAGGTTTCATGACAAATGAGAGAGATGAGAATTTCCTTAGATTGTTTGCCATGGAAAAATATTCTTGCACAACAGTTGTGCACCAATCACTACTCGTTCCAAAAGTTTCTAGCTGGTAGCTTAAGTTGCCTATTTAGGGTGTGAGAGGATAAAGTCACTTGTTTGTCCCATTTCTTACCGTTTGTTTGTATGTCCGCACTGTTATTTTCGTTTTGGGTCTATTGTTGAGAGTCCACCCATTTTTTCGGTTTTTGTTTGTTTTTCTTTAGGATTCTCCATTCTCTCTTCTTTTCAGATCAAGAATGGAAATGATCCTCCTTTGTAATGCTTTTCCCGAATTAAATTAGAAAAAAAAAATTAAAAAAAATAAATAAAAGGGTGTGTATACATGTGAATTGCATTGCTGTGGAAGCTTGGAGCGAAAATCTGTTGATACTTGACTGACGACCTAGAGAGGGCCATGGCCCTGCCCCTATCCTTTTTTAGTACTTATCAATTGAGAATGCTAGCTTTTCTATTCCAGTGTCCTGCCGCTTATGGTTTTGACAGCATAATGTTTTGGGTTAGAACATCTAGATGTAATACCCTTTATAGCTTTACTACATTTCAAGAATGATATTTCAGATGATTTATTTTTTATTTTTATTTTTTTTTTGTTATGAATAATAATTTATTGAAGAAAAAGAAAAGATCGTGTACACGAAAACAGTACAAGAGAAGCAACTACCCTGTTGAGGTCGAGAATATAAAAAGTTAACAAAATCTACAAGATCAGAATCGGAGAAATGAGGAACAAAAAAAAAACAGTCCAATCTAAAATAGAGCTCAAGAATGAGGCTATTAATTGCAGCACATTAAACTTGTGGTCTTTCAAAAAGATATCTATTTCTTTCTCTCCAAATATTCCACGTAAGTAAAGAAGGGATGACTTTCCATATAGCTTCTTTGGGATGTTCCCACCCTTGTGACTTCCAACATTAAAGGCTTAAAGTAGTTCTAGAATATTGACCAACATGACCCACAACACTCCAAATAAAATGAGAACCAAATGTTATATCTTGCTAGTAAATTCACAATTGATGAGAAGATTGCTTGCCGTCTCCTAGGTCTTCTTACAAAGACAACATAAATTGACAAGTGATCCCCCCGTTTAGTAATCCCCCCCTCCCCTCCCCTCCCCTCCTCTTTCCTTATGGGAGAATTTTTTTTTGAATGTGAGTAAAAAGTGATTGATGTGATATAAAGTATAAATTTTTTATTTTATAGTGAATTTTTTTATTTAAATAATAATAAAAAATTGTTGATGTAATATAAAAAGTAAAAAAGGTTAAGAATGTTTTGAGTTGATGTTTTTTGAGAAAGGTAAAAATAAGAGAAAGGGGGAGGGGAGGGAATTATTAAACGGGGCCTTAAGTCATCGTCTTCTTAGTTTGTCCATCGTAAGGATTTTACCCAAAATTGCCATCTATGTGAAGAAATCAATACGAGGCGGAACATTCACCTTCCAAATGTTCAAGTGTAGACATCATAAATTTTTTATTTTTTTTGGGGGGGGGTGGGGGACCTGGATCCTCTCCAGTTGAGTTTCATCCGGAGATGAGCCAGTTACTTATTGTGTGAAATTATCAAAATACCCTTACTTATAACTAACTGACTTCTCTCCAGTTGAAACTCAACTGGTGAGGATCCTATTGCACCGGGGGCGGTGGTGGTTATCTGAGCTGGTGTTGGAACCTGAAAATTCCCTAATCAATTTGGAAATGCTCTTGGTTGTAGTATGTTCTTGGGTATGCCCTGGTGTCTACAATATTTTCTTCGCTATGTATTATCTTAAACTTCTATTTTGAATAAACTACTTGTTTGAGTCTTCTTAGTGTGAGATGAAAATGGTTTCTTCATCGCATTAGTAATTTGGTATTCCTTTGTTCCAACAAAAAATATGAATTTGAAACTTATAAATAAGTGTTTTTTTTAAAAAAAAATAAATAAATAAGAAAAATTTCACTTATAACACCTGATCTTTCATCACTTTTGAAAAAAAGGTACCCAAAGTTTAAAAAGTGTCAATTTAGGGTATCCATCTTTTAATTTTTTTCAATTACAATTATCCGTTAGAATTTTCCGTTAAATCCTGTTAAAATTTTCAAAATACCCCTTCTTTTTTTTTTTTTTAAGGAAAAAAATTGTTAGGATTTAGGTATTGGTCAGAATTTAACAAAATTTATAAAAATACCAATGCCTGAATCTTTTAAAAAAAATTTAACTTTTTTTTAAAAAAATAAACACATGGGTATTTTTGACATTTTTTTTTATAGGATTTAACAAAAAATTCAAACGGAAGGTTGAAATTGAAAAAAAAAAAATGAAAAATTGATACCTTAAATTGACACTTTTTAAAGTTTGAGTACCTTCTTTCAAAAAAGATAAAAGATCAGGGGTTATAAGTAAAGTTTACCCTTTAAATTAATTTTGACCCGTATCAAAATTAAACTTCGTCCCTCCCAATAAGAAATTCTGGTTTCGCCAATCCACCCCTACCTTTTGTATTATACTTGAATTAAATCCATGAACATTTCACAACTGCAAAATTTGGAAATGAAATAGCATTTGCAGCTTTCATTTGTGGGTGTAGTACAATAATTAGTAACATAATATCATGTTTGTGCACTCTCTTTCCGGGGTGAGAACTTTTTCTTGTCATTGAGTTTTATAATTTTGTTTGATTGTCTTTTTCATATTAGGCTTAGGTGCGTTTGAGATTGCGATTTCATAGACAATAAGTGTAATTTTAAACCAAATCGCATAATATAAATCGTTTGGGAATTGCGTTTTTAAAAATTACGATTTGAAAACGCAGAAAATCTATTTTTTCAAATCGCAAATAAGATGATGTTTTTTTAAAAACGCAGAATTTTAATGGCTAATTTGCGATTTTGAAGGCTAAATTACGATTTTGTCAAACACTTAATTGCGTTTTTAAAAATCACTTTTTTCAAATTGTATATTTTGAAATCGTTATTTTAAATCGCAAACCCAAACGAACCCTTAGGTGCTGTAGTTAATCTAAGGGTTTGAATTTGATTTTAAACCCATGAAATCAAATCCAAACCCAGGTTTAACCTCAAATCTAAACCCTTAGATTAACTTCAGCATAGGTGCTGTAAAAAAAATTACAGCACCTAAACCATATCTATCTTTTTCTTTTCTTGAATGGTCACATTTCTTACAGAAGCAAATACTGAGGGAATCATCTTCAAAGGCAGCCTAATCACTAGTAGCAGTCTCCCTATATTGGTTCCCTTCCTTAAATATAGGGAAAATTTCACCAAAACTCACAAAAACTGCCCCACAATAGACACCCCATATTTACATGTTTTGGTTGGGTAGCTACAGTGCTACCCAATGTATTGGGTAGGACTGTAGCTTCCCAATCACTTTTTTTATTGAAAAAAAATTATCTGACTCTCTCTCTACTTCACGGCTGACTTCATCACTTCGTCGCATCCCTTCGTCTCCTTCATCTCCTTCTCTTCTTTTGTGTTTCCTTTCTTTTACTCATTATTTTCTTCAAGAAGAACAGAGGTTTAGACGAAAGAGAGAGACCGTGAGAAAATCCAAGAGATGAGAGAGAGAGAGATCGGGAGTTTTGAGAAAATGAACCCAGGAGGGAGAGATGCAGACGGAGAGGGAGATCACCGGAACCCGCGAACCCAGAGAAGCCGATCGTTGATGGGTCGCCACCGGTGAACCCAAGTGAGGCGATTTCCGACGAAGCAGAGGGTGATTTTCGGTTGAACAGCCGGAGAAGACGGGTGAGCAGGAGAGAGAAGACGAGTGGGAGAAGAAAAGAAATTGATAAAAAAAAATAAAAGTAGGAAAGAGAAAAAATAATAAAATAAGAGTAAAAAAATAATATTTAATTAGTATAGGAAAAATTAAGGAAATCTATTGTGGGGGTGTTTTTTTTTAGGAAAACAAAAAGTAGTTTTGTTCCCTAAATATAAGGAAAACGGTTGGGAAGCTGCTGCTAGTGCTCTAATTCGTCAAGCGCCAGGACAACAAAGAGAAAGAACTCAGGGTATATACACTGCTACTTTTAACTATTACACGTTCCATCAACAAAAGTAAAGCCAAGATATCATGAAGAGACAAAACTGGGACCTCGTATACCTATTTTTTCAACTTTCTTCTGCAACTTTTCCTCCCCAATTTTTGACTATAACCTCAACTTTGTGAGCTAGCAGGAAATTTAGAGTGACTAGAGATGTTTGTGACCATCTGTAAACAACTAAACATGTGGTTACAACTTACATCCTCAACACTGATGAACTCATGATTAAGACTTCAAAAGTTTTCATATTCGAGAAATTTATGAAGCAAGCTTTCACATTTTAGTTCAAAAGCAAGCTTCTATAACTAGAATTGTTTCCCTTCAAATGTCTGAGTGAATTGCCAGTTTGCTGGAGCAACATTATAAGATGCTAGTGTTCTTCCGCTGCTGGCAGTCACCTCAAAAGATATAGGCTGTCCTGTAAGATTAATGCTGCATTGCCAGTTCTGTCCCCAATTTCTTGCCATAGCTATCCACCCTGTTCTTGATCCCTTCACTTTCACACCAACCACTTCACCATCCAGACCTACATTGGTGATTAGAACTTGAAAGAAGCGTGAGTTTCCACTCACAGTGAATCTCAGCCCACCACTTCTTTCACACTTCACCCTACACAGAATTAGGCACAAACAAAATGTTTCCCTTAGTTGCAAGATGAGTATAAAACAACAATTTACTCTTCCATGTGTTTGATTTGTTACCTCCTGTACTGCACTGGCACGATATCACCACTTCTCTCTGCAATTTCAGCAAATGCAGCCTCTGACATCTCGAAGTGTTCTTTGGGGAAGTTGCACCAACCACCATAATCGGCCGCGAGTCCATAATTTGGAGGACAGAAATCTGTGGCAGTGAGAATAACAGAGGGGCTCCCCTGTAGGCACCACAATATGTGATCAACACATCTCACCTCATAGCAAGCCCCACAAGAACTCCCCCTGTTGAACAAAATGGTGCTTAGTCCAGCACTGTGCTTCCCATAGCTAGTCCTGTGGAGGTCTCCATACCCACAAGCTCCTTCTGCAACATAATTAACTCTAAAAACTTTATCATCACTTTCTTGTAAAATTATGTAGTAAAGACAGTAACTTGAAAAACTACCTGTAATGATTGATCCATCAGTTTCTTTGGTGTATGTTGCAGTAGCTGTCTTCCATTCTCCATCCTCAGCATCAGTTATCTCGCATGCTTTCAGTAGAATCAAGAAGAGAAATGTGGCTTGAAGAGCACCCATTTAAGCACTCCTTTTTCTTTTGGGGCTTGTAGGGGGGGGACTGATGAAGGGTGAAGAAAGCTCACACCTTTTTTTTTTGGGCGGATCAAAAACCTTGAAGAAGAAAAAAAATGGAAGTTTGACAAAGAGGCAACAATGGAGCCCTTTCACATTGTGTAGAAACTGTGAAGGGCTTGGAGTTGGTGAATACAAAACAAAAGAGGGATTTGTTTGGTTTCTTTGCTTCCTTTGTTTCTTTTGCTCTTTTCAGCGGCGAATGGAGACTCAAAAAAGGCATGTTGGAGGCTGGAGCCAGCATTTGGCTATGTTCGAGGGATGGAGAGAGAAAGACTTGGTGGCAGACACCAGACAGTGTGATAGCAGAAAGCCTTTAAAATAAGTAGTAATTGAAAATTCAAATTACTTTTTTTTTAATTTTTTTGGCTCCTCGGGTTTGGATCCATTTCTATGCAATCAATGTGGTATTGGCTTGGGGCTCTTCTTTTTAGAGGAAAGCCAAAGGGGGGGGGGACCCGGGGGAGCACAAAATTCGGATATGTTGTTGCCTTTTTGCTTAGTTAACGGAGCTTCTAACTCTTAACTCTTGGGTCTCCAAAAAGTCCTTTGGACCTGTTACTTTTCTTGGATAGAAATCAGTAAACACGAGTTATTATGGGGTCAACTTTGACCTCCGGGAAATTAGTCATTGTGATTTAGCTTAATTTAACGTCACTCAAAGGTGGTTAAAAATGGCAACAAGCCATCTTTCACCACCTTTAGGCTCACATGCCACCCCCAAAGGGGTGGTCGGCAGCCACCTTTTTTTTTTTTTTTTTTAAAAAAAAAAAAAAATTTAAATATATCTTTTAGTTTTATATATTTATTTTTTTATTAAAGAGTGACATTTGCCACTTTTTAGTTTTTATTTGGTATGAAGTGACAATTAAATAAACTCTGTTAAGTTGTGAACGGAAATTGACTCAATGGAGTAAACTGTCATTTTTACCTCCCATAAGAACCTCTGAATTATTTTTTATACTATAAAAAGCGATTTATAAATTATACCAACCATATAGACTAATTTTACATTTTTTTTTATTTTTTATTTTAAACAAAGATTTTATTTCTCAACACAATCTCAAACATGATTTTAGAACATTCACATCGCTAGTCAAAATAGCTAAGAATTTATTAAGCTGCTACCTTAACAATGAATAATTTATATTAATAACAAATAATAATAATAATAATAATAATAATAATAATAAATCATATTCTCTTCTTTTTTGGAAAATAGTGAAAAGAGATAAAAATAAAAATAAAATATTTTAAATGAATTAGTAAAAATGTATAATTAAATGTTAAGTCAAATGTAAGTACTTTAAAAATATCAATAACTAAAATAAAAAAAAAAATGAATATATTCTTTAATTAAATTTTAACTAAATATTTACTTAGCACTAATATAAATACTCTTATTAATCAGCTTGGTAGCCCAGATGGGAGGATAGCCCCAAAAGTCCAATGAGCCAAAAGCTCTAAAACCCTAAACCCTAATTGATTTATCCGAGTATATTTAATGGTCTTTTAAGGATTCGGTCCACTAGCGCCGGTCCATGTCTTAAATGTCAGTCAGCTCCTCAGGACTGTTTGGCCAGAAAAAAGAAGCCTTCGAAAAGGGGGCCACATCCATTGACATCAATAATGAATCTTTCTTTCTTGCCGTTTCCCTAAAATGAGATGTGCTTTCTTCTTCTTCTTCTTTTTTTTTTTTTTTTTTTTTTTTACCAAATAATGTAACTTTTAAAATTACAATTAAACTTGTGATCGTTCGTTATTAAATTTTGATCAAATGGTAATTTTAAAAGCCACATCATTATTAGAGGGATACAAAAAAAAGGCATGGGTACTAGAATTACTTGCGCTCCTCACAAATCTCCGAATAATTTTAGAAGTTTTTCATGTGTCACTCTTGTATTTCTCCAAAAATGAGGTGACTTTTAAAATTACCATTGGACTTGTAATTAATCACTATTGAATTTTGATTAAATGATTATTTTAAAAGCCACATCATTTTTAGAAGGACACAAGAGTGACATATGAGGGATTTTTAGGATTACTCGTGATCAATCACAAGTAATAGTAATTTTAAAAGCCACCTCATTTTTGGAAGGATACAAGAGTGACACGACTCAAAGAAACTTCTAGCATTACTCAAAATCTAAACAAATTATCCCAACATTTCTTGAATTTTGTCTCTCTAAAATAAATAAAAAAGCTTGAGTTTGTTATTTTGATAATTAAAAGTTTGAGTTTTGGTCTTATAACAAATAAGTCCTCCCATCATATTTTCCATTTAGGTTTTAACCAAAGCCTTGCTAACCGATATATTCTTCATGTTACACTAATAAAAATGTGGCACGTGTATTAATATGTGTTACCAAGCCCCGTAAGCAATAAAATAAAAAAAATAAAAAAAAATAAAAAAAAAAAGAAGAAGAAGAAGAAGAAGTAGAAGAGGGTCGGGTGAGGGTGAGGGTGAGGGTGGCTTCACTCCCACAAGTGGGACGGTGCTGGTGCCACCACAACGCCCACCTCTACAGCTTTATAATCTCTTTTTCTTTGTTTTAAACGGAGGCCAAAACTTAATTGTCAAAATTAAAAACTCAACGAGAACAAAATTAAGGAAATTTTGGGACAATTTCCCCAAATATCTCCAATAGAGAAGAAGCCGAAAAAGGGTTTATAAGATACAAAATTGGGTATGATATTTTTGTTTGTATTTCTTCAACCTTTTGATAACATAACAATCAAATCATACTATATCTTTTAAAGAGACAATGCAGGAGGCTGGGGAATTGTTGCCCTTATTTCGGATGACGATGGAGGTGCTGCCGCCGCTGTTATTGCTGCTCTCATCAGAGTGATATAAATTGTATGTGGCCTGATCCAGTGTTCCTTCTCTGTAAACGAAGATGTAGAAAGCATCTACTATTTCACGCCACTTCCTCCGTCGATCATGTATTTGATGTAATGGCATTCCCCTATTTTTTTTTTTAAATAAATAAATAACATGAAAATTGTTAAGGTAAATAAAGAACTCTATTGGTCCCTATGTAGTTTAATAAAAGAGAAATATAGCGGGTATTAAATCTTTTATCAAAAGATGGGTGTCTATCAAATTGACGTGAAGCTGATAAATTGGAGAGAATTAAAAAAATTAATCAAAAGAAATGTTACAGGTTCTTATGAATCAGCTCCACATCAATTTGGAATACATCTCTTAATAAAAGATTTTTAATCAAAATGAAAAAATGCATCCCAAAACATATTAACGAACATATCTACTAATTTTAAAAATAAAATAACAAATTAAGAGTAAATTCATGTTATACAAAAAATAAATAAATAAAATTATGACTAATACAAAACATTTAATACCCTTTAAAAAAAGACAAACAGAAATGAATAGGTGAAACAAGTGTTACATCATCTTAACCCGGATGGTTAAAGGTTATTTTAGCCAAGGAAAAAGGCCCGTACACAACATGGGGCGGGTCTCATCCTATGTCTCTAGAAAGGTGTACAATAACTGTATAATTGTTGTACACCAATCACTCATCTTTAGCGAATTGAGAAGCAAAATCAGTAACTGTATAACTGTTGTACACCAATCACTCATCTTTAGCTAATTGAGAAGCAAAATCAGGTGAATACTTTAACCAAAAAAAAAAAATTGGTGAGCTGCTACACTCACTACTACTACTACTACTACTACTACTACTATTACTAATAATAATAATAATAATAATAATAATAAAACATTTCTTTATTCCTTTAATTATCTGACCTCTCAATAAAGAAATTCTTTGAAAAAAAATATTATTAAAATAGAGAATAAAATGTAAGTGCCTTTTGGAGCTTTTGGAGAAGTTGATAGATAAAATAGAAAGAGAAAAAAAAAATGTAATTTTTTAGTTTGAGAAAAAATTTGTTAAGCCGAATGTTAACAACAAACGTAAAATCCATCCTCCAAAATTTGCTTTGAATTGTGGACAAAGTACATCAAATAATGTTGAAGTATAACACAAAAATTACGGTGAAAAGAGTTGAAATGCACATACTTTTAGGGCAGAAAGTCAAAAGTAATGACTCAATAAGAACAAAAGAAGCACTATTTAGATTGTATATGAAGCCTTATTTGCACTATTAATTAGGCCTACCTCCGCCATCCACCCGCATGGGTTACGACTTACGAGCAGATGTCCGGTTCGTAACCCCAATCGGGGCATATACAGTATCCACTATCCATCCATATGTCATATGGGTGGATAGCGGATTTTGGGTAGGTAGTACCGGACCTTATCCACCTCTGCCTATATATATATATTAAGACGACCTTATTAAAATCGTTTCCCTTTCTTCCTCATTTTCGAAGAACAACCTTTACCCTCCGCCATCCAAAATTTTATTTCTCCCCCTTTCTCTGTCACTCCGAGGACCCCTTCGGCCTTCGTGTCGCCTATCACCGCCATCTGGGTAACCGTCGTTGCCGCTTTCCACGACATGAAGTTGATGTTAGTGGCAATTAGTTTTTTTTTTAAAAAAAATAAACCGTCCGCATGTGGGCGTTTACAGACAGTTACTCAAATGAGTGCAACTTCTGTCCGGTCATGGCAGAAAACAAGCACTTTATGCCCACTAATAAGCAATCGACACATCAGCTAGAAATGAAAAAACTGAAATGTTGCTGTAGAGCCTAAAGTACCAAATCAAAACTCGTGTCTTTAGGCTAAAGAAAAACTCCTCAAAACCATCGGAGCAAATCTGACCACTCAACGGCGCCATCTCTCTGTAGAAAGTTATCTCCGTCATCCCTATCCAGAAGTAGAAAGTTCTCCGGTTCATATTTCTTCATTGGAAAGTTATCTCCGTCATTCTGCCTTAAAAGTTTTTCACTTTTTTTTTTTGGCGTTGTTTGTCCGTTTGGTTTATGAGAAACTGAAGGAATAATTTGAAATTTGGAGACTTCTATGATGGGTTGGGGGTTATTTTGGCTGTTGTAAGGGCCTATATGTGTCAATTGGTTTTCTACCCTTTTCTCAGCAACCAAACAGGGCAAGAGTGAAACCCATCCTTTTTTTTTTTTTTTGAAGAAGAAACCCATCTGTTTTAGTTTTGTACTTGAACAGTCCATTCTTTTTTGTCTCACATCTTTTTTGTACTTGAATCCATGGTAGTGGTTCGAGAACAGCGCCTCCCCATTCCTGAACTCTCCGTCTGCCGCCCACGCTTCCCCTTACCCCTACCTCCCACTGCCACGACCACCACCTCCTCCTCTACCATCTCTGCCGGCGGCCTCTGTCATTTTTGCTTGTGTTCACCTTGATTAGTTGTAGGGTCTCTGTCATTTACAGTGTTTTTAGACTGCAAGTTACATCATACTTCACAAGTAAATGGAAAAAATCAGATAAGAATGGAAGGAAGTGTTCTGGAAAAAGGATCCCACCTACAGCGAATGAAAATGACAATCCTAAAGGAATTCAGTTTTCCGCAATTCTTGATTTACGGATTAGCGATGGCAAGGGGGTGATACAGGTTTTGGATGACAAGAAGTTGAGGGTGGAAGGTTCAGATTGGGCTTTGTTCGGTTTTCGTCTTGGTCGGTGCCAGCGTTCGTCTCATCGGAGGAGAGAACATGAGGAGAGTGACAGAGGTTTTTTTTTTAAGCAAATGTTGAAGAAATCAGATGTTTTGATTCTATTTGATTTTTTTCCTCTAAGCTTACGTGTCAACTTATCATTGGAAGGCAAAATAAGCCTAATTTCTGCCTTGACCTGATTGAAGTTATACTCTACTCAAATCCATCCTCTATTGAGAGCGGATGCTGAGACGGAAAAACCACAGTTCTCCGCCTGTATAGGACGATATACAGGCCTACCATTAAATTTGTTACATTTCAAATTAATCACTACAAAAAAAATAAAAATAAAAAATAAAAATAAAAAAGTTTCCACAATATGTTCATTCAAACCAATCCTCCTCCTCTACCGCCATTTGTGGAAATAGCTCCCTTATCTTCTCGGAGAACCCATTATTAGTAATACTAAATTTTATTAGAGTATCAACAAAAGTAGCAAAATTAGGGGCTTGTTATTTACACTCCATGTGCACAACAGGGACACAACACTCCCTCACATGGGGTGAGGGGTCTACCCTCATGTGAGGGGGTGTTGTTTGTGCCCTCATTGTACCATGTAGTGTAAATAACATTTTCGGCAAAATTAAGAGTTTATTGTTTGGTTTCCAAACACTTTTGAAGAAGTGTTTGATGCTATATAAGTACATGGGCAAAAGATAACGGTCACATTTGAGTTTGTAATTTTTTTATATTATTTTTTTAAAAAAAATTATGTAGATAGTTTAAAAAATTTGTGACAAAATTAAATAGAATTTAAATTTAGCAAAACAACTTAAACATATATTTCAAAAAATAATAATATATATATATATATAAAAAGTGATAGCCAAACATGTCCTTAAATATATTATATTTTAAATTCCGATTTTGAAAAAAAGGGTACACAATAATGAGAAAACATAATAGCAGTACGACTACTGTATTAGATATTGAAATGAGAGTACCTGATATGGAAGAGATCGGAGATGTCCGGCAAGTGGAGGTAGAAGTTGAGGGATTCAAGGAAGGCCCGGTAGGTGCAGACGTGGAGGCCATCGATCCTCGGGTAGGGCAGCCTGGGCCTTGGCGGCGGCGGGTCGGAGTTGCTCTCCCAACCTCCGGCGGTGTAGGCGTACTCCTTCCAGGGAAGAGCGGCGTTGCTGGTGGAGGGCGGAAGGCCGACGAACCCAAGGGTGGCCATGATGGGCTCCAGCTCGTCGTGGGTCATGATGGGCTTGAACGTTCTGGTGAACCACAGCGCAAGCTTCTTTGACAGGTGACTCAAGTAGTTCTCCATTTTGATCCGGCTTCCCTCCATTGCACATCCAACTTCCTCCATGTTTGCTAGAATAGAATACCTTACGACAACGAGAACCAGAAGAAGAAGAAGAAGGAGATTTCTGGTGCGTATAGGAGGAGGAGTAGGACTCAGAAAGGAAACAAACACCAGAGCAATCTGGCAAAGCAAATTTGGGCCTACTTGTTTCAAGCGGTGCCTTCTCGTGTACGTGTCAGGCAGTGGTTGGATCAGGGAAACCAAGGTCTCCCATTCCCTTAATTAAGATTTGAATTTTTTGGGAGATTTTTGTTCCATAATAGGCCATTCTTATGGTTTTTAATCACTTAAAAACGATATATTCTACTCTATCTTCTTCAAATTTGAAACATTATTTTAAAGTAATATCTTTCAATTTTTTAAACAATCTTTATGCATTAAAATTGAGTATTAAATTAGATTATTTTATATTTTTAAATTATATGATAATAATGTATGCAACATTAAATTCTTCTTTTTATTTCATGATCTTAATCCAAAAGTTATCCGGAATAGGATCCTTTCAACTTCATAAGGTTGTGATTTGACTTAAAAGACAAAAAATAGTTTGCAATGTTTTTGATTGTTTTTTATTAATTTTTTTTTTTATCTAAATAACAAAAATATTGTTCTAAAAGGTGTTACTAAACTATTGGTGAAATATATAATGGAACTGAAAGTTTCCACATTGTGTGATATGGTGTTATCTCCATATTTCTTTATATTTTATTCTCATATTTCGACCAGTAATGCTAAATACTGATATGGCATTGCTAATTTATTATTTATTTGTTCTTTTTCTTTTAAAAATAACTTATTTAATGGTAAATTGGTAATGCCACATTAATATACTGTGATAAAAATATGGTATAATGTATATAGTATTACTCTATTTCGACAGTAAAATATTATTAAGTTCATTTGAAGTTTTTTAAAAAAGCAGATATTGAAATAGATAATCTGTTGGAGTTTGTATTAAAAAATAATGCTATTATAGATTAAGCAATGAAACAATGTATTATTAAAATTTAGGTTGAACAATGTTTGCCAAGTGACACTATTGCTTCACTCCTCTAAGCATTGTGTTATGAAAAAAAAAATAAAAAAAATAAAAAATAAAAAAATCCCCTGGTAAAATTTTTAATGAACTTTCTGATTTTTTTTCTATTTTTTTTTTTCAATTTACATCAAAATTAATTTGGTATTTTTTTGTGTAAAAGGGAACATTGCAACTCCATTAATAATTTGAAAGGAACATTGCACAGATTGAAAGTTTGTGAAGAATATTACAAATTATTTAATAATTAGAGGGAAGTAAATGTACTTGCCCCTAATTTTAATGTATATCTTACTATACTAAAAAAGAAAAAAGAAAAAGAAAAAGAATCATACAGTTTTAAAGTTATTAAATTCACATAGTTATTAGTAAAGGCTGAGACAGGTCTTCTACAACCAATTCTCTATTTGCTATTTATTATTTCGGAAATATAATAAAATGGAGTAAGTATTTTACATTTATAGTCAAGAAGAGCAAAGAGGAGTCACCCAAATAATGTGATTAGGAAAACACTTATGGAGTTTTTTTTTTTTTTTTTTTTTTTTTTTTTTTTTTTCTTTTTTTTTTTTTCTTTTTTCTTTTTGGACATCCATAAGGAGTTTTAATTAATCATTAAAATTTAAAAGTTACGGTAAATTTTCTTTTTCTTTTTTCACTTAATCTAAAAAAATGAACTTAATGTCTGTTTGAATCTACGATTTCAAAAAATACGATTTTAAAATGTGCGATTTGAAAATATGATGTTTAAAAACTCAGTTAAACGTTTGGTAAAATTGCAATTTGACCTTTAAATTCATAATTTAGCCTTTTAAAATTGGGTGTTTTCAAAAAAGCACGTCTTCAACATTTTTTGAGTGGTCATGTGTTACATGAATGATTTGTCAAAGACGGAATAAGATAGATTTTAGGTCCTGTTGAGAAAACCTAAACCTTCGAATATGAGGGAGCCTAGACTTTTTCAAACATAGGATTTTGTGATTAATTCTGTTTTTTTTATTTTTTATTTATTAATCACTCACGCCCATAAATAAGAGAATTACAAAAAACATAGAACAAGAGATGAACTCTGACCTTTACTCTAAGATAAATCTCTAATACAAATAAACTACTCGAAAATAACTCTTACTCTAACTTTGAGATAAACTCCTATAAAGAACAATAGAAACCTACTACTAATGACTTATGCACCATAGTGCTACAAGTAATTAAAAGACTAACTCAAATAGATAACTATCATTATTTAACATAATTATACTATAATATGACTACTAACTTATCCCCATACTACTTTCATAACATAATGAGTTATTATTATTATTTTTATTTTATAGGCAAGTGGTCACGGATCACTAAATTAACGTAAGCGGAGTGACTATTCAATTAGAAAAATAAATAACTTTTATTGAAAATTGAAGAATGTGGAATGAAATAACCTTGATATTAGAATATATGATAATCATTCCTATTACTTGTAGTAATTTTCTCATGAACTATGAAAACGATTATTCAAAGGCTATTTCATTCCATATTTTTTAATTTTCAATAAAATAATTTAATCATTCCGCATTCCAAACGTAACCTTAGGGTTGCCCTAGTGATCCCTAACTGTGGTTTTATAAAAGACAATTAGTAATGACATGCAAGTGTAGTAATATAAATAAAACTATAGGCGAAAACTTTTTATTTTCTAGGAAAAAAACTACTCTACTAATTCATGGAGTTTGATGTTTTATCAAATCATTCCTTGTGATGGGTTCATTGCTACAAGTGTGGAGAGCTCCCTCTCATGGAGTTGTAAAAGTAAATTGGAATGCAAGAGTAGGCAAAGTTAACAAACAAATGAGTGTTTACATAATAGTTAGAGACTTTGAAGGTTTAGTATTAGCAATCATGTGTTCATCTAAGCCTTTTATTATGAATTTGGGGTTGCAACATATTATTCTCTAAGGAGATGCTAATATGCTATACATAGTTCAAGCTTTGAATGCCAAAGGATGAAAGAGTAAATGGGATCAATTGATTGAACTATTGAAGATACAAGGGTCTTTTGTAGATGGTGTGCAAAAATGCACATTAAAAGAGAGGGAAAGTATCCAACTCACAACCTAGCAAATCAGCCCGTGCAACAATTGATTGATCAAGTTTGGATGAAGAATTTTTTTTCCTTAATTAAATTCGCAAGAATGTACGAGTAGAACAATATGTTTGTTTGAATTTTTTGAATGAAATTTCCTGATTGAATTTTTTTTTTTTTTTTACAAAAAAAACCTCTATATGGTTCAAAACTGATCAAATCGATCCTTAAAAGTTTAATTCGTTATCAAATCACTCATTCCGTTTTACTTTCATTATTTTCCCCAAGGAAATGCCGTGCCATATCTAATAGTTTTGCAATGCGTGTATACATTGTACAGTCAGCCTCACCAAGTATATACATCCCAAGGTGGATGTTATGTTAATGACACGTCACTACAAAAAGTCATACCACAAAATGCCACGTCATCAACTAAATCTGGTTATTTCAAGAGCAACAATATTGCCTTAATAATCTTGGAATTAGAGTCATTTCTCTTGGTTGGTACATTTTTTTCAAATAAAAAACAAAAATTACTCCAAAATGATTAACAGACAAATAGAAAGTTGTAGTCTCAAAGTTGTTAAGGTGACAATTTTCATGGTAGATGATGAAGTATCCTTGGCCAGAACGGTGTTGCCAAAAACTTTAATAAAGATGATGATGATTTTTTTTATTTTTTTATTTTATTTATTTTGGTTTTCACTTTATTATCCTACGAAAAAATAATAAAGTCTATAAATAAGTTTAGATCACTATTTCTTTGGTTGTCCATTTCTTTTTCTTTCATTTTTAAATTATTGAGATCTATGCGGCCATGAGCGGTTGACTGTGATTTATCTATTTTTTTATTTTTTATTTTTATTAATTTTTTAACATTGTAGTAAAACCATTTTAACCTATATAGTGAAATAACATCCTCATATGTTAATATAATGTTTAAATAATACTTAAATGTTTATCATAGTAAAAAATAGTGACATATATGAGTAGTAGGTGATGTGTCACATGTGCCTAGATGGATAAGAATGACTAATACTCACTTTAAGAGCCAAATGTTCAAGTAATTATAACCTTTTTTTTTTTTTTTTTTTTTTTTTTTTTTTTTTTCTTTTTCTTTTTTTTAATATATATATATATATATATATATATATAGTTTTTTTTGGCTTTTATCAAAGCATCTCCCATAAAAGTCACAAGTCTCATCCTCCTTCCTAAAACAGAGCAAAACAGAGCAAAAGAAACAATGGAGCTCAGTTGCAGAACTATGCTGTACCTCATTTCTACGCTATTATTGTTCCTCTCATTATCATCATCAACAGCAACAGCAGAATCAGACCCATCATCATCGTCGTCGTCAATTATATCAAGATTCCAACAGTACCTCCGAATCAACACGGCCCAGCCGAGCCCCCAGTACGCTGAATCTGCCGATTTCATCCTCTCCCAAGCCAAGTCCCTCTCGCTCGAGGCCCAGACGCTGGAGTTCGTGGAGGGCAAGCCTCTGATTCTCCTCAAGTGGCCCGGCTCCGATCCCAGCCTCCGCTCAATCCTTCTCAACTCTCACACCGACGTTGTTGCGGCCGAGCACGACAAGTGGTCGCACCCTCCCTTCAGTGCCCACCTCGACCGGGACGGCAACATCTACGCCAGAGGGTCCCAGGACATGAAGTGCGTTGGCATGCAGTACCTCGAGGCCATTCGCAAGTTGAAGGCTTCTGGGTTCCAGCCCCTTCGCTCTGTCTACCTGTCCTTTGTGCCGGACGAGGAGATTGGTGGCCACGATGGTACCGAGAAGTTCGTGGATTCCGATGTTTTCAACAGTTTGAATGTGGGCATTTTACTCGACGAAGGTAACTGGTTTTTAGTACTATTTAGTGTTGTTTAAGGTTTACCGTCCAAGATGGTTGTTTTGTTGTACTCTGTTTTAAGTATTAGTGTAATTTTGGGAACAGGGTTGGCTTCAACGAATGAGAACTACAGGGCGTTTTATGCGGAAAGGGGTCCGTGGTGGCTGGTGATTAAGGCTACTGGGCAGCCAGGCCATGGGTCGAGGTTGTATGACAATACGGCTATGGAGAATCTGCTGAAAAGCATTGAGAGTGTGAGGAGGTTCCGAGCTTCGCAGTTGGATTTGGTGAAGGCAGGTTTAAAGGCCGAGGGGGAGGTTGTTTCGGTTAATTTGGCGTTCTTGAAGGCGGGCACGCCGACTCCAACTGTAAGTTAGACTCAATTTTGGAGCTTATTTGTTGATGAATTGAGTGTCATTTTAAGTAATGTACATAAATACGAGCTATTTGATACCCGAATTGCTAACAATTGAGGGAGCAAATGTGAGAGCCTCTTTATGGGGCCATCTACCAGAACAGGTTTTGGGCGCCATCTTGTTGGGACATGTAAATTCCATAAAAGCTCTTTCAAATTGCTAGCAATTTGGACAACATATTTGTTGGAGACCCGGTGACTGGGAAGTTACACCAATCATTAGAGGTCTAACCTACAACAGACTAGTACAATTGGTGACTTGGGTGTGTTTGGTAAAAATTGTTGAAGTGATTTTTTTTTTAAATAGTTGTAAAAAGTGATTGATGTGATATAAAGTAAAAAGAAATTATGAATTTTTTGTAAGGAAAAGTGAAAAAATTTTATTTTGTAGTGGGTTTTTTTATTTAGAAAGTTATTAATGTGATATAAAAGAAGTGAAAAAGTTGGAATGTTTTAAAATTGACTATTTTTTTGAGAAAAGTAGGAGGGTGGGGAAAGGGGTCACCAAACATAGCCAATTATTGATGGGAGGTGTTACAAGAAAACCCTAAAGCAAGTGTGAGGCTTTGGAGAAGACATGCCCATGATGAGGTGTAGGGCCGTAGGCCTCAAGTCATAAGGCTTAATCCTCATTTGACAAGCACCTAATTCTCACAAATTTACAAAATTTCTTGTTGGAATTATATTTTATGTAAAAGGTTTAGAATAGTGGCCAATGAACTCTAGCTCAAATAGCAATTTCTCCCTCTCATAAGAACGAATGAAGGGTAAGGTATTGAGACTCACTGAATGCATGTGTAAGTTACCAATTAAAGAATAGTGAGTGAACCTATTTGTTACCTCTTACTCTTGTCATCATCACAATGATATATGTTCTTGACAATTTAAAACATGCAAGTTTCTCCCTTGTGTATCAGGGTTTCGTCATGAATGTGCAGCCATCTGAAGCACAAGCAGGTTTTGATATTCGAGTGCCACCAACTGCCAATCCAGAACCTCTGGAGAGACGAATCGCTGAAGAATGGGCACCTGCTTCACGTAATATGACATTCGAGGTAATGACCAACTTTTTCTTAACTGTATTAGCATAACAAGGAAGAGACATTTTCTAGGTTATTGCTGTAAGCTTAAAAAATTTCTGTATAAGATTGTGGGAAACCAATTAGTTTTTAAGAGTGTGCTTAAACACTGCAAAAGGAGGATATGTACTCTGTAAGATTAAGATTAGGGATACTTACCATGCAATATGGGGTAGAACCTACTTAAGACAAAAATGGTGTGAATTGTGAAGGAGGATAATCTTCAGACCATGGTGGATGCTTCAATCAAACAAGGACAAAGCCACTTTAGTTACCCATGGAATGTGGTGGAACACTTGCAGCTGTTGCCTTGTGACGTTGTCACTGGTGCTTTTTGTTGGGTATTCTGTAGATGTTAAACTGCATTTAGTTGCTGGCTTTCTTTTGTATGTTTGTACTGCTTGATATACGTGTGCAGTATAGAATAAAATAAGTTTAGGGATGGCTCCATCAGGTCCACTTTAACATGGGAAGTCCTATTTCTACATTTGTTGAAAGCATTGTGTCTGGAAGTACGGACTATCATGATTGTGGAACTTCTTTTACTTAATTTGTTCAGAGCAGAATCATAGTCTTATTGAGATCAACATGATAACAGAGGGTCAATACTTTAGGAATCTGGGTTCTCTTGGGGGACAAAAATGTTCCTTTATTGTTATTGTTGTTGTTGCTGTGCTATGATTATTTCTCCCGGTGTCACTTTCTCTAATTGTTTGTAGCTTGGGCAGTTTAAGCAGAAGGTTTCTGTGCGTGATAAGTTTGGGAAGCCAATGCTCACCGCCACTGACAGTTCTAACCCCTGGTGGACCTTACTAGAAGAAGCTGTCAGAAAAGCTAATGGCAAACTTGGTAAGCCAGAAATCTTTCCTGCCGCAACAGATGCTCACTACTATCGCTTACATGGCTTGCCAGCAATAGGCTTCTCTCCTATGGCAAACACTCCTATTCTCCTCCATGATCATAACGAGGTGACTGTCTTATTCAACGTCCTTGTGTGGAATGAATACATGCTGTTTACCGCATGTTTACATGGGCCGTGAGTTAAAATCCGTTGTGTGATCGTATGAACATTGTTTTGTGTGTGTGAGCATTCCACATGTGAGCCTGCATAATCTGAACTAATCCAAGTTGATGCAGGCCCCAGGCTGCAGATATAATGTTTTAGCAGAAAACCCAACGAACTCAACACCAGTGACAAAAAGAAATCTAATGTATTGGGAAAAAGATTGAGAGAACAATGAAAAGAGGTTCCAACTCTTGATATAATAGCTTGCTGTCCAATGATACAGCCAGGTTCTTAGTCAATAGACACCCTATAAGGAATGAGGTGTCAGCCTTTTTATACAGAAACTCAAAGCTTAGTTAATACTCTAGGAACAGCCTCTTGAGATCCCTAGACTTAAGAACGACTATGGAGATCAGACTCCTATTTTTAGATACTCAAAAGATAACAGACACATTAATTACACTCTCAAGGAAGACCAATATGATTTCCCTGGATTTCTCTCTTTGACCCATTTATTACTTGGACAGCAGACATTGATTTTATTTAATTCCTTTCTGAATGACTTTTGACCTGCCAAGGACTGATTTCGTAGTTCCAGCAACAATTGTTAAGCTTGCTGCATCACAATTTCTTAATGTTCAAGATTTGCTTGTTTAGTTTTTAACAAAACAGAAGCGAAGCGAAGCTTATGCTTATCTCTGACCTAGATTACATATTTAAGCTTGGTTCCTTAATCTTTCAATCTGCTACTGATGACTATCATATTTTCCATCCTGTTGCAGTTTCTAAACCAAGATGAGTACTTGAAAGGAATTGATGTCTATGTGTCAATAATCAAAGCTTATGCATCTTATGTTGAACATACAAGAAAGGAGGGCTCCAGAGATGAGTTATAACGGAGCGGGGGGATACTCTCCATCTTATGTTGAACATACAATTTGTAATGACTTGCAAGTGTAGTAATATAAAGAGAAAACTTCACAGTAGGATACCGAACTATAGGCCGTTTTGACGGAAGGGTATCGAACTATCATTTCTCTCAAACGGGTTATTAAACTATCAAAAACCATCACATAAGGGTATTCCGTCAGGATTTGGAGTTAAATCCGGACGGAAGTTGAGTCACATGCTATGCACGTGATTTTTATAAGCAGAACTTCCCATTATGCCCCTCAAGAAACCACTCGAGTTGCAGACCCAACCAGTTTATTCTTTGCAATTAATACCCGTTATGCCCCTCTTACCAGATCGCATGTCAATCTTGGTCACCAGCTCAGCAAACTTCACGGCAATGTGGCAGGTGTGGCAGTCGAGCACTGGAGCATAATCACACCATGAATGATGTCAAGGACAACATTTTTCACGAACAGACGGGTGTCCTGGACAACGACTGGTATCTGATCTTTGCTGGAAAGCAACTTGAGGATAAAGGAAGAAGCCCTATTAGAGATGTCTAGTGCCTCGTTCCCGATATTTGTTAGTCTATGGATTGGGGAGACCTTTAGGTTTTTTGTACAACAATGTAAAAGCATCTGTGATTTCAAGAACGAGTTTTCTTTAAGAGTGGGTTTTCCTCTTTGATGGCTGGACATTGTTAGAACAGATTCTGGTTTGGTTACTTGCTGAACTGGAAGCCCGCCTTTAACTGACCTGCAAAAGAGAAAAACTGCGTTGGGGAAAGCCCGACAATTCCATTCCGATGCTGAAGTTAATGTTATCTCAAGCGTTTTTTTTCTTATATCATCACCGAGAGCAATCGAATCCATACCTATGTAGTTGTGAGGTATTTATAAATAGAGTATTAAAAGTAGTCCAGTTTTTCATTGAATCACGTGTCGGGTCTAGAGCACTTGTCGACTATCCAGATCGTGGGATTGTGGTACATGTTTCACGATTATTGCGGAGTCCATCTTCAACTGGCTCTAGATCGTGGGATTGTGGTACATGTTGTACGATCATTGCGGAGTTGGTCTTCAATCGACTTTAAATCGTGGGAAGCACCTTCCACGATAATTGCTATTGTACGGATCATGGGATATCCAGATATCCTTCATGATCCTATCAAGGTCAGTTAAAAAACCGACCTTAACGCACACACAGAGTCGGCATTTTACCAACCCTGGGTAAGACGGTTTCGGTAAGGCATCATCATGGCCTGCTTGGGCCTTTCTACTGATGGGCCCAATAGATCCAGCTTCGGTAGTTTGTCGCTGGTTTTGATGGGCCAAAATCTCGGACCATTTGGCGAGTCGGGATTATTTCCCAACAGACATTTTATTCAATGGAAAAAGGCTTGAAGACTACCGTGATTTAGTAAGTTATGGTGTCCGGAAGGATTCCACTATTGACATTGTCCTTTTGCCTATTGTGATTTGTGAATCATTCAGGTAGCTGATATTTGGAAAACTATACCAAACTGTACCCCCTTTCGTGTTTTGAAGACTATGATCTAGTAGAAACCACAAGCGCCTCCAAATGAAATATACTTTGGAGTAGCATTGCAGAATGACCTTACCACCGTCGCCGCACCACCAGAAAAATAAAAGCACCAGACTGCACCAAATCCAGGGACCAGAAAACTTGAGGCACCCAGGCATGTTCCAACACAATTTGTCTCTGTTCAACTCTGTTTTTAAGTTCTAAAACAGAGGATTTGGATCTCTGCTCTCATGAGCCATTTAATCAACTTCTTTGTTGTAGCTTTATGTGCTCTCTGCTCTCATGGCCATTAACGAACACGAAAAACAGGAAGATATTGATTTAGTAGATCCTCCTCCTCCGAAGAACAGGAAGATATTGATGTCGAGCCTAACGAACACGAAGACCCATTTCAATGTAAGCTTCTTTTTGCCTGTTTCTTTTAGGTTTTCCATTAACTTATATGCCAATAAAAAAAAAAAAAAAATTCTTTATTTATTTTTCAATTTGTGATTTGGAATGATTTAACCGTACTGTGTTTTCTTCGTGTACATTCACCCCGTATGTATTTTTTTTTTTCACTCGCTATTTTGGTTTCCAAGATAATTGACGAACACAAAGGGAAATGAGACTTTGAATATTGTTTTTAGTTTCTTGGTGCAGAAATTCTGGAATTCATGATTTTTTTTATTTTTTTTCCTTTTTGGTTTCTTTCCCTTCATACTAGACAGAACACTGGCGTTCGTGCGTAACTAATTCAGAATAAAAATGCTGCTTTGGGTCATGGAGTAAGGTGTTGCAGTGTCTGAACCACGAGGGTCTTCAGGCGTGTGGCCATGGGAAGCTACCGAAAGAAATCTAAAACCTAAAAGAAATAACATGCGGAATAATAAAATAAGAGAGACAAGAGATTTTATGTGGTTCGGTCTATGACTTACGTCCATAGAATAAAGCTTAAAAGACTACATTGTTGCTCTTATTACTTGATTAATTTACAATACAAATGATCCCTATTTATAGAAATATAGAGAAACATAAAATGGTATGTAGAGAGAATATAATTAAATCAGAATTGAATGTATAATTAATTATAATTAATGAGGATTATATCAAATCCTCTAATATATGGAGAGTACCGTAATATACTGTATCAATATATTTTCTAACGGCTACGGTATCGAAGCCAGTGTTGAAGGAGCGGTTCAAGAACTTCAACGCCATGTTCAACGAGATTCACAAGACCCAGATCAGTAGGTGGTCAGCGACGAGCAGCTTCAGTCGGAGCTCCAGGTTTCGATCTCGGTGAAGATGATTCTGGCTTATTGGCCTTTCTTAGGGAGGTTCCAGCAATACTTGGCTCCGGGTAGACAATCGGAGAAGTAAATCAAATACTAGCCAGATGATATTGAGACTTTGATTGATGAACTGTTTGATGGAAATCCAACGACGACTATGTCAAGGAGGAGACCCAGACCACGTTTTAGACGGAACAGTTCCAGTTAGCCATGCACGTGTCGTTCTGTGAGAATACCAAATGTGGCATTGTTTTTGTTTTTAATTTTTTAGAGGGACATAATGGAAAGTTTTGCTTATAAAATTTATGTGCATAGCACGTGACTTGACTTTCGTTAGGATTTAACATCGAATCATGACGGAATACTCTTATATGAGGATTTTTGATAGTTTAATACTCCGGTCCGAGAGAAATGATAGTTCGATACATTTCTTTCAAAACGGCCGATAATTCGGTATATTTCTGTAAAGTTCTCCCTAATATAAATAAAACTATAGGCGAAACTTTTTCTTTTCTAGGACAAAACTACTCTACTAATTCATGGAGTTTGATATTTTATTTATTTTTTAACATTGTAGTAAAAGCATTTTAATCTATATAATGAAATAACATTCTCATATGTTAAGATAATGTTTAAATAATACTTAAATGCTTTTTTTTTTTTTTTTGAACAGAACTGGAACTTTCATTAATAATTTAAAACCAAGCCCGAAGGCAAACATCCAGTCCAAAAGTTACAAATAACGGCCGTAGGCCTGAGGTAGTGACTAGAGATACAGAATCCCTAACCACTAAACTATGAACAAATCCTAGCTTAAAGCAGCTACCTAAGCAACGAACTAAAATTACATGAACATACAATTGGGTCCTCTCTATACACTAAAGCACAAACCAACTAAAAAGAGAGAGCCTGGTCTAGCTAACAAGCCACCTAAAATGCCCAAGTAATTTACAGCCCATTACAAAGGTAAACTGTGAAAAGACAAGAATATACTCAATGAAAAAAAGCACAAATCACATAAGCCCAGAAGCTGCCGGAGGAAGAAATCGTCGGGTCACCGGCCCGTGTAGCACACGCGCCACCCCGAACCTCCCCTGCTGCCGTTGGACACCCCACCAACACGAAACCCCCCCCAAAAACCAGTCGGAAAAAAGGAGTGTGGCTCTCACACCCGCAGGTCACCCATGGCGCGTGAGGACCACGTTCCGCGCGTGGAGGCTCAAACACCGCCGGTGGTTGAGGAGGCGGCTTCATAAGCGGACGGCGAACACAACAGAGCAGGTCGTGACGCAAGGTCTTCGGCGAAACGTAGTAGATCTATCTTGGTAGAAACCGGAAACACATGCAAAACAGCTCTAGCCTTCCGATCTGCTAAAAAGAGAAAGAAAAAACGAAAGCAAAGCAAGAAAAACAAACTCCATAGCTCTAAGGCTAGGAGAATCACCGCCACCACCGGAACAGTCCGGGGGGAACAAAAGCTCCACAACCCTAGTGGTTGGGAGAAAACTAACCCCACTGGAACAACCAGGGGGTAACAAAAACCACCCTGGCTCATGAGGAGCCAGAGGTAAAAGTTTTTATAATAGTAAAAAATAGTGACATATATGAGTCGTAGGTAATATGTGTCACATGTGCCTAGATGGATAAGAAAAGCCACCATGTGACTAATACTCACTTGAAGGGCCAAATGTTTGAGTACATATTACTTTTTTTTTTAATATATATATATATACTCACATGAAGAGCCAAATGTTTGTGTATATAATTGGTTTTTGTTAGTAAGTTAAACCTAATTCCTTCAATTTATAGTTTTTCTTTTTTAAATTGAATTTAGATAGTTTATTGAAAATGATCGGTTTGAACAGTAAATACTGTAAATTGCCTAGATTCATTAAGCCTTGTATGGTACAAGTATTAAAAAGCAAAATAAGGAAAATAATAATAATAATAATGAGTAAAATGATTATTAGGGAAGAACTTTCCGACTCTTGATTGTAACATTTTAAATTTGGAATACTCGAATTAAACCTTTGAATATTCTCTAAATGTATATATTGCAAGAAAAGAAAAATGAATGAAAAAAATAAAAGCAATAGCAAAAATAATAAAATGGAGGAAAGAGATCGAGATAAGAGATTTTACGTGGTTCGCTTTATGACCTATATCCATCAGGTAAAGCCCAAAGGGCTACATTGTTGCTTATTGCTTGATTATTTTACAAACATAATACTTCTATTTATAGGAGAATTGAGATAGGTAAGAATGATAATCAAATTTGATTGATTTAATTATATCAAATCTAATTACAATCAACCTTAAAAAGGGAAGTAACGTACAATATCAATATAATATATTTCCGATATTTCAATATATAGGAAATATATTCTCTAATATCCTGGAAATATACTCTTGGAAATATATTCTTTAACATCCCCCGCAAACGCAAGGTGGAAGAATCTGAAATATTGAGTTTGATTTTTCTTTTCTCTTTGAAGATGGCTGGAAGCGATGAAGAATGGAAACTTGTTGGAGATGGCGGTGACTAGAGTTAGGCCTTTAACAACAATAGGCTAAGAATCTTCAAAATATGGCTAACGATGGGCTAAAAAGAGAGCCAACTGTAGGCTGAAGGAGCCTGAGTAACGAGGTTTTAGGTAATACCTCCAACGCCAAACACATAATGGGCAAAAAAAAAAGAGCCAACTGTGAGCTGAAATAAGCATGGATTTTAAGTAATACCTTAAATGTCAAAAAATGGTCAACTTGGCCTCTTTTAATATATATATTTTCTTTTTCTTTTTCTACTTCTTCTTCCTTTCTTCTTCTTTTTTTGTTGGGTCGGGTATAACCCAAAACGAATAAACTCTTATTCTTCTTTGTTGGTACAGTTTCCGGTATGGTGACGTGTCGCTTAAGGATTCGCTGCTACCGAACACTTTGACCCTACAAAAAGGAACAAACAACTCGTCGGGGGTGCCGACCACGCCCACTCCGATGCCTAAGTCAGTCTAAAAAGTTTTCTGTAGAGAACTTCTTAATCTTAATCTCAAGAGCTTAGAGAATTCGTGTCTTTATACCTGGTGTGACGGTCTTTATTTATAGGCCGGACCCTCTTGACATTGAGTTGGATTAGGAGTTTGAGTCCTAGCCTGGTTTGAGTTTTAATCATATCTTCTGGGAATTTGAATAGGAGTGTTGAATCCGCAGTTGATCGCGTTTGTACTTCTTTAAATTCGATTCCATGTCAATAACCATCTTATCCCATAAATCATGGATCTGTAGTTTATCCCTGATCTCCTGGGATTCTATCCTTATCGAATTCTGAGACGGGTGTGGCGCATGGCACCTTCTTAGGAGACTGTAGCACATTTCAGCTGACCTCCGAGGTGATGATATCCGAGACGTTTCCGCTTTTACCTGGAGATCTCGGGATATATCCGCACCATAACGGGGTTGTGTAAGTCCGAGATGTTTATACTCTGAGATGTTGACTCATCCAATGGATATCACCCCGAGAAGATACCGCACCGACTCGATATCATACCGAGGTGTTATTACTCCGAGGCACAAATATCCGAGATATGTTCACTCCATCTTGGCTGGGAGATCTCGGGATATTTTACATACCGTAACCTGGAATGTTAAGACCGAGACATCGTCATATCTCCGAGATGTCTTCGGACCTAAACGACCTTCCCTTCACTGGATAGAACCATGCGGAACAAGTAGCCGAGACATAACTCCGAGATGTCATTGGATCCACGTGTCTCTAGGGTTGATTTTATCCCTAACAGTTACCCCCCTAATTCTCTAATTTCAGAAATAAACGGAAATAAGAGAATTACTTTCCGGCTGCCAGTCTGTATCTGATGTTTGCGCAGGGCGCGTCTTTTCAACAGTTCAAATTTTGAATTTGACCGCTTCTTTTCCCAACGTCGACGTCATCTCTGCACAGCCGCCTTTTTGTCATCATTAAATGGTATCGTCGAGGCAGCGTATTTAATGCTGAATTTACGGAAGGCGCGCCTTTTCACCTTCGGAAATTTTGAATCGACAGCGCCCTTTGGCATTTCGGACACGTGGTAGTGGAGGCGTTTAAAGTTGGGATTTTGTACTGTTCACTCACTGATACTTCTTTTTCTCGATACTCCATTGTCGTCTTCCTCCCCAAACTTTTCCTTTCTCTGTATTTTTCTGTTTCTGCCTTTCTTCTTTCTTCCATGGCTCCCAAGAAAGCTGTCTCAGCCTCGTCTCGGGCTCGGACAAAGAGACCCGACGGCTCTGTGGATCTTTCTCCTTTGGAGAGCAGGGTCGATTCCATCATCTTCGCGAAGCATGAGGGTGTCCTTCGCTCGAACTATGAAATTTCTCCAACTGTGAAGATGTTCTATCAGGCGCCTGGAGCTCGGTCCATTAATGGCGGCAATATTACCCTTTATGAGAGGATGTTTCTCGCTGGGTTCCGATTACCGTTTCCGGAGATTGCTCGAGACTTCGTTCTTTTTCTGATGATCGCGCCCAGTCAGATAATGCCAAATGCTTGGCGGTACCTGTTCGCCTCTTACATCCTATGGAGGCTTGTGTTGAAGAAGGAGATGAACATCCTGCAATTCTTCAACATCTATAGGCCGAGGCAGACTGCAGAGGGAATGATTGAACTCTGCAGCCGTCACCCGCCTGTTTTCATCAAGCTCAAGAGTGGGCTGACGAACAACAAGTTCTGGGAGATGCAGTTTTTCAGAGTTTCCGGGGAGTGGGAATGCCCCGAAGGTACTCTCCTTCCTGAAGATCGTATGATGCCTCGGACTTGGCAGTTGTTGCGACCTGACCGAAGTGACCCCCCTTCGCTCACTGTATCCGAACTGGAGGATGTTAAGGAGATAAGTGGGTGGTCCGCTGCCAGAGTCAAGGCCGACAAGTTTGAAGAAGTCGATTTTGACAATCTCGTCACCGAGGAGAATATGAGGCAGTTTCTCGGATATGACATTCCGAGAGACAAACAGTTAATCACCAAGAGGGGAGCTGTCAAGAAGAGGAATGAAGCCCCTCCATCCCCGAGACCTACGACTAAGAAGAGGTCACCTGAGGAAGTTCTCGGGGATGTTCCTGCACAAAAGAAACAGAAGATTCCTTTGGCCGCTTCGGGTGCGAGGAGAACTCCTCCTTCGGCTCCATCACCTAGGGTAAGCGTTGAAGAGGGGTCTGCCAGCTTTCGGGGTTTCATTCCCGAGGCTAGTCCTGCTCCTTCCTTTGTTCCACGGGATGAGTCTGGCTCCGAGGCTTCGTTCCATGGTGAACAATGTGCGGTACCTGAGAGGTCTAGAGAAGGAGAAGGAAATGTACCTGAGGCCCGAGATGTCCCAGTTGCGCGTAGGGTAAAGCATCCGGCCAGGAAACGGAAGCTTACAGGCCAGGACCGAATGGCTCAAAGACTCGCGGACGCTGGGCGATTGTGGGGTAAAGCGGTTATAATACCTTCCGACAAAGAGGAAGTGCGTCAAGAGCCTGTCGCTTCAAGTGGTGACTTTCTCGAAGAGATGGATGAAGAAGTCGGCACCCCCCGAGACGAGCCTTTGGCTGAAGAGTCTGAAGTAGAAGGTACTCCCCGAACTCCTTCTTCGGAACGTCCAGAAACACCACCACCCCCTGAAGAAAATCGTGAAACGGGGTGCTCCACCCCCCAAGTTTCATGTTCTGCGCCTATACAAACCGAGACTCCTACCGGAATGTCCGAGGCTGAGGACGTTGAAGAGCCTTGCCCCTCTCGGGAAGTGATTGATCAGGAGGTGCCGGGATCTGCTCCTGAAACTCAAAGTCCCGGTCAACCCGAAACAACTCCCCATGTTGGAGTGGCTGAGGAGTCTCGGATCGATTCCGAGAACGTTACTCCTGAAGCTGGCGTGCTCCCCGAGACTTCTACTAGGAGCAAGTTTCGTGCTGAGGCCAGCCCAAGCACCGGGGCTGTACCTCAAGTGGGTCCTAGCTCTTCCTCCAGGGTCTCGGCCGGCTTCGAGATTTTGGGCAGGGGTCTTCTGGGTCATCCGATGGAGGCCATAAAGAACTTAATCCCCGAGGGATATCTGGGGAATGCAGGGGCGTCTTCTCCCAAGAAGATCGCCCAAGGCATTCTCATCTCTCATTATCAGGTAAGTTTCTGGAGCTAGGACTTTTTATTCTGTTTGCATCCCGATTCTGACTTTGCTTACTTTTTTCTTGACAGCTTCTTGTGAAGATGACTGCCCTCTGGCAGAAGTGCGAAAATCGTCCTGCGTCTCCGCCCACTCCTTCCCCCGAAGTTCAAGCCCGCATCTCGGGTTTAGAGGATGAAGTTGCGGCGCTAAAGTCTCTTCTTCAGTCCAAGGACGAGGAACTCGCGTCCCGGGACTCAATTATATCCGAGATGCGTTCTGCTAACGCTCGTTTGAGTAACGAAGTGGCGGAGGCCAACGGTCGGTACGCTCGCTCTATTGAAAGTCTTTCTTCCGAGCTGGATCGTGCGGATCAATTGTCTATCCGTTTGTCGGCTGTGCAGAATGAATGCTCCGAGGCGTGCAAGAATGCGTTGAGTGCCGAGGCTGAAAAGGACAAACTCAAAGATGAGGTTGAAAGACTTACAGCCGAGAGGGATAAAGCTCTCAAGGCGCAGGATCACTCGGAGAGTCTCTTGATTCGTCTCAGGGCCAGATATGACGCCGATCGGGCAAAGCTCAAACGTTATCAGAAGCAGTTGAGCTATGCGCCTTATCTTCGGGATCAGAGTTGGGGTCGGGGTTGTCATTGGGGTTTCGAAAATTTTCGAACTTTGGTGACAAATCCTCAATATAAATTTGATCCCGAGACGGTTGATCCGACGTTGGTGGGTTTTCCCGAAGAAGCCATTGATGAGATGGAGGAGTTTGGTAAGGACTTCATGCCCGACGTTCCGAATTGGGGTCTTGACGCGCCAGTTCCCGAAGAAGACCCTCTTGACGATCCTGCCAGCTAGAAGCTGTTTTCTTGAATTTTTATCTTCTCTTTTCTTTACCTGTACATTTTTCTTTGTATAAAACTTAGAATATGATATCTTTTGAATGAAATTTCTACCTTTTGCTTAGGCATTTTCTTTTCTGTTTTCGGTGTCGGACAAACCGAAAAACCTTTTCTGCTCTCGGTGTTTGACAGACCGAGAGACTTTCCTGCTTACCTTAATGAGTTACCCCCCATAACCTTAGTCTGCGACCGCAGGCTAAGTCGTTCGAGGTGGGTAGTCAGGTTGTTGAGCTTTACCTTTCTTCTAATTTCTTTATCTTTGAAGGCTTCAATCTTTCAACATTTGGAGACCTCCAACCGAGAGGTTTTCTTGTCTTAGTGTTCTTTTCATGACCACTTCGGGTTGTCTAAGGAAAGGACGTGGGCAGATTCTTTCCTGGATGCTCTTGTCCTTCCGAAAACCTGCAATCCTGCATTGATAGCCTTTATTGGACTGACCTTTAGGTTTTCCTTGCTCTCGGTTTTGGAAAGACCGAGAGACTTTTCCTGCTCTTGGTGTTGAACAAACCGAGAGACTTTTCCTGCTCTCGGTGTCGAATGACCAAGAGACTTGTCCTGCTCTTGGTGTTGAATGACCAAGAGACTTTTCTTGCTCTCAATTTTGGACAAACCGAGAGGCTTTTCCTGCTCTCGGTTTTGGACAAACCGAGAGACTTTTCCTGCTCTCGGTGCTGAGTGACCGAGAGACTTTTCCTGCTCTCGGTTTTGGACAAACCGAGAGACTTTTCCTGCTCTCGGTGCTGAGTGACCGAGAGACTTTTCCTGCTCTCGGTGCTGAGTGACCGAGAGACTTTTCCTGCTCTTGGTGTTGAATGACCAAGAGACTTTTCTTGCTCTCGGTTTTGGACAAACCGAGAGACTTTTCCTGCTCTCGGTGCTGAGTGACCGAGAGACTTTTCCTGATCTCGGTGCTGAGTGACCGAGAGACTTTTCCTGCTCTTGGTGTTGAATGACCAAGAGACTTTTCTTGCTCTCGATTTTGGACAAACCGAGAGACTTTTCCTGCTCTCGGTACTGAGTGACCGAGAGACTTTTCCTGCTCTTGGTGTTGAACAAACCGAGAGACTTTTCTTGCTCTCGATTTTGGACAAACCGAGAGACTTTTTCTAAGTATATAGATCGGATTGATTCTTGGATTTCTGTGATTGTCAGTAGATACTGGAAATAGACATTCTTTATTGAATATGAAATTGTTTGTAAAAAACTGAAAAGAGAGAACAATGAACTACATGAAATATTTTTTTAGGTGCTCGGCATTCCATGATCTTGGAAGTATCTTTCCGGTCTCGGTCATCAAGCGATAAGCTCCCTTCTGATGGCATCCTATTACCTTGTAGGGGCCTTCCCATCCGGGTCCCATTTTGCCTTCCGTTGGATCTTTCGTCATCAAGCTCACCTTCCTGAGTACCCAATCTCCGATTTGGAACTTTCTGGGCACCACCTGTTTGTTAAAGTACCGAGCCGTTCGATTCTGATATGCCGCCCATGTGACATGAGCGTCGTCTCTTTTCTCCTGCAACAGGTCCAGGTGTACCTTAGCATTCTCGTCGTTGAGTCCTGGATTGTAGTGAGCCACCCGGAAGCTTGGAGATCCTACTTCCACAGGAATCACCGCCTCGGTTCCATATGTAAGTGAGAATGGTGTCTCGCCCGTTGGAGTTCTTCTGGTGGTTCGGTACGACCACAGCACCTCTGGAACGTAATCAACCCATGCTCCTTTCTTCTTATCAAGCTTTTTCTTCAGGATCTTTACCAAGGTCTTGTTTGTCGCCTCTACTTGACCATTCGCCTTTGGGTATTGTACCGAAGCATAATGGTTTCGGATACGGAGCTCCGAACACCACTTCCGAAACGGTTCACAGTCAAACTGCTTCCCATTATCTGTGACGAAAGCATGGGGAATCCCGAACCGGCACACCACTGACTTCCAGAGGAAGGTTATGGCATTCGCAGTGGTTATAGCTGCTAATGCCTCTGCTTCCGCCCATTTAGTAAAGTAGTCTACAGCTACAATCAAGAACTTCCGTCCGCCTTTTCCTACCGGCATCAGACCAACTATATCCACCCCCCATTTTGCAAATGGCCATGGAGAAGTGAGGGGGATGAGCTTCTCGGGACTTGCTTTCATGATTCTTGCGAATCTCTGGCATTTATCACAGGCTTTGACAAGAAGAGCGGAGTCTTTTTTGATCGTGGGCCAATAGTAACCCGCTCGGATGGTTTTTTGCGCCAGCATCCTTCCTCCTGAGTGGTCTCCGCACACTCCTTCATGAATTTCCCTGAGGACATAATTCGACTCGGCCTTGGAGAGGCATTTGAGAAGGGGTTCGGAATATCCCCTTTTGTACAGTGTCTCCCCGAGAAGGCAAAACCGTGCTACTTGTATCTTCACCCTCCGAGCTGCAACCTTATCTTCGGGCAACAGCCCATGTCTAAGGAACTGGATAATGTCCCTAGCCCACTCTGGCTCCTCCGGTGCTGAGTCTACTTCCATAACCTTGGTCCTCGGACCTATTGAAGGCTCGGTCAGAACAATAATTTGCCTTCTTGATGCTTCCATCTCTTCCTCTGTTCCCGACGCGATCTTTGAGAATTCATCAGCTCGAATGTTTTCCTCCCGAGGTATTTTTGTGATGACAAACCTTTCAAAATAGGACTGGAATCTCCGTACTTCTTCCAAATACCTGGCCATTCTATCTTCTTGTGCTTCGAATTGCCCTTGGACTTGGCCTACGACGACCTGAGAGTCACTCCGGATTTCGACATTGATTGCCCCCATCTCTCGGGATAATGCCAATCCCGCTATCACCGCTTCGTACTCAGCTTCATTGTTTGTTGTAACGAAGTCCAGTTTCACAGCAAAACCGAACTCTTGCCCTTCGGGATTCCTGAGGAGGACTCCTACTCCGCTTCTGCTCTGTGTAGAGGAGCCATCTACAAACACAACCCAGGTTGACTCCTTAGGAAGTTCTTCTGCTTCAGGAATGTTACAGAATTCTACCAGGAAATCTGCTAGAGCCTGTCCTTTGATAGCCGTCCGAGGATGAAACTCGATATCAAATTGTCCGAGTTCCACCGCCCAGTTGACTAATCTTCCCGAGAGGTCAGGCTTTTGCAACACCTTCTTCATTGGATACTCGGTTAAAACTCGGATAGCGTGAGCTTGAAAGTATGGCCTCAATCTTCTGGCTGAAATGATTAAAGCGAACGCCAACTTCTCGATCCGAGGGTACCTCCCCTCCGCACCATGAAGTGCTTTGCTTGTAAAGTAGACCGGTTTCTGAACCCCTGAATCTTCTCGGACTAGCACCGAGCTTACTGCTGAGGGAGAGACTGCCAGATAGAGATAGAGAATCTCCCCTTCGGTTGGGCAGCTCAACAGTGGTGGGTTGGCCAGATATTCCTTCAATTTTCCGAAAGCTTCCTCACACTCCTCACTCCATATAAATGCTTTTCGTAAAATTTTAAAGAAGGGAAGGCACTTATCTGTCGACCGTGATATGAAACGGTTCAAGGCCGCAATTCTCCCTGTCAGTCGTTGAAGTTGTTTTGTTGTTCTCGGGGCCTCCATCTCGAGGACAGCTCTGACCTTCTCTGGATTAGCTTCAATGCCCCTTTGTGACACCATAAACCCCAGGAACTTGCCCGAAGAAACTCCGAAAGCGCACTTTGCAGGGTTGAGCTTCATGTTGTATTTTCTTAGAGTCCGAAAAGTTTCTCGGAGGTCTTCTATGTGTTTGTTTGCCCGAACACTCTTAACCAGTAGGTCATCTACGTATGCCTCAACGTTTCGGCCAATTTGACTTTGAAACATCCGGTTCACCAGTCGTTGATATGTGGCTCCAGCATTCTTCAATCCGAAGGGCATCATCTTATAGCAGTAAAGTCCTCGGTCTGTGATGAAAGCAGTTTTCTCCTGGTCTGTTTCTTCCATGCAGATCTGATTGTACCCCGAGAAGGCATCCATGAAGCTCAAGAGCTCATGCCCGGCCGTCGAATCCACCAATAAATCAATCCGAGGCAGGGGAAAGCTATCCTTCGGACATGCTTTATTCAGGTCGGTGAAATCTACGCACATCCTCCACTTCCCGTTAGACTTCTTTACCAGCACTACATTGGCCAGCCACTCGGGATAATCCACCTCTCGGATGAATCCAGCTTTCAGCAACTTCTCTACTTCTTCAGCAACTGCCATGTTTCGTTCGGCAGCAAAAGCTCTTCTTCTCTGCTTCACAGGGCGATAGTTTGGGTCCACATTCAGCTTATGGACTATAACCGAGGGATCAATCCCCGGCATGTCTTCATGGCTCCAGGAAAATACATCTTTGTTGCGCCTCAAGAACGCCACCAAATCTTCCTTCAGGGGTTGAGGGAGTTGTGAGCCTATATGAATTTTGTTTCCCGAGTCGCCTATCTCGAACTCCTCCAAGGCTTCCACAGGCTCCCCCAACGGTGATTGCTATTTTCCATCCTCCTTAGTTTTCTCCCCCCGACCGTGCTGCCTCGGGGTATCTTTCAAGGACAGATTGTAGCATCTCCTAGCCTCCTTTTACCTCTCCAACTCCTTCTTCTGTTGGAAACTTCATGCTGAGATGTGGTGTTGAAGTCACCGCTTTGAAGTCGTTGAGAGCCGTACGTCCTATAATTGCATTGTAGGCCGAGACCTTATCAACTATTAGGAATTTCACCATAATGACTTTTTGCCTTGGATAAGTCCCGACTGTCACAGGTAAATCGATAGAACCGAGAGGCAACACCTTCTCTCCGGCAAAACCCTGTAGCTGGCACGAGACCGGAACCAACTTCTCTACTGGAACACCCATGTGATCGAAAGCTGATTTAAACAGAATATCAGCCGAGCTCCCAGTGTCAATGAGGATCCGCCGGGTCTGATAGTTTGCTATGGTCAAGGTGACCACAAGGGCGTCTGTGTGCGGAAGCGAGACTCCAGCATAATCATCATCAGAAAACCCTATAACCAGAGGGTTATACTTCCGAGACTTTGGGGGCCTCTGGACCGAGTAAACTTCGAAATCATCGAGCTGCCTGGCGTATGCTTTCCGAGCCGAGTTGGACTCGCCTCCTCCTCCGAATCCTCCCGAGATGGTGTGGATGATAGGGATATTGCCTTGCTGTGCCCCCCGAGGCCTGCTTCTACTTCTCTCCCTTCTTTCATCCCTCCGAGGCCGAGGTGCTGGCTCTCGGCTTCTTTCTCTTCTTTCATCTTGTCTCGGTTGATAGTTTCTTCTATTATCCCGATCTTCTTCCCTCCTAGGCCTCGGATAGTGATCTCGCTCCTGTTGATTCCTCTCATTGGCGAGGAATCGGACTAGCTTCCCATTCTCAATGAATTTCTCGATCAACTGCCTCAATGAAACACACTGCTCGGTCAGATGACCGTGTGAATCGTGGAAGGCGCAGTACTTGTGAGCCAAGTACGGAGGGGGATTTCCTTGAATGGGTCTCGGTTTCTGGTAATTCGGATCTTTCTTGAGTTCCATGAGCACCTCGGTGATGGAGGTGTTCAACGGTGTCCACTTATAATCTCCGAAATTTTTCTTCACCTTCTTATATTCTGCGGGACCAGCATCCTGTACGGGCTCAGGATTCTTCTTTTTCTTAGGCTTCTCGGTGGACGGCTGCTGTTGTTGCTGGGAATTACTGAGGAGGGCTCGGAGCGTTTCTTCCTGGTTGATGTACCTGTCCATCTTCACCATAAAGGTTTGAAGATCTTTCGGCGGTTTCAATGCCAATTCCGCCATCAGAGGTCCATCTTTTTTCAAGCCTTGAAAAATTGCACCGTAAATGAAGTCGTCTGGTGCACTCTCTGTGTTCAGCTTCTCCTGGTTGAACCTCCACAGATAGTCTTTTAGAGACTCATTTGGTCCCTGCTGCACAGAGAGTAAGTACCCTCGGGGTTTCCTTCTAGCTCTCCCGGATACGAACTGGGCCAGGAATTTTCGTCCAAGGGTGTCGAAGCAATCAATCGACCTTGGTGCGAGATTCCTGAGCCAGTCTCGGGCTTTTCCTGACAGGGTGAGAGGAAAAGCTCGGCATGCCACAGCATCTGGTGTCTTGTGCAGGGAGACATGGGACCTGAAATTGTCCAGATGCTCCACTGGATCTTCGCTGCCTGAGAAGACAGGAATGTCAGGTACCTTGAATCTTCCAGGTAAGTCGCAGTTGGACACTTCTTCGGTGAATATGGATTCCTTGTGCTGGAAGAGGTTGTCAACAAGGGACTCCTTCCCATCACGCCTCTGGTCAATCGTCTTTGACAGCATATCATATTTCGCGCCCAGATCCTGGACCATCTTCTGCAACCTCCTTTCTGCCTCCGTGGGTGGAACCGGATTGATGGGCTCTCCACGATTCTCGTTCCGCCCGGCTCTCTCTCCATGGTTCTCGTTCCGCCCGGCTCTCTCTTCATGGTTCTCGTTCCGCCCGGCTCTCTCTTCATGGTTCTCGTTCCGCCCGTCATGATTCTCGTTCCGCCCGTTTCTCTCTCCTGAACCTTCGTGGTTTGTTCCATCGGCTACATCATGATTGGGCGGCGGAGTTCGTGCGGCTAGGAGCACAGCGTTCTGAGCCAACAAATCCTCCACATTCTTCTGCGCCTGGGCTAACTGTTGACTCAGTTGGGTTATCCGGGCCTCTGGATCCGCAGATTCTGCTTCTCCACGAGCATCGTCTCGGCTGGTTGGCGGCACTTCGTTTAAGATCGATTTGGAACGTCTCGTCGTCACCATTGCGGATTTGTTTTTTTGTAAGAACAATTGATCGTTCCCACAGACGGCGCCAAACTGTTGGTACAGTTTCCGGTATGGTGACGTGTCGCCTAAGGATTCGCTGCTACCGAACACTTTGACCCTACAAAAAGGAACAAACAACTCGTCGGGGGTGCCGACCACGCCCACTCCGATGCCTAAGTCAGTCTAAAAAGTTTTCTGTAGAGAACTTCTTAATCTTAATCTCAAGAGCTTAGAGAATTCGTGTCTTTATACCTGGTGTGACGGTCTTTATTTATAGGCCGGACCCTCTTGACATTGAGTTGGATTAGGAGTTTGAGTCCTAGCCTGGTTTGAGTTTTAATCATATCTTCTGGGAATTTGAATAGGAGTGTTGAATCCGCAGTTGATCGCGTTTGTACTTCTTTAAATTCGATTCCATGTCAATAACCATCTTATCCCATAAATCATGGATCTGTAGTTTATCCCTGATCTCCTGGGATTCTATCCTTATCGAATTCTGAGACGGGTGTGGCGCATGGCACCTTCTTAGGAGACTGTAGCACATTTCAGCTGACCTCCGAGGTGATGATATCCGAGACGTTTCCGCTTTTACCTGGAGATCTCGGGATATATCCGCACCATAACGGGGTTGTGTAAGTCCGAGATGTTTATACTCTGAGATGTTGACTCATCCAATGGATATCACCCCGAGAAGATACCGCACCGACTCGATATCATACCGAGGTGTTATTACTCCGAGGCACAAATATCCGAGATATGTTCACTCCATCTTGGCTGGGAGATCTCGGGATATTTTACATACCGTAACCTGGAATGTTAAGACCGAGACATCGTCATATCTCCGAGATGTCTTCGGACCTAAACGACCTTCCCTTCACTGGATAGAACCATGCGGAACAAGTAGCCGAGACATAACTCCGAGATGTCATTGGATCCACGTGTCTCTAGGGTTGATTTTATCCCTAACATTCTTCTTCTTCCTCTTTTTTTTTTTTTTTTTTTTTTTTATCATAATTGGGAATACAAGGTAGAAGTATTTCACAAGAATCCGGAAATTCAGGTAAACAAAACTGAGAATAAGAGAAAGTGAACTATTTGCAATTGCAAATTCTAGATGTTTGTTTACAACAAAAGAATCTTACGGTATTATCAAAGATTCTCAAAAGAAAAGAAGAGAACAGACTCTTTCATATTGCCTTGCCATATGATATAATGGGTAAAATCATAGACAAAACCATGAAATAAAAGAAAAAGAAATAGAAAATAAAGCATATTACCTTGTCGTATAATATAATAGGAAAAATATTAGAAAAACCAATGAGAGAAAAAGAGAAGCATAAGGAAATAAAGAAAACAGTAATCGTGAAAAACAAAAAACAAAGGGTTTAGGATAGAGATGAATATAGAAGCGTGAAAAGACAGAGAAAATAATAGAACAAAAATAAAAATAAAATTGCATAAGACAATTTTGGATCGAAAACATAGAGATAAAAGAAAACGAAAAATTCACAGGACCATTGGATCGAATACTGGCGTTAGCCTATTGCTCTGATACCATGAAAAAAAAAAGATAAATGAATGGAAAAATAAAGACAATAGTAGAAATAATAAAATGGAGATGAGATTTTACGTGGTTCGATATATGACCTATCAGTTTACGTTTTTAGGACAAGTGGTGATTTTACATAGTATCAAAGCAGGTTCTTTGGACGATGATGGTCATTTCTCTCTCAATGTTAAACACGCGTTTGACCAAAATTACTACACGTGAGAGAGCTTGTTAAAGTATTCTACATCGTCAATAGATATATAACCTGATGACTTTATAAGTTATGGACATAATTTTTCTCTCAAGACATCTTTTGAGATTGAGTAAAGCATAATTTTTTTTTTTTATATATATATAAAATTTTTGGGTTCATTCTTTTGCTTTTATTCTTGGATACGGTTATGCATCTCCCATAAAAGTCAGAAGTCTCATCCTCCTTCCTAAAACAGAGCAAAACAGAGTAAAAGAAACAATGGAGCTCAGTTGCAGAACTATGCTGTACTTCATTTCTCTACTATTATTGTTCCTCTCATTATCATCATCAGCAGCAACAGCAGAATCAAACCCATCATCAACATCGTCGTCGTCGTCAATTATATCAAGATTCCAACAGTACCTCCGAATCAACACGGCCCAGCCGATCCCCCAGTACGCTGAATCTGCCGATTTCATCCTCTCCCAAGCCAAGTCCCTCTCGCTCGAGGGCCAGACCCTGGAGTTTGTGGTAGGCAAGCCTCTGATTCTCCTCAAGTGGCCTGGCTCCGATCCCAGCCTCCCCTCAATCCTTCTCAACTCTCACACCGACGTTGTTGCGGCCGAGCACGACAAGTGGTCGCACCCTCCCTTCAGTGCCCACCTCGACCGGGAAGGCAACATCTACGCCAGAGGGTCCCAGGACATGAAGTGCGTTGGCATGCAGTACCTCGAGGCCATTCGCAAGTTGAAGGCTTCTGGGTTCCAGCCCCTTCGCTCTGTCTACCTGTCCTTTGTGCCGGACGAGGAGATTGGTGGCCACGATGGTACCGAGAAGTTCGTGGATTCCGATGTTTTCAACAGTTTGAATGTGGGCATTTTACTCGACGAAGGTAACTGGTTTTTTGTACTATTTAGTGTTGTTTAAGGTTTACTGTCCAAGATGGTTGTTTTTTTGTACTCTGTTTTAAGTATTAGTGTAATTTTGGGAACAGGGTTGGCTTCAACGAATGAGAACTACAGGGCGTTTTATGCGGAAAGGGGTCCGTGGTGGCTGGTGATTAAGTCTACTGGGCAGCCAGGCCATGGGTCGAGGTTGTATGACAATACGGCTATGGAGAATCTGCTGAAAAGCATTGAGATTGTGAGGAGGTTCCGAGCTTCGCAGTTGGATTTGGTGAAGGCAGGTTTAAAGGCCGAGGGCGAGGTTGTTTCGGTTAATATGGTGTTCTTGAAGGCGGGCACGCCGACTCCAACTGTAAGTTAGACTTAATTTTGGAGCTTATTTGTTGAAGTTTAGTACATAGATACGAGCAATTTTGTTATCCGAATTGCTAACAATCGAGGCAGCAAATGTAAGAGCTTCTTTATGGGGCCATCTACCCGAACAGGTTTTGGGCTGTCCGCCATCTTGTTGGGACATGTAAATTCCATAGAAGCTCTTCTAAATTGCTAGCAATTTGGACAACATATTTGTTGGGGGCTCCGGTGACTGTGAAGTTACACCAATCATTAGAGGTCTAAACTACAACAGACCAGTACAATTGGTGACTTGGGAGACATGCCCGTGAGGTGTAGGGCCATAGGCCTCGAGTCAAAAAGCTTAATCCTCATTTGACAAGCACCTAAATCTAACAAATTTATAAAGGGAAAATAATTTTTCTACATCACATTACCCTACATCAATCCTATACTAAGACGTATAGGGTGTGTGATCCATGCATGTGGGTCTCATATATGTGGGTCCCACACCTAATGTGTATTGGTGTAAAATTAATGTAGGATAATGTGATGTAGGAATAACACATCCAAAAAATTTATTCATGGAATTATCTTTTATGTAAAAGGTTTAGAATAGTGGCCATGAACTCTAGCTCAAATAGCAATTTCTCCCTCTCATAAGAACGAATGAAGGGTAAGGTATTTTTTTTTTTGAAGGGATGAAAGGTAAGGAATTGAGACTCATTGAATGCATGTGTAAGTTACCAATTAAAGAATAGTGAGTGAACCTATTTGTTACCTCTTACTCTTGTCATCGTCACAATGATATATGTTCTTGACAATTTAAAACATGCAAGTTTCTCCCTTCTTGTGTATTAGGGTTTCGTCATGAATGTGCAGCCATCTGAAGCACAAGCAGGTTTTGATATTCGAGTGCCCCCAACTGCCAATCCAGAATCCCTGGAGAGACGGATCGCTGAAGAATGGGCACCTGCTTCACGTAATATGACATTCGAGGTAATGACTAAACTTTTTTTTTTTTTTTTTTACTGTATTAGCATAACAAGGAAGAGACATTTTCTTGGTTATTGCTGTCAAGCTTCAAAAATTTCCGTATAAGATTGTGGGAAACCAATTAGTTTTTAAGATTGTGCTTAAGTACTGCGAAAGGAGGATATGTACTCTGTAAAATTAAGATTAGGGATAGTTACCATGCAATATGGGGTAGAACCTACTTAAGACAAAAATGGTGTGAATTGTGAAAGAGGATAATCTTCAGACCATGGTGGATGCTTCAATCAAACAAGGAGAAAGCCACTTTAGTTACCCATCTGAAAAATAAAAACTAACACCATGGAATGTGGTGGAACAATTGCAGCTGTTGCCTTGAATTTGACATTGTCACTGGTGCTTTTTATTGGATATTCTGTAGATGTTGAACTGCATTTAGTTGCTGGTTTTCTTTTGTATATTTGTACTGCTTGATATATGTGTGCAGTACAGAATAAAATAAGTTTAGGGATAGCTCCATCAGGTCCACTTTAACATGGGAAGTCCTATTTCTACATTTGTTGAAAGCATTGTGTCTGGAAGTACGGACTATCATGATTGTGGAAGTTCTTTTACTCAATTTGTTCAGAGAAGAATCATGGTCTTATTGAGATCAACATGATAACAGAGGGTCAATACTTTAGGAATCTGGGTTCTCTTGGGGGACAAAAAATGTTCCTTTATTGTTGTTGTTGCTGTGCTATGATTATTTCTCCCTGGTGTCACTTTCTCTAATTGTTTGTAGCTTGGGCAGTTTAAGCAGAAGGCTTCTGTGCGTGATAAGTTTGGGAAGCCAATGCTCACTGCCACTGACAGTTCTAACCCCTGGTGGACCTTACTAGAAGAAGCTGTCAGAAAAGCTAATGGCAAACTTGGTAAGCCTGAAATCTTTCCTGCCGCAACAGATGCTCGATACTATCGCTTACATGGCTTGCCAGCAATAGGCTTCTCTCCTATGGCGAACACTCCTATTCTCCTCCATGATCATAACGAGGTGACTGTCTTATTCAACGTGCTTGTTTGTAATGAATACATGCTGTTTACCGCATGTTTACATGGGCCATGAGTTAAAATCCATTGTGTGATCGTATGAATATTGTTTTGTGTGTGTGAGCATTCCACATGTGAGCCTGCAGAATCTGAACTAATCCAAGTTGATGCAGGCCCCAGGCTGCAGATTTAATGTTTTAGCAGAAAACCCAACGAACTCAACACCAGTGACGAAAAGAAATCTAATGTATTGGCAAAAAATTGAGAGAACAATGAAAAGAGGTTCCAACTCTTGATATAATAGCTTGCTGTCGAATGATACAGCCAGGTTCTTACTCAATAGAGACCCTATAACGAATGAGGTGTCAGCCTTTTTATACAGAAACTCAAAGCTGACTTAATACTCTAGAACAGCCTCTTGAGATCCCTAGACTTAAGAACAACTATGGAGATCAGACTCCTATTTTTAGATACTCAAAAGATAACAGACACATTAGTGACACTCTCTATCAAGGAAGACCAATATGATTTCCCTGGATTTTCTCTCTTTGACCCATTTATTACTTGGACATCAGACATTGATTTTATTTAATTCCTTTCTGAATGACTTTTGACCTGCCAAGGACTGATTTCGTAGTTCCAGCAACAATTGTAAAGCTTGCTGCATCACAATTTCTGAATGTTCGAGTTTTTAACAAAACAGAAGCAAAGCGAAGCTCATGCTTATCTCTGACCTAGATTACTTATTTAAGCTTGGTTCCTTAATCTTTCAATATGCTACTGATGACTATCATATTTTCCATCCTGTTGCAGTTTCTAAACCAAGATGAGTACTTGAAAGGAATTGATGTCTATGTGTCAATAATCAAAGCTTATGCATCTTATGTTGAACATACAAGAAAGGAGGGCTTCAGAGATGAGTTATAAGGGAGCAGCGGGGAATACTCTCCATCTCAAGTCAAACGTGCCTGATATCAGTTCCTGTGTCATTATTGTACGAGTAATGCTATATATATATACACCACTATCCCACTATGCTTTTTTAGCATTAGCAATCCTCTTTTGGATTAACCCTTGTTAAAAGAAAAAAGAAAAAAGAAAAAAGAAAAAAGAAAAAAAGAAAAAATCAATGGTGGATTGGCAATAGGACGAAAAAAAATAGTAGGACAGTGGTGTGGTATATATTGTAATGGGAGTTAAGATATCGCACTGATGTATCGATAAGTAGGGCAGCAGGACGTTTGACCATTATGTATGCTCCAAAAGACTGATTGATAGCATTACTCGATGAATGTTTAATAAATGGAGCTAGTTTTGGTGCAAAATATCATCCCTATTGTATTTTCTTTCCAAATCGCATTTAGCATCCTTTCCATTGATTGAACAACATATGCACCTTGAAACAAATCATTCTACACTGAATTAACCAAATTAATTGTTGTACATCTGATTGCTTGTTATCACAGTTATCTTAAGTTACATCTTTCCTGGCTCACATCCGTTCATAGGATTTGGACTAGTGATCGGATCTTTGTGCTGCTTACTGCCGCTAACATTTGAGATCTAAGGTCATTAACTGCCTGGTTCTGCAGTTGGCCTGAGAGTTCAGCATTTTTCTGGTTTATTTCCACTGCTTCTATATATTGATGCTCAGCAAATGCAAGCAGCATGAGTTTACGCACTGTGTCTTTCTTCTACCAATAATCCCCACAAGAGCAAACCCCATCCTGAAAATGATGGTATCTAATGGGATCTCTAATCACTATAGTCTGCTGTTCGATCTTCGTTACGAGTTTTGCAAAAATATGACAGTCACCGCAAATCCTGATGTTTTTCCTGATCCTGATCGTCTTCTCCCTTGACAAGCTCATCATACCAAAGACAATTGCTAGTTTCTCACTGTGGTATCGAAGTGAGTCTTCCCTCTGTTCACCCTCAAGATCTTGCAAGACAAAATTCGTGTCTGGGACATAACCCACTCCCATCAATCTATGAATCAACTGGTTTAGCTGCCTGTTGATCTCATCTATTTGCGGATGCGAGTTATCTCCTAAAATAAAAGCATGTATCTTCTTGCTCACTTCAATCCAGCTACACCCTGGTTCTTTCCTGATTCCTCTAGCTTTCATGGTCCTCCTAACTTCTGTAACATCATCCCACATTTGAGAATTCGCATATATGTTAGATAACAGTATATAGGTTCCTGCATCTTCAGGATCCAGTTTTACAATTTGTTTGGCAGCATGTATAGCTAGATCCACGTTCTGATGAACCCTGCATGCACCAAGCAAAGTTCTCCATGTCACAGCATCTGGTTCACATTCCATTTGATGAATCAACTTAATTGCCTGATCAAGCTTCCCAGCCCTTCCAAGCAAATCAATAATGCAACCATAATGCTCTCTTCCTGGATTGATCCCAAAGAGTTTCTTCATCGATTGAAAGTAGTACCAGCCATCTTCTACTAGCCCGGCATGGCTACAGGCAAAGAGAACCCCAAGAATCGTAATGTAATTCGGTTTTACCCCAGAATCTTTCATGGATTGAAACAATTTTAGTGCCTCTCGGCTGAAACCGTTTTGGGCTAACCCTGCAATCATGGTGCTCCAAGAGATTACGTCCTTCTCCAACATCCTAGTAAAAACAAAGTTTGCGTCTTCCATACTGCCGCACTTGCAATACATATCCAGAAGTGCATTATTAAGGATTAGATCTCGATCAAACTTCAGTATATGAACATGGACCTGTCTGCCCAATTCTAGAAGCGCCAACCCAGTGCAGGCTCTTAACACACTGGTTAGTGTCGATTGATCAGGTGGAAAACCAGCTTTTTTCATGCTCTTATATATATTCAAAGCTTCATCACCATCACTGTTTTGAGCAAGTCCCCCTATAATAGAATTCCAAACAACTGAATCTCCACTCGCCATCTCATTGAAAACGCCTAGTGCCTCTTGCAACTCACCCAATTTCGAGTAAATATCTATAAGAGCGCTCCGAACAAAGACATCAGATTCTAACCCACCTTTAATTATCCTAGAATGCAGCTGTCTGAGATTCGATAGCCCATCGCAGGCTCTCAAAACCGAGGAGTAAGTGAACATATTAGGCATGACGCCTTGTCTAAGCATCATTATCAAGAACTCCAGGGCCTTGTCATTGAGCTTAGCATTAGTGTAAGCTGAAATCATGGTCGTCCACGAAACAACGTTCCTTTCAGGCATTTGGTCGAACAATGCCTGTGCCTCATCCAAGAGGTTAAATTTGACGTACATGTTGAGGAGAATATTGATCAAAAAGGTTTTGGGCTCGTGCCCATGTGAAAAAACGTGGTTGTGAACGAGCTTACCTTCTTCGACAGCCCCACGAGCCAAGCAGCACTTGATGAGCTCCGAGTAGGTGATAGAGTCGGCCCAGATGCCGTGTCTTTGCATAGCGTTCATGGCCTTCATCGCTCTCGGGAGGTCTCTCCGATAGCACAAGTTAGTGAACTCTTCAAGCAGAGACGACGAGGAGGCTGGCACATTCCGCGACCCAATGGGTGCGAGAGAGTGAAGATGTGATGGTGAAAGCGTAGGCGACGATTTTATGCTCTTGAGCTTCGAAATTGCTTTCATGGCTTCAAACTATCAAGCACATTGAAACTACGGATCGAAGAAAATACGCTCGCAGATTTTGCACCGTCGCTGATGAATGATGGTACATGTAAAACGCAACGTATTGTGTGACCAAATTAGAGAGGATTAGGATGATTCTTGATCTATTATTTATAATTGATTAAATCTCAATTATTAGTTCAAATTTGTTAATTAAGATTATCTCACATTAGTATTCATTAATTTTAAAATATAAGTAAATATAATAAATATTGAAATGATAAATATTAGACTGATAAATAAGATAAATATGTAAATGATAAAATCGTAATTATTTAATTTAAAATAAAATAAAATTAATTATCAAAATGTAAAAAAAATTACTTAATAGAAAAGTTAATTGTGAGAGAGAGCTGACAATTTTTTACATCACCCGTGAACTCGACACGAATTTAATGAGTTCGAATTTAAGGTCTTATTAGATTAATTAAATAGATTGGGTTACAGTTGACATATATAATGTTATATTCATGTTTCGATATGCAAAATTTAGGACTGATAATTTTTTATGACCTACAAATCTGACAAGAATTCAATATAAAATTCGCAAGTTAAGATTAAAGGATCTATCCATCCGAATCCAACATACAACCACTAATATTTTTTTATAAGTCTCGACACAATTCAAACTTAATATTTGAGCGCACACAAATTGTAGAGAAAAGTGACGTGGGCTGAGATGTGTGGGTGGGGCGGGGCGAAGGCCCAAGTCCAATGAACGAAACAAAAGGTCCACATTCACTCCCTCCAATCCGACTGCCGGCATTGCTTCCTTCTCCTTCCTTCCCAGTCGCTTTGTGAAAATTGATGCCTTGACGAAAGAAGAGGAGAGGAAGCCAAGCCACCCCTTTCGCTACTTTGCTCTCTCTCTCTCTCTCTCTCTGTGTGTGTGTCTTTCGGCTCTCTCAGATTACACACTTTCTAACAAAACCTAGCTATTATGGCTGACAATATCCAAAAACAGCTTTTTTTGCCATTGAATTGAAGAGCAAAGCTAGCCGGGTCAGCTAATTCCATAGCTTAGGAGGGGGAAATACGAGAGAGGGATATGTCTTTGAGAATAAAGGCGGTGGTGGATAGATTCGTACAGGAGCTGAAGGAAGCTCTGGACGCGGATATTCAGGACAGGATCATGAAGGAGAGGGAGATGCAGAGCTACATCCAGGAGCGCGAACGCGAAGTCGCCGAGCGCGAAGCCGCTTGGAAGGCCGAGCTCTCTCGTCGCGAGGTAATTCTACCATTTTCCCATTCATTGAGAGCCCCAAAATTGGTATGCTATGGTTAGATGTCCTTCCCAATTGTATTGGGTCGAGACTGGTATTCATATTGGGTGTGGACTTTTCAACTTACTTAAGGTCTATTTTTGGTGGAATCGATAATGGGTTTTTCCGCAAAAATCGTTTCAGTTAAATTTCTCTAAACTAAAAGAAAGAAGACCATCATATAAAATGCCTTTGATATTTAGTTCTGGCTTGAAAAGTGAATCATCAGAAGCTTACTTGTAATGTCCCCCTTCACGCTAGGATTGGCACTGTTCTTATATATATATATATTGAGCGAGAGAGAGAGAGAGAGAGAGAGAGAGAGGGGGGGGGGGGGGGGGGGGGGGGGAGGCTTTCACATTAATTGTCTTCATAAATGTTGAGTATAAGTTTCTCATCAATGTCTCCATTTTGTTACAAACATACAATTCATGGGGAGAGAAAGAAATAAATCGAATGGAAGAGAAAACAGAATTTGTTTCTCCGTCTTTACAAAAAAAGAAAAAAAAAAAAAAGAAAAGAAAAGAAAAAAGGAGCAATTAACTGTGACATGCTCACTAAAAAAAAAATCCTATTGTAGCGAATCATTTATTAAGAAAAATATATAAACTTGATGGAAGGCGGAAAAAGAAATATATTGTTGTTCTGAAAAACCATGATGAGAAACTGATACATCGTTTAAGAGTGCATTTTGCGATTTGAAAACGTAAAAAAATCTGTCGCAAGGGATGCGTTTTAGAAAATATAAGATTTCAAAGGTTAAATTACGATTTTACCAAATGCCATTTTCAAATCACATGTTTTAAATTTGTTATTTTTAATTCGCAAACCCAAATGGACCCTGAGTGGTGTTTATGTGACCGTAAAATTTATTACTTTGTTGTCAGCTGCCCAAGGTTTTTGTTTGTGTTATGTGTTATCAGCATTATGTTTCTTAACTGGCTGTCCTTGCTAACATAACACCACCTCAGGCTGCTGGTTTACATGTGTTTGTAAATTCAATGATACTTTTGATTTTCTACATACCTGTAAAGGCGGAAAGGCCTGAAATGTAACTTCCTCAATACATGTGGTGACGACCAGCCCATTAATCACTTGTGTTTTTACAAAATGGCGTGCTTGTTCTAGAGTTAAAAAGTCGTTGCATGTTAAAACTTGAAATAAGCTTGGAACTTTGCAGGAAAATTTATGTTGTAGGTTTACATGTCTTCCCATCTGTCAACATGGTTTAATATGTGAAAAGAGTGAAGCGTATGACTGTTTTATGGTCTAGAGTCTCAGACATTATTTTATCTTCCAGGCAGAGGTTGCCCGACAAGAAGCAAGGCTTAAGATGGAGAAAGAAAATCTTGAGAAGGAGAAAAGTGTCCTAATGGGAACTGCATCAAATCAAGACAATCAAGATGGAGCGCTTGAAATCACTGTAAGCGGTGAAAAGTATCGATGCCTAAGGTTTTCAAAGGCAAAGAAATGAGGCTTTACATGAAAGGATTTAAAGATACAAATCCATGGTTGGGTGGTACTTTTTGTTTTCTTCTGAACTTGCTTTGAAGCCAATTTTATAGTCAAGAAACTTTATTCCTTTTAGATGCTTCAAATATGTACATGTAGTTATCTCAGTATAATGTGGATTGGCCATGCCTATGGGCCTATTATTCAATTCAATGTAGAAGATAGGTTTCGTGACTTTTATATGATTATCCCTACTGCGATAAGATGACAGAATTGATCAGCATGACTGAGAAACTAGTATGATTTGATGATCTTGAACTGGGATATGGCTAAACTCCCTCTTTCTGGTGACAAATATAGAATTACTTTCACACTTTAATGTTTTTGATAGATGCACTGGTCAGGGTGCAGCCTAGTGGTCAAAGGGCGGGCTTGGGATGAGCCGGACATCCATTTCACACTATGAGTTTTTCTGGATTACTTGATATGCAGTTCTGGTCAATAGGGTTGTGTATCAGGGTTTACTTCCCAGGGGTGGGTCGAAGGGCCTACCTTGGTGAGGTTTCACGTTTAAAAAAATAAAAAAAAAAATGTGTTGAGACTCCAAAATTGGGAGCCCGGAGATTATTCTGGGACCAGAAAGGTTTGCCATGTTTTGAGGGCTCGACACAACCCACTTCCTGTAGAATTGCCCCACGATCCGCTGTCCATGGGGATCACGTATGCCTGATCCATGGAGCACCTGAACATCTTTGAGATGGGTGGGCTCATGAAAAACGTGTACCAGAAAAGGTGGCCAATGGTGAAAAACCGCAAGTGGCGAGTTCTCCCTGTTGCTTTCCATTTTCTCGGGAAAAAGAGGGAGAGCTATTGAGATATTCTGAAGTGACATCCGAAGATGGAGTACAAGAAACCCAATAAGGAGATGCCACGGCCACCCAAGATGAAAAGAATGCCCACGACGTTTTCTACTATAGAAGTGGTGGAGATGGGAGTTAACGACAGTTACTGTTGACTCCAAAAGCCCGCCCTTTTCGACTTCTTCAAAAAAAAATGTTCAAAATAACCCTACCCCATGCACTGATATTGCTGAACGTCGCAGACCCTCAATGAATCTATAGAAAACATTCCCACTGTCAGAACTAACAATCTGGAAAAAAACATTTGTAAAACAGTAACATGAGCCCTGACTATGGTAGCAAATTGCTCTTGGTTGTGTCTATCTTTTGTTTCAATGGTGTTTTTGGCAGCGGAAGAGGGACAAAAGTAGCAGCAATTTCAGGTTTGCAAGGCATTGAATCTCAAAAAAGTAGCCTTTTACATCACAAAGGAAGGAGATCTGGTTTTTTTGATGTCATGAGCTTTGGGGCTCGAGCAGATGGCCAGACTGACGATACTAGGGTTTGTTTTCCTCTCTCTCTGAAACAAAGAATTAGCTTGCTAGTTCAAAATTCTTGGAATTACCCAATAAAATTGACAAGTTAATTAGTTTATTCTTTGTGAACATTGTTTTCCTTTTTGTTTTTGCTTTATGATCAAAGGTAGAATAATACCAAACTCCATTCCCTCCATCTAGAAGTCTTTAAATCATTTTACCTTTGTGCTAGAATAACTTGGGAAAGTTAGTGGAGTTCAAAACAACTACTACTGTCCACAAGAGTGGGAGCAAATGAAGCTACAACTACTACTTGTCTTCTTTGGATTCATTTTGGCATGCTGAGTTTAAGTTTCCTAAAAGTACACTTTCTAAATTTTTATATATTCAAGTTACACTAGGCAGAATTCAGTAATTTTGTGCTCCTTATGAATTGAATACAAGCTTCAGCTTCTGAGAATTTTATATATTACAGATTTTGTTTGTGCTTTGAATCAAATTTCATCCTTTAATTAATGGTTGCAACTTTCAAAATGTTCTAAATTGGATGAGGCCACCAATTTCTTATCCCAAATCGCTTAAGAGTTTCACCAAGACATGATATTTTGGTTTCGGTTTGAAACTTTTTTTTTCCTACAAATTGTTCATTTTTCAGTTTTCCTTGGCCTTTCTCATACCATTGTCCAATCAGAAATTTGTAGATCATCTACCCTGTTCGATTATTTACTGCAGAGTTTTTCTAGAAAAATCAGTTGTATGTTGCTCGCTCATTACATCTGAAACTCTATGAAAAAAGCTTCCTCCTGACTTGGCTTTCACTCTTCCCTCTGATATTAGGAACTTATAAGGGGTTCCTCCTATTTTTAGAGTTTATACTTTCTGGTTTGTATACATTTTCGGAGCGAAAATCACCTCATCTTTGACAAATGGTCATCTGGAATGACTGTAGCTCGTTTACAAACAATGGCATGAAATAGATGGATAGGCTAAGCGCCTAAGCATGTGTATAATGTACATAGTTAGCCTGTTCGAGTTAACAAGGAAGATACAACTGATACTTGTCATTCCAGGCCTTCAGAGCAGCATGGAAGGAGGCATGTAAGTCCTCAGGTTCAGTAAATCTTCTGATACCAAAAGGGACATACTTGATTGGCCCCATCAAGTTTGCAGGCCCATGCAATAATGTATCGTCTCTGACTTTTCATCTGAAGGCAAGATTCTGACTAAATATTTTCCGAACATTTTTTTTGTTCTATTACCATCTGTATACCTTAGCATCAAGTTTGATCAAGTCATATATCTATGATTAAATTTGAGGAATTCACAGGGTTATTTGAAGGCTACAACAGACTTGTCAAAGTATGGATTCAGTGCTGGTTGGATTGAATTCAGATTGGTGGAGGGGCTAACCTTGACCGGAGGTGGGACCTTTGATGGCCAAGGTGCTAAAGCCTGGCCTTACAATAACTGCCCCACTCATTCCAAATGCATACTTCTTCCAACTGTAGGTTTCAAAACTTATATCTTGCTCATTTTATCCCAGTAGTTAACATATTGCATATAGGAGCAATGTTATTTAGTAGATTGGTATACAATTGGGATGATATGGCATTGAAAATCAACCCTAAGTTTTTTTTTTTTTTTTACAATTGCTGATCTAAGAGCTGATGTTCATTGCCACATCATCAAGTTGTTGGGCAGTCGTATAATAGTCTACTAAATAGCATTACTTTTGCTTACAGTTATAGAGCGTTCAACAAAATCCTTCCATGTAGGCTTCACATAAAAAAAATAGTGAGGTTTTTTGAGATATAAAGTATGCAGCCATAGCTTTATTCCTAGAATATTTGACTGAAATTTTCTGTTAAATCTGTTGCTTTGGGTCACATTAGTTGTAAGACTTTAAAAGAGCATGCAGGTCTAAGATGTAATGATTGTCCTGGCACTTCAGTGGATAGGTAACTGAGATAGAGAAACAAGAAAGTTAATTAGCAAAACATTATCTCCTTGCAGAATGTGAAATTCATAGCCATGAATAAGACAGTTGTCAGAGGCGTAACTTCGCTGAATAGCAAGTTCTTTCACATAGCTCTTGTGGAGTGCAAGAACTTCAAAGGTAACAACATCAAGATTTCAGCCCCAGCAAACAGTCCTAACACTGATGGCATCCACATTGAGCGAAGCTCTAGTGTCTATTTTTCTGGATCACACATTGGTACTGGTGATGACTGCATCTCAGTTGGGCAAGGAAATTCTCAAGTCACTATCTCAAGCATTACCTGTGGACCCGGTCATGGTATCAGGTACCCTGAAATCTCCATTGTTTTTAACTCTATGTTTACTTGGAGATATTCATCTTTGAAGAATGCTATTTATTAGACTTTTTCAAGGTCTGATTTTCACCGTCATATAATTCCAGTTGTATGGCAGTCGTATACCCATCCACTAAATAACATTTCTCTTCATCTTTTATGCGGGGCTACTTAATTTAATGTATTGGTTATATGGTGGCGTACTACATAGCGTCGGAAGTTTGGGAAGATATCGGAATGAGGGAGATGTAAGCGGACTTGTGGTCAGAGATTGTACCATGACAGGTACCTCAAATGGCATTAGGATCAAGACCTGGGCCAACTCTCCAGGAAGCAGTGCAGCCACCAACATGACATTTGAGAACATTGTCATGAACAACGTGACCAATCCCATTATAATCGATCAAGCATATTGTCCATTCTCGTCTTGCACTTCCATGGTATGTTTTAAAGCAGAGGCCATTTTTGCAGCCATTGTTTTGGTTTCTTTGGTACTGATGAAAATCTCCTTGGTAACAAAGTGTAGGCACCGTCTCGAGTGAAGATTAGTGACATATATTTTAAGAACATTAGAGGGACATCATCATCGAAGGTAGCAGTGGCATTGGAATGCAGCAAAGGGATGCCGTGCCAGAATATTTACCTTGAAGATGTTCACCTGGACCTGTCATCAGGGGAGAAACATGCCACTTCCACTTGCAAAAATGTTAGAGCTAAATACATTGGCACCCAAATCCCACCACCATGTTCTTAGTTTCGATGTGGGATTCATGCTATAGCTTTCTCCGATGCTGTATGATCTGTATAGGATCTCACACTTTCAAGTGAATATGTTGGGATGTATTCCTGTTTTTGGGATATTGCAGAAAATTTTGTGCTTCTTTTGCTTTCCGTTTTCAAAACAACAATCCAAAACACAAAATACTTAAAATTGTTTTCACCTTTATATCACATCAAAAATATTTTTTCATAGAGAAAAAATAATCGCAAAATATATTAACAAACATACATTCCTTTGGTGAATATTTTTGAACATTATTATTATCATCTCTCTCTCTCTCTCTCTCTCTAATGCCTACCAAGACCAGTGGATTTTGTTTTATCCTTTCAATCTCAAGTTATTTACAAAGTCCAATTTATTTATTTATATTATTTAATATTGTGAAGGCAATTTACATGAACCCTCGTAAAGTTGCTCTTATCATTTTTTGTTTGAAGGAATGTTGATAAGTGGTGTAGTATTTATATATACACATACTAGAAAGGGACAAGGGAAAAGAATGGTTCATCCTATATGAAATAATAAAAAAGGTTCGGTTATTAAAGAAAACTAGCTTGTAACCCGTGCTGTGCGCGGGATTCTTCCTTATAATTTAGTTTCATAATAATAATAATAATAATAAATGGAAGAAGAGAAGCATAGAAAATATAGATAAAAATTGAAAATTGAAAAACACAAATATAATATAATAGGGACAAAAATTTCTTATAAGCTGGTTTATAGGAAATTTTCTACGACTCACAATTAAAAAAGACATGTATCCTTTAAACATGTGAGAAACACATATTTTTTTATTAATGTTATGTTCGTACATGCTATTTAAATAACATATGATTCTCATATGTTAAATGACACATGTCAATCTTATATGTGGATTGTAAGAAATTTCCTACAAACCGGTTTATAGGAAATTTCTGTCCATATAATAGTATTATCTTTTTTGTATTACACAAAGTAATAAAAAACTACTCAATAAACATAATACGCTAAAAAATCATCATACCCTGTACAAAAAAAACCATAGGAAACTCTCTCTCACCATCATTTTCTTGAATTTAGTGTAAAATTTACAAAAGATAAAATAAGCAATTTGAATGAAAAATAATATATTAATTACATAGAAAATAAAGAATAAATCAGAGTTTTCTTTTCCATATACTTTTCTGGTTCATATGAAACCTTGAAAATCAATATTGTCTATCAATTAAGCACGTTAACAATGTGTATTATACAGGAAAAAAAAAAATCAGTGAACAACGTAAATTAAAAAATAATCATACCGCGTACTCAAAAAAAAAAAAAAAATATAAAATATAAATTATCAATGCAAAAATAAGGATAGAAAATCAAATCAAAAAAACAGAAGCACATAAAATAAATACAAACATATTATTTACAATTCAATTGAACACAATCTTGACAAACTTGAAAGGCAAATTAAAAAAAAAAAAAAAAAAAGAAGCTATAGCAATATTACAAACAAAAAGGTTCCAACAATAGCAAAAACTTCGCTCTCTTTGCTTTGAGCATTACTATCCGGTAATGTAAACAACATTGCAGTTTTGCATAGCCACAAACCATTACTTCTCCATATATTTATTTGAGAAAGTGAGAGATATTAGAGTGACTTTTGACATTTTCCAAAGGAAAAAAAAAAACTGACATTTGACTCTTTGAGGTTTAGTTTGTAACGGACATTTAGTGGGAGGGGAAGCGGTGTTAGAGTAAAAGATTTTACTTAAAGGAAGATAAATAGGTAGAAATTAGTGAGGATTTAATGACAAAAAAAATTGACGTTTCTATTCATTTTTTATTCAATATAAGATAGTTAATTAGTGATATTAAATGCACAATTTATTTTACTTGAAATACACAGATCAGTTTAATTTTACTTAAATTACCATTTTTTTACTCAAATGGCCGGTTCAATAGTTAAAAAGTGGATTCATGTCACGTGTCCTAATTCTAGGCCAACTATAAGTTGGAACTCGGCTTTTATATATATATATATGATATGGTATATAAAACATTTAAATGAATTAATACATAAGATCCTTATTTTTAGTTTAATTCATATAAATTAAAATATGTTAAAATATTTGTTCTCATAGGTGTAGTTTAGAATGAAAATAAGTATGAAGAAGAAAAATAGCAAGAAGAAAACCACGATTTTGATTATCAAAATATAAAATAGAAAATTAGTATGAATTTTTTTTAATGTTGGTGTGATTCCTATTATATTTCAATCCTATATAATTCTGAACATTCGAAAAAACAAATGAACAAAAAAAAAATCTCATAAACATTCACAAACAAAATGGAAAAATATTTAGATTTCAACCAAAAATATAAAAATACCAAAGAGTCATACTTATATCATTAATTGAGAGAGAGATGCTACTTGTATCATTAATAGAGAGAATAGAGATTAAATAGACCGGTTATATTTAGATTTCAACCAAAAATATAAAAATACCAAAAGGTCATACTTATATCATTAATTGAGAGAGAGACTATTTGTATCATTAATAGAGAGAGAGAGATTAAATAGACCGGTTCAATTTTATTTAAAAGACCGGTTCAGTCACTAAAAAGTATGGGTTTATGCCACGTGTCACTATTTTATGCCATTCTAAGGAAAAACTCGGCTTTTATATATATATATGATATATGATATGGTATATAAAACATTTAAATGAATTAATACATAAGATCCTTATTTTTAGTTTAATTCATATAAATTAAAATATGTTAAAATATTTGTTCTCATAGGTGTAGTTTAGAATGAAAATAAGTATGAAGAAGAAAAATAGCAAGAAGAAAACCACGATTTTGATTATCAAAATATAAAATAGAAAATTAGTAGGAATTTTTTTTAATGTTGGTGTGATACCTAATATATTTCAATCCTATATAATTCTGAACATTCGAAAAAACAAATGAACAAAAAAAAAATCTCATAAACATTCACAAACAAAATGGAAACATATTTAGATTTCAACCAAAAATATAAAAATACCAAAGAGTCATACTTATATAATTAATTGAGAGAGAGATGCTACTTGTATCATTAATAGAGAGAAATAGAGATTAAATAGACCGGTTATATTTAGATTTCAACCAAAAATATAAAAATACCAAAAGGTCATACTTATATCATTAATTGAGAGAGAGACTATTTGTATCATTAATAGAGAGAGAGAGATTAAATAGACCGGTTCAATTTTATTTAAAAGACCGGTTCAGTATTTAAATGACCAGTTCAGTCACTAAAAAGTATGGGTTCATGCCACGTGTCACTATTCTATGCCATTCTAAGGAAAAACTCGGCTTTTATATATATATATGATATATGATATATGACTAGCCTATAACCCGCAAAATTGGGTTTTTCGTTATAATTTAATTTTAAATTTTTGTTTGCGAAAACATCTTATAAAATAATTTCTCCATTAAAACGACTTCTTATTTTATTATTCATCAAAAAAAAAAAAAATCTTATAAAAGAATAGCAAAAAGTAAAAATAATAATAATGAAAAGGAAGAAAAGAAAAGTTATAGAGACATTTATTAAATTCAAAGTACTATTGATTTTTGCCCTATGGTGACATTTGAGTAGATCGAATTAGACCAACATTAAACAACAAAAAAAGTCATAAAATGCTATGTAACAATTTAGCCACCCTAAAACAATTCTCTATGTTAGAATTTTGTTCTTTTTGCAAGGTACTTTTTATTAGCCATTGTTAGTGAAATGTTTGTATGGCTATATTGCACCCAAGTAAGAAACTGCAAAAAAGTTTGGCCTATTTAACAATTTTAGCCACTCTGAAACTATTTAAAATGTTAAGTTTTGGTTATTGGAGAGATAATATTATTAATTTTAGGGTTAAATACTTTTTTAGTATCTGAGTTTTGACAACTTTATTTTTTAGTACTTGAGTTCTAATTCGTATCGCAAATGGTACTTGGGTTTTAGGAAAAGACGGACTTGGTACCTCCATATATTTTTCTGTCCAATATTTAATGGTCCGCCACATGTCAACCACTGAGGTTGACACGTGGTACTATATAAAAAAAAAAAAAAAAAATCTTTAAAAACTAATTTAAAATAATAAAAATTGAAAAAAAAAAAAAAAAAAAAAAAAGCCACCCCCATTTTGGCCAAGGGGGTGGCTCCTTGGCCGGTCTGGGGTGGTTCATGGGGATGGTTTGACCACCCCATGGCAAAAAAAAAAAGAAAAAAGTACACATAACCTCCTCAAACTATCACTCAATTGTCAATGTACCCCATAAACTACCAATTGTATCAATGTCCTTCCGTAAACTACTAAAAAATGTCAATATCCCTCCTAAGACCAACAAAAAGACAAAAATGACCATAATTTTTTTTTTGAATAAGACAAAAATGTCCTCATAAATTCAAAAAATTAAAACTAAAACTAAAAAACTTAAAAAAAAAATCAAAAATCAAAAACTAAAAAACTAAAAAAGAAATATTTAAAAAAAATTAAATAAAAAACGAAAAAAAATTAAAAAAAAAAAAAAAAAAAAGAACAAATTTTTTTAATTTTTTTTTAAAAAAAGTAAACAAAAAATAACTAATTTTTTTTTTAAAATAAAAAATAAAACAAATGAAAAAAAAAAAGATAAAAGAAAAACCAGTTTTTATTAAATTAAAAAAATGAAAAAGAACAATTTTTTTTTAAAGAAAAAAAAAACGAAAAAACAAAAAATAACTGAAATTTATTTATTTTTTTTAAAAAATAAAACAAATGAAAAAAAAAACCAGTTTTTATTAAATTAAAAAACGAAAAAGAACATTTTTTTTAAAAGAAAACAAAAAACAAAAAACAACTTAAATTTATTTATTTATTTTTTTAAAATAAAACAAATGAAAAAAAAAACTGTTTTTATTAAATTTAAAAAAACGATTTTTTTAAAAAGAAAAAAAAAACTGAAAATTATTATTTAAAAAAAAAATAAAAAACAGTTTTAATTTTTTTTTTGGAATAAATTTTTGTTATTTTATATTTTTTTAATAATTTTTTTTAGTTTTTATTTTATTTTAATAATTTTATGAAGGGCATTTTTGTCATTAGGGGGACATTGACATTTTCTAATAGTTTAAGGGGGGAAATTGACACAATTGGTAGTTTGGGGGGTACATTGACAATGATGTGGTAGTTTGAGGGAGTTATGTGTACTTTTCCCCAAAAAAAAAAAAAAAAGATGGATTTTGGCTCTTGGGAATGGCCGAACCAACCCATGGCCCTTGAACCACCCCTAAGGGCCAAAACCCATAAAAACAAAAATTGAGGGTTTGCCCTTGGGGGAGGCCGAACCACCCCCAATGGCCAAAACCCATCAATTTTTTTTTTTCCTGCCATGGGGTGGCCGAACCACCCCATGTTGGCCAAGGGGTGGTGGGTCCTTTTTTTTTTTTTTTTTTTAATTGTTTTTTAAAGTTTTTAATATTTTTATTTTTCAAAAAAAGTTTTATTAATTTTTACAGATTTTTGTTTTAATTTTTATTATTATTATTATTTTTTTATATTATGTCACGTGTTAACCCTCAGGCAGACCGTTAAATATTGAACGGAAAAATAGACGGAGGTACCAAGTCCGTCTTTTTTCAAAATCTAAGTATCATCTGCGATACGAATTGAAACTCCGGTACTAAAATGGTATTTAACTATTAATTTTAATGCACTATTTAACAAATTTTTTTCTTTAGTACTGACATTTATTATTGTTATTGAAATATTTGGAATTAAGAATGTTTCTTTAAAACACCAGCTTAACTATTAATCTTCCAATTATCACATCTCTTTTCAATAACTATATTATTATTTAATTTCAAAAGTACTTTTTCAAAAATGTCTTAGAAAAGAATAGCAAAAAGTACAAATAATAATAATAAAAAAAAAAAAAGGGAGGGAAAGAAGAGAGAAAGAAAAGTCGCAGAGGAATTCATTAACAATAAAAACAAAAAAACAGAAAGAAAGAAGAAGAAGTTGTCCAATGCTACTAATTGTCACAAATTTAGCAAAAAGGGCGTGGAATTTTCATTATAATTTAATTTTAAAAATAATTTTGTAGAAAAGTCTTAGAAAAGAATAGCTAAAAGTATAAATAATAATAATAGTAATAAAGAAAAAAAAAAAAAAGGTCATAGAGAAATTCGTTAAATTCATAGAATTGTTGATTTATGTCCCATGTAACTGCAACGCCCCCAACCCATTAGGGTTAATTTTGTTAACTTATTTTCTTAGGATGCGTTTGAGATTACGATTTCGTAGAAAATAAGTACGATTCTAAACAAAATCGCAAAATATAAATCGTTTGAGAATTGCGTTTTTAAAAATTGCGATTTGAAAACGCAGAATATGCTTTTTCAAATCGCAGGTAAGATGATGCTTTTTTGAAAATATTGAATTTTAAAGGCTAAATTACGATTTTGCCAAACGCTTAACTTCGTTTTTAAAAATTACTTTTTCAAATCACACATTTTAAAATCGTTATTTTAAATTGCACTTTTTGAAATAGTAAATCCAAACGGACCCTTAGATGTACAAAGAGTTATAAGGCTACCAGAGTAATTATTATGTGTGATGATAATGCACGACTAAAAAAAAATTGTCAAATAAAAATTTAAGAGTAAATGTATCATAAATTTATGAGTCAATGTGCGATTTGAAATAAATTTCTCATTTTTTAAAAATAAATTTTCGTTCCTTAACTTTTTCGTGAATTTGAAAGAGGTCCCTCCGTCAGATTTCCATCCAATTTTCCGACATTTGTAAGTGTCACATTATCACTTTTGCTATATCACCTTAAAATAATATTATATTATAAATTAAAATACAAAAAATAAAGGAAAAAATTACATTTTAGCCCCTCAAATTATCACCCATTTTTCAACTAGCTCCACAAACTGTCAACACTCCGACTCCTGCCCCCCAAACTACCAAAACCTTTGAAAAATGTCTCATTTGGCGAAATATCCTCATATTACCCCTGTCACGTGTCATTTTTCAATTAAAAAATAAAAAAAAAAACTAAAAAAAAAAAAAAATTACAGGCCACTTGATTTTCCTTATATATTTTTTATAAAAAAAAAAAATAAGTTTTTTTTAGTTTAAATTTTTTAAGTTTTCTTTAAAAAATAAAAATATTTTTAATGGAAAAATGACACGTGGCAAGAGTAATATGAAAATATTTCATCAAATGGGACATTTTTCAAAGGTTTTGGTAGTTTGGGAGGCCGGAGTCGGAGTGTTAACAGTTTGTGAGACTAATTACAAAACGGGTGGTAATTTGGGGCTAAAATATAATTTTCCCAAAAATAAATTTTAAAAATAAAAACTAGAAAAAAGAAAGGGCTTTGCGCCGCCTCCACTGCACCTAGCGTAGCTGCATTTTCCGGAGCCTTTGAACGGGGTGATGGAGATGGCGAGGTTGTAGCCGTTACCGAGTGCGATCTCAATGAGGGTGGCGGGGTCGTGGGGTGCCGCCGATGCCGTTGCAGAAGAGTTAGCCACCGCAGTCTCTAGAGGCGCAACAGCCGCGTCCGGCGGCGTCTTAGGCGCAACTGTGGCGGCCCTTGAGGCGGTTGGACCAGAGGGCAGGAAGGTGGAGTGTGTAGGCCTTGTTGCGTGGGCGCTTGAAGCCGCCTCGGGCTAAGATGGGCTTTCGTGTGCAGGGTTGGATCCTTGCCCAGACTGGGTGGGTGCACTTGTTGCCTGTACATCGTATGGTTGTGGCCATACAAGCGTACGCAGTCTGCAATGCATCGACCAAGACGATGTAAGGCAACATCATCAGGTTCACGTCTTTTTGATTTTTTGAATTCCTTATATATAGCAGTTTCTATTAGATGATCAGGATCTGAGAGGTATTTTGTTTTATGTGGATCTTATATTTCTATGGAAGTTTATGAGTATATATTTTTTTTTATCAGGGTATCCCAAATGCTCATTTGTGGATGATACTACGGGTTCAGCTGTCCTACACATAGTAGTAGACTGTCTGTATGCAGATGTCCATAAACACTCCCAGACTAATCCCCTACCACTCAGAGTACATGGCGTTGAGTCACAGGCTTTTTACCTGAGTTGGCTAGCCCATATTACTTGAGTTGGCTAGCCCCAATAGGCAATTTGCACACAGTAGTAGACTGTCCGTGTGCAGAGGTCCATAAATACTCCAAGACTAATTCCCAACCCAGTACCCCGGCCACTCAGAGTACATGGCGTTGAGTTACAAACTTTTTACGTGAGGTGGCTAACCCCAAGAGGCAGTTTGCACCTTGTGGGTCTCGAACTTGCAACACATGGGTATCGGACCCTAGAAGCCTTGAGCTTTTGACCACCGAGCCAACCCCTTGGGGTTAAGTTTCTGAGTATATTGTACGTGGTGTCATTGAGGTATTTGTGTGTTGCTTGAAATTGTTCACAAAGATGCTCAAGAAGATCGAAACCGGCCTGGAAGGCAGAAGCGAGACCTCTGCCTGGAAGACAGAAACCTGAAGCTGGAAATCTTGAGCTCTTTGAGCTGCTTCAATGTCTTATGTGGAGTTTGTTGCTGGTTCAAACCAGTTGACATCGAAAGACATAGGAGGCGGTGGAAGCGGCGCAAGGCCCTTTTTTTTTAAGGATTTTTCTTTTTTAATTTTTTCGTTTTAAAATTTATTTTTGATATTTTAATTTATAATAGGACAGAAATTTTCTACAACTCACATATAAGAAGGACATGTGTCCTTTAAAAATGTGAGAATCATATGTTTTTTTATTGAATAATGATTCAATGCCACCTAAATATACAACTTTTTACCACCTTGCCACATTGGCAAGGTGGTCCCCCACTACTTTTTGAGTTTTTTTATTTTTTAAAAATAAATTAAAGTGGGGGACCATCTTGCCACATAGACAAGGTGGTGGAAAGTTGTATATTTAGGTGGTAGTGAATCATTACTCTTTTTTATTATTGCTATTAAAAAAGAGTAGTGATTCACTACCACCTAAATATACAACTTTTCACCACCTTGTCTATGTGGCAAGGTGGTCCCCCCACTTTAATTTATTTTAAAAAAAATAAAAAAACTCAAAAAGTTGTGGGGGACCACCTTGCCACATAGGCAAGGTGGTGAAAAGTTGTATATTTAGGTGGCATTGAATCATTATTCATTAAAAAAACATGTATTAAAAAATCATGTAAAAAACACTTGCTATTTAAATAATATGTGCTTCTCACATACCAAGGAATACATATCAATCTTATATGTGAATTGTAGGAAATTTCCTACAAACCGATTTGTAGAAAATTTCTATCCTTTATAATATAATAAAAAAAATATTTTTTAAGGTGATGTGGCATTAACGGATCTCGAAAAATTGGACAGAAATTTGACGGAGGAACTTCTTTCAGATTCGCAAAAAAGTTAAAGAGCGAAAGTTTATTTTTAAAAAGTGGGATTAATTTCAAATCGTGCATTTGATTCATGAATTTATAATATTTTTACCCAAAATTTAAATTAATGTGAAAATGTCAGGTCTTAAAAGAAATCAACTATAATCATTATTGATAAATAATAATCATGAAGCCTTTGTGTGCCAAAGCACATATTAAAAGGTAATATGTAATTACGAAGGACTTTAGTAATTAACCTCATCCCCATTCCAATCTCCTAATTCAACATAATCATAATCTAAAAACAAAATGAGTGAAAAGGTTGAGTAAATAAATTTCCAACCATAAAAGAGCTGGTTAAATTTATTTTCTTTAAAAACCTTTTACTTAAAACACTTTTTTCTTTAAAATCACTTTAAAGCATGGTCATCACATATCACTAAAAATATATAATTTTATTTTCTAGAAATTAATTTTTTTAGTAAATTAGGTTATAGTTCATTCTTCTTCCATAGAACATATATGTTTGCTTATAATAACTAATAATATCATAATATGGCCTATGTACATTGCTACATCTCGTGTACGTACCTGGGTTGTGCGATCCTTGTGACCATAACAATGACTATGGCCGCAGCCATGTCCATCCGCTAATTAACCAAGGTGTACTCAGTGTAACTATCGAGGGAATATTACCTTCTAGCAGAGAGTCTCTTTCAGTGGTTGTACTACCATCCCAGCGTTGGTACTGAGCTATGTTTTATTTGAATTTTCTTGGGGCCAAAACTATCTACTCCACACACATGCCCTTACCTTATACGAATTTTCTCATTCATATTACTTCTGTTATTGCATCTTAGGGAAACGTGTAGGAGGGTTTTTCATCTTCATATTTATTACCTTCTAAAAATAGTGCTTTCCAATTTGAGAACTTTCCAAGAATAATAATTTACTGTATTTAAAAAGTATTTCCTAGTTAGGACTTTCCAAAATAAACATTTGTTCTCAAAGAGATCGATAACTTGCCGTAAACAACTTTTCATTTCAAAAACTCTTTAAAAACCTTTCACGCAAGCAAATTCATTCATAATACATAGATGAAACAAATATTCTCATATACGTATATAAAGCGTTGAGAACAATGGACGGAATCGTATGGCATGAAATAACTAGAACGGACATGAGATCTACTTACCTCTTATCTACAGCTAAAAGTAGTCATTCGACAACTAGCTAGTTCCCTGAACAAATGTTTAGACATATTTAATATCCTCATACCCACCTAGCTATATATGATAGGCAAATTGACTCTTTCTGAATTAACCCCATAAGATACAAGTGTGTGGTTGTGTGCTCAAGGTCTTCAAACTTGTGATCATCATAATAATAATATAATGATTATTATTTGAACTTACTGATCAACTATATTGAAAATTTAGTACTTGATTGGGACCTCCGGATTGATTATTGAAGCCTCCTTGTTTGGAAGGAGGGGGAGTAGCTAGCTTGATAATTAACTTAATTAACCACCGACACAATTCTTAATTGATATATGATGATGTCTCATGATGAAATTTGAGTGCAAAATGAAGGAAATGTTACTTAGCAAGGCAAGCAAGTTTTGGCATTGACTTTGTTTAAAATTTGCAAGCTGTATATATATATGTGGGACAAAAAGGACTACAATGGAAATATGAGAGAGAGGGGACTACTAAAGGACGGCTACACCAAGTATATGGAAGAAAAATGCTATAGTTTCAAATTTTATTTTATTATTTTTTTTTTTTTCTAAAAAATGGTTCATAAAAAGTGATCATGTGTAACAATTTTATGAAATTGTGACACATTTTTTAAAATAGTAAATCTCATCCACGATTGACACATCATTTGGAAATGAAATTTTGGAAAAAAAAAAAAAAAAAACACTTGAATATGCTACAGAAACATGCTATTTAATACACTCGAATCATTTTTTCATCATTCTATTTTTAAAATTAACTATAAGACTAATGTGTGCGAGTCCTACAAATCTAATAGTTGCTTTTCAAAATAAGAGAAAATGAGAAAGATACAAAAAAAAAAAAGACAAGGCGAGGGAGCATTAATTCTCTATGCCACTAACGAATTGTATATGAAGTCTTATAAGTACGGATATAGACAAAATATACAAGAGAATGAAACCAATTCATTTTCTGCCCTTTCAGAAGCACATTCCATGTAACAAAGACATACGGTTTACATTTACCTCCAGCATAGTCAAGATATCGATCTCCTCCTACATGTTCCAAATTTTTTCCAACCATAGACACGTACGTACGCCATAGTAATTTAATAGATCCACTACCGAGGTTGCCATTTCTGCATCAAATTCAAAAGTGCAGTTAAAAAAAAATTACTCACATATTTAAAAGTCAATTAAATAAACACATGCACTCACATGAGAAAAGTAAATGCACTCGTATTTATTTACACGTGCAGTAATTAAGAAAGTTCATTGTCAATATATGCAACATCTTTTTCTAATTTCTCCGAAGAGAAGGGGACAATGACACATGCACTCACACACTGCCAAGTGCCAATATGTGACCTACATATATTATATCTACGTCCTTTTTCCATCGATTAACCATCCAACTAACCAACCAATAATGCGAATTAATTAGGACCCTACTGGCCATAGATTCCTTTGAGTTCGAGAAAATGTGTCATGGAAACCAACGGGCACAAAACACAAAGATTGTATTTGACTTAATAATATTCAACATATTTTATTTATCGGCAAACATCTTTAAATAATACAATTAACATGAAGAAGTACCAAAAAGTAAAGAGATATCTAAAAACAACTAGATAACATCTTATCACTTGAACAGCTAGATTACAATATTTGCTACGTACTCTTGAGAATTTCACTCTAATACTATCGTTATACTCTTCTCATGATATAGATAAGAGTCGGAGTCGGCTTATTCCAATCCTCCTACTACTACTTCTTTCAATCAAATGACATTTTTCTTTTCCTTTTTTTTTTTTTTTTTTTTTTTTTTTTTTTTTTTCTTATTCGTTTGATTTGTTGACCAAGACTTTATTTCTTTTTTTGTTTTCTGCACCAAACAAAGGATATATATATATATATATATCTCTTTTTCTTCTTTCTCATGAGCCAGAATTCCAGTGAAGTACTAGTGTGCTGAGAGGACCCAAATGGCATGACTTTGCAAAGGGGAGACAATGCAAGATAAATCAAGAATAATAATTTTGTTTAGGTAATTTTTCAAAGTATGTACAGGCCAGGGGCAGCTAACGTGTTTAAAATTTCATACGTATAAAAGATGTGATGCGGAATAGAAACCACCGAATAGGCTATATGATGTAGCGTTTGGAACAGAGTCGCGTTTTGAAGGGCGTTGCCGTGGATTGCTGTTAATTTTATAGACGGAAGGATCATCTCCGTTTATTGGATAATGTATACATGCATCACCTATGATATATATATTTATATATTTGATCTACAATGTTTTATGCAATACTACACTACAAAATACAAATCCAACACATGTTATGAAAATATAAGGAAGATGCGAGACCAGAAAAGAGTAACAGAGAAGAGAGGAGGAAATTGAGATATTGCAAAAAGAAAGGAATTGAAGGTGGCCGATTGTTTTGCTCCTCCAAAAACAAAGTTTGATTGTTTCGTTTGGGTGGCAAGTGGAAATAGACAAGAGAGGCTGAGAGAGATCGAGAGAGGGCACTAAAGGACGGCTATTTCCACTTGTCTTTTTGTCTCATTCCAATAATGGAAACATGAGAGGGAGAGAGAGAGAGAGAGAAAGACAAAAGGTAGGAAAATGGTACCACACGGTCCAGATCGACGGACATGGAATGTGAACACGAAGACATGCTATTTAATTTAAGTACATTTGAATTCTTTTTCTATTCTTTTATTTTTAGAATTAATTATAAGATTTATGTATATGAGTCTCACAGATCTAATGATTGATTTTCAAAATAAAAATATAAAAGAAAAATAAAATAATATAAGGGAGCATTTCTCTATGCCATTGACGAATTGTATATAAATAGTCTTATACATATATAGACAAAATATACGTAAGAAAATAAAACCAATATATATATATATATAAGGAATTCTAGAGCTCATTTTAGTGTTCTTTTGGGATCTTTCTATGCTGACAACACCTGTATTTTTTAATAAAAATAGGAAAGAGAAATCAAACTGTACATATAGTTTTTCTTTATTAAAAATATGGTGTCATGTCAACATAGAAGGACCTCAGAAAGACATTAGAAGAAGCTCTAATATATATATATATATATATATAATTGGCCTAAAAAACATGCAGTCACATGAGAAAAGTAAATGCACTCATATTTATTTATACATGCACTAAAAGAGTTCATTGTCGATGCTAACATATTTTCTCCAAAGAGAAGGGGACAATGACAACGACACATGCACTCACAAGTCACAATGCCAATAAGTGAGCAACACACACATGCATGTATACAACAAAAATCTATATTTATTATATATCCTTTTTCTATAACAAAATTAATCTGAAATCCTAAACTACCAATTGACCATCCCACCAACCAACCAATAATGCGAATTAGGGACCCTACAAATAATTCAAATAATAATAAATAAATAAATAAATCTACATGCGCGCAACTGACAAACATGTTCAACACAACAACATGTATCTACCTAAGACCCATAAATAATAGAACACAAGGAACTTTTCTATAAATGGAGAATGGTAATTTTGTTTAGGTAATTTTTCAAACTATGTGGCAGCTAACGTGCTTGAAATTTCATACGTGTCAATGACGTAGAAAAATCGCTGAATAGGCTATATGATGTGGTTTAGGGATAGGGTCGCATTTTGAAGGGCACTAGTACTGTAGATTGCAGTTAATTTTATAGATAAAACATGGACGGAAAGAAGAACCATCTCTGTTGATTGAATGTATGTATCCAAGTACCACTAATGACAGAGTTACGTTAAGGCCAGAGGGGATCATGGACTTTGCAATTTGTTTTAAAAAATTTTTACTTGAGAAAAAATTTAAACTAATTGATGTACGGCCCTAAACACCTCTTGCTTTCACTTTTGGATTTCAAGAGAGAATCTCACGGACTCACCATTTTTAAGTTGGAGACAAGTCCAGGGGCGGACCCACGCCTTGGGGTGGTGGGACAAAATGTTTACAAATTAAAAATATCCTTATTTCTTAAAGTATACTTATTTTATAAATGTCTCTCCAAAGTGATACTTTTGTACCCCAAAGTAATATTTGTATTCTCTTTTAATTTATTTTTTTTAGTTTTTCTCTCTGTTCGATCACAAAAAACCTAAAATACCACATTCATGTAGTTTCAGAAACTCAATTTGGTTTGGAACTCTGATCGAAGATGTGAAAGGAAAAGTTAAATAGTTTGGTTTTTTTAGTTGTTTACTCTGCAGTCATTTGGGTTCACAATATTTGTTTTGGCATCACAAGTTAAATGGTTTAATCATTTATGATTACACCATTGTTTAGCTCAACTCTTAGCATTGTTGTTGTTTGGGGTTTCAGGAAATTGTTAGGAGAAATAATCCACGCTTAAAGATATTGTTTTTATTGGACCCTATAGATCGTGTTTTTTTTTTTTTTCTAAGCTTTTTTTCTAGTTGTTTATACTATTGTGTGTTTGTGATGCCTTAGATTAAATGTAAGACTTCTATGTTTTTATTTCATATAAACATGCACAAACACACACACACATATATACATATATAGAGATAGAGAGAGAGAGAGAGAGAGATTTTATGCATCTCCATGCTTTTGTATTTATGTAAGTCTATTTCCCCCCCCCAAAAAAATAAACCGTCACCCACACCAAAAATTCTGGTTCCGCCCATGGAGATATCGGTGCCAACATTTACACCCACAAAGAGTTTAGCTGTTTATATTAAAAATGAAATTATTGACCACTTTAATTCAGATTTGATACTTACTGCTTTTATTTCTCTAAAAAAAAAAAAAAAAAACTTACAGCTTTACATGTTTTTTTTGTATTTTTGTCTTTTCGTACTAATACCGAGATGCAAAGTTGCAAGTATATCAATTTTGGCAAATATTTATAAACTTATATATATTTTTTGTGATACAATATTGTATGATAAATTACTCTATTTATGTTTTAAAATATGGTTATTATATTTTCTACTTCTCACATGCTTTTTTATAGCTTAAATGACACACACCATTTTTTAAGGCTGGTTTGTATGAGTTTTCTACGAACTAGTTTGTAGGAAATTTGTGTTCATACTGATTTGTTGGCTCCGCCATCGGTTATTGGGTAATTCTACAAGTACATTAAGTATCCATAAAAAAAATGAGATAACTTTTAAAATTATCATTTGATTAAAATCATTATTTGATCAATCACACGCTCAACAGTAATTTTAAAAGTCACCTTATTTTTTTTTATAGACACTTAATATACATGTAAAATTTTTAAATTTTTAATGCACATGTTATTTAAAATTTTTAAATTGAATTAAATATAACAAAAACAAGATCTTAAACAATAAAATAAAGAGAATCATAACCCAAAACAAAAGGTGTTAGGTTTCATTGTATCACCACCCCAATAATGAATGGCCCACCCGATTGATGTCGTTTTCATGACGTACGAAATCCTGTTGGTGATGTTGATAGCTTTCTGATTGGTGGCTTCGTGGCAATTGATTAATTGTCAAGCCGCCACCTTCCAAAAATAAAAAATTAAAATTAATTACAGAAATCTTCGACCAGAAGATGTCGATTTTGTGGACAATATATGTGTACAGAAGTGTAGTGAAGATTGAAGAACATGTTACTCCCAGATTTCTAATCTTGCCCACGTTTTGAGGTCTATCATTGCCCCCCCCCCCCCCCCCCCCCCCAAAAAAAAAAGAAAAGAAAACACAATTAAAAGGCCTTGACAACTAGGAAAAAGACATTTTAACAATTCTTTTGACAATAATGAGCCAATTCCATCAGATTCAAATTTCAAATGATGACATTTATTTATTTTTTAATGGGTGTCATTTAATTATATTTGTAGTAGGAGAATCATTTTCCTTTTTTATTAAACAAGTTGATCTCGAACACTCTTGGGTGTTTTGTTTGATCCTGCTTGCTTGAGAGCTTCATTAATTAGGCCAATGGGATACTTTAATAATGATCGAGTCAATTATCCTGGCGGCCCAACTAATGAAGTCTTAATCATTTGTCATCAGTGATTAGGTATGTACCAAAGTGAGAATTCGACTTTTTAAATGGGAATTCTTAATCCTTAATCTTATTAGTATTAGCCGTCTTAAGTTTCACTGATGTTTTGATGAGATTAGATCAAATTATGACTCAATCGAATTTGAGAAAGGGTTTGCAGTTCTCATCGTCTAAGCACCTCTTATGCAATTGCTAACGGACAGCTATTACTATAATCATACCGAGATGGAATAGTTACAACTAATTTTTATTGTCTCTCTTTAAGAGAAAAGAAGGGAAGAGAAAAGAAGTGAAAAAACAAAAAAAAAAAAAGAAAAAAAGAAAAAAAGAAAAAGTCTCCATCATTTAAGTATCATTGATATCCAATAATGTGGGAAGATCCCCAGATGACCCTTCCCTCATGTGGGAAGTCTCAATCACTAGTGACCACTAGTATTTCTTAACTATGAGTTGGAGGACACCTGTCATCCCTCCATGTGATCCTTCATGTGAATGTCTCTGCACCACTCACTTGCCATTTCACAGGATTTGACACACTAATATAATCAATTAATCATCTATATATAGACATATACACATAGTAGTCAATATTAAGGCAAGTTGTTTCCAGACTCAAATCCTTTACTTTCTTCACCCTTTTCTTCTGTGATCTTCTCAAGCTTTCTGGCCACAATGGCTATTCGCTTGCCTGGTTATACAAATGCCAACTCTTTTGCAAAGAAACCAATTCCAACATTTATAGATGTTCCAAAAGGTCAAAATCAGAAATTTTTTGGCAGAACTTCTCGTCCAAAAGAATATTGTGAGGCTTTAGGTCAAAATGCAAGTTTCGTGTGTCGAAGCGTCTATCTCGTTGTAAGTATTTTTGCACAAGTTTGTGATATTCTTATCAAAGCACTACAAAACCTTCATTTAATTCATATCTATATACTGATCATGTGGTTTAAGGTTTTAACAAATAACTCATTGAGTTTTAAGAAGTGATTAATATGACATGTCAGCACCAATTAAATATCGACACATATCTAGTTTGTTTAGTACTCACTTCAAAAATAACATGGTAGACAAGAGAAGTTGTCACCCATAAAAAACACATATGCTGACCAAAAGCAACGACTTGGGTGACGGCTACGATTTTTACTTTACTTTTTTGTTCTTTTAATTTTTTTTACTGACGTGGAGAGAGGAAACTAACGTGAACTCCAACACATTTTTTTTTATCGTTGATCTTTATTTTTCCAGTGACTAAGCAAATCGAACACATGTCGCTATTTAATTGGTATTGATATTGCCAGGTTAATGAATTCCATTAGTTTTTATGTATTAATTCATTTTTTTGGCTTACTTTAGAAAGTGATTAATCATTTTTTAAAACTCAAGCAACTATTTGTCAAAACCTTCCAAAATTTTATCTTTTTAATTTGTTAAACTATAACAACAAGCACAGAGTATGAGAAGAGAGATTTGAGGAAAGGGCGAACAGAAGGCTAAGAATGAAATATGAAACGGAGAGGAGCCGATTACTTATAAAATAAGGGATAAAATTATTATTATTATTATGTTTGATAACTTTGTCCCTTATTTTATAAAGAACCAGCCGTTTTCCATTTCAAATGAAATAAAGAGAATACTTTTCCGTTAAAGAGAGAGTTAATGAAAGGACGTATACGCTTTGTTTTATCCGGAAATGGATCCTTTCCATTTCAAGTGAAATGTAGAGGATCCTAGATTCCTATTCCATTTTATCCTCTCTTAAACTCCACGACTCTTTAAATGTGCACTTTAGTTTTTTTGAAGCAAAACTCAAGTTTTGACGCATGTCATTATTTTAAATTACCACTTGTCATAATTCTAAACTATTATTTTTTTAAAAATAATTACTTGGAAAAACTTCACTTATCAGTTACTATTCCTGATCTTTCATTACTTTTGCAATCATACCCAAAAACTTTAAAAAATGTCAATTCAATGTGTCCATCTTTTAATATATATATATTTTTTTTTAATTTCACTCATTTGTTAAGAATTTTTCGTTAAATCCTAACAGAGAGGTGTTAAAATTCATAAAATACCATTTCTTTTTTTTTAGGAAAAAAAAAGAAAAAAATTGCAAGGTTTTAGGCGTTGGTCAAGATTTAACTAATATATATATATATATTTAAAAAAAAAATGTATTTTGAAAATTTTGACAATATTTTACTGAAAATCCTAACGGTTTGGTGAAATTGAAAAAAAAAATGAAAAAAAAAATATTAAATTGATACTTTTTAAAGTTTGAAAATATGATTATAAAAGTGATTAAAAATTATGAATGGTAAGTAAAGTTTTTTATTTTTATTTTTATTTATATATATAGGAAGGAGAGGGCCGGTATAGGCTGTGGCTGTTCGGCCCATTCCCCCTTCTCTTGGAAATTTTATTTGCAAGATTTGGTTTTTCTCTCTCTTCTTGGCAAAGAGAAATAAGCAGAGCACACACAAACCATTGATCATAAAGCGGCAGAGCGAAGCCCATAAGCCCATAACATTCATTTTGGAGGCCCATGTCTTATACAACATGAATAAGAATTGCTATTTCTAAAATCAGTATTCTTATAATATATTTTTTTACTTTTATTTGTTTATTTAGATACAGCAATGGAATCGTTCCTAAAACTATTAAAGTTTCTATTATATATATAATATTATAAATATTTAATATTTTTTCCATTTATTTTAACTACATATAACATTATTCGGCGTCAATTTAGAGCGTTGTTAATTAACGATATTACAACTTTTAGTATAAACGAAAAATGACATAATAACTTTAATTACAAATTCATTACAAACTGACGTACCAATCTATGTAGCACTTATTATGTAAGTCACTAAAATGTAGTTTGTTATGTGTTAATTTACGTGACAATTATTTTCATAAAATGTGAACTAACATGTGAGTTAATAAAAGTTGTAGTATCCCAAATATTTTTCGTCGCTCAATTTATAGTATCAATATTATGAAAATTATATTTAATTATTTGTAGAATGAACTATATATTATACTATGTGCCCTAACAAAATTATATATATTTACTTATTAAGAAGAGGAAGCCCCACACCAATTTTTTTTTTTTAAAAAAAAAAAAAATCAATTTTAATATATTTTTCATTCCTCCTTCTAGCCTCGCTATTTTATATATTTATATATATATATTTTAAACCCAACCCTCCATTTATGAAAATACCCCCCGTAAACACCAAAATAATTGTAAAATAATTGTTTGAGTTAGAGATGTAATTCATGTTAGAGGATAGAGTTTGAGTCATATCGATGCATGAGTAAAAGATTATATAGATTAATCATAATCCGATCCATTTAATTAAACTGATCAAACCCTTCAATTTAAACTCGCTAATTTCATATCGAATTACATCTTTTATTAACAACTCTAAATATTACATGTCGAATTTGATTCTCGGTCGAAGCTCAAGCATAAGATTATATATGATAATTCATATTATGTGGCAGTTAAATTCATCGTTAAATTTTAGATGAATAACAATATATTTTAGATCAACGAGGATTGTGCTGCCACGTCAAAGAACTGATGGTAACATTTCTCTTAATTTTTGGCCATATTCTAGAAAGAAAAAAGGCGGTCAGAGAGAGTCGGCATGGAGGGCGCGTCAGAATTGGTGGCATTCCCGCTCCTGACGACGCCGATTGAGTCGAACTATAGAGCGTGCACCATTCCCTACCGGTTCCCCTCCGATAACCCTCGCAAGCCCACCCCTGCGGAGCTCGCTTGGATCGACCTTTTCCGCAATTCCATTTCTTCCTTCAAGTACGCCTTTCGATTTTTCTCATCTCTGAAATGAATTTTTGAGCGAAATCAAAGCCAATTGTATTTGTTTGATACGTTAATCTGTTGCAGGAAACGAGCAGAGAGTGATCCTACAGTTCGCGATGCTAATACTAAAGCTGAAATGTTCGCTCGAAGGTGTGGTTTTCTCTAAGCTCTCGCTTATCTTGACGTTATGAGGATTCTGGTTTCATTTTCTGATTTTGGGTTTGTGATGGAAGGTATTCTGAAATACTTGAGGACTTCAAGAAAGATCCTGAGGCTCATGGAGGGCCACCTGATTGCACTGTAATCCAATCTTAAAGAATATTATCTACAAGTTTCTGTCACTTTTGATTCTCATTTTCCTATGGAATGACTGAAATTTTTACTTTTTCTCTTTTTTCTGGGGGGGACATCTTAGCTTCTGTGCAGACTTCGTGAGCAAGTCCTTAGAGAATTAGGATTCAAGGATATATTTAAGAGAGTGAAGGTAAGTGTTAACGAGATACCCTGATTGTGAAAGTTAAAGTCCCAGATGTAGCTAAGGTTTTCTTGATTCGTGATACGTTAATCATGTATGTTGGCTGATGCCATGTTTTTCTCCATTTGTACTCACAAAGCTGTTTGTCTTCGTGGAAAATTTGATAGGATGAAGAGAATGCAAAGGCTATATCCCTATTTGCGGATGTAGTTCGTCTTAATGATGCCATTGAAGATGGAGGTAAGCGTCTGGAGAATCTGTTGAGAGGAGTATTGGCGGGAAACATATTCGATCTCGGTTCTGCACAGGTTGGTCTTCTTTTATTGTGACATGAAAACTTTGATTTGCTACAAATATCGATCTCTTTAGGGCCACATACTACTTTTAACCATAGCATATTATATATGTTCTCCTTAAATCAACACCTTTAAGTAGAATCAACCACTCTGCCCCTATTAGACATCATTTTGTTTTTCACCATGCGATGTTCTTATGAAGTTACTTAGGTGTGGTCAATCAATGGCAAAGTCTCACAAATTCAGCTCTTGCATCTCTGAAATTTGAAAATAGTATGGAACAATTTAGCAATTTTAAACTGCATCATGTTTTATTTATAAACGAATATGTCATGTTTGGTATCAAGATATAGATCCGTTCTCATGGCTTTTGCAACATGGAAACTACTTAAAAAATGTTGTAACATGTCGATGTTTGAATGGTTTTCAATAGTACTAAACATTTATTTTTCTTTCTCAATTCCTGAAGCTTGAAGAGGTTTTCTCAAATGACGGAATGTCCTTTTTAGCTACTTGTCAAAATCTTGTCCCTCGACCTTGGGTTATTGATGACTTGGACACTTTCAAATTGAAATGGAACAAGAAATCTTCGAAGAAGGCAAGTTTTATGTGCAATTTAATTTACCCATCATCTTTGACATATATCTCCATGTTGATACTATTATGTGTGCTTATTTACTAACTAGCTCCTTTGGTTGTCATGACAGGTTATCATTTTTGTTGATAATTCCGGTGCAGATATCATTTTGGGTATTTTGCCATTTGCAAGAGAATTACTACGACTTGGCATGCAGGTTTGTTTTCAGTTTTCAATTCTTCTAAACTATGCATCTGAATCTACAAGCCTAGAGTTTCCCAGTGTGGAGTTTCTTTATTAAAGAACAAATTATGGATGTTGTATCTAAAATTTTGAACCTCCATTGTTTACTTCTCAATTTGTTAAGAAAGAAGTCAATAAGGATAGTCCATAACAGTATTTCCTGATATTCGTGTCCCTCCTCGATATGAACCCCGATAGTAGATACTTGACATGAATTAGTATGCTTCTTTTCGATTTTTGCATACATTGGATAAGTCAGTTTCCTTTTAATTTGGGTTAGCTAGCTGGTTTTGAATGGAGGTTATCATCTTGTCTTTCTTCAAAAGCAAAATTACCTCCCACTACTTTCTTTTTTTTCCTCATTAACTCTTGTTGTTTAATTCCAATTTTTGCATTTGGAATTCTATATCTGAAAGTTTTGCTGGGTGATATAATTTTTTACCATTTTTAATATGTCATGCATCACCTACTCTTCATATGGTTGTCAGCATTGCTGGAGATGACGTCTCTCTCTGCAGGTTGTTTTGGCAGCCAATGACTTGCCTTCTGTAAATGATGTAACTTACCCTGAACTGGTTGAGATTATATCAAAGGTGATAGAAAGAAACTCTCTGATCTGTATTAATTTTAGAATCTTGGTTGACTCTGACTTTGTAAGTGGCAATTTGCCAGCTGAAGGATGAACATGGGCAGCTCATGGGTGTTGATACTTCAAATCTGTTAATTGCCAATTCTGGTAATGATTTGCCGGTAAGAAAGTGCAATTTTGTTTTGCATTAAATGTTCTTTAAGTTAATGGATGATTGATACCACTATAGATATAATTTTTATTTTCTTTTTTATAAATAGAACACCACTATAAATGTTTGAAGTTCTTCTTCTGCCTTTTAATTCTTTGCAGGTTATTGATCTTACAAGAGTTTCACCAAAGTTCGCCCATCTAGCAAGTGATGCAGACCTGGTTATCATGGAAGGGATGGTAGGTTCTTACCAAAATTAGGAAGTTAGTAGAGTTATAAACTCTTTTTTGGTTGACGCTTCTTTGTACAATTTCTGTTTCTCTTATTCAAATGATCTTTGACCATTTATAACCAAACTGGACCATCCAAATGCCTATTCATGCATCACTAACTTCATCTAACTGTAGATTTCATTTTAATTTTTTCATTCTCTGCATTGAAATTGTGGGAGGGTATTGTTCAAATTTATAGAAACATATGAGAGATAGAAATGGTGTGGTAGGTTTGGGATTCAAGTTGTTCTGATCAAGAAAAAGGAAAAACACAAACTACTAGTGTTCGCTTTCATTATTAAAGTGTTTCTTGAGAGAAAACTTAACATTAGAATTTTCCAAAAAAAAAAAAACCAAAAAAGGCAGTAAAGACTTCTTGCATAATTTAATATATGAAAGTATGGTACCCCATTTAGATTACCATAGCTCCATTCAAGCTTAATGGTTTGTCCTATTTTATTATTATCTTTTGAAAAAGAAAAAATTGTTGAAGTGAAAATAGATAAGAGGGAGAACTTTACTTATAACTTCTAATTGTTTATCACTTTTGCAAAAAGGTACTCAAATTTAAAAAGTGTCAATTAAAGGTATCAATCTTTCAATTTTTTTATTTTTTTATTTTTTTTTTTAATTTCAATCATCTGTTAAAATTTTTCTTTAAATATTGTCTAAATTCCCAAAACACCCCTTCTTTTTTTTAGGAAAAAAAAAAATTGCTAGGATTAAGTTTTGGTCATAATTTAACAAAATTTACAAAAACAACCATGTCTGAATCTTTGAAAAAATTTTAAATCTTTTTTTTTTTAAAAAAAAAAACATGGTTATTTTGGAAATTTAGACAAGATTTGAAGGAAAATTTTAACGAAGGGTTGAAATTGAAAAAATTAAAAGATGAATACCCTAAATTGACACTTTTTAAAGTTTAGGTACCTTTTTGCAAAGTGTTGAAAGATTAGGGGTTATAAGTGAAGTTTTTCCTAAATAAAAATGAATTAGAAGGAAAAAGAATTGATGAGACAAATACATGGAAAGTATAATCTCCTATCAATTACAAACCTATTTCTTTTCTTTTGTTTGGCCGCATGAGGTTAGGTTTTACCAATTGAAGTACTGTTATTTGTCTTTGTGGCTTGCACAAGTTTCATTGTCTGAAAATTGGCTTTGAGAGAAGTTTGTCAAATCATACATTTTACCTACCTTTCCTTTAGAAAACATATTCGGTCAATCGTTTAGAGCTTGGGAGAACAATCCATTATTGAATGTACTGCTACACACACACATTTTTAGATAAGCTGTATCAGTGACGAATTTGTTTTAGTTCTTGAAATATAACTGAGAGTGCTTCTGGCAGGGTCGTGGAATAGAGACAAATCTTTATGCTCAATTTAAGTGTGATTCCCTCAAGATTGGGATGGTAATGGTTTCACCTATGTTATTGCTGCTTTTTCCAATATATCTGGTTATTCGCTTCCTTTGGTGGATACATTAGTTAATGTCATTGTTATGTTTCTTCTTCTTATCTTCATATACAGGTGAAACATCCAGAGGTCGCCGAGTTTCTTGGAGGACGACTTTATGATTGTGTCTTCAAATACAATGAAGTTTTATAAGTTTATAAATTATAATGTCATTCTTGTACTGCTATTTCTGATTGCTCAGAATTAGCCTTGCAGTACACTAGCGTTCGTTGTCACTGCCTAGAAGAATGATTTCTTTGAACTTTTAAAGTCTGTCATATTTTATTTTGGATGAATAAAGTCTGTCATTTTTATAAATAACTAGGGGAATTCTTTTCAAGCAGCACAAACTTCTTTCCTGGACATGATTTCTGTGAATGTGTTATGCTTGAGAAGAAATGAAAAGAAAGGAAGAGAAGAATAAACAAAGCATAGAAGTGAGAAGCGTGGAAGACTCTCGAAGGTCACGTGGCATTCCAGGAGAAATAATGCAAGACAGCGGTTAGGCCGTTAGGCTAATCTAAACGGTGCGTTTTGGATGATGGATTCATTGTATTGAAAGGAGTTGTCACGCACGTTTCTGATGTACCAGGAAACGTGTGTAGGCCTTAAAATATTTATCAAGCGTCTTCCAGAGTTGGTTCGGATTGTATCAGTTTCGATTTTGTATTTTTTTCTGAAGAATTTTTCAACCATTTTATTGAGGTAGGAACATAAGAAGCTCAGCTCATACATATTGATTCATCAATCTTGGAAAGGGAAAACAGGGAAAGGAAAAAAAAGGTTGACATTAGATGAGACAAGTAGATCAATTCTTTTTGGTAGGATATGATGCCAATTTGTTGATTCCGCATAGCCCTTCAGGTTTTCCAGTTTTTCTCTTCATCCTTATGTACCCTTTCTCTCCCCACTTTGGTCCCCATGAATTCTTCACAATGATGTAATCTGACCCCCTTGATGAACCGTATCCAACGGCTGTTACTCCATGATCTAGCTCAGTTCCACAATGGCCATCGAATACCCCCTGCAAGCCCATCAAAACAAATGTAAAATTAGGGTAAAGGCGTTGAAATGTGTGGATACTTGTGTTGAAGAGAGGCTATATACAGCTTGAATAATGCTAATGATGTTCACGCCCATTTTACTTCGGCTGACGTAACGTGTTTAGAGTAGCTGATATGAGAAGTCACTTAAAACACATCATATCAGCAGGTGTGAAATGAATGTGATAAATAGGTGTCATCTAGCTTACCCCGCTATAGAATTGGAAGTCTTTATTAGAAGCCTCGATAGCTACGCTAAGAGGTTGTTGAGCCAGTGCCTTCAAAAGACTTTCTTCATCATTCTCCGGCACATCTTGGTAACCACTTATAGTTACTAGCTCCTTTTCTTCCTGAAGACAAACAAACATGAATAATCAACTTCTGTTATGAAAGTTAGTTTACAGTTGAATATGATTTGAACAGTTTCCATTGGAGCGTAATTTTTACCCTCTTCTCCTCACAAGTGCCTTCCTCCATTAGATATGGGTAGTCTTCCTCCTTATGCAGTCCACCGCTGGAGATAATGAACTCAAATGCATAATCCATAAGACCTCCATTGCAGCCATTATTGAAACTTCTGTCACAGTCAATCAGCTCTTGCTCGGACAATGAGGTTAAATTTCCAGTGACTATGTGGTTTATACCCTCCACAGCTGCAACGGTTGAAAATGCCCAACAACTTCCTGCATGCTCATCATGTCATAATCTTTACTCTACACTACTTCACATGTTAGTAATTCTATTTAGCAGATTCCTGTTCAACTGCCATACAACTGGATCACATGACAATACTATTGTCACGTCTACTTTTACTTCATCCAGTTGTATAGCAGTTATAAGGAGAGTGAGAAATACATACCACATGAGCCTTGGTTCTTGACCGGAGTAACGGCACCTTTCTTTCTCCAATCCACGGACTTGGGCAGATCCACGATATCTCCATAACTGAAGTCTCTAGAGGACTCTCTTCTTCTGGGAAACTCAGATTTCAATCCCAAGTACTTGTTCTTGAACTCCTCGTGGCTCAAGTCTGCAAACTCGTTCAACCTAAGCCAGTAGCCAGTGATCTCCTTATTTCTCTGATCAATGTGCTTCAAGTTCTCTTTGAATATCTCAAACCTATGCAGCTTCTCTTCCATGCTCCTGTAAATCTTGTCGTGTTTTGAAATCCACGATTCGAACAGTTGTATGATTTTGTCAATGCAAGTCAGGTGCTCCGGCGAATAGCCGACAATCGAAAAATCATGGGCAAGAGTGGAGCAGACGAAGAGAGACAGAAAAAAGGCGGCAAGAAGGGAGATCTTAGAATATGAAGAGGAAGCCATATGTGTAAGAATCCAAGTCCAGAAGAGGAAGAAGAATAGACTGAGTGAATGTGAGAGGGTGGAGATGGAGCAGCTATATATATAGTTGTGGGTTTCGTAGGTTGCTTTCAAGTGAAGTGATCAAATAGACTTGTTTTATAATCATATGGAGTCTTTACGGTTGGTTCTAGCTAGCGGGCAGGCTTTTCTTCTAAGCATACTCGATCATTTGCTTAATTAATTGCTTAAGCAGAGACAGGAACCTTGAAATATTCACGACGACAGGTGAAAGGCAAGATGTTTTCTCGCGTGCTTGTCTGAACGAAGCAATCCTCTCGTTTTCAAACTAAGCATCCTGATCGGGCTCACATCGATTATGAATGCATTCGATAAAACGCATCATGGCCGGAAAGCAAATTGATATTTAATATTTTTTCACAGAGCTCTTGTAATATATATGCTTCAATATACTGACTCTGTTCATCTTCTTCAGCTCAGTTTGTCCATCCATTTGAGACCAATTAAACAAGATGGACCAATGGCCTTTTTATTTCGTGAATTGTTAAAATAAGGCCGAGAAAGAATTTCCTTTAGGGTGCGTTCGAGATTGCGATTTTGTAGAGACTAAGTACGATTTTAAATCAAATCGCAGAAAATGAACCGGTTGGAAACTGCGTTTTTAAAAAATTGCGATTTGAAAACGTAGAAAAGTGCTTATTCAAATCGTAGGCAATGGGGTACTTTTTTGAAAACGCAGTATTTTAAAATGCTAACCTACGATTTTGAAGACCAAACTGCTATTTTGCCAAAACGTTTAACTGCGTTTTTAAAAATCACTTTTTTAAATCGCACTTTTTGAAATCGCAAACCCAAACGAACCCTTACTTTATAAGAAAATTAAACGTGGTTACTGACGGCCTTATTATGGAAAATGTTTTCGGTATTTTTTTGGTGTTCGGTGCAGCTAAAAATAATAGTTAAACTGAAAATATTTTCAGTTTAACCAAAAAAAGCTTTTTTAGTTTCAGAAAATGATTGTTGTTTTAAATTTCGTAAATTATTTTTTTGAGTTTGAGTTTCTCATTCTCAAATCGCTGAACCACCACCAAGCCGGCACCAGGTTATCACCAAACTACCATCGAGCCACCTCGGACCACCCCTGGACAACCATCAAGCCACTGTCAAACTACCACTAGCCATACCAAACTACCACCAAGCCACCTTGGACCACTAGCGAAGGATAGGTTAACATGATTAAATAAAAATATAAAAAATACTTGTTATTTTCTGTATACGCCAAACATTAAAAAATATTTTCAGCGGAAAAACATTCTTGAAAAATGATTTTCCCGAAAATATTTTTACGCCGAAACAAACGAAGTCAATATATGAATTTTCTACGAACTAGATTGTATGCATTCTTCAACCTAATATTTAAAAGTGTCATGTGTCTCTTGAGCAAATGAGAATCACTTTTCTTTTTCTTTTTTATTAATGTTATTAGAAAAAAAGGACAAAAATTTAATATAAACTATATCTAATATTGACATGTGTACCTTGGCATGTGAGAAACACATGTTTTAATAACATTTGTTTCTCTTTTTTTTTTTAATAGCATTAATAATAAAATATGTGCTTCTCACCAGGGCCAACTCTATATATTTTGGGGCCTAAGACAATAATTTTAAATGAGACATTTTTTATATAAATATAAATATAATTATATTATATTTTTATAGCTTTTGAAATTTAATATTATATTGTTAGTATCAAATCTATATAATTTATTTTGAGTTTTAGTTAATTTGTTTATTCTTTTTTTTTTTTTTACAGTTTTTTATATATTCAAATGCATATTTTTAGCAAACATTTATATTAAAAAATTATTTGTGAATAAAAGAAACATTATCTGTGATATAAAATTAAAATAAAAAAGGACTAAAACCTGATTTATCAAAGATATTTTTTAACTTCATTTTATGTTAAGATCATCTAATTTCTTAGACTTATAAAAGCAAAGACAAAATAATAATAATAATAATTATTATTATTATTATTTTGTCTCACGTACATCTTGTCTTATTTCTTGGGTCTTGGTGCGGTGCTGCCTTTAAAGAAAGCGTACAGTCTACAGTACTTAAATAAAAATAAAAAATAAAAAACAAAAAACAAAAAAAAAAAAACATTTGGGTAATACTTGAGCGTAGCAAAATTATCCGGAAATTTTGGTAGGCTGTGAGAGATTTAGCGGAGGGAGAGGAAGAAGCCGGTCACGATCTGGTAGGCTGATGGTTAAGTTGTGAGGTCTAGCAATGGTCTTCGGCCTCTTACCTCTTGACTGCCGGAGGATTGTAAGGCATTTCGGTAAGTGATTTTGGTATTTTCTGCAGAGAGATTATTTAGAAAATAAGATTTGTGTATGTGTTGTTTATTTTTTTTATATGCTTACCGGCAAGGGCGAAGCCGGGGGGGTCGAGAGGGGGCAAGTGCCCCCCCCTCACCTCCCATGTTTTTCTTACTCCCTGTAATTTTTTTTTTTTTTTGAATATCCTTTTGCCCCCCTCCCCCCCCCCCCCCCCCCCCTCAACCACTCATTAAGGGGCAAATTATTTTCAAAAGTACTTAGGTTTATAACTCAAGCCATTGAAGCTTAGCCAACGATTTATAGCATTTTATTAAATTAGGTCGCTCAGGTATACGTTCAGAAATCAGAATATCTCAAGGTTGAAGATAAACAATGCATTTAATTGTAAAACGCAGTGTTTAAGTGTGTGGAAGGGTTTGTAGTGAAGGGTCGGACTAAAAAAATAAATTGATTATTGAAGGGTGAGTCTCCTTGTTTGTGGGATGACAATTTTTTTGAAAAAAAAAAAAAAAACTGAACGTCAAGTATTTTTTTTTTTTTTTGAACATCCAGGTTAGTCCACGCAGGTACACCTACTTTTTAAAAATTAATTATTTATAAATATATCTAATTTTGTTTCATATTTTAATTGAATGAAATATATAATTATAGTTGCCTGCGATTATAGAGAACAACAATGATTCTATTGAACTCCAAGTCTTCAATTAAATTCTAAACGAACTCTTGCTGAGGTAGATCTAGTAAATTCCTTACTTACGATAAAAAAATTTGATTATCATTTTAGTGATAGAGATCAAATCCGAAAAACATATCTACAAAAAAGACATTGTCAACCAATTGATCATAATTTTCCAAAAACATAATATGGATTCGCAGAATATGCTGATTGATTGGAATACAACATTTTAGAAGATGTCGTGTAATGCCTATATTGTTAATTTGTTATCTTTTCAGACCAAACATTGAACATCAAGCAAAAAGAGACTCATTTGTTAGGGTTTAAAAATTAGCTATATTTTTTTTTAATAATTTTAATTAATTTTTTATGAACTTTAGATTTTTTTTTTTCATTTATCAAAAAAAAAAAATCTTGCCCCCTTCAACTAAAATCCTGGCTTCACCACTGCTTCCCGGTGTGATAATGGACTTTTTTTTCTTTTTTTTTTTGGGGGAATTGTTGTGTTCCTAGGCAATTGATTTTTTGTGAGAGAGAGATAATGAATGGTTTTTTTTTTTTTTTTTTTTGGGTATTAATGTTGTGTTCTTGAGCCCTTAACTATTGATTTTTTTATAGAATTTTAAGTGTCTCCAAGTAGAGATAATGAATCATTTCAAAAAGAAAAAGTGGAGACAATCTACATTTCTTTTGTTAAAATTGTTGTAGAGGCCTTAATTTTTTCTTTCTACAAACTTATTTATCGGCCTTATTCTTTCTTTTTGTGAAGATAATTGCAAAGGCATATATATATATATATTTTCTTATAAACCTATCTTATGGGGGGTCTTAGGTGGTTGCTTGAGCCGTTTAGTGGAAGAGCGGGACCTGCTTCTCACATGCTTAATAGATACATTTCACACGCTTAGTGGAAGAGCCGGTCTGCTTGTCACATGCTTAATGGATACATTTCACTCTTATACAGAGGTCGTCAAAATTTTTCTAAAAATTGATTTGTAAAAAATTTACGTTAAAAAAGCATTTTAAGAAGCAAGTGCCGTTAAAAAAACACGTACCTTTTGAAATTTTTGTACTCAGGGAGTAGAGGTTTTGTTTTTTATTTTTATTTTTTTATTTCATTTTACTAGAAAAGTAGAAAATAAAATGGGCCAATCATCGACGTACATGTGTCATACTTGTGCAGGGCCACGGTAATCATCTCTGTACTCGTAAATCCTTAAAGGAAAAGACGAGCAGGGGCAATCGAAACTCAAAAGGCAACCCAGCGAAGAAATTCTTAAGAGTTTGAAAGGATGGGAAGCAGAGCACTGTTTACAAGTTTATCATCATGTGTATGTGTATGGAACAGAAAAGGCATCAGCTTCGGCTTCTCAAAAGTAGTTGTTGTTGGCAACAACAAGAGTGAGCTCCGAAGCTGCTCGACGACCACAACACGCTCCTCCCTTGGACCTCCAGATGTGCACCGTTTGGCTGAAACTGCTCGAATCTCTCTCACGCCAACTGAGGTATAACATACAATTGTTTATTTTTCTATGTTACAGATAATTTCGATATTTTTATTTGTTGGTTTTATTGCAGGTTGAAGAATTTGCTCCCAAAATCGGACGAGTCATAGATTGGTATGCTTGCTTTGCTCTCTCATTCTCTTTCTCTTGCTACACACACATTTTCTTAAGTTTTCTTGTAAATTTCGACTAGTTTCTCACTAATATCATCAAAATTATCAAATTTTGATATGGGTGTGTGTGTGTGTAGAAATATATATGTTTTCACTGCTTGTCATCTGTGCATAGCATTTGTTGATGGTCGTATATGAATAAAATGTGTGTGATTCAGTGAAAAAGATTGGGTGAAGGTACCGCAGCATCTGGAAGGGTTAAGCATTTGGTTCTTCCTTTTAAGCAGAATCACTAATATAATTGTTCATGACTTGTCTTTAAGGAATGATGAGTTCAACTTCAAAGCATCCTCATTTTAATAAATTTTAGAGGGAACTTCACTTAACCCGCGCCGCTTTTGCAATTATTCCCTAAACTTAAAAAACTCTTAATTTAGTGTATTCATCTTTCAATGTTTTTTCAATTTCACTGTTCCGCTAGAATTTTTCATTAATCCTGTCAAAATTCTCAAAATATCCTTATCTTTTTTTTAAAAAAAAAAATATATATATATATATATATATATATATATATATATATATATATATATATATATATATCAAAGATTCAAGCGTGGGTATTTTTTACAAATTTCGTTAAATTCTGACCAACACTAAAATCTTTGCAATTTTTTTTTCTTTTTTTTCCTAAAAAAATGGGGGCATGTTGAAAACTTTGACATCCCTCTGTTAGGAATTAATGGAAAATCCTAGTGGAGGGGTGAAATTGAAAGATTAATACACTAAATTGAGAATTACAAATGTGATGAAAGTTCAGGGAGGTTAAAATGAGGTTTTCCTAAATTTTAATTTTGCTTAATTGAAAACCATACTTATGCAACAACTTTGGTATTGTGACTCACCCCTACCTTCTATACTGCAAAGCAGTTTATTATTGCTGTTTTCATTTCTTTTTTCTGGTTCTACTGTCCTTTTGGTTTACCTCATTTCTAATTGTTGGACGTGGCAGGTTTGGACAACTTCAAGATGTTGATCTTGATAGCATTGAGCCTGCCATCAGAGCAGGTGCATGAAACCCTTTCATTTAAAACTCATATATCTTGGTAGCAAAAGTAGAGCATGGTTACATTGGTCATGGGATAATGGGATTGAACCCTTTGCACATTTTGTTTGCTTCCCAATGTAATCAGCAGACAGCCTTTACAGTCAGTCAATTTTTAATTAGCCTTGTGATATATATAATTCTTTCTATGAGCTTTCTAAATTTAGGATCGACATTAGGAGTTTGTCAGTGAGTCCATATCACAAAATACCCTTGATTTCTTTACTGCCATTTCTTGCTCAATTAGCTTGTTCGAGCAATGGAAAGTTGCTGTTGATAAGGTAGTGCAATAAAAAGAATCTCCATTGCATATGATGAGCAAGTAACCGTCTATCATTAATTACTTATTCAAGAAAGCCCAAAAGCTAAGCATTTCTGCTCACTCAATCACGCAGTTGGTACACGTCTATCCCGTTCTTTGTCTAAGGTTGAGCCATTTCCATATATAAGATTACACTGGTAAGATGGTGAAGAAGATGATGTCTGGCCTACAGTGATGGTGGCTGTAGTAGCCTAGGACTTTCCTCTCTACTTTTTCATAGCAGATTAGCCCAATTCCTGCTCTCTTTTATGGTGATCCTGCTAATTCATCTTCCTGGTTATGTTGTACATGATATCCCGAAAACCCATATAAGATTATCACCTAATAATATCTTGCTGACAAATTTTTATCCAAAATTTTAGGGTGTGGAGAAGTGGGGTGAGGTATGAGCAGAAGCTGTATACCATACAATATGATTTTAATTTATTCAAACTATCTACAGATACTGAAGGCAACAATTTACGTGATGATATCCCTGAAACATTTGAGAATAGGTGAGATTGTTTCTTCTCTATCCTTCAATTGAGAATTTCATGGGTGAATTTGTGATGCGATTTAATATTTAAATTTTTTTTCAATGCAGGGAGGCCATGATTGCTGCTGTTCCAAGCTTTGAGGAACCATACATTAGAGTTCCCAAAGTCTTGAACAAGGAGTGACATTTATTAGCTACGACCTTGTATGGCAGGACAGTGATTGAAACTAGGAATTCTCGTGGACCAGATTTGAAGAGTTTGGAGCATTGGATTTGTAGAACATTCGTTATTTTTGGATCTGTCGTTGAATAAGTTTGTATTTTCTGAGGTTCTAGAAGTAAGAGTTAAATACTTCATTTTTTTTTTTTTTTTTTTTTCCTTTCATGGGGCATCAATGCCTTGTTGAATATCTTGTGATAAGACCAATATCAGGGGTAATTGAAACTTCACTGACACATCAAATATCGACACTCCTCATTTAGAATCAATAGAGCTCTCTGAGAGTAGTGTATATATATGGTGCACTTTGACTGTTTTGGAGCACTTGACATCTACTGGTTTGCTGTTGTATGCATATGGTGTAGCTTCTGGCTAATTTCTCTCTTTCTTTCCCCGACTAGGATTTGATAGGATCTTCTGCATTCAGATTGGTCTGATAATTCTTAGTTTATGGTTGGCATAAATTCATCTTTAAAGCAAGGAGATGTTGCGATAATTGGTACTATTTTGTGATTATGCTTGCAGAATGGCATTATTGGGTAATATTCAATCTGTGCTGTTGGCAAGCTTGCTAATGTGTAACGAATTTGCTGCATGATATGGTAAAGCACTGCATTTTATACTCTACCTGCTCTAGCATCCTCTCAGGAGAAGTAAAAAGAATGGGAATTGCATAATTCAGACAATCCATTGACATTAGAAGCCATAAAACATCAGATAAAGGGGAAAAGTTAAAAAAGACGGTAATACCAATTTGGACATCAACAACATTTAAGACAAGAATTCCAGCAAAAAGTTTTCTTGAGCCGATTTTCAGAAAGCCTTGGAAACATTCTGACGAACTGAATTTGGGCTTTGGCTCTTCTGTAGCAGATATGATGGAAGAAATGACGGGATGATGAATGCGAATCCAAGGCAAAGTAACACCAAGAGTCCAACCCACCAAGCTTTGTGCGGGATGCCCAAGAGTAGTTCATCACAAACTGCAATGAAGATGGAATTTATTACAACGTAAAAGATAATGTTATGACATATTCATGTCCTATCCTATTTTGGACACAATATGACACTCTGGAAAAGAAATATTCATCTGGTAGTAAAAAATTGAACAAATTTCAATGAAATACCAAATGCTGTCAGATCACATATGATAGCTCATCTTGCCCTGCTGATAAAAGAAATAGCACACGCTTTGGACACAATGAATTATGAAAGTCCAATTGCTCTTTAATTTGCCTATTCTATCACGAGACCGGCTACTTCTCCAACTCTCATCCAACATTTTTTTCAAATCAACCATTGAATTTGTTTTCTTATACGTGGGTCCTACATATCTAATGGTTGATTTTTAAAAAAAGTTATTGGAGTTAGACATGAATTGGAGAAACAGCATTTCTCTTCTGTTATATATGTCAGTTTACGTTCAAGATAGGCCAGGCCACTGTATCACCATGGGAGAGAAGAGTGAAACGGCAACTACCTAAATAAAGACAGCATGCCTTGATATTTATTTATATTACAAACTGACGCAATAACATCAGTGACCCTTGCAGTTAATTGTAAATGCATAAACCTAAGTTACCTATGTTAAAGATGATGAACTGCCTCTCCTGAACATGTGGTATGGCAACAGTCCCCTCAGGCTCCACAGTCACCAACACATAGATACCACCCTGAGCACAAGTGCAAACTTTTCAACTATATATCTCATAACATATGGAAAAAAGGCATTCAACAGCACAGTAAAATTATGTGACCTGATCGCTATGTGAGTAAAGACTTTGAGTCTTGAAAATAAGCTTTTCAGTATTGAGTAATCTTCTGTTGTGATTCAGTGTCAGTGCCAAGTTGGAATTGCCTCTCTTGAGTTGTATGGAAAAGCTAGCTGGTATCTGTAATAGAACAAGATTAATGAGAAAATTTCCATGAAGCGAGTGCTGAGAAAGCAACAACTAAAAGATATCATGAAATACATACAGACGTTGGATATGATATCTTCACTTCATACCACGTATAAGGTTTGAGTCCTTGTAGCTTGTACAGCCGCGAACCCAATTGTAGTGGAAGAGTTTCCTTATGCAGTTCTTCCCCGGCATTTAGAGGTTTGCTATGGAACCTGAGAGATATTACAGAGCAGTAGACTTATTTCACTTGCAAAAGTAAAAATGACTGAACCAACAGGATTAAGCTAAAAGCTATGAGATGATTAAGTCAGTGTTTCTGCTTCTGTTTCTGGATATACTCACATATCACTCTGGCTGGAAGTAGGGCTGTTGATAATAATACAAAGAACGTAGAGCAGAATGAGCATATTACGCACATATATGAAACACATGGTTAATTAATGGAATGTCCAATTTGCTTCAACTTGTTGAGACTATCATACCACGATTGTGCATTTCAACAAACCGGACCCTGTTTATCCAGTAAACGAAGTCCATGTTATATTGTGCTAGCTCTAAAGTAAAATGCAGATCAAGAGAGGCATGGAAATTGAAATAAAAAATGATAAACCCATAGCACGAGATGAATTTACAAAAGAAATTCATAAAAAATGGCTTTTAAATAGATGTTAAATTAGTTAATCAACTAAAGCCAACACAATAAAGAAAGAACTGCAGCTCTAATAATGAAAAACTAAACATTGGGTAACTATTAGATAATTCTCCTACTCACATTATCTTCACATTATCCGACAATTCAAAAAGAAATTAAATTCATGCACAAGGTTCTCAAAATGATATGTAATGAAAGTATAAATAATTTTCCAAAACATCCATAAACTAAGCTACTTGCTCGCTAACAAACCAAAGTTCTCCCCCGAAAGTTGCAACAACCACTCATTCAGCTCCTTAACAATTCATAACATTTCATCAACTCCTGCAAACTAATATTTATTCAAATAAACTAAATTTAAACAACATAAACCAACACAATGAGTCTTATTTTCTCCAGATTTAAAGGCAAAGTATTAGCCTGAAAGTATCTCAACTTTTGTGTCGAAACTTGACTCCTATGTCAATTTATAAAAGCTCAATTCAGTACAGTGTGCAGTAAATTCTGCAGCAGGTCAGCCCGGATTAACTTAGTCCTTTTGTACCCTTAGTGGTGACCAACAATTATAAATGTTTAAAGGAAATAAGTCCTGTCACATGGCTTCCAGCCCACCAAGTTTCGTGCTTAAACTCAGCAGCCACATTTAGTTATAAACAACTTGAACTAGTGTGGAACGGATCTTTTTAAGAACCTTAGAGTCTCAACACAAACAACCTTGAGGAGGCTTTGATTACTCCAATGCATTATGGGTTCTTTCTCGCTTATACCTAATTCCAAAAATCATAACCAGTAATTTCCACAAAGAACATTTTGGCCATGGAAATTTCTGCTCACAACATAAATTTCCATGCCACTCATCCATTTTCTCTCACTAAGCGATTGAAAAAAATAATAATTTAAATACAAGAACTGTATCAAGCTCTTGCGAATGAAATTCGGCTTACTAAAACCCACATATCAGAAAATCTAAGCTGATTTTAATTCCTTTCTCCACCCATATTTTCGAACGCCCAAGCAATGAGGGAGACACATATATACAAAGAAACTCAACTCACTCAATACCTCAACCCATATACATACATAACCATAACCAAATTCTGTTCAAACAATATGTAAAGGATCTCTAGACATCAAAATGGCTACTTGAAACAACACCCAATCAAACTGGAACAAAACCTTCAAAACATGAACTATTCCCAAGAACATAACCCATCCCGCATGACGAATCTGAAGAGAAAAACTCCATAAACTCCAAATTATTCGAATAAAATCAAGAATAAACTCCACTTCAAGCAACATTAATTTGGAACAAAGCTGGAAATTGAAGGTTAGAGTCTTTACCTTAGTCCTAGGCTAGCTGAAACTAGAAGAGCTTGTTCCTTAAATCTTGTGAGCTTGCACTTCTTGAAGCCGCTGATTGCAAAGGCGTTGCTGTGAGTTCAGTCAAGAGGTAGCCGATTAAGGAAAAGAAACCAAACAACAGAAAATAGTGGGTGCTTGCCTTTGTAACGACGCCGTATGGTTCGCCCATTGAAGAGGCACCGCGAAATTCTTTTTTCAACTCTTGGGCGTTTACAGGTTGCCTATACTATACGGGTCTAAACGTTGCGTTTTGAGGTGTCATTTCTTTATTTAGGGAAAACTGCAATTTACCCCCTAATGTTTACACGAATTTTCAATTTTGGCACCAATGTTTAGATTGCTTCAATTGCACCCAAGAAAGTTGAAAAAAATTTCAATCCACCCCCTTCCGTCCAATTGCTCCGTCTGATGAGACGGAAATGGACCCACGTGCGCGGCATGTGACTTATATGCAGATAACCGGACGAAAATACCCTCAAAAAATTGAGCCGTTGTTTTCTAAGTCACCCGTATTGTTTCAAATATTGTTTCAGGAAAAACAAGGGTTTCGAATTTGAAGGCTAACGGAGACGATGGACGCCTCGACATAGGACTCGACCCCTGACCAGATACCCGTCTGTTCTGGGCAATCGATTGGGCACTCAAAGGAGAGGATGGAAGCAAGGTCGGAGTCCCCACAGAGTGTTGCTACTTTTTCATGGCAACGAGTATGCTACTGCGAGCGGCCGATGAATGTGAAAACGGCGCACACGAGCAAAAATTTCGGAAGAAGGTTTATGGGGTGTGAAAATTGGAAGGCAAGTAGTACTTATTCTGATCGATTTTAGGGTTTCATTTTGTATTTGGGAGTTCAAATTTGCAATTTTATAGTCGGCTTTTGAAATCTGGCTTTTCTGCATATATACCATTCAATGTTGGATTGTTGGTGCTAAAAAGTGGCAAAATCTGGAATGCATTCCAGACAAGTTGGACAAGTTGCAATTTTTTCATTATTTGTTGTATTTTGCAGATCCACAGAGATTGTGGTTTCTTTGAGTGGGTTGATCCCAAAATGTGTGCACATGGTCAGAGGGTTGTTGGTCGATTGGTTGAGTGGCACGAAAGTTTGGTGGCAGAAACTAAACGATGTGAAACCATGGTTGAAGTAGAAGTTGGGAAAGTGAAGGCCGAAATGGAGAAAGAGATTGAGAAGGTGAAGGCCGAAGTTGACAATGAGAGGAACGCAGAAATTGCACAATACCGTAAAGAAATTGAGATTTGGGGGATCAAATTTGAAGCAGTGAAGAAGAATTACCACACAATGCTTGTGTGTTCGTGGATTTTATTTGCATTGTGTTTCTTCTTCGGACATGCAGCCAAAAACCAGGAGGACAATAGGGTTGGTTATTTGAGGTTGCCTTGAGTTGTATTGTTAGACATTTTTTGTGCACTTCTATGGGGCCATAGAAGCTAGAAGTGAACCATTTTTTGTGCACTAAGTTGTGTTGTGGTATTTTGGTTGCCTTATTGCATGTATTTAAGTGAGATTGTTTGTAGTTGGAGCTGCTTGTATTTATAAAGTAACAGAAATTTATCCCATTATATTTTTCACACTATCATTGATGGAGTTCATGTGCTTGAGCATCTTAAAATACGGGGTTGATTTGTTTGGGCCGATGAACCCCGAGTCCCTTTCTTGTTAGTTGCCTAAACTGTCTTCAATTTTTAACTAATTGTAATCAATCCGGATACGTATAATTCAGATTAGATATAACAATACAAGTATATAAGCACACAATTTGGACCCAAAAGGTAAAATTATATTCAATGCTAATGATTGCAATTTAGCTAACCGAATTGCAATCGATTTGGGCAGCTAATGAAGAAGGATTAATTTCAATGGAGTCTCATTGTCCAAACAACCCATTCGAAACACTTTCTCATTAGTTTCATAAATTGGCTACAATTTGGTCAGCAAATTAAGCCGATCCCAATACACATAATTAACATTAGATATAATAATCAGAAGTATATAAGCACACAATTGTCAATTGGGTCCAAAAGATAAATTTAAAGCATTCTCTTCAAAGTAGCGTAATTACATAATTCTCCCTGTCCCATATCAACCGCATGACACACCCAAAATTTATTTCTCCAAAATCAGTGTTGACCTGTTCATATTGTTAATGCATTCCAAAACCACACAAATATCAAAACCTGCAATGCATTCCAAAACTACACAAATGTCAAAACCTGCAATGCATTCCAACATCATAAAACACATTGTAATCATTACACAAAAAATAAGCAATTCTGCATTGCTAGTACCGTCTATCAAACACAACCACCAATCCTGCATTTTTAGTACTGTATCAAACACACAACCACCAACTGTCAAACATACAACTACCAACTGTCAAACGCACAACTACCAATTGTCAAACACATAACTACCAATTGTCAAACACAGATTATGCACATGTGCATTAAATACAAGCACATATTTAATTAACGCTTCCATTCTGGCCTCATTCTCTTCCTCTTCGCTTCAGCAATCTCAATTGCCTTTTCAACAGTGGCCACCACACGTTTGCCCTTGCTTTTGGATGCCGGATTAGTTGCTGTCCCACTGGTTCCCGCACTGCCACCTCGAATTGCAGGGCCACCTCGTTCATCACTATCACCCTCAGTTAGATCAATAGGTGTGGTGGGACCCGGTTTGGACTTCCCAAAAATAGCCGCGACCCTTTGTGTCTTCCGTCTCCTTGGAGGAGGTGGGACCGGATTTGTTGTTGCTAGTGGAGGTGGTGGGACTGGATTTGTTGTTGCTAGTGGAGGCGGTGGGACTGAATTTGTTCATGCTGGTGGAGGCGGTGAGACCAGATTTGTTCTTGTAGCCTGTGTAGGAGTTCTTGAGGTGGTACTTTGTGTCTGTTCCAAATGAGTCAAATAAGGTGTGGGACTATCAGTATGCATATAGAACATAATAAAAAATAAAGGATAATAAAGATTAATAAACTCACACTGTCTGGAGGTGGGGTAGGCAGCACAACACTTGCTTGGGTACTTCTCATTGGACATGCCCTTTTATTGTGCCCTCTGCCCTTACACATGGAGCATTTCATCCTAGCACCAAATTTTCTCATTCTGTTTGGATTTTTCGGATCTCTACGTTCATCAACTTGCCTTTTTCTTACCTTCTTTGGTCTACCCGGGGCTACTCTTGATACTGGGGGTTCCAACTTGTCATGCTGGGTTGGTATCCACTGCTCTTGACTAGGCATTGGGTATATAACTGGCTCATATGCTTTCTTGTACATCTCCACAGTGAAGTACTCATCAACATGATCCTCTGCATTCTTACAACTATGTCGAATAGCAGCACATGCATGCACACAGGGGATTCCAGACATTTCCCACACTCTACAACCACAACTTTTTCTCCTCATGTTGACTACAAATTGTCTACCATCTGGACCAGTCACTTCAAACATGTCATCACCAGCATATAGGGCAACACAGTCCATTGATTCATTCCGTATTGCATCCAACTTATTTTAGATTTTAGGAGTTAACTTCCCTGTCAAACTTTGAATGCCATCCCTTTTAGCCTGGTATCTCCTCATCAACTTTTTTCGTATCTGCTCCAGCATGGTCAAGATAGGCTTATTGCGAGCCTTTAGAATGTATGAGTTAAAACACTCACATATATTATTCTGCAGAAGGTCACACTTTGAATCCGTAGCAAACCATGCTCTTGACCATGTACTAGGATCAATTTTGGCCAAGTACTCATGGGCATCACTCTTCATTCTCTTCAGCTCACCCATTACCCTTAGAAAATCCCCTTCAGTGTATGCAGAAGCTGCAGCCCATAACTTCTCCTTTAGGGCAATTCCTCTATGCCCCCCAATGTCCCTATAGTTCGCATAAAGATGCCTTACACAAATCCTGTGATCGACGATTGGCATGACATAATCAAAGGCTGGCATTAGACCCTACGATCAAAAAACCACAACATTAGATTAAGAATGTTAGACATTTTAAAATAAAATGAGATCACACGGGGCACTAACCATGACTTACCTTCTGTCGATTCGAAATAAATGTTGGCCTGCCATGCCGCTCATGGTTCCCAAGATCAGACACTAGGGTTTCCAAAAACCAGATCCAGCTGTCCTTAGTCTCAGCTTCAACTACGGCATATGCAATCGGATTCATGTTATCATTGCCATCGCGTCCAACTGCAGCTAGAAGTTGCCCCTTAAATGGCCCTTTAAGGAAACACCCATCCACCCCTATCACAGGCCTGCAACCTTCCAAAAAGCCCTTCTTCATGGCTGCCAAAGAACAATACAGTCTTTGAAACCTTGGATTCACCTCGGGTACTGTCCTATCCACTTTCATCACAACACAACTTCCTGGGTTGGTTGCTCTCAAGGTCTCACAATAGTCCCACAAGGCCGCATACTGACCCCCATGGTTGCCATATATTTTTTTATTAGCCTTGATTCTTGCCCTATACATCATGCTCGGATTCACATCTATCCTCCATCTTTCTTTCACTTCATTCTGTATCACATGTAATGGCATGTCGGGCTGAACTCTAAACTTATCAATCAGTTTATCGGCTATCCATGTAGAGTTTACAATTGAGTTCCTAAATTGCCTGCCACACACATGTCTACCTTGAAGGCTGATTATCTGGAATGTAGCTTCATCATCTACCTGTCTAGCATACACTCTATAATTACACTTTGGTTCTTTACATACAACAATACACTTTTTTCTCTCATTTTTTTTAAAGGTAATGTCCTTGCCCCTCTCCAGATTGAACACCCTAACAACCTCCCTAAATGTCTGTATATCTGGGAATCTCATCTTAACTTCCAAACTTGGATCCTCTCGGTCAACTGCATGGAACTCAGACCCTCTTGACTCAGAATTTTCAACTTCTTCATCACTAGCTACTGGTGAGACAAGTATGTCACTTCTAGCTATATCAGAGTTATTGTCATCGTCATCATGCCCAACTTCATCTTCATTATCACCATTACCACCCTCTTCACTATTCTCATCATCACCACCCTCTTCACACTTCTCATCACCCTCTTCACCCTCTTCACTATTCTCATCATTACCACCCTCTTCACTATTCTCATCATTACCCCCTTCATTATCCTCTACATTACCTTGTTCAACCATAGGATTATCATGTTGTACATTAGAGGGTCCAGAACTATCAACATCAACACCAACATCAAATACGTCTTCAGTATCACTAAGCTTATCATCCCACCAAGGATCATCCAAATCAGCCCTACCTCCATATTCATTATCATATTGACTATCCTCTTCATCACCTCCTCCATCCCCAAAAGACACAATATATAATTGCAAAATGGCATGCCCATTATGGCAAGCAGACAGGTTCAGCACATCATGGTCTGAAGTAATTAAATGCAACCCATCAGCAAGACTCTTCACGGGGTCTTTAAAATACATTAAATCTTCTAACTTATATCCATATTCCTTACATATATCTTCAATTTCAAAGAAAGATAGTTTATCAAGGTCAACACTATCTTTGTGCAGTTCAACTTCACCACCCGTATACTCACACCCAAAACTCCGGTCAAACCTACCCCCAAAATGGACCTCAACCACTAGTTTATTGTGTGCCATCCTACGAGGTAAATTTAATAAAACATAGTAAGTGACATGTTGTAAAATTAAATAAAGGCCAACAACACATTAAGTGACATATGGGGACCACAACACAGCAACCAATATACACAACCACAACTTCTCATCTGGGGACCACTACTCTTTTTTGAACACACAATACAACAACTAACTTCACACACTGGCACCATTTTTCTCATCTGACCACTGTTGTTTTTTAAACAGACAATACACCAACTAACTACACACACAGACATAATCATGTACCATTTTCTCCTGATGGGGTAAATTACAGTTTTTTAAACACCAAATCAACACAAAGCAGCACATCATGCACATGTAAAAGCAAAGCACATGGTCCCATCATCATACAAAGCCACAAAGGTAATTGAAATTCAACAAAACACACGGACCCAGTAAGAAAGCAACTTTTCAATAAAAAATATACAAAGCCAATCATTGAAAGCATCTTCTGAATAAAACAAAGATTTCATAACCCAAAAACGACGGATCCCTAAGCACATTTTAGTTCGGTTCTTTCGCTTCATTCAAGACAAAATAAAGGAATTATCGAATGAATTTAAAAGATATCATAACACAAAAACGACGTAACCTACTTTTGCACAAAACCCTAAATTTAAAAGAGGGGTTTTTTTATTTGAACATACCTTGATCGAACACCCTCTTCGGTCGGTTTAATGACGACAACCCTTAGCCCAAAGTCGATTTCGGCTGAAATTCATTGGTGATGATAATCCGCAAAGGAATCCTAAATCAAAAATTTGTTGTTGATTCCGGAGATGTTTTTCGGGTTTTTACTTTGCATTTGAAAGTGGTTTATGAGTTTTTAATCTTTTAAGCGGACACAGGACCGGTCTTTTTTAATTTAGAAAACAACGGCTCAATTTTTTGAGGGTATTTTCGTCCGGTTATCTGCATATAAGTCACATGTCGCGCATGTGGGTCCATTTCCGTCTCATCAGACGGAGCAATTGGACGGAAGGGGGTGGATTGAAATTTTTTTCAACTTTCTTGGGTGCAATTGAAGCAATCTAAACATTGGTGCCAAAATTGAAAATTCGTGTAAACATCAGGAGGGGTAAATTGCAGTTTTCCCCTTTATTTATCTACTACTTCTTCCCTCGCAACAACGCCTTATTGTCCGGCTCACTCTTTCTCTGTTCTCTTCCCACTCTGCGACTGGAACGACTTCGTTTTACCCCGGACCTGAACCACTCATCAGTAATACGATTATTTGCCAAAATCCAACCAGTCTGTACAATTTTCTCTGAATCATAGCATAGTCGACGGAAGAAGAAGTTCAGAAGAACATTCAAATATTTTTTTTTTTATAAGTAATTGCAATTATATAGAAAAAGCGCAAAGGGGCGCAACCCTTATACACGGGAAGTATACAAGAGAACCCCTAACAGGGACGAACAGAGAATAAATTTAAAAATTCTACATAAGTAAAAGCACTCAAACTATGATGGGGCGCTATCCAAAAATATAAAGTATTGAGCAACTGCTTCCGTAGCTCCACCATGGATGTCTCTACATCTTCAAACAGTCGAGCATTCTGCTCCCTCCAAATACATCACAGCAAGCATAAAGGAGCTAACCGCCAAGCCTTTATAGCATGACCACCCCCAAGCGCCGCCCCCCAACTATTCAGCAACTCCAACACCGTACGTGGCATAACCCACTCAACCCCAAATAAAATAAAGACGTAGCTCCAAAGAGCCTGGGCGACCTCATAGTGAAGCAACAAGTGATCAATAGACTCCCCACTCTTCTTACATAAACAACACCACTCAATTACTATCACCTTCCTCTTACGCAAGTTATTGTGCGTCAATATTTTGCCCAAAGCAGCTGACCAAACGAAGAAGGCCACCCTTGTTGGAGCCTTAACACGCCAAATATTCTTCCAAGGGAAATACGGGACAAATGGGCCATCTGTCCTAATAAGTTCTTTGTAGAAGGATCTCACCACAAATAAACCGTTTTTAGAGGGATTCCACACTAACCTGTCACCCTCCCCATGTCAAGCCGAACTGGAGTATAGACGATCGAAGAAAGAAAGGACCATATCCAACTCCCAATCCTGGATTTGTCGCGTGAAGAGAACATTCCACTGAATAGCACCCTTATGTACCACCAAATTATCTTCTACCGTCGCGTCTTTATTCCTTGCTATACTAAAAAGAGCTGGAAAGCATTGCTTCAAGCATTGCTTCTAGGTTTCTTTCTTCAGTTTAATTCATTCATGGCTTTCACGGAACTAATTCTCTCTCTTCTTTGTTTCCCCAGTTCGCAATTACTACTATCAATGATCGGACTCTAGAGGCTAGTGGGAACCCTTAGCTCCTACCAAAAAAGCCCGGGCATGTCTCTCTCTCTCTCTCTCTCTCTCTCTCTCTCTCTCTCTCTCTCTCTCTCTCTCTCTCTCTTCAGTCTGAATCTATACAATTCTTGGATTGATTCATCTACTATTGTTTTGTGGTTCTTCTGAGAGAGAAATGGTAATAATTCCTAATTTAACTTTGATAATTCTTTCAAAGAGTCGTTTTGTAAATTTCGTTAAATTCTAATAAATACTTAAATCCTAGCAATTTTTTTTCTTCTTTTTTTTTTCTCCTAAAAAAAGGGGGGGTGTTTAGAAAAACAAGGTAACCGAAATCTAAAACCTTGCATACCACAAACAGAATTAAACAGAACAATGGAAATTAATTAGCTGATTTGGATTGCAAATGTTGAACAGAAGATCCAGTCCTTGAAACTGGCTTACTTCCCAATCCCTTGTGATGATGCACTTACTACATAAACAGCAATTGCCCAATCAATAAAATCTAAAATCTGTCAAAGGCTCACTTAAAAATCAACTACACAATTTTGTGCTAATCTATTTGAAATGGATAATTTGTTCTTGATCTATTAATCATTACCAAATAATTATTCAAAGAACTAGACTTTGTTGAGACAACTTGGGGCTTCATTGCTTTGTTTGCATGAAAAAGCAGAGAAGCTCATGCTCATTGTCTTGAAAAAGTTTGAAGGAAACATGAAAGAACTTGCTTTAGAAGGTTGAAAATATAATAGAAATGATCATGAAATTGTATGAAATTTCCCCTGCATTCGCCAATAGCCTCGTAGCTAAATGACATAACTATATTGCTGTAATTAAGTAATATTTTGAGGTTCACACCAAATCAGCAAACAATACTAATACTAATACTACCAGCACTTTCAGCACACCGTACCAAGCATATATATATATATGCTATTGCTTTTCATTCACGGCAAGTTTTCTAATACAAAATAATCCGGCCAGTAACTATAAGAAACAAAAACACAAGTACCAAAAGAGAAGGAAACGAAAACAAGAAATCAAACACCCTAAAACAGAGCACATCCTGTACATAATGGCCTAATCGTTCCTAGAGTAAACGGTTTATTGTGTCTCTCGTATGAAACAAAAAAGAGTTCTCGGTTAGACATTTCATCAAACATATGATAGGCAAATTTTTCTATGGGGTTTTCTCAAGACAATTTGATAAATTAATCCAATTTTTTGTACATATCCACGTTCTAAGAATACAATAGAGCAACTTTTTCACATGGGCATTACACAAATTCAAACAAAAACCAATGAAATTTATGGACAAAGAAGTTTCCACCCAAACCCACACATTCAAAGAAACCCACAGCTAAAAATCTTACCTGTAAAATATATCCTTTAGAGTGATGGTTTTATACTAAAGCTGAGAGAGAGACGTTCCTTGTGCTGAGAGAGAGAGAGAGAGAGGGAGAGAGATCCTTGTGCCGTGAGAGAAAGAGAGGGAGAGAGGGACCCTTGTGCCGTACGTGAGAGTTTCGAAAATTTCAGAATAAAGACCCTCGACAAATTGTTTTTAGGCGGAAAGATTAATGTTACATGTCACCCATATCTTTCTTTTCTTTTCTTTTTTTTTTTTTTTTTTTTTTTTTTTTTTTTTTTTTTTTAAGTTAAAGATCACTTTCAATAAATTAAAACGAGACCAAATCAATCTAATGTCCAGGGTTATAAAGTATCCCTAATAAACTAGGTCAGAGGCATAGGGTTAAAGGATCCTCCACCCAGGCAATATTAGACTTAAACTACTATAACAAACCACAGCTGCTACAAAATAACCTAGACAACAGAAAATGCATCTAAGTATGCATAAGCCTCTACAAGATCGAGGAGAGGTCACGCATTCTGTGCTATACACTAGCTTTTATAGACTAGGTTTGATCTAAAAATACAGAGCAACTACTTTACAATATTACAACAAGACAAAACAAAAAACACAACATGGGAACAACGACAAATCCGGAACAAAATTGGGCCACGCCATCAAACCAACCAAAAGAAACTGGAACCAACACCCAGCAAACTCGCCCCTACGAGCACGCCCGAAAGAAACCCCTGTACCCAAAGAAATGCCCCTCTTGCAGGGGAACGGTTCCCTCAAGAAGATAACCGTCACCCGAACCAACGGTTCGAAGCTTGCAAGACCATCGAAAAAACAAACAGGGGCATCAATAGGCAAAATCGCCGGAGTGGAAAAAATGCCAGGTCCGGCACCGGTGTCCACCAATCAAACCGGAAATCCAAGATGTAAAGCCTTTCTCGTTAACAAAGCCCCCAAAGCACGCTCGAAGAAAATGCCTTGTACCCAAAAAAAAATGCCCCTTTAGCAAGAAAACGGTAAATCATATAAGGAAAACCATCCCCCGAACCACCAATCCGTCACCGGCGAGTCCAATTAGACCAACAGGTCATCTTCAGTTAGTGCCGACAATGTAGAAAAGCTTCAAAACTCAGACCCAAAATCAGCACAGGTGGCCACGGAACAAGTCCCCCATGACCGCCGTTAACCCCAACAACCTTCTCAAACCAGAAAAGGCCAAGAAAAACAAATCATTTCTCCTCTAGGGTGCCGACGACACCCAAAGAGAGAGAAAAGTTTTATTGAGAAACAAAACCTAAACAAACAAACGGGGGAGGAGGGAAGCGTAGGGCTTCCCTCCTCCGAAACACGCTCAACAAAAGGAGGATTCCCTCAGAGGCCGAAAAATCGCAAAATCGCCAGAGGAAATAAATGAAGAAAGAAACCTCTGTTATGTGCGCTAGTTTTTATCCATATCTTTATTGTGTCTTCCTAAAGTTGATGTGGCTCTTAAAATTATCATTGAATTTGGGATAAATTACTATTGAATTTTGATCTAATGGTGATTTTAATAACCACATCAATTTTGGAGGGACACAAAGGTGATATACAGCATTACTCATATAGAAATCGTGGGAATTGAAAACTATGTGCGAGTTTCGAAATTTTAGGTTTATGTCGTTTTTAAAAAAAATGGCTGATAACATATTTGGTACCTGTCGTTTAAAACCTTTATTTTTTAGTACATTAGTTTCAATTTACATCACATATGGTACCTGAGTTTTGGAAAAAGGCGGAGGGTTTTGGCCATTGGGGGCAGTTCGACCACCCCCAAGGGCCAAAACCCTCCCAATTTTTATTTTTTAATTTTTTCTCTTTAGCCATAGGGGTGGCTAAACCCATCCCCTTTTAAAAATAAAAACAAAAAAAATTAAAGTTTTTAATATTTTTATTTTTTTTGTTTAAGTTTTTTTAATTAATTTTTAAAGATTTTATTTTATTTTATTTTTTATTTTTTATTTTTTTTTACATTGTGCCATGTGTCAACCCTTAGGAGTTGACACGTGGCATACCGTTAAATATTAGACGAAAGAATAGACGGAGGTACCAAGTTCGTCTTTTTTCAAAAATTCAGGTACCATTTGTGATGCGAATTGAAACTAAGGTACAAAAAAAATAAAGTTTTTAAACCACAGTAACCAAATATGTCTTTAACCCTTCAAAAAAGTACGGTAAGTATGTCCACACTTAAAAAAAAAAAAAAAAAAAAAAAAAAAAAAAATCCTTCTTGACATTTATATAAATGTCAGGTTAATAGGTTCATATTTTTTACCGTGGCACATCGTTGAAAAATGTCAGGAAAAAAAAAAAATCATTCTTGGCGTTTTGCAATGGATCAGGAATGTTCAACTTTCTTAACACATAATTTTATGAGAAGAGAAATGCTACGAGTACTTACAAACTTATACAAATGAGGCTTACAAACGAAGGTGGAGTCTATGTGGCGTTTTATCAATTAAAAACTTAGACACGTAGGATTCCACATAGGATTGGTGTTTTATCAATTAAAAAACTTAAACACGTAGGATTGCACGTAGGTGGAGTTTGATTGAACCCAGCACACCGCCTGACCACGACCAGCTTAGGTAGAAGCCTGACTTGAAGCATTGGAGACCCACGCACGTCGGAAACCCAGCACACCGGCGAGAGGGGAGAGCTCCCAGGAGAGGAAGATGCTCGGGGCTCTGGAATGTGTGGTGCGTGCAGGCGGCCCGTGGTCGGGGTTGAAAGTTTTCGGCTTCCACCCAACCCATGCCAGTGTGAGTGGGTTTCCAGACAAAGCGAGATCCGAGAGATGGCACTCTTTGTCGCTGGACGGATCTCTCTTCCTCTGTCGCCGAATCTTTCTCTCGTTGGATCTCTCTTTCTTTGTCGCCGTATCTTTCTCTTGTCGGTTTTCAACGGTGTCAGGAGCTCCCCAGTGGTCAGGGTCTGGTCGCCGAAGTGACGTAGTTGGAGAACCGGCCATTCGGCGACGGGGAAGAGGATCTGGAGGCGCACAGTGCGGCTGAGGAAGATTTCTAGAAAGAAGAAGAATGATGTCAGTTTACAAATGGTGGTTTAAATGAGTTTTTCAATTAATAAAATGCCACATCAGATTCAACCTCAGTTTATAAGCTTCCCTTTGTAAAAGTTTGTAAGTACCTATAGCATTTCTAAAAAATGAAAGGGGGAAGGGGTATACGGCAAATTTCATTTTAAATTTAAATTAAAATTTTTTTTTTAATTGAGTTGACGTGGCAGGCTGACTTAGTAGTGCCACGTCAGCCTAGTCGTAGTCCAGTCGTAATTGCGTTTACAGAATAGTAGTCATTTAATTTTATTGGTCAGGAAAATTGAAAAAAAAAATTGGCGTTTAAATATGTGGCAAAATATTATAATGTAATGACTATAAATTAAAATTCGTGACATTTAGGCATATGCCAGGAATTTTTTGCCAAAATAAAAATCCCGCCTAATACTAGCTTTCCATTTGCGCATGATATTCTAGCTAGCTAGTTTTTCCTTTACTAAACGAGCAGTGCTATCCGTCCCCCTCCCCTCACACCATAATCCGACCCACGTGGCATTTCTTTTGAATATATATATATATATATGAGTACAAGTGCAACATTTCAACTTTTTAGACAATAAATTATGCATGGGTTGAATGAAAGTCTGATGGGAGGGGGCCGGATAACACTGCTCCTCAAAAGCTTCCTGATTATCTTTTTCTTTTCTTCTTATTCTTTTTTATTTTTTTATTATTTTTCTACTACTTTTTGACACTTTTAACATGTGTGGGTATGTGATTGGAGTGTGTTAAAAGGTTTAAGGTTACAATTTTTTACTCTTATTATACCATTAAAAGTTATAAAATAATTGTAAAACAGTTGTATGAGCTAGGGTTCTAATTCGTGTTAGTGTGTAGGGCTTTGGTCATATCGAGACATGAGTATAAGATTATATAGATAAACCACAATCATGCATATTAAATTCAACCCTAACTCAATAATTTTGTGTCAAATTTACATGTCGTGTTAATAATTATCAGCTCTGAATATCACATGTTGGATTCTAGTCATATCAAGAAAATTGTATAAGACTTAACCTATTTAATTAAACGAATTAGATTTCTCAATCTTAACCCACTAATTTGATATAAAGTTTGTATCAAATGCATTGTATAAGAACATTAACAACATAATCAATAAATAAACAACAAGAAATAAAGAAGAAAAGGAACTAATGAAAGAGTGTCCACGTCGGTGGGAAATACACACGCATTCATAATTCATATTATGTGGCAGTTAAATTCATCGTTAAATTTTAGATTCGAGGAGGATTTTGCTGCCACGTCAAAGAATTGCACTTCGAAGTGTGTACATTTCTCTTGATTCTTTGCCATATTCTAGAAAGAAGAAGAAGGTCGGAGAGAATCGGCATGGAGAGCGCGTCGGAATTGGTGGCGTTCCCGCTGCTGACGACGCCGATTGAGTCGAATTACAGAGCGTGCACCATTCCCTACCGGTTCCCCTCCGATAACCCTCGCAAGCCCACCCCTACGGAGCTCGCTTGGATCGACCTTTTCCTCAATTCTATTTCCTCCTTCAAGTACGCCTTTCGATTTTTCTCATCTCTGAAATGAATTTTTGAGCGAAATCAAAACCAATTGTATTTGTTTGATACGTTAATCTGTTGCAGGAAACGAGCAGAAAGTGATCCTACAGTTCGTGATGCTAATACTAAAGCTGAAATTTTCGCTCGGAGGTGTGGTTTTCTCTAAGCTCTCGCTTATCTTGACGTTATGAGGATTCTGATTTCATTTTCTGACTTTGGGTTTGTGATGGAAGGTATTCTGAACTACTTGAGGACTTCAAGAAAGATCCTGAGGCTCATGGAGGGCCACCTGATTGCATTGTAAGCCAATCTTAAAAAATATTATGTACGAGTCTATAACTTTTGATTCTCATTTTCCTATGGAATGACTAAATTTTTTCTTTTTTCTCTTTTTTCTGGGGGGGACATCTTAGCTTCTGTGCAGACTTCGTGAGCAAGTCCTTAGAGAATTAGGATTCAAGGATATATTCAAGAGAGTGAAGGTAAGTGTTAACGAGATACCCTGATTGTGAAAGTTAAAGTCCCACGTTGGTTTTGGGTATATCACAGATGTAGCTAAGGTTTTCTTGGTTCGTGATACGTTAACCATGTATGTTGGCTGATGCCATGTTCTTCTCCATTTGTACTCATAAAGCTGTTTGTTTTCGTGGAAAATTTGATAGGATGAAGAGAATGCAAAGGCTATATCCCTATTTGCGGATGTAGTTCGTCTTAATGATGCCATTGAAGATGGAGGCAAGCGTCTGGAGAATCTGGTGAGAGGAGTATTGGCGGGAAACATATTCGATCTCGGTTCTGCACAGGTTGGTCTTCTTTTATTGTGACATGAAAACTTTGATTTGCTACAAATATATCTTTAGGGCTACATACTGCTTTTAACCATAGCCTATCATATGTTCTCATTAGATCAACACCTTTAAGTAGAATCAACCCCTCTCCCTATTAGACATAATTTTGTTTTTCACCATGCGATGTTCTTATGAAGTTACTTAGGTGTGGTCAATCAATGGCGAAGTCTCACAAATGCAGGTCTTGCATTTCTGAAATTTGAAAATAGTATGGAATTAGGAATTTGAAACTGTATCATGTTTTAGTTATAAAAGAATATGTCGTGTTTGGTATCAAGATATAGATCCTTTCTCATGGCTTTTGCAACTTGGAGACTACTTAAAAAATGCTGTAACATGTCGATGTTTGAATGGTTTTCAATAGTACTAAACATTTATTTTTCTTTCTCAATTCCTGAAGCTTGCAGAGGTTTTCTCAAAGGATGGAATGTCCTTTTTAGCTAGTTGTCAAAATCTTGTCCCTCGACCTTGGGTTATTGATGACTTGGACACTTTCAAATTGAAATGGAGCAAGAAATCTTCGAAGAAGGCAAGTTTTATGTGCAATTTAATTTACCCAACATCTTTGACATATATCTCTATGTTGATACTATTATGTGTGCTTATTTACTAACTAGCTCCTTTGGTTGTCATGACAGGTTATCATTTTTGTTGATAATTCCGGTGCAGATATCATTTTGGGTATTTTGCCATTTGCAAGAGAATTACTACGACGTGGCACGCAGGTTTGTTTTCAGTTTTCAATTCTAAGCTATGCATCTGAATCTACAGGCCTAGAGTTTCCCAGTGTGGAATTTCTTTATTAAAGAAAAAAATTATGCATGTTGTATCTAAATTTTGAAGCTCCCTTGTTTACTTCTCAAGTTGTTAAGAAAAAAGTCAGTAAGGATAGTCCATAACAGTATTTCCTGATATTTGTGTCTCTCCTGGATATAAACCTTGCAGTAGATACTTGCCATGAATTAGTATGCTTCTTTTCCATGTTTGCATACATCACATGGTCCTTTGGATAAGTCAGTTTCCTTTTAATTTGGGTTAGCTAGCTGGTTTTGAATGGAGGTTATCATCTTGTGTTCCTTCAAAAGCAAAATTACCTCCCACTCCTTTTTTTTTTTCCCTCATTATCTCTTGTTTAATTCCAATTTTTGCATTTGGGATTCTATATTTGAAAGTTTTGCTGCGTGAAATAAATTTTAACCATTTTTGATATATCATGTATCACCTACTCTTCATATGGATGTCGGCATTGCTTGACATGATGACTCTCTCTGCAGGTTGTTTTGGCAGCCAATGACTTGCCTTCTATAAATGATGTAACTTACCCTGAACTGGTTGAGATTATATCAAAGGTGATAGAAAGAAACTCTCTGATCTGTATTGATTTTATAATCTTGGTTGACTCTGACTTTGTAAGTGGCAATTTGCCAGCTGAAGGATGAACACGGGCAGCTCATGGGTGTTGATACTTCAAATCTATTAATTGCCAATTCTGGTAATGATTTGCCGGTAAGAAAGTGCAATTTTGTTTTGCATTAAATGTTTTTTAACTTAATGGATGATTGATACCACTATAGAATATTATTTTTATTTTCTTTTTGATAAATAGAACACCACTATCGATGTATGAAGTTCTTCTGCCTTTTAATTGCTTGCAGGTTATTGATCTAGCGAGAGTTTCACAAGAACTTGCCTATCTAGCAAGTGATGCAGACCTGGTTATCATGGAAGGGATGGTAAGTTCTTACCAATTCAGGAAGTTAGTGGAGTTATGAACTCTTTTTTGGTTGACGCTTCTTTGTACAAGTCCTGTTTCTCTTATTCAAATGACCTTTGACAATTTATAACCAAACTGGACCATCCAAATGCCTAGTCATGTATCACTAACTACATCTTGCTGCAGAATTCATTTTCATTTTTTCATTCTCTGCATTGAAATTGTGGGAGGGTATTGTTCAAATTTATGGAAGCATATGAGAGATAGAAATGATGTGGTAGGTTTGGGATTCAAGTTGTTCTGATCAAGAAAAAGGAAAACACAAACTACCAGTGTTCCTGTCAATGGCAAACCCATTTCTTTGTTCTTTTCTTTTGTTTTGCCGCATGAGGCTAGGTTTTAACAAACAAAGTACTGTTATTTATTTGTCTTTGTAGCTTGCACAAGTTTCAGACTTTCAGTGTCTGAAAATTGGCTTTGAGAGAAGTTTGTCACATCATACATTTTACCAACCTTTCCTTCAGAAAACATATTCGGTCAATCATTTAGAGCTTGGGAGAACAATCCATGATTGAATGTACTGCTACACACACACATTTGTGGATAAGCTGTATAAGCGATGAATTTGTTTTAGTTCTTTAAAAGTATCTGAGATTGCTTTAGTTCTCGAAATATAACTGAGAGTGCTTTTGGCAGGGTCGTGGAATAGAGACAAATCTTTATGCACAATTTAAGTGTGATTCCCTCAAGATTGGGATGGTAATTAATGGTTTCACCTATGTTATTGCTGCTTTTTCCAGTATATCTGGTTATTCGCTTCCTTTGGTGGGATGGTAGTTAATGTCATTTTTGTGTTTCTTCCTTTTATCTTCATATACAGGTTAAACATCCAGAGGTCGCCCAGTTTCTTGGAGGACGGCTTTATGATTGTGTCTTCAAATACAATGAAGTTTTAAGTTTATAAATTATAATGCCATTCTTGTACTTCTATTTCTGATTGTTCAGA